>NC_060123.1:195749185-196374185 GCF_021461395.2 Schistocerca americana
CTCACCAGATGTACCGCTTGTACCAAGGGATTTATAGTTCTCCATATGTTGTACTACGTTCTCCATTCCGCAGAGTAAGACTGTAGATTGCAATATAAGTTGCTCAACTGCTTGACTTTCCTTATTGTCATTAATCCCAGAATAAAACTTTTCACAATATTGATTCTACTTTGCAACAGCTTCTTCCTTGTCTCAGATAGGGTTGCCATTCTCATCGTCTACCATACTTGTATAAGGATTAAAAGCTGTTAGCGTACATTGATATCAGATATGTCTACACTTTCACTCTACTGGGTATACTTTCAGCGAGACGTGTGACCATCCGGAAGAATAGCATCATTTTCCAAGAGTCATAACCAGAGGAGGTGGTGATGTTGGATACCAGGATCTAGAGAGATGTAGACTTTCTAACTCATCCCACTGGCATCAAGTCGGGACTCTCGGCCAGAGACCTGCAATACTGTTCCGCACTGGGCTTCAGCGGTCTCGGACGAAATGAGCCCGTGACGTCACTGAACGAGCCGGGCTGGTCCACGTGTCTCCGATCCACGAGCGGCCGGCTGGCGTTGCACTCTCAGCCCTTCAAATCAGCCCTGCCCAGAGGCTGATACGGCACTCTCCCACACCGGGCCATAGACTGTCGGATGAAGGGTGACCATGACGTCACTTCGCAGGCCAGACTGCTCCGCACATTATTTTCCCTTTATTCCCACAACTGGGAACATATTCTTTGTTTTCTCGTTGATTTATGAAGTTCTGTTTCACAACTGAAACTTCAGCACTTTAACAAAGACCAGACGTCGTGGACAAGGCTCATATAGCAAGCTTTCGAGCGATGTTGGGAAGCACGTTTCAGTCAACACATGCGCAACTGTAGCATCTACACGCCACTGTCATATCGTAAGGCTCAGTTTATTTTTTATTATAGTTGTCTGCTAGATTTTTTATTGATTTTAGAATAGCACGCTTTCTGAAACTATATATAGCTTTTGTAGTGTCTGAAGCTGGAATATGACGAAGCCAACTGTAAGAAATTCTAATGTGGCGTCTTACATCTATTTGGATTAGGAAAAAAAAAACAGAAGTCTTTACATGTATCTGGATTGAAGAAAAGAAAATAAAGTAGGTCTACTTTCCTGTTGAAAAATTAAATGATCGTATGGCATCGTTCGCCATGAGGTCCCATTCGGGTTCGGCCGCTAAGTGCAAGACTCATTTCAGTCAGCGCCACATTTGGCGACTTGCGGCCGATGATGAGAATGAAATGATAATGAGGACAACAGAACACGCAGTCCCCGAGCGGAAATCGAACCGGAGCCCAGTGCATGGGATACAAGCACGTTACCACCCAGCTAAGCAGGCGGACAACTTTTCCATTACTGATGCTTTTCGTTATGAATTTGCATATATTTGCTTGTCTTCGCGAAAGTTGTAGGCTTTGCCCAGTGTGTGCCCAGAATTTTAAATAACGACCATTTTTCCAATATTATGCATTTTGGCAAAAGAAAAAAAGTTAGAACTCCGTACATAAGAAGCAGTGGTACGTAATCAAATATGTAACACACGAAACACCGTATGGAATGTGAAACAAAGGTAATCTGGCCATAATTCGATAGTGAACGTTGGCCATGGTTATTGTTAAATGAAGTCGAATCGATACATTTTGAAATATTCTTGTTTAAAAAAGAAACAGAGGCAAATGTCTCCGGTAAGGAAAATACGTCGAGGAATTCATTACCGCAAACAAAGAGTCAAAGATATTATTTTCACTTTATTTATGAACTTAGGCTGCCTCCGTGAGATCTGTGTCGGTATTTATCAGAGGAAATTGTTTTTATTAACAACTCCACGTCAAAACATCAGTATAGATATGTGGATGTTTACTTATCTTCCTACCATAGCGAAGAACTATTATCAATTTCATTAGATGCCTCTGATGCCGTCATTCAATTATAAATAATCTGCTTTATTGCCTTGATGTACACAGACATACAATAATAATACGTTCCCTGTCTTTTCTCGATTTATTATCTTTTCTCAGGCTGTTTACTTTCCATATGTAGGCCTATTTAAATTATTCCACTTGCAACCTAGATGCACACAGAGACTATCTTCCGTTCTCGACGTACTGCGATTTTGGTGATCGTAGTTCTTACCCACAAACATACGTATTATGTCTGAAATCTTGGAGTGTCACTTTGTAGTTTAATCCAAAGAAGCATACGAGTTTGCAGAAACACTCGTAGAAAAACTGGCATTCTGTATTTTGCAACTAATTGCTTGTTACCTTGTTGCCGTCTTTCCTCATATCGGCCACTTTGTTGTCTTACCTAATGACACTAATCGCCTGGGCCATTTTCATATACACGGTTTAAGTTCTTTTGATTTTTATAACCAGGATGGCGGCAGTTGTAAGACATTGTGACGTATTCATATTTCTAAAGTAGGTGCTTTGTTGGGTTCTTTTGAGGGAGCAGACCTGACAGCGAGCCCATCAGTCTCTTCGGATTGGGGAAGGAAGTCAGCCGTGCCCTTTCAAAGGAACCATCGCGGAATTTGTCTGAAGCGATTTAGGCAAATCACGAGATTGAACCGTCGTCTTCCGGAATGCAAGTCCAGTGTGCTAACGACTCCGCCACCTCACTCGGTCTAGGTGCTGTATAACACATCTGCGGCAACGCAATTAGTAGCAATCATATTACGGTGGACACAAATAAGTGAGGCGTTAATCGTTAATAAATTTTAAAAAATCGTTTACAGAAGTCCTTATTTAATCTTTTGCAAAGATACTTTGTCTTATTATGTGTCAAACAGAAGCAATGGTATAAGAAACGTCCATGTTTTCTTCCTATATAGAAATGAGTGCGGAAATTGCAACTGCTTCGAAAAGAAAGGAAAGTGTGTCAAGAAAACCGGAAATAAAACAACTAGTGGCTGGTGAGTACAAAGCCATAGAGCCTGATCCAAATCCCAAAAGTACAGTGTGGTCAGTGTTTAAGCCTGCAGCAGATGGTGATGGTACCAGTGTTAGCTATACCTGTTGTGTGGAGTGCAATGAACCTCACTTCGCATATTTCACGCTATTCGTGTGTGTCTAGCAAACTAGTGGCATTGTTGACCAAAAACGCCTTCCGACATCTGCTCAGGACAAGGTTACTTACAAATGCGTGGCTATGTGTGCACGAGATTTGATATCTTATGGAGCTACTGGAAGTGAAGGATTTTTGGATTTGGCTCAGAGGTTAGTCGACACTGCAAAACCTGTTATGCCCCCCTCCCCCCAAACCCCCTACCCAACTGTCTCACAACATATCATAGAAGAAGTGAAAAACCTCAGAAAGAAAATTTATTGCGTAGGCGGAGGTGAATGCTCAGCGACACAAGTATGTGGATATGTAGCACAAAGAGGATTCACTACCTGACACGTACAGTTCCTTGTCATGTTAACTGGGACCTCAGATCAAGCTTCTTGTTTACGACCCGGTTTACAGACGAGTCTAAAACAGATGAAAATATTAGAAACGAATTTTTGAGACGACTTATCTCAAACATGTACCTTTTACGACAGACCAAGGTGCCAACAGTATCGTTGCGCTTCGTGAATATTCTAGACTGAAGTGATCCTCTCACATACTGAACACATTTTATGCGCGATATATGTCATCCAGTTTTTTATTTTGTTCCGACTGCAGTGAAGAAACTGGTGACATTTTCAAAGAAAAGTTGCCTCGTTCATAGCCTAGAGAGAACACTGGTGCAGTCGAAAGATGCTCGCTGGGGCACACAATTTACCAAGCTTTAAGCGGTCAAAAGTCAGTATTCAGTTTGTGTAAAGATCTCTCTTAGAAACTAGAAAGAGAAAGAACAGAAGGGAACAGAAGGATTGACGTCACGTTGATGGACGAATTGATTTCGTTCTGATGATGTGTATGCTGTTGTGTTTTTATACTAAACTGATAATCATTAGAGATGGAATAGTGAAGGCAGCAGAAAATCAAGTAGGAAAAACCAACGAGGGCTACAAGAAATCCTTTAGTAACAGAAGAGATATTGAATTTAATAGATTAAAGGAGGAAATATAAAAATGTGTAAATGGAGCAGGCAAAAAGGAATACAAACGTCTCAAAAATTAAATCGACAGGACGAGCAAAGTGGCTAAGCAGGGAAAGAGGCATGTATCACTAAGGGTAAGGTAGCTACTGCCTACAGGAAACTTAAAAAGACCTTTGAAGAAAAGAGAACCTCTTGTATGCAAAGAAGGGAAGGCACAATGGCGGAAGGAGTACATAACGTGTCTATACAAGGGAAATGTACTTGAGGCAAATATTATGGAAATAGAAGAGGACGTAGATGAAATGGGAGCTATGATACTGGGTGAAGATTCTGACAGAGCACTGAAAGACCTAAGTCGAAACAAGGCCCCTGGAGCAGAAGACATTACCTTAGAGCTACTAATAGCCTTGGGAGAGCCAGCCTTGACAAAAGTCTAGAATCTGGTGAGCAAGATGAATGAGACAGGCTAAACACCCTCGGACTTCAAGAAATCCCAAAGAAGGCTGGTGTTGACAGGTTTTGACGATTGCGCGGAATTTTCGATGGCACCAACACACCAAGAATATTTCGCTACAGTGAAAGAATAAAATTCGAAAACTGACGATTAAGTAAAGTGCATCTTGTAAATCTTGTGAACAGCCGTCTGATGATGAACTTGTCAGTTCGAAACAGGTTACCGTGCTATTTACTTGAATAAATAGCAGTATTAATAGTGGCTGGTTGCTGTCTTCTTCTTTGTAAGAATCAACCTACTTTAGTGTCGATTCATTTTATCCAGATAAAAGAATCTTTTTCCTTGTGAAATATTATTGCATTGTTTTATCGCACCCCAAATCGTTATATTTTGATATTAGTGCAGGGACAATCGGTTAACATGAGAACGCTTAGTTTAAATAATCCGTTGACATGAAATACTACTGGGGACCCGGCGTAATGACACACTCAGTTGTTCTTCAGTGCGAAACAAAATGGCATGACATGACAATAATCGACTTCTCAGTAAAATTAGTTTTCCAGTACATAGTTCGTGCAGTTTCACCGACCCTCGGAAGTTAGTTCTTATTTTTGGTTATTTGTTAGTCCGAAGAGAATAAACAGCGCGCCTTTGGGCAGGTTCATGAACTGCCAGTGTCAGCACATTTTGTTATACTAGTCAGTCGGTTTTCGAATCCGGTTCCGAATTTGTCAAAACATAGTTTATGAATCTAATGCCCGAGAAATCTATATTAATAGAACCCATTAATTTGCTCAAAACGAAGATATTCAAAGTGTAAGCAATTGTGTCTAATGACATGTGTTGGCAACTGCGTGTGTACGTTTTAGTAGCAAATAACATTTAAAAAATATTTCTATTATTTAGACGAACCTTTTTTTACATGAATTATCTAAAATGAATTTCTTTTAACAACGACAAATATTTTGTCCCCATCAATTTCGGGTTAAACGCTTTTCACAGTATGTAGGGAAATCCCTCACTGAGAGGTGTTAACAGCACGCCCTGTGTGTTGCAGCTTGGTAAGCAGTGCGGAATGTACAGGGTGTTTGAAAAAGGACTCCCTAGTTTTAAGTATAAATTTAATGGGGAAATTAACGAAAAATTACGTCAATGAGTACATATCATGAAAAAGAATTCCTTCGAGTTTTGTTTAATATTAGTAGAAGTCAACGTGGGATTCATTTGTTGCCCTGCACACGTCGAGACGATATTCTGCTTCTCGCTAGGTATTCACCAACATTTCAGGTATAACTGTCCCAATCACCGCGTCCATTCTTTCCCGTGAATGATTGATGTCGCCAGTCTTTTCACTGTACACAACACTTTTTATGTAGCCCTAAAAGAAAAAGTCCATTGGGGTTAAGTCTAAGCTTCGTGGTGACCAAGGTATTGGGCAAGACCTGCCTATCCTTTTCCTTGAAGGGTTGTGTCAAGAGCCACACGCACGTGGTTACTGTAATGAGGTGGGGAGCCATCTCGTTGAAAAACCACAAGCCCCTTTTCCGCCACAATATCAAAAATGGCTCTGAGCACTATGGGACTTAACAGCTGTGGTCGTCGGTCCCCTAGAACTTAGAACTACTTAAACCTAACTAACCTACGGACATCACACACATCCATGCCCGAGGCAGGATTCGAACCTGCGACCGTAGCAATCACGCGGTTCCAGACTGCGCGCCTAGAACCGCGAGACCACCGCGGCCGGCGCCACGATATCGTCCACTTGGGGAAAGACGTACTCTGTCAACATGTCACAGTAAAATTCGTCGTTTATTGTAGAAGACATATAAGAAACTATCAGCCTCGTAATGAAACCAACCTTTACCTAGGTTTCAGCCCAAATAATTGAGCCTTCTTTAGAAGATATACCTGAATCTATAATTTGTTTAAGAGGGCATGGTCTAGAAACAAAATTAAAACAGCCTTTTTTCAAGACCATACCCTCTTAGACAAATTATAGATTCAGGAGTATGTTCTGAAGATGGCTCAATTATTTGGGCTGAAACCTAGGTAAAGGATGGTTTCATTACCGCATTCGAGGCTGATAGTTACTTATATATTAGATTATCACGATTGCTGACTGGGCTGCAATGTTGAAAGTCCCCATTTACCGTTTTTTCTACAAAAATGGATGGACCAATCACACAATTTTCCATCAAGCCGCACCAGACATTAACTTTGGGAGAGTCACGTTGATGCTGAATAACTTCATGTGGGTGCTCTGCGTCCCAAATTCTGGAGCTATGACGAGTAACTGTTCCACTGACATGATATGTAGCCTCATTAGAAAAGAGAATATTTTTAAAAAAATGGACATCATCATTAGTTCTCTGTAGAAAGTCAACAGCAAACTCATACCCTTCGATTTTATCAGCAGGTTTTATTTCATGTAACAGATGCAGTTTGTAAGCGGGGCAACTTCAGCGTTTTACGCACATCATACACAGAACCTTTAGGCACTCCTAATTGTAGACTACGTCTGGCCAATGACTTCTTTGGGCTCTGAACACACGAAACACGGATCTTCAGAAGATCTCCGTGTATCTGATGGTTTGGCTTTTAAAATTTGGGAGCCGTAATCGATGAGCATGGTGAATGCTTTCACCAAGATGTTCTTACCACGGAACACCGCTACCAAGCCCGTTGGAATCCTTCAATGATGGGTGACTACTGCTGGGTTCTTGTTAGGGAGAGTGATGAAACGGGAAACAAAAGAAGAGCTCCATCGTCGCATTTTGCAAAAACCAAAGACGAGTAAAGGTGAAAATAGCTCCTGAACTAATTTGGACTTTTTATTGGCATCATGCCTATATATATATGCCAGTAAAAGGTCCAAATTAGTTGAGAAGCTATTTCCACCCTTAATATGTGTATTTTTGTTTAACCTAATCGTGTCAATTTTCGCTATTACCATTTTTTATTCTGCTGTGTGCTGTGTATCTAGGAAATATGACGTCAAAGAGAAAAACTGACTTTACCAGTGTATTCAACACCCCAACATTAGGTAAATCCACCCATTTACAAACCAGATGCAGCAAAAAGGTTTAAATTTGTTAACTAGTGTAGTTAACTCCACATTACGTAGTAGTGTCCAGATGCCGTTGAGCAGGTATTGCCCTGCGGCGCTGTGTTATTACCACCAACTCTGTGTTTTAAAATTGTGTGCACTGATAACGAATTGTACGACTGGATTCAGAACAGTAGTTACATCCAAGAGAGAAAGAGAGAGAGAGAGAGACAGAGAGGTAGTAAACTCCAGTTTCTATACAAGTGGAGCCTTTTCCTGCCCCTTCAGATTCACAAGTCTATTGTAACTTAACGTTTCACCTGTTTATCTGAAGTGAACGTACTTGCGCTGGACAGAAATATGGTAACACTGCGAGAAATACGAGCTTCCACATAAATGCTGATGATAGCCAAGCCCGCAGGTTGCGCTGTTGTGTTTGATCACGAACGGCGCTTGTTCATTGTCCTCAGTGTGTTGCACATGTCTATAGTTTTCAGAACAGTGTTCTGTGTTTTCTGTATGCATTATATCGTAGTTAAATGAATTCAAACGAGCGAAAGTGTTGTGCATGTACAGTTGGTATTTCTGTAACCAAAGTGGCTCAACTGTTTTGTGTTTCAAACGCACCGTGGCTTTACACTGAATACAGAAAAACCCGAAAAGCATCGTCCCCTTGAAAGGAATATACTGGGGCGCACTTGTGTGTCGCACCAGAATAAGATAAGAATATTAATAAATAATAATGAACATCTTGGGTTGTCGGGTGTTCTGCCGGATATCAGCGTCGTACTTGGACGATATTTCGGTCACGTAGTTCGTAACCTTCATCAGGTGCGACCTGAGACTGCTCCTGGTCCAGTATTTATGCCTATGGCAATATTTATGCCTATGCCATAGGCATAAATACTGGACCAGGTCCACTCGAGGAGCAGTCTCAGGTCGCACCTGATGAAGGTTACGAGCTACGTGACCGAAATATCGTGCAAGTACGACGCTGATATCCGGCAGAACACCCGACAACCCCAGATGTTATTAGGTCGCCGGGAAAGCCTGAAGAGTTACAATAATAATGAAACTAATTTACTGTGCCGGTAGGTTGGTAGGTTAACCTCGAGTTGATGTTTGAAGAGAGAGGTTGAGCCATGTTGCGGCTTGGGTTGGTGCCGTTGGTAGGTTGGCATTGTGTAATAGGGATAGTGGCGTGTCGTTTGCTTCTCGTGTTTACTGGCGCCACTACTTTTGCTAGCGTCGTCTATCCGCGAGTGGTGGCAGCAGCGGTTATCGATATTTAGTACCCTAGTACTATCTTTGGAAGGGAATCAAGTGTGTGTCGGGTAGTTCGGTTGGGATGGAGCAGCAGTGAGGTCCGGCAGTGCGTGGACATGCGAGGACCGCTGGCGGCATGTAAGCACTGCTGCATAGAAGGGTTGTAGTTGTAAGAGCCACAACCTCTTTGACCACCAGACCCAGGACGTTTGAGTTGAGTTAACATTAACTCAGTAGTTAAACTTCAACTATTTTGAGATCACGCCATTTGTTCACGCGTTGCTGCTCGCAGGGTCGCTGAGACGAGGAGCAACGAGTGGAGTGCTTGGAGTTGGCGAAATTAATTAGCTGTCCTTCACTTCTTATTATTAATCATTGAATTCCTTGTGTTTATTGATGAAGTTCACCCAGCGGTATTTATCTGCCTAGTGACCGCTAACGCCCCAATTACCTGCCCTGGAGGTTAGCGTATTTTCGCGGCAGTGCACGTTTCCTCGCCTTGCCGCTGCTGTCCGGTAAAGTGTGCAGTTCGACAAAAATGGTTCAAATAGCTCTGAGTACTATGGGACTCAACATCTGAGGTCATCAGTCACCTAGAACTTAGAACTACTTATACCTAACTAACCTAGGGACATCACACACATCCATGCCGAGGCAGGATTCGAACCTGCGACCGCAGCAGTCGCGCGCTTCTAGAATGAAGCGCCGAGAACCGCTCGGCCACATCGGTCGGCGCAGTTCGACAACCTGCTTGATTGTGGTTCGGATATTTTGTTGTTTGGACTACCTTGGTCGTAGTGGCTCCTTCTGCTTCTGAATGTCCTAAACATAAGATTCTGAAGACGCAGTGCTGTCCGCCAGTGCCGCTTTGCCTGAGTATTTCCATCTTGTGTTGGTTACCAGATGTTAGGTAGATTTTCCAAGAGTGTTAGTGTGCGTTTAAACAGTCACTAGTGTGAGTTGCCATTCGGTTAAGTGAATACAACGCTTGGCTGCCTGTCTCATCGGCTACGAAGTGGAGCGACTTTTCCCAGGTCGATCCTTGGAGCACTCTCTGAGGCCCACTTCTCTCTTGGTTTCATCAGTTGGTGATCATTGTTTTTTTTTAATATTAATTTCGAGTTATTATTATTGGGGCCATCAGACGACAAGTAATTTGAATTTCTTGTCAATAAGGCCTTCAGCCATGAATGCAACTTGTCTTAAGAATGTTTAATTAGACATTGTGTCTTAACAGTGAAATTTTGATGATGGTGTTTTTTTAAATATTGTACTATCCCTTGGAGAAGTTAAACTGTTTTTAAGAGTTTGCTATCCAGGTCTTCAATTGTTAAATTGTTTTTTGAATTATTACTACTGGGGCCTTCAGCCGACAAATAATTTGAATTTCTGGTCATTAAGGCCTTCAGGTGTGAATGCAATTTGTCTAAAGAATTTTTAATTAAATATTGTCTCTCAATAGCAAAATTTTGGCGAATGAGTTTTAAAAAAATATTCTAGTGTCTCTCGGAGAAGTTAAAATGTTCTTAAGAATTTGCTGTCCAGGCCTTCAGCTGCTAAGTTGTTTCTTGAGTTGTTACTATTGGTTCCTTCAGACGGCAAATAATTTGAATTTCTGGTCAATAAGGCCTTCAGCTGTGAGTACAACTTGCTTAGAATTTTCTATTAGACATTGTGTCTTAACAGTCAAATTTGATAATTGTTCCTCAGTGTCAGTCTCATTTGCAGCTGGTTCCAAATAAAGTGTACGTGATTTTCTTTTTTTTTTTAAACTGAGCGAGCAACGGTAACGTAAAAAGTCCCTGTACACACCGAATCCCGCCTTTCCCTAAGTCCCGTGTTTCATTGGTAGCACAGCGTGGTTACGATTGTTAATATTGCCATTACTGTTACCGCTGGTTCGAATTGTAGCTCTGTCACTGTTACACGATATTTGTCTTTGCTATTTGGTTGTTTCAGGTGACCAGTACTAATGGCGGTCATGCAATGCGCCGGAATCGGCCTGTTGAGGAAGGACAACCTCATTTATGAGCTGGCGATGAGGCGCCAGCGAATTGCTGGTAGTGTCCCGGACATAGCCGCCCGTTTGCGTGCTACCACTCTTCAGCCGGTTGATGTCACGCCAGATGTTGTGGGCGAGACAGGAGCAGCCATTGAGTTTCGGTGTAGGGCTGTTAGGGATCTTGAGGACACCATCGGCTTTTTGGAGGGTGCTCAACCTAGTGGCAGTCAGTCAGACAGGCTGTGGGCACATTTAATACATTTAACCAACCGGATAGCGGATTTAAGGACATTAAGGTTAGAGGATCGTTATAAGGAATCAACTGCTGAATTGGAGTCCTTGATTACTGAATTGCAGTTTAAGATTATATGCTTAGAGCTTGATGGGAAGAGGACTGGGGAGCAGGACTTGCTGTCTTCAGGGGGGCGCGCGTGCTAGCCGGGGAATTATGCACTTATGTCTCCCGAGAGGTTAGACGCAGATTTTGATAAATTGCCTAATCCTCTGGTGGATTTCTTTCGGGGCATCGCAGAATTAGTTATAGACTGACTCGAGAAAATTGAAAGGTTGTTATGGTTGTTGGGTCACCTTGAGCAACACGCTGATGCCTTTGGCGCTTCGCGTCAAGTAGTTTTGTCGTTCTTGTATCCGTTAGCTAGAGGCGAATTGAGGACCCTGGTATTCAGGGCCATGGCAGAGGGATTTTCGTTGCAACGGTTGAGGGAGCTTTTAGTTAAAGATTGACCATGGGAGTTCTCAAACAGCTCGAGTGTCACTGTATTTGGCAGATACAGCAAGATAAAGAGGAGTTACATAAATATGTGGACAGAGTCAAGGCGGCCTGCTTGGCCTTGTTAGTCAACTTGCCAGAACGAGAGTTAGTTTCTATTGTCCTGAGGAGAATGCGAGCATCGGATAAGTCACATTTTGTTTTTTGTGGTAGTCCGTCCACCTGGGAGGGACTTCGTGGCGCCGTTGTAGCGACATCTACGTTACCGCTCACGGGCGATCCAGGCCGTGAAGTTAAGGGGGCTAGGATGTCAAATGGGCTGACTTGGTGCAGGAGGGGCACAACAGGACATTTTACTTTCCACTGTCTCTATTTTTACAAATAAATTCACAAAACTTTATCAGCATGAGCAGGAAGGATTCATGATTCACAGTCGTAGCAGTGGAAGTCCAAAAACATAAGAAAATACATAAGAAATTTCATCATTATTTTCACTTACTATTGGCTGCAGTTGTTGCTATAGGTGCATTTTTTTCATAAGTAAGAGAGATTTTTTGGTTAATTTTGCACAGCATACAAACCATACTTACAGGTCTATGAAACTCTAGAATTTATGTGATTTATGAATGAGCTGTTACATTTTAAACTTTATGTTTACAAAAAAAGTCAAATTTTATAGTTATTATATCAATTTTTACCACCGTTTTTAATAGATTTGGGAAATTTTAAGTATCGTACACCTGTAAGGATGGTTTGTTTGTTGTTCAAAATTCATCGAAGAATCTCTCTTACTTATGAAGAAAAGTGTACCTATAGCAACAAATGCAGCCAATAGTAAGTAAAAAAATGATGAAATTTCACATGTAAAAAAAATTATTTCGTTATGTTTTTGAACTTCCACCGTTATGAGTGTGAATCTTGAATCCTTCCTGGTCATGCTGACGCATTTCTATGAATTTATTTGTAAAAGTATAGACAGTGGAAATTAAAATGTCCTATGGTGTCTCTCCCGCTCCAAGTCGGCCCGTTTGACGTTCTACCCCCCTTGAAGTTCAGCCCGCGGGCGTTATCAAGGAGATCTCCGGACTGTCTATATCGGCTGAGTCTGCCAAAAGGGAACCGCGGTGTTGCTTCAGGTGCAGTCGGACAGGTCATTTAGATAGTTCTTGCGTTCAACCGCGCCCACCCAGAGCTAATAAATGACGCTGGGCTGGGCAGCGACCTCGGGATCAAGCCCTTAACCTTTGTGTGCCCCTGTCGCTGATCGGTCATCACCTCCCCTGCGTTATATTTGTTTTCGAGTAGGTGGCGAACTTATTTGTGCCCTTTTGGATTCTTGTAGATCCTTTTAGTTGTTGAGCTTGCAATGGTTTCTTGAATTTGGTCATCTTACGAGGCTTAGGTCGGTCTCTTCTTCGGTGCAGAGATGTCGGGTTGCCAATGGGCAGGTGTTGCCTCTGCATGGTTGGGTCCGAGAGAGTATCTCGGTTGAGGATTCCTCCTGGCCCTGGTCTTTGGCCTTCGTTAAGAAGCTGCCCGTCTATTTAATTTTGGGATGTGATTTTATCAGTAAAACTGGTCTTGTCTTGGATTATTCCAGGTACACCTTCTTCTTTAGGTTCGCTGCTGCTCAGAAGTTTGGGTACTGTGAATGTGCTAAGCGTAAGGTGCATTGAAATGCCGGTTTGCTGGCTGTTGATGCTAAGGTTACTGAGTTTGATCTCACCCATCTGTCTTCACAGTTGGCCTCTGAACTAGGGGATTTGTTGCAGTGGTTGCCCGAGCTTCTCTGTGATAGACAGGGGTTTACTAATGTTCTTGACTACCATATTCGTCTATCTGACCACATTCCGGTCAGGCAGTCCCCATATCGTCTCTCACCGCCTAAGATGAAGATACTAAGAGGAAAGATCTCTAAAATGATCGAGCAAGGATCTATAAGGCCTTCTACATCTGATTATGCTTCCCCATATTCCTTGTTCCTAAGGATCAGGAGCGTGATTTTCGGCCTGTTTTTGACTACCGGCGCCTGAACACCAAGGTTGTCCTCGAATCAGTTCCTTAACCTGATCTTCATAACTCTTTTACTTAGTTTGTCAGCGCTAATTGGTTCACCATGCTCTTATCTGCATCAATCCTATTATCAGATTCCCTTAGCCCAAGAATGTAAACTTGTTACAGCATTTTGTACTGATTGGAATCTGTTTGAGTTTAACAGGGTTCCCTTTGGTTTGGCTACTGGGGCAGCCGTTCTTACTCGCTTGCTGGATAACACTCTTAGAGACTTGAAATTAGTCTGTGTTTATAATTACTAGGACGACTTGGTGATTTATAACCGTTCGTTTCAGGAGCATTTGGAACATATCCAGCAATTTTTTGCAAGGCTGCAGGGGGCTGGTTTGACTGTTAAACCCAGTAAGGTGACATTAGCCAGGCAGCGGTATCCTTCTTAGGTCACTTAGTATCAGGCGAGAGCATTAGTATTGGCCAGGAGCGGACTAAGGCATTGAGAGCTATCCCGCCGCCTGCTGATGAACGCGGAATTGCCAGCATCATAGGCATGGCGAATTATTTTAGGCGTTTTGTCACTAATTTTGCTTAGTTGGCGGCTCTTGTAAATGAACTGCGTCGAAAAGGGGTGCGTTTTGAATGTGGACCTGCCCAAGAGGCCGCGTTTGAATACTTTAAGGCAGCTATAGACAACCCTCCGGTTCTCGGAGTGCCTGATTTTAGTAAAAAATTCATTTTACAAACCGACGTATCTAAGGCGGGGATTTCGGCAGTTCTCCTACAGGAGTTCGGGGGTCAAAGCAACCATTAGCGTACGTGTCTCGTCGGTTAACCAGTGCCGAACTTAAGTATCCCGTTTACGAATGTGAGGCATTGGCAGTCTTGTTCGGGCTGGAGAAGTATCGCTTTTGTCTCGAGTATAGAGTACTTCAGCTTGAAACCGACAATAAAGCATTAAGCTGGGTGTTAGCGAATCCGCGTAAAATGTATCGCCAGGTGGGCAGTGCGCATTTCAGCGTTTCAGTTCGAGGTTAAACATATTAAGGGGACTGAGGAAGTACTCGCGGATGTCCTCAGCCGTATCTTCACAGAATATCCATCTAGTGAGAGCACCCAAGAAACAGAAGAAGGCAATTTTAGTTGTGTCGTGTTAGTCGGTATTCCTCATTTGTTTAGTGACGTCGCCGACCATCAGGATCAGGACCCCAGTTGGGAACCGGCTAAGGAACGGCTGTCGGCGAGGAATCTTTGGATGGATAAGTCAAGGCATTTTGTGTAAAAGGGTGGGACCTGCTAAGGAGTTGAAGATCTGCCTACCAGCCACCCTGGAACGCCCCGATTCCATCACTTTCACAAGTCGTTGATTGGCGGGTATTTAGGAACCTATAAGAACTTGCAGAAAAATAAGGAGCATTTGACTTGGCCGTCTATGCAGCGAGACGTTAGAGAGATGGTTTTCCGATGTCGGTTGTGTCGTGTGGCCAAGCCTAAGAATGCTCTACAACAGGGCTTCTTGAGTTCTGAGCGCGAATCCTGCCCCAGGAATAAACTCTATATCGATTATGTGAGGATCTTACCTCGCATCGAAGGAGACCATTGGTACGTATTGGTTACTATTCACGCGTTTTCGAGGCTTATCTGGGTTCTTCCGAGTCGTAACGTGACTGCTGCTACTACTATTGCGCTTTTAACTAACGTATTTGGTGTTTTTGGACCCCCTAAAAATCGTTAGTGATAATCCGCCGGCCTTTCTTTCGGCTCTCTTCAAGATTTTCTGTTTTCAAAGCGGTGTGAAGCACGTGACTACCATTCCGTATTGCCCGCAGGGCTCTTACGCGGAGAGGGTCAATCGTAATCTCAAATTCGCACTGATTATCTTCCATCAGAAGAAGCCCAGTAAGTGGGATACTAGTCTCCCTTGGCTTAGTTTTACCTTCAATATAGCCAGCCACGAGGCTTTGAAGGCTACTACGGTTTCCTTGATCTCTGTTTATCTTGTCAATTCACCGCTTTCGAACTTACGGGAATTCAAGATCTAATCCCTTTGGATACTACCCCTGAGATCGTCAAAGAAAACTGGAATCGTGCCAGGCGCAATATTCTCAGGGCCCATAAGAAACAACCGTAAGAAACAACCGTAATCGACGAGTCTTTAGCGGTAAACCAGGAGACCAGGTGTATGTCCGTGATTTTCCTGGGAGGGAGGTGCGTGTTGGAAATCTTGATCACTGCCTGTTTCCTGGGTCCCTGTACTATTATGCGTATTTTAGGCCCAGTTGATCTTATGGGTAAGAACAACTGCACCAGTAAGCAATACCGGGTCCATATTAATCAAATTAAGTTTGGTTAAGCCAGATGTTGGTTTAACCCCGAGTTGATGTTTGAAGAGGGAGGTTGAGCCATTTTGCGGCTTGGGTTGGTGCCGTTGGTAGGTTGGCATTGTGTAATTGGGATAGGGGCGACTCATTTCCTTCTCGTGTTTACTAGCGCCACTACATTTGCTGGAGTTGTCTGTCCACGAGTGGCGGCAGCAGTGGTTATCAATATCTAGTACTATCTTTGGAAAGGCGTCAAGTGTTTGCCGGGTCGGGGTGCGTCGGGTAGTTCTGTTGGGACAGAGCAGCAGTGAGGTCCGGCAGTGCATGGACATGCTGGGACAGTTGGCGGCACGCAGGCACTGCTGGATTGAGGGGCTGTAGTTGCGAGGGCCACAAGCTCATTGTCCACCGGACCGAGGACGTTTGAGTTGAGGGAACATTAACCCAGTAGTGAAACATCCACTATTCTGTGATCACACCATTTGTTCGCCCTTGCTGCTCGCAGGGTCGCCGAGACGAACAGCAACAAGTGGACTGTTTGGAGTTGGCGAAATTAATTAGCTGTCCTCCACTTCCTATTATTAGTCATTGAATTCCTTGTATTTGTAGATGAAGTTCAACCAGTGGTATTTTTCTGCCTACTGGCCACTAACGCCCTAATTACCTGCCCTGGAGGTTAGCGTATTTTTGCAGCAGTGTACCTTTCCTCGCCTTGCCACTGCTGTGTGGTAAGGCGTGTAGTTCGACAGCATCCTTGATTGTGGTTTGGATATTTTGTCTTTTGGACTACCTTGGTCGTGGTGGCTCCTCCTGCTTCTGGATGTCCTAAACACCAGATTCTGAAGACGCAGTGCTGTCCACCGGTTCCACTTTGCCTGGATTATTCCATCATTCTGTTGGTTACCATACATTACGTAGATTTTGCAAGAGTGTTGGTCTGCATTTAAACTGTCACTAGTGTGGAGTTCCATCCGGTTTAGTAAATACAGTTCTTGACTGCCTCTTTCATCGGTTACAAGGTTGAGCGACTTTTACCAGGCCGATCCTTTAGGAGCACAGTCTGAGACCAACTTTTCTCTTGGTTTGATCAGATGGTGATGATTGTTTTTTTAAATATTTTAATTTTGAGTTATTACTATTGGGGTCTTCAGCCAGCAAGTAACTTGAATTTCTTGTCGATAACGCCCTCAGCCATGAATGCAACTTGTCTTAATAATGTTTAATTAGTTATTGTCTATTAAAAGTGAAATTTTGATGTTTTTTCTAAAAAAAAAGGTGTTTCAGTATCTCTTGGAGAAGTTTAACTGTTCTTAATAATTTCCTATCCAGTCCTTCACCCGTCAATTTGCTTTTGAGTTTTTACTATTGGGGCCTTCAGCTGACAAATAATTTCAGTTTCTGGTCAATAAGGCCCTCAGCCATGCGGGATAATTGCTTAAGAACTTTTTTATTAGGCATTGCGTCTCAACAGCCAAATTTGTTCATTATTGTCAACGTCATTTGCAATTGGTTCCAAATCAAGTGCACATTACTAAAAAAAAAAAAAAAAAAAAAAAAAAAAAAACTGAGCAACCAACGGTAACTGAGTAAGGCCCTGTCCACACCGAATCCTGCCTTTCCCTAAGTCCCATGTTTTATTTACTATAAACGATGAATGTCTCTGATAGGCTAGATAATGCGGATCGCTGACTGTGCGCGACCGCAGAGCCAAAGATACTGATCTGTTGGAGTAAGAGGGCGCTGGACGCACAGTTGTAAGTAGCTGTTTGTGAGGGAAAGGCGATAGAGTAGGCAGTGTTTGTGGTGAGCTGCTTGATGCGACCAAGTGTTAGATTAATGTAGGTATATCAATATATCTCAACATGGAAACAGAAAACTTCATGTTATAAGGTAAAGATGTTCAATAATGATGTTCTTTGTTTTCTTGCCAGTGCATTAGTATAGAATAGTTGGCTGATAATTTTTAATTGTTGAGTAACCCCAGAATCTACGTAAACTTTTTTGATAAAAAGGCTAGTTAGATATTTCACAAGTGTAATGTTGTTTAAAAAATGAAATAATATCCTTTTTAAGATTACGTTGGATGAATGTCTGATCTGTAGAATGACTATTAAACTCGAATGGTAAGTGTAAGTGGTGTGCTTACTCTGCATTATTGTTCGTAAAACTTCATTCGAACTGATTGGGCAATGCAACTCCCAATACCAATAAGGAAATACAGTCACTGCAATATACATTCAGCCCCTTAGGCACTGAATCATCTGGCCTTCTTCAAAACTGATTACTTTGGTCCTTGTGCACATAGCAAATAAATTAAACTGCTTTATCTCTAAAGCAGCAACGGAGTAACGCGGTATATTCTGGTCGTATTTTACTTCTGATGAAGGTATATTTAGATAGACCGAAATCGTGGTCAACAATTTTAATAAATCTTTATCCTGCAACTGTTCGGCTGTTGTCATTTACCGTGATGAATTTCAACAATGGCTGTTTTAAAATCTTGATATATGTATATATATGCTCGCTACAGGCTCAGCAGTGTGCAATGCTGGCCATAATACCTTGAAATACACATGAAATTCTTTTGGCTGATAAACGAGAACATTTAAGAAAATCCAACTTTTAAAAAAAAATTATGTCCTGGACAGGGAGGCGATCCTGATTATGGTGAATTACTAACACTGAGGTGTTTTTTTTTTTTTTAGCAAAATTATATTGCGAGCTAAGTTTGTCTTTTCGAAGACATCTGACAAATGAAGTTACATTACTCACAATTGATTCACAAACAATGAGATTTAAACAGCGAGTATTATCTAACTTCACGGTAAATGATAACAGTCAACCAGTTGCCGAATAAAGATTTATTGAAATCTATGACCACTGTTTTGGTATATCTAAATATACCTTCATCAGAAGCAAAAATACACTAAAATCACTTTTTTTTTTGCTCTTTTCATTCCCTTCCCTGAGGGGGAAATGCGGGCTGTTTGAGGGTGTGCAATACCCTTTTCAGCCTTTTTGGATGTATAAGGATACATTTTACTAATCTGTTAGATTTTATTTGTTGCATCAGTGAAAATTTGTCATTACTTACGATCAGTTTTTCAACTTTATTTTTACAGTTTTACATGCTAGTTTGTTTTTCAATTTTATAATTACAATTTTACTTTTACATTTACAAAGTTACTTATTTTACATGATCCATTTACACCATATTGAAAGAGAAAGAGAAGGTTGAAGATGAGGAGAAGGAAGGAAAGATAACCAGTTGATTGTACTGGTTGTGAGTTACATTAATTGTATTAGGTGTTAGTTACATTAATTGGTTATTGGTAATATTTGATAAATTTAATATATTTAATACAGACATAGGCTATTGTATTTGTGAGTGTAACTACCTACTGGACTTTGAGGTGGTTGTGTTGGTTGTGTCTTTTGTGGACTTAATCTTTGAGTTTTACGTTGTTCCTTTCTTCTGTTTGAACAGTTAGGCGGTTTTTGATACACATTAAAATTTAGAGTAACTGTAAAGTGAAGTGAGAATAAATGTAATAGATTTAATATAGTAGAGTTACAGAATTATATAGTAAAGTAAAGTAGTTTTGGAGTACTGGTGGCTTTTGCTGGAATCTGTACCTGGTTGTCATTGCATACAATTGTTGTTGTTTATGAGGGTAGGTTGCGTGCTTTAGATATTTTACATTTGGCATTTGGCAGTGGTGCCTTTTGCATTAGAATTGTACAGTTTCCCTCTTTTTAACACTTGCCACCTTCATCCTCTTATGGTGCTTATTGTGTTCACAGCCTATTTCCTACAATTGACTACAATTAGAATTAACATTGTGCTAGGGTGTGTGGGTGTAGGAGCAGATGTGAATGTGGGTGTGAGTGTAGGTGTAGGTGTAGGCGCGAGACAGTTTGTGTGTGTTTTGAGTGTGATGATTGGTTCTCTGTGATGTGTGTTTGGTGTTATTGATTGTTCTGTCTGCGGTCCAGCCTAGCGTGTGAACTAGCGTTCACAGGCTAAGTGCTCTCTTTATAATTATGCTATACAGGTGGAGGTGATATTTTAATTTTAACTACTGACGACTCCTTCGGCACAGTTGTTTTATGCACCTCCACTGCAGGATGTGATTTTATTGTATTTTTGCTTCTGATGAAGGTATATTTAGATATCCCGAAACCGTTCTCAAGGATTTCAATAAATCTTTATTCTGCAACTGGTTGGCTGCTATCATTTACCGTGAATATTTTCAACAGTTGCTGCTTCAGCCATGTTTAAAATTTTTGATTATCTAACCTCATTAAACCGGTATACATGCAAATCATTAAATGAAATACAGCTCTGTTAACAGATCTGAGAAACATTAGAAAAGCGAAATATCAAAACAGTTTACGTACATTGTGGGTTTACTCACCAATTACAAATTATCAGCCAGCTCAATTATTTAATATCTTTACCTTGGTTGCATGAAGACTTCTGCTTCCATTTTCAACAATTTTGACACACGTACATTAAGCTATCACTCGGTGGCTTCACACAGCACACCACAGCTCCCTCACAGACAGCTACTTACAGCTGTGCGCCGGGCTCTCCCTTACTCCAACAGATCAGTATCTTTGGCTCTGCGGTCGCGCACAGTCAGCGTTCCGCATTGTGTATACTATCAGACACATTCATCGTTAATAGTATATTAGTTTCATTTTAATTTATTAATATTCTTACCTTATTGTGGTGCCACATACAAGTGCGCCGTAGCATACTGCTTTCACCCTATCATAACGCGGACGAAACTGTATCCGCTGATAGTAACAGATGGTCACCGAACACGATTGTGACGAAAAATAAGAGGACGACAGCTACTGAATTCAATGTCACACTCGCGAACCCCGTCAGCATCAAACCAACACCAAGGGAATTCCAGAAGCAGGGAAATATGAAATTATGAAACCACTCATCAGTAATGCAAATGCTCGTAACAGGGAAACCTTGTTTCGAAACCATAATCCCGCACTATGGAGCAATCAAAGAATGTCATTTGGTCGGATGAGGCTTCTTGCACACTGTTCCCAACTTCTGGCCGAGTTTACGTCCAAAGAATGACAAATTGGCGGGGTTCGTTGATGAGTTGGGCAGCCATATCGTCGTATCCTATGGACCGCATGAGTACTCCGCAATGGCGCATTACTACCAAGGACTATCACTATTTTGGCTGATCAGGTCCTTCCCGCGGCACAACGTTTGTTCCCCAACGGTGTTACAAGACGGCAGGAGTCCTGTTCCCACCGTCCATAATTCGTTTTGTCGGCACGAGGAAGACTTGTCTCTCCAGGCCACCACTGTCATCAGATCTCAATATTGTTGGGTTTCGGTGACCTGCTTTGGATACTAGGATGATTGATAGCTAACCAATCCATCATCGTTCACTGAAGTTGCCACTGTTTTACAGTGTGGTATAAGATTCCCTATTTCAGAGTCCTCAACGTCTAAAACCAGCGACCTTTCACCTTACACATCCAAACAAAGAGTGTGTTTCTTCACGTGTCCCTGCTGTTTGCGCCGTTCTGGCTGCAGCCGCTAATAAGGAGAAATGTTCCGGTTTCTAACCAGTAGCGTGAAATCAGCTACGGTTAATAAATTCCGACCACACAGTGTCTCCAGACGCGGGCCAATTAGAGAATATCTTCTTTGCTCTAGGAATTCCCGTCTGACGTCAACAGTGTGGGCGAATCAGTGAGTTCTCTACACACTTCTGAATTTCCAGAACCCTAACCGAGGTGACGGGAACGCCGCGAGGCTCTTCCTCCCAAGCATAAGCCCAGAAATTCCAAGACCTGTGATTTCTCACCATAAATTACTAGGTGGCAGCCAGCACTTGAGACTACCGCCCTCAGGCTTCCACAGAACAGAATCGTGGTGAATACCGCGAACCCCGTCCTAGCTCGACTAACAGAGGAGTTCCGGAAATCCTATCAGGTGGCCCCTTGACACGCGTAAGCAGAAACAAAACCTCTGAATGGGGTGTGGTCTCCTCTGTCGCTGTTGGAGTTCTGTGTGAACTGAGATGTTCTCGCGCATTCTTAGAATGGGACAACAAGCCTCTACCGAGAATCACCTCAGTTTTATGAAACACATACTTCAGCCTTAAATAACGTCATGAGACTTTCAGCATTATGAAGGGCCTGCCTACCGCCAGCTGTGATGATGGGCAAATGGATTTAACATATGAGTGGAAGGAGGCAAACCAGACAGCCAGGAGTTGTGGCATAAGATTGCCTTGAAAATCATACAGCACCTGTATACACTCATTTCAAGACAAGCTGCTTTTAACGCTAACGGCTTTTCTAAACAGTCAGGCATGGTAATGCATTGTGTATTCCGTGTTATCATATTTTTATCCACCCCTTATAAAGGCGAACTTACAGAGAGAACCGAAAGTCGCGCCCTCGGACGCCACAGCGTGATTCTTTGCAAACTCTTGCTGTTGTTATTGTGCTTTTCAGTGCGAGGACTTGTTCTCTGCAGCTTGCGAAGAAAATTTCTCTGTAGCGTAACGAAAATACCTAGTCCTTCCACGAACTGGTCCATATGTGATGAACACGGGTCGCAGTGATCCACTTTGCGTTATTTGGACCGTGAATTTCGATTATTTAAACTAAAAAAAAAGGTTTACTCCCAAACTTAAAGAAAGTAATCACTTCAGAATCTGGCAACGAACAGCAAAAGAGGATAAAACACGAAAACTCCCATAAATGAATTCGTAAATAATAGAAGAAATGCCTACAATATTGTTCAGTTACAACTGTAAAAGCCAAATAAACTCGCACTTGGTCATGAATATGTTGCAATGTAACGTCCTATTGAATGCAAACACAGTTTATGTAGCTGACAGCTGTCAGGTTCAAAGCTCCCACCTAGAGCATGCCTGGCTTCGACAGCGGAGGAGTCACATAACTGTGCTTGGTCGGCGCTCGGAATTAATGCGGAGACCGCAACTTACCCGTGTTACCACATACCAAAACAAAGCACTAATTACTTATGATGAAAACGCTGTTCATACTCATAAAAAACACATTCCTCGAAAAGAACACGAGTCATGGACTGTGCGGCTGGTCCCGGAGGAGGTTCGAGTCCTCCCCCGGGCATGGGTGCGTTTGTTTGTCCTTAGGATAATTTAGGTTAAATAGTGTGTAAGCTTAGGGACTGATGACCTTAGCAGTGAAGTCCCATAAGATTTCACAAACATTTGAACATTTTTTTTTGAAAAGAACAGCCGGCCGAAGTGGCCGCGCGGTTCTGGCGCTGCAGCCTGGAACCGCGAGACCGCTACGGTCGCAGGTTCGAATCCTGCCTCGGGCATGGATGTGTGTGATGTCCTTAGGTTAGTTAGGTTTAACTAGTTCTAAGTTCTAGGGGACTAATGACCTCAGCAGTTGAGTCCCATAGTGCTCAGAGCCATTTGAACCATTTTTTTTTTAAAGAACACGGAATACACTTGCAATAACAACTACAGTAAAATAAATGAATGTCAGAGAAAGTAAATAGTAATAACTACAGTTAATGGTTGACTCAGCAATGTCAACACCGACAGTGAACACAATTTACAGAAATTACCTTCATTTCTAAGGAAAACAAACTTGAAAAAAATTATTAAAAAAGAGAAGGAAGTTAGAATTGAAACTACATGAGATGCTTTAAGTGTTTACAGGGCGAGTATTTGGCGTTTCAGCTTGTCTGCCTCTGTGGGGGTTGTTGTCGACAGCAGTTTGGTGATGCTGGTGGCAGAGTTATTATGGATCCATCAGTCATGGTGGATTTGTCCTCTTGCTTGGAATCGGATTCTCCGGGTGGTAATATTATCCTCCGTACCATTCCTTTGGTCACAGGCTAGTTAGGGGTAGCTGTTGCTTTGTACATCCACATTGATATTTATACGATTGCAAAGTTCGTTACGCACTCATTTGCTTTTCATATGCCCCGTGCACAGTTTTAAAACAGCATACAGTGAGCTTTTAGTTGCCGATCGCGAAGATACAGTCCGTCCGGGTTTATTAATCACGATCGCGAAGTCACAGTTCTGGCGAAAAACAATAACACACGTAACAAACAGCTGAAAACTCTCCAAGGCGACAGTTAAACGTTGTTTTCCGATGTCGTCCTTCAGTCCCATCTGATGCGGATCTCGCACCGGACAGCAATACTCCAGAATAGGGCGGAGAAGGGTCGTCTACTGTAAGCTCTGAGGGGAGGTATGATCTCATTAGAAGGTTTAAAAAAGATTATAAATTAAATTCGAAACCATGGTGAGCTTGGTGTGGCACGTGGAAGAGAAAGGTTTCGTATATTGCTGAAAGTTCCTGACGAGGTTGTTACTGCTGTAACTGACCATGCAGCATTTGCCCCTGGCGGTACTAATGCTCGTGCAGTGTCACGAGAACTGTCCGTCCTATGGTCAGGAGCACAAAAATTTTACTATTTTACACTTGTACCCGTACAAGATATAGACGTTGCTGCAACTGATACTTCATGATTCGCAGCAGCGTTTGAATTTGCTCTTCTGTTTCTGGCACGGGTAGAAGTTGATGGGATGTGGCTGTCCATTGTTCAACTAAGTGACGAAGCACATTTTACACTACAGGGTGCAATGAATACACAGAGCTTCCGAATTTGTGGGTCTGGTAAACCACGTGTCCTGGACAAAAATCCACTGCACTCACCGTATGTGCCTGTGTGGTGTGACGTCACAGGAACCTTTATTCTTGGTCCGCTCGTGTTTGAAGAGAATACACGCAGAGGGGCCTGTCAGGTGTACTATTACGTCTGCACGTTATCGAGACGTCTTGTACAGCATATAATTCCTTTGGAAGAGTCAGTGAAAACCGCAGTTTTCATACACGATGTGGCAGCACCTCGTGCCGCTCATCCAGTGAAAAATCAAGACTGCTTGATGCAACCAACCTTCCACGAACGTGTTACCTCCAGAAGTTTTCAGGAAGCATGGCCCTCAAGATTTCATGATCTGAATCCATGTGACACATATGGTTCTGCGGATACCTTAAAAATAATCGCGTTTACCAGGGACACGTTCGGCGTCTACCTGATCTGAAGCACTGTACACAGGAACACGTTGCTCGTATTCCGCGGGAACCGCTGAGAGAAACTCTTCATCACGTCGCTTTAAACGGATGCAGCATCTCGTCGTCACCTCTGGTGCTTTTATTGAACAATTTGTGCAAATGACGTTAATAATTCCTTCCTCACTTGTTTGATCTTATCTCCCCAGGTCATGTTCCTAATCCAGTGCATGTGAAGACACTTCTATACATCTTTCTTGGATTCATTGCGTCAAATTTGCAACTGGTGGCCATTATTGGAACTAATTTCCATTCAGCATGAATTTGTTCTCAGTTAAAGCATTAGAATATCTACCAAATTTCGCTTCTATACGATAATTACACCCGACACTGGACCTCTGTGAGTAGCTGTACATAAATTATACCCACCAAGTATGATCGCACAATGACTGAGAGAGTGGCAAGTGGATGGTGGAGATTCAAGAACCCAAGCACACTTCCACTTTGGGCTCTAAAATACGTAAAGCCACCACTAGACTTGCCCGACATCCTATTTTCACTGGGGGTCCCAATTGTTAGTGGTATCATGACACGTCTCGCGTAAGCCTTAATTGGGACACGGAATATCCTGAGCTTTGGGCAATGTTAACAATTCGAAATTTACTGACGTTGTTTATCCAATGTTGCATTTAGACCACTAGTGCGCTCCATCTAATGAATTTTGTGTGGACCGTGGAGGTGGGGTCCATGGAGACCTTATGACCTTTCTTGTACAAGGTAAGCTGCCATTACTTCTTGAATCTGTAATTTTGAAACGGAAAATTTAAAATTTCGATTTTTAAGGTTAAAAAGAAGATAGGAAACAGTATTGTTGGAAGTAGTTGTCATTTCAGCGGTGCCACTCAAGGATTCGGTCTCAGAACGTATCCTTGAGCCTTACGTCCCGTGGCAGTGCACACCGCCTTCAATTTATTACATGAAATTAATCACGTCCCGGATGTCACGAGGCGATTCAGCTCTCGCATAACAAACAAGGGGAGACCAAGACGTTGGGATCACGGATTTACTTAAAACTTTGTACACTTTTAGTGGGCCATTAAAATAAGATAATGTGGAAATAGTAAGGGGTGCTACTTCGGCAACTCCGAGAAAATCGCAAGAGAAGTTTAACACGTCTGTTATTAAACTGATATAAGTGTGCAAAGGGGCCACATACACGAACTCGTTGTGGTTATGTGGCTATCGTAGCGCATGGTAAGGACATCATAGACGAAGCGATGGTTCGAATTATGCCAACCCATTATTCTATTTATATGACATTTGAGAGGAAATGCAATAAAAAAATCCACATACATTTTCATGAACCTGTACTGAATTTCATATGTTATTTGATTATTTACTGCCAACGGCCTTACCGCACAAGTAACACGGGTTCATGTCGGATCACCAAAGTTAAGCGCTGTCGGGCTGGGCTAGCACTTGGATGGGTGACCATCCGTTCTGCCGAGCGTTATTGGCAAGTGGGATGCACTAAGCCCTTGTGAGGCAAACTGAGGAGCTACTAAATTGAGAAATAGCGGCTTCGGCCTCGTAAATTGACATACGGCCTGGAGAGCAGTGTGCTGACCACATACCTGTCCATATCCGCATCCAGTGATGCCTGTGGGCTGAGGATGACACGACGGCCGGTCGGTACCGTTGGGCCTTCCAAGATCTGTAAGGATGGAGTTTAGTTTTTCTGTTCTACTTAATCTGTACATTACTCTTTCTACATTTAGTGTCACTTATTGTGTGTGTTGAGCAGTTTTCGTGTGGTGCATCGTTATACGTTGTCAGACGTCGTGGTCTCCTCACCATTGCTTACATATTCTGCCCTCACAATCATATTCCACACATCAAGACGCTTCATTCGAACCCAAACTCGATAAGATAAAGTCAATGTTGTATGAATTCATGTAAACGATATGGAATTAACAAGTAAGCGCACCGTGGTTGAAATACTCGAGGCTGGCGTGCACACATACATTCCAGACACGACAGTCATAGAAGCTTTTAGTTCGGGAGAGAAACTGCACAACGGGACGCCGGTCCCTTCAGAGGATGACCCAGCCTATGTCGACCGGTGACCGCCCGTGTAGCGGACAGCGTGGGCCCGAGTGAAAGGAGGGACCAACCCTGTGTTCAGCTTAAAAGCAAATTCCGCTACATTGTGTGGGAGCAGCCACCCTACGTATTCTTTACACATAGCATGGAGAGATTTTCACAGGGAGACAGCAAACGCCAAACGCCAATGCTACAGGTTTCCGGATTGGTCACCTTAAACGAAACGTCATTCTCCCATTTTATAAGAGCAATGCTGATTGGCAGACGATATTTCTGATGCCTTGAGCTGAAGGAATAACGGAAGAGACTGAAAGATATACCCCTTCATGTCTGGCGAGGAGAGGTGCCGTTCCGCTGTCGCTCTTGGAGTGAGGAACAAGTCTCTTCTCAGTACTTCACTGGGAGAGCACCTCTGTCGAGAGCGAATCGAAGTGCTACTCTGTACTGAGTCCTTGCAATTAAGCGTTGTTCACTGTTTTAGCCGACACACTTACTGTGCGGTGTGAACAAACAGAGTTATAGTTAAACGCCTGCGAGCGAATTTTGAGTGGCATCGCAGTGGACTGCTTATCTGACCGGTGAACAACGCCAATAGTTAGACTAGGGGGGACTAGGAATCCTTGACTTCATCAAGGCATAGGGAGAGTTTGACTGGCGAAGGGCAATCCAGATAGAATGAGAGTTATCTTATTTGTCAGCAGCGAGCGGCGCAGACAGCAGTCATCGCAGCTTACGGTATTGTGCGCTACAGCTATTGCCAGCCCCATGTTTCCTCCACAACAGAACACTTCACTGCATTTCACACGCGACAGCCTCGACCGTACCTAGCAACATTCTAAAGGATAATTATTCAAGTTGAGTAGGCGCGCCTTTCAGCCATTCTGCCAAGTCAACAAGCATCTTAAACTTTTTATAGAAATTTCATTAGCGAATCCTATACTTGAGAGGAAACTTCACATTCCGAAAACAACCAGGATATAACTTGTTCAATTCATAACTAAAAGTGCCATTGTGATTTCTCAGAATTTTTGCAAAATGAATAATAACTTTCGTTAGTTTCATGTTTTTCTTACACCAACTAGCACTACTCCAGTACCCAAGTATCCCACTAGCTACGTAAGAAATTTTGTGAATTTTTGTGTCATTTCCTTACAGAGGACGACTCCAGAAGATATTTATTGCTGAAAGTTTTTCAGGCATTTCTCTTTTGAACATTAGGAGCGTCTGTCTGACTTCTGTAGTAGTGTGGGAGTGGAAATTGCATCTTGCAGGAGCCACAGGGTAAAGGGTACATCTCAGATTAATCCGTTGCACAGAATAACAGAATAACAGATCAACCCCGTTTACCTCAGAACATATGTTAATAAGTTAAAGTACTTGCGCTACATTTTTTCTGTGTTAATTTAGTCTAATTGCATGTCTAATTGTGTGCTTTACAAGGTACCTGGTACAATAGCCGGCCACGAACTACATTGGTTAATACGTTAATACAGGGCCAGCCCCCAGGCGTCAAACTTCACGCGAGTCTAGTGTACGGACCGTGTGTGGGCCAAGCCTAGGTCTGCGTCGGGTTTGCTCGGTTATTCTCGGGAGTACTCGGTCCAGCGCGACAATTGTATTAATATTGCAGTGTGGGATTTTTCGGTTGGCAAAACTCTCTTGAGTGCGGCACAATCTTAGTGTCAACGCTACTTGTTCATAGTATGAAGGACGTCCACAGAGCCGGTGGTTGTTTGCACAAATTGAGGCAGTCTAGTGATTTATCTTCATACGGTTTTAAAAACGAGTGGGAATAACAGAAGAAAAGGATGGAATTCTCATGTGTTATGCATTCACATAATGGATGGATACTGCAGATTTGCTACGCGACGACCTTACGATGCGAAGCAGAAAGAATTTAAAGGTTCAGTTGCCAATGAAACAGCAAAAAATTACAACGAACGACAGGCAGCATTCATTGTTCAGTACATCAAAAAGCGCTTTGTGCTAAATTTTCAGACATACACCACGTGAAGTGATTGGTGGTAAGAATAGTAAGATTTCCAGTGTCGCTCACATTATTCCAGTTATTCCACTGTCAGTAGCTCCTAAGAACGTAGGTTAAGCCAGTGAGCATGCCTGGAATGATTTTTCGATTTATAACTCGCAACTGCTGAATTTATGAAGGAAAAATGAGTGGAGGAACGAAAGTAAGAACATCTGGAATGGATTGCAGATCTCAAATTTTAAGTGGACTTGAAGAAGGTACACATTCTAACAAACATATTCTAATTCCCCAAGCTCACTGGCGTTAAGGAAAATGCGAGGGCTGAAGAATTCATTGTGATCTTGAAAGGATTACAAAGATAGTTTCCTAGAAGTTTAGAGGAAACAGTTAATTTTACTTCAGTTTTCGAGCTGTTTACAAGACTGTTTGCTATTTCAGCTGAAAACGCCCCTGTGTATGTTCAGATGATGTAACTGATTAACCTGCAAGTTAATTTTCTTTTTGATAACAAATCCTTTTACGTTAAAACTGTCCATAAAGCCTACATTGCTTTCCACAGGCCCAGTTTCCATGTCTCTGTAATGAGGCTGCAAAAGCGCCACAGTAATTCGTTCATCACACGTGAGTGAATGATAGTCTTTCGGTTATAAAATTAATAATTGGCAACTGGAGTGCGAAAATCTGTGAAATTGTCTTCGTCTATCCAAAAGTCGACCGCTTGTACCAAATTATTATTCAGTAAAACAGAAACTCTTACATGATGCTGATTATTTTTTAGGTTTATGATTTATGTTGTTGAGTAATACGAAATGAAAAAACCAAGTCGTATGTAGTTCGTCTGCACTGTTATTTAAAAGCATCGTGTTCCCTGTTTCCTCCTTTCCGCCCTGCAGTCGATGAGACAGATAGTGGTTGTCTGTATGCTACAATTTCATCATTTAGCGTCATGCATGTGTTACGTGGTTGTACCAGATAGTTCTTCGTTTGTCTCGTCGTTAGTGTTAGTGCCAGAGGAGTCTACTGTCATGGACTCTCCACCTGACCCAACCCATTTGTCTCGATGTTGTTTAACGCAGTAGTGAAATGGCCTAATTGGTTTTTAGAGAGTGCGTTCAATTTTGGACATTCATCGTTCGCCCTAACTGTACATTTTGAAAGCACTCCACTAATCGGCTTCCATTGTTGTTTTCTTCGAGCGCGCTGCTGTCTTACAGCAGTGTTTCAATTTCTGCTGCCCTCCCGCCTATGGAATGGTCGTGACTTCTTTCATTTGTTCGTTTCGAGGCCTTTGTTTGTAGTGCAACACCGCCTGCAAGAAGCAGGTGATGTTTACGTTTGTGCACAACGCCCATCGTCGTTTTCAGTTCAGTCACTCCGTGGAAATACAACTGACACATAATTTTTTGGATATGTATCGAGTTAAAACCCAGTAAATACAAATAATTTGAATAAAGCTACATGTTAGTTTTGTTCGTAAAGCAGGTACACCACCAAGTCTAAAGCTTTAGAATTTCATTAGTGTTTTTAAGGAACGAAAAGCATGCAGTTCCTTATTGCATGTGCGTTCCTTGATATTTAACACTTCAATGTGCGGTGTTGTGTTACGGATTTTCGGTAGACGAGCCTAGGAGTCATAGAACTCAGGCAGACTAATGAAAAATTGAATTTTATTTTTTGGCAGAAATTTCGATCTTTGTTTATACTAATGATGATAAGGTCCCATACTCCGAGGAGCGTAGGGGACGATGCGAGAAACCGGCACCGACGTACTAGGCAAGGTCCTAGCGGAGGTAGTTTGCCATTGCCTTCCTCCGACCGTAATGAGGATGAATGATGATTATGAAAGCGACACAATAACACACAGTCATCTCGAGGCAGGGAAAATCTCTGACCCCGCCGGGAATCGAAACCGGGATCCCGTGCGCGGGAAACGAGAACGCTACCGCAAAACCACGAGCTGCGGACTTTGTCTGTGCTACATTCATGCGAAGTTGTAAATGACGAATTTCTTGCTGCGATACAAACTGGAAAGATAAACGGTACTGACCTTACAACTCTTACCTTTTCTCCTCTCAACATTGACGGGAAAAAAATTGCAACACCAAGGAACAGCAGTCCGACGTAAAAGAAAGTTGACAGCCGTCTTTCTACATCTGAAAAATGGAGTCTGTTCCAATTTCGCTCCTGTCGAATAAGAGTGGCGCTATAACCGCCACTATCAGGATGTAAATCCGGTTTGCTTTAAATACACGCTGTAACGGTCGTGAGCGTTAGTTACCTTTGGACGCGATGAGTCGATGTTAGCCATGAAGGCCTTTAAGGCGACAAAGGGGCCGTTATTAACACCTCACTGAGGTTGAACGACGTCTTGTAGTAGGGCAACAAGAAACTGGATATTCCCCCTGCGATAGTGCAGAAAGACTTGGCAGGAATGTAGCCACTGTACATGATTGCTGGTAGTGGTTGTCTCGAGAATGGACTCGGGATGATGGGTGGTTGGTTGGTTGGTTGGTTATTTGGGGAAGGAGACCAGACAGCGTGGTCATCGGTCTCATCGGATTAGGGAAGGAAGTCGGCCGTGCCCTTTCAGAGGAACCATCCCGGCATTCGCCTGGAATGATTTAGGGAAATCACGGAAAACCTAAATCAGGATGGCCGGACGCGGGATTGAACCGTCGTCCTCCCGAATGCGAGTCCAGTGTCTAACCACTGCGCCACCTCGCTCGGTGACTCGGGATGACCACGTTGCATTACCGAGAGTGAAGGCCATCGTGTTCGGCACGTGGCTGTGGCGCATCCTACTGTACATGCAGTAGCTATCGGAACAGCAGTTGGCACAACGAACTGTTACATAGACCTTCTTAAATTTTCTCTGAGACATTGAAGGCTCTAATTTATCTTTCAATCTTTGTTCATACTGATGATAATGAGATCCCATACTCCGACGAGCGTAGGGAACGATGCGGGAGACCCGCACCGACTGAAAGAGGTGAATTAAAATTGGTGCTGCGGCCGGGACTCGAACTCGAGATTTTTTGTTTACTAAGCAGATGTGCTGACCACTACACCACAGCAGCATTATGGTCAACAGAGCTGCACGAACTACCCAAGTGTAGTACCCTCCCTAACACAAACTCCAATACACATCTCCCCTTATAATGCCCATAGTGCTGCCGTGGTGTAATGGTCAACATATCTGCAAGAAACTTGGGTTGTAGTCCCGGCCACAGCGCAAATTTTAATTTACTTCTTCAGCGTCCAACGTTATTGTAGATAAATTAGAGACTAAAATGTCTTAAGGAAAATATAATTTCAGATCTATACGATCACATGTAGTGCATCACTTCCCCATTACGTCCAATGCTGGGGCTTTATTCAAGTGTCGCAGAGCCGTGGTAATAGTGACAATATAAGAGGAGATGTGAATTAGAGTTTGTGTTCGGGAGGGTACTTGACTTGGGTAGTTTGTGCAGCTCTGTTGACCATAATCCTGCGGTCGTGTAATGGTCAGCATATCTGCAAGAAGAACTGGGTTCGAGTTCCGGCCACAGCACAAATTTTAATTCACTTCTTCAGCTTCCAACGCTATCGTAGGTATGTTACATAGAGATTATTTGAAGGACAGCTCCGAGTGAGACACCTTGTAGCGTGCATTCCACTGATTCCATATGACCACCATTTACTACTTCAGTGGTGTCAAGGGAGAGCTCAATGGAGGGCAGGGTGGAGGTCAGTTGCGTTCACTGTTGAAAGCTGGTCCTGCCTCGGTGCCAGTGATGGACGTGTGTTGGTTATAAGCAGGCCACTTGATGGTCTGCAACCAACCTGTCTACTTGCTAGGCGCACTAGTACAATAGCTGGAGTTAGGTCTGGTGTGCGTTTTCGTATGATAGCACTTCGTGGTTATCCCACGGACCATGAAAGCAAATTAGTACATCATTCTGGTGTGCTGCCGTTCATAAACAACATGACAGGGTGTTGTTTTTCAACAGGATAACGCTCTCCCACATACCGCTGTTGTAGCCCATCATGCTCTGCAGAGTGCTGACCGATTGCCTTGGCCTGCTAGATCGCCAGATATGTCTCCAATTGAGCACTTACGGGACATCATTGAGCGACAACTCCAGCGCCATTTACAAACAGCATTAACCGTCCCTGCGTTTGCCGACCAAGTTCATCCGGCGGCAACTGCATCCCGCAAGCTAGCATCTGACACCTATACAGCACAATGCATGTACGTCTGCATGCTCGTATTCAACATAACATTATAGCAGTTACAGTGGTAATTAATGTACCACCAACCCACATTTGCCGTGGCACCTCGCGCTCATATTAAGCTGTGGTCGTGCGTTGTTAATCAGTTAAATATATTAGCTGGACAAATTTATCTTCGAAATTTCATTATATTAATTATTTTTTGGTGTTGAGATGTACTTCCGGCAGTGGGTTATTCTCACAAATTAAAAAATAGTAACTGCAACCATTGTATACGTCTGCCCAAACCTCTATCGGTAAGGAGAAGGATAGTTCCAACTATAATACCGTGTTAAAGTATCACCCTCACTCGCCCTATCGATCCCTGCAGCTCTGTTTTGAGTCCCAGTTAAAGCGCACGGCACTGGCTGCTGCCGCGCCGCGCGCCACACAGAACACAGCAGCGTCAACAACGCTCGCCCGCTGTTTGCGACCGCCGGACGACATTTGTCGTGCGCGGCGCTGCCCGACCGGTCTGAGAACAATGGACAATTAAACGCGAGGCTGCAAGCGGCAGGTGCACCGCAAACGCACTGTGCCCACACTGCTGCCAACCGCACCGCTCGCCTCTGTGCCCGGTGTACAGCGCCGGCAGCGGCCAGCGGTTCCGCTTTCCTTCGTGGAACCAAACAACACACCGCCTGCGGCCTCTGCTGCAACTGCACCGAGTATCATTGCGAGACATTGAACCGCTTCACTTTTTATGCCGAAATACTCATGGGGAATAGCACACGAGCCGTAATACGTGAACGAGCTTTTGTGTAACACACCTGGACGGACAAATGCAGTTTTAGAACAAAATATTCCCGAACCGGAGCGATAATGTAATTCAAACATTGAAAAAATAATTCTGACTTATTAGTGTATTTACACAAGACGTTCCTGTCCTGAAATTCCGATAATAGTTGATTAGTTACCTACAGTTACTTTCTTTCTTTCGCTGCTGCCTGTGTCCCCCATAGTGTGCAGGGTCGGCAGGGTTCAGTACATATTTGGTATGATTAATTTTAAGGGGTGGCCGGATGCCCTTCCTGCCGCCACCCCATACCACCCGGGACGGAATTAGTGTACCCCAGCTGTCTGTGGATAGTGTAAGAGAGTGAATGTGTTTCAAATGTCTGCGAATCATGTAACTGAGGCGGGACGTGGGTTCAAATGGGTCTGACCACTATGGGACTTAACATCTTAGGGCATCAGTCCCCTAGAACTTAGAACTACTTAAACCTAACTAACCTAAGGATATCACACACATCCATTCCAGAGGCAGGATTCGAACCTGCTACCGTAGCGGTCGCGCGGTTCCAGACTGAAGCGCCTAGAACCGCTCGGCCACTTCGGCCGGCTGGGACGTGGGGACCAGCCCGGTATTCACCTAGGAGGATGTGGAAAACCGCCTAAAAACCAAATGCAGGCTGGCCAGCACACCGGCCGACGTCGTTAATCCGTCGGGCGGTTTCGATCCGGGGCCGACGCGCCTACCGGAGTCCAGGAAGCAGCGCGTTACCGCTCCCGGCTATCCTGGCGGGTACTTACCTACACTTACTAAATACAAGAAAAAGTCACAATTATAAGAAGAATAAGCGGAAAAGATCCAGTAGCACTCTGGCTCAAATGATTCCGTGCAAACCTGTCATGTACTGTATAGCTACTAATATCAGTAATTTCATGTGGCTGAATGACCTGTTGCAAGTTTATCTATTGGAGTGCGTACTTTGGCGATATGCGTGTCCCTAACCTACCCGAGTTACACATCCGAGGAAAGGGTACCTGTAGTTTAACGTGGAATCCGAACCACGTACTGCTACTGACGGCTCCTCACATCGTTCAGAGGAGGAAACTAGGTAAAAATGAGGAATGAAAAAAATCGTGGTCGAACGGACATTAGATCCCGCGATTTCTCGGTTTTCAGGCAAGCTCTTTATCGCTACATCAGCGCCGACATGTTCATTCATATCCCACCTACAGGTTTTGATCAATGATAAAAGCATGTGACGTACGTGCACATTGCATTGACTTAGAAGCTAAAATTGTTTACACTGCCGAGGAACCTTGGGCCTTGGTATTTGTTTCAAATTGCAGCTTGATACCCGTTTCATTCGCGAGAAAAAGTGGTCTTTACAGACGGCCGTACCTTTTGATTACATTGACTTGAGAACCTCAAATACCTTACACCGTCAAGGGACCATTGACCTTAGTATTTGAGAAATATTTCATATCGAATTCTCTAGCCGTACCTTAAGAAAAGTGTTCTTAACAGACGAACAGGTAGACAGACATACAAAAATTAGAAAAACTAAATATTTTTTATGATACATATTAACAATTTCCGGATTTATTCCTTTTCTTGTACCATGAAACCTAGTTTTTTGCCACATTTTATGATTCTAGGTCAACAGGAAGTACCATCTAGGGTCTGATGAGTGAATTTGCAAGTACCAAAGTAAACGACATATACGTCCGTATCTTTCGATTGCATTGACTTAGAAGCTTAAGTTTCTTACACTGCCCAGGGACCGTAAACCTTAGCATGTGACAGACGTTTCGAAATGATACCTGTGAGCATTCATGAGAAAAAAAAGTCTCAACAGACAGACAGACAGACAGATAAATGGACGACAAAACGATCTTATAAGGATTCCGTTTTCACTCATTTAGGAACGGAGCCCTAACAACGAATAAAACCAGTTTGTTGATCCCTTTGGCGGCGAGAACATACTTAAAATTGGCCTACCAGAAAGATGCTAACTTCACTGAAGTTAGAACCAAGGTGTAAGCCAAAGGCGTCTTGAAACTAAGTGGAACAATACACTGGACCACACACACACACACACACACACACACACACACACACACACACACATTTTATAGAAAACTACGAAGAAAGCATTGGCCTTCTACAGTTATTTATCTAAAGGAGTAATTTAATAACGACCTGATCAGAATTGAGAGGATGTAGTATACTGTGAAAACAAGGACGAAACAGGGTCCCCACACGGAGAAACTGATCACATGTTGGTACGGCGTCATCGATCAAGATCGACTGAGAATGATTCAGTAGCTGAATAAATCAATTAATATTTGTGCGTTAGCCGGGACTTCAAGCTGGCTCTCCTTGCTTATTAGGCAGGTGTGCTAGTCATTACAGGGCCACAGAAATATAGCCAGCAGAAATGCACGGTCTGTCTTAGTCCTCTCCCTTCCCCAACACAAACTGCAATTCACATCTTCAGCATGTTTTTCCCTTCTTACAAGGAAACCTCCCCATCGCACCCCCCTCAGATTTATTTATAAGTTGGCACAGTGGATAGTCCTTGAAACACTGAACATAGATCAATCGAGAAAACAGGAAGAAGTTGTGTGGAACTATGAAAAAAATAAGCAAAATATACAAACTGATTAGTCCATGTGCAACATATGCATCATCATGGATAATGCCAGCTCAGCAGCGCCGTGCTCCCGTGGTTAGCGCGAGCAGCTGCGGAACGAGAGGTCCTTGGTTCAAATCTTCCCTCGAGTGAAAAGTTTACTTTTTTTATTTTCGCAAAGTTATGATCTGTCCGTTCGTTCATTGACGTCTCTGTTCACTGAAGTAAGTTTAGTGTCTGTGTTTTGCGACCGCACCGCAAAACCGTGCGATTAGTAGACGAAAGGACGTGCCTCTCCAATGGGAACCGAAAACATTTGATCGCAAGGTCATACATCAACAGATTCCTCCACAGGAAAACACGCCTGATATATTCTATACGACACTGGTGACGGCATGTGTGTCACATGACGGGAATATGTTGTCGACTCATCGACTCACCTAACTTGTACACTTGGCGAATGGGTAAGAAGATTCTTCTACCTTGCCCGATTTAGGTCTTCTTGTGGATGTGATAATCACTCCCAAAAAAGTGATGAAAATATAAGAGTTTGTCACATAAACTGCAACAAATGAATGCAACAGTTTCACAGTCACACAGTTTTCCCTGTGCTTTGTCAAAACATATGTTTTTAACGTTTTCAAATTTTTCCGTGTGTAGACCGTCAAATCCAGCATATGTCCAAGCAAATCTGAACATGTCCTGGAACTTTGTAGAGCGAAGTTGATTATGTGTAAGTGCCTGAACTTTCATAATTGTCTGAAAATAAAAAATTAAACTTTTCACTCGAGGGAAGACTTGAACCAAGGACTTCTCGTTCCGCAGCTGCTCATGCTAAGCACGGGACCACGGCGCTCCTGCGCTCGCGTTCTCCTTGATGTTGCATATCCTGCGCATGTATTACTCAGTTTATATATTTTGTTTATTTTTTCATAGTTCCACACAACTTCTTCCTGTTTTCTCGATTGATCTGTGTTCAGTGTTTCAAGGCCTATCCACTGTGCCAACTTATAACTACGAAGTGCATTCAAGTTCTAAGGCCTCCGATTTTTTTTCTAATTAACTACTCACCCGAAATCGATGAAACTGGCGTTACTTCTCGACGTAATCGCCCTGCAGACGTACACATTTTTCACAACGCTGACGCTATGATTCTATGGCAGCGGCGAAGGCTTCTTTAGGAGTCTGCTTTGACCACTGGAAAATCGCTGAGGCAATAGCAGCACGGCTGGTGAATATGCGGCCACGGAGAATGTCTTTCATTGTTGGAAAAAGCCAAAAGTCACTAGGAGCCAGGTCAAGTGAGTAGGGAGCATGAGGAATCTCTTCAAAGTTGTTATCACGAAGAAACTGTTGCGTAACGTTAGCTCGATGTGCAGGTGCTTTGTCTTGGTGAAATAGCACACGCACAGCCCTTCCCGGACGTTTTTGTTGCAGTGCAGGAATTAATTTGTTCTTCTAAACATTTTCGTAGGATGCACCTGTTACCATAGTGCCCTTTGGGACGCAATGGGTGAAGATTACGACCTCGCTGTCCCAGAACATGGACACCATCATTTTTTCAGCACTGGCGGTTACCCAAAAATTTTTGGTTGCAGTGAATCTGTGTGCTTCCATTGAGCTGACTGGCACGTTGTTTCTGGATTGAAAAATGGCATCCACATCTCATCCATTGTCACAACCGACGAAAAGAAAGTCCCATTCGTGCTGTCTTTGCGCGTCAACATTGCTTGGCAACATGCCACACGAGCAGCCGCGTGGTCGTCCGTCAGCATTCGTGGCACCCACCTGGAAGACACTTTTCGCATTTTCAGGTCGTCATGCAGTATTGTATGCACAGAACCGACAGAAATGCCAACTCTGGAGGCGATCTGTTCAATAGTCATTCGGCGATCCCCCAAAACAATTCTCTCCACTTTCTCGATCATGTCGTCAGACCGGCTTGTGCGAGCCCAAGGTTGTTTCGGTTTGTTGTCACACGATGTTCTGCCTTCATTAAACTGTTGCACCCACGAACGCACTTTCGACACATCCATAACTCCATCACCACATGTCTCCTTCAACTGTCGATGAATTTCAATTGGTTTCACACCACGCAAATTCAGAAAACGAATGATTGCACACTGTTCAATTAAGGAAAACGTCGCCATTTTAAGTATTTAAAACAGTTCTCATTCTCGCCGCTGGCGGTAAAATTCCATCTGCTGTACGGTGCTGCCATCTCTGGGACGTATTGACAATGAACGCGGCCTCATTTTAAAACAATGCGCATGTTTCTATCTCTTACCAGTCCGGAGAAAAAAAAATCAGAGGCCTTAGAACTTGTATGCACCTCGTAAATCTGAGGGGGATGCGATGGGGAGGTTCCCTTGTTAGACAGCCACTATTACCAACCGTCTATGGTACTAGAGTAGTATCCGAGCGTTGCCCGCACGGTAGCTCAGCGTGTTCGGTCAGAGAGCGTAGTGGATAATCGGGAAATCGTGTCTCGTAAGCAATGAGCTCAAGGTTCAAGTCCTGGCAATAGCACAAATTTTAATTAATTTCTTCAGCGTCTGTCACCATCGTACATAGAGACGAGGCTCAAATGTCTCAAGGAAATTTTAACTGCTCTTTTAACAGGAAGACGATGAAAGCTTTATAGCTTTGCCGTTCAGATTTGTGCGTTGAGTAGCTCTCTCACCACCTGGCTGAGAGTGCCAACTCAAGTGGAGGTTGCCTGAAGGAATCAGTCCTGACTGTTGCTCTGCACACGGCAAGAGCAGACAGTTGGCAAGGCGGGCGGGGCCACACAGTGCTGCCAACAGCGGGCGAGTCTCGTGTGTTGTACCTTTGGTGCTAGAATCTCGGAATATTGAGAATCACTACGTCAAATGGCCGAACTTGGCAGCCTGTTTACCGAACCAAAATTTTCGAAGCAGCTAACAGAATAAGGCAAACGCAGCGCTGTATTTCGAAGAACTGGAAACAGGATGTAAGTTATCGGTCTGTCTAATCTTGAAGTATGCCAATCGGTCCTGTGATCTGACGCAAATGACTGTATTCGCAATTGCGAACATGGAGAACTATCAACTGCTGAATGGGATGACGAGAGTGAGCATATGTGAGGGACCGGGACTCGAACCCGGATTTCCCGCTTACCACTAGCGGTCGCCTTACCATTTTTTTTCACAGCTTTATCTACACCAAGAGGCGTGCACCTGCCTTCAGTTGGCGAATACATTTACATCCTTATCAGCATAAAATTTTTATCGAATGCATTTCCAATGCGGAGGCCGTTCTTTTTTTAATTTTTACACTTGTTGTGGCCACATGTAGTAAGCGTTGCTCCACGCAGTGGAGAATGGCAAAACAGAGGCACGCCGGCGACCGAGGCGTTGCGAAGTAGGCAGGCACAGATAGCCTTGCTGACGGTAGCAGTCTACCAACAGACTGACGTAAGGACGCACACAGACCGAGCGAAGCCTGGAGAGTGCTGGGTAAGGGGAAGTGAGGCCAGCACTCTAAGTTACGTTACAATATACTGCAGGAGTAATAAAAAAATGGTACCACCGAGGGTAAAAAACGTTCTCCTGCTGGATATAAATAGTGGAGCGCATGTAGCAACAGACAGAAGCCATCAGGAAGCAGTTCGGATCTGAGGACAGACGTGGTCCGTATATGAATGTTCAATCTTCGTAGGTGACGATTCCAGAAGTCTGTTCCAGCTCGCAGGAGTCACCCGTTCGCCGCCAGATGTCAACTTCAGCCCTGGAGGTCGGCCCGAGTTCAGTCGACACCATGGCTGACTAACTACAGCGAGAACTTCCAGCAGGATCGGCCCCAGTGCGGTGTTGGTCACAGACGCCGCCGGGGACTGACGCCCGGACTTCACGGCAACCCGGCTCCACTGCGCGTGGTCCGTCCATGACGGACCTCGCGGACATCGCGACTGACGGCTTCCCAGCCGCCGTTGCAGCAGGCGTCGGCAGCTGACCTCACGGCGACGCGGCTCTGTGAGCGTGCCCGTACTGGGGCGCCGAGCGGCGACGAGTTCATCTCAACCACAGGGCATCCTGGCTTCAGCGGAGCACTGGTGGCCTTGGCTCCTGAGTGCGATCAGCGGCGCGCGTTGCGTTCATTTTCGGGGAATCGACACAGCAGCAGCCAGGCGGAGGGATCCGCAGGGCTGGGCAGCTACAACGAAGGAGAAATTGTAAAGAAAGTTCAATAAATAATTGTAAAACTCCGCGCCGTCGCATTCTTTGGCGCAGCCACTATGTCTGCTTCTAACAAGTGGTGCAGAATCCATAATACATTATATATATATATATATATATATATATATATATATATATATATATATATATATAATCAAAAGATTATATGTATAAACCAGACTAACGTAAAATTAACATTGTGATATGTAGTAAGCTTTGGAAGGTAAACAGACGTCAGAAATAAAAATCACAATAAAATTACATTAAAAAGAAATACTTCTCTAACTCTGCTTCAAATTCCAATGAACGTATTTCACAAATTAAAGCAAATCCTGGTTCACATATAACTATATATATGACGGTAGTATCTGTTCCCGAAAGAACAGTTACCGTGGATGACCATGCAGCTTTGCTAGACATGAAATAATACTTAAATAGACACCCTAGCTGCAAGCAGGCGTTGATACACTTCATTGGGGACATGTTGAAAATGTGTACCCCGACCGGGACTCGAACCCGGGATCTCCTGCTTACATGGTAGACCATCTATCCATCTGTGCCACCTCAGGCACAGAGGATAGTGCGTCTGCAGGGACTTATCCCTTGCACGCTCCCCATGAGATCCACATTCCCAACATGTCCACACCACTACATTCGTAGTGCGTCTAATAGATGTTTGCCCATCATACTCATTACTCGTGGCAGATTAATCTACCAAGTCCCGTACGAGTTCGGGCATAGCGTGTGCGTTCGCACAAGAAGGTCAAAGGCCGGGAACCCATATTTTTAACTATATATATGACGGTAGTATCTGTTCCCGAAAGAACAGTTACCGTGGATGACCATGCTGCTTTGCTAGAAATGAAATGATAATTAAATAGACACCCTAGCTGCAAGCAGGCGTTGATACACTTCATTGGGGAGTGTCCAAGGGATAAGTCCCTGCAGACGCACTATCCTCTGGGCCCGCGGTGGCCCAGATGGATAGAGCGTCTGCCATGTAACCAGGAGATCCCGGGTTCGAGTCCCGGTCGTGGCACACATTTTCAACATGTCCCCAATGAAGTGTATCAACGCCTGCTGGCTGCTAGGGTGTCTATTTAATTATCATTTCACATATAACTTTTATTAAATTAAGTTAAATTTGGGTAACGACCACTGCCTTGTCATACCACAAATAATATTTCTGCATTGCTTGAAGCTAGTAAACTGAATATCGTTCTTGCATTACATATAGGAAAAAGAACGCATATCACAATGGACAATCGTATTTCCAATCCCCCCCCCGGCTGTTCTGTCATCCGTGTACGTGGTCTCGTAAGTACAATGTATCCACCAATTCTTGTCTTCCGTTCATTCTGTCTTCGCATAGATACTTAACTTCTCCTACACTGGACGTTCCAGATATGTGGGGGCTCTTGAAACGCACTCCATAGAAAGTTAGAGAAATGCTGTCGGTGCTTAGGATTGTTCACGACTTTCAGACGTCGTTCCTGTATAAAGGTCCAAAGTCCATTATATTCTTTGGGCCATCTCTGAACAAATAGAGCCACGTTACGGCATTCGTTTTGGTGCGTGGGTAGTACTGTCCGGGAAGAATATAATCCCTGGTTCAACGTTGTTTTGTGCCATTCGGAAGGAGAAAGCGATCATTCGTGTCGCCAAACGCCACACTTCTGCCGAGGGGCCGCATATGAGGCGGTCTTCATCGTTGTCCAGAGTTTGACGCTGAGTGCACAATGGTGAATCTGTCATGTGAATCGGATGGAGTCTGGATCGGGTGACATTTTTACCATCAACTGTTAGGTACCACGTTGCACGTGTCTCTGTGTCTAAGGAAACGTGGTGTATTGATCGTCATACTGCTTGCCAATTGATATGCGGATGCTTCCTCTCAATAGGACTGCTGTGTCGTCCGGTCGTTACTATCCGATATGTCACGCTCCGTTGTAGGTCTGGTTTCCGACAGAGCCGTCTGAACGTAGATGTACTCTGTAAGAAATGTGCAAGTATGCTGGAGTGACTGGGAAATGTGCTGGACCGCCACTGGCGCCATTCGAGAAACTGGTGCTAGTTCTTCTATTAAGATTCCTGTCAGACAAGTCTAATGTCGTTCTCGCAGTTTTCACATTGTGCTGATATTCAGTGTCACCGCTCGATCACAAACATGCGCAAGACCAAGTCCATCTCTACTAACAAGGGAACCTCCCCATCGCTCCCCCCTCAGATTTAGTTATAAGTTGGCACAGTAGATACGCCTTGAAAAACTGAACACAGATCAATCGAGAAAACAGGAAGAAGTTGTGTGGAACTATGAAAAAAATAAGCAAAATATACAAACTGAGTAGTCCATGCACACGATAGGCAACATCGAGGATAACGTGAGCTAAGGAGCGCCGTGGTCCCGTGGTTAGCGTGAGTGAAAAGTATAATTTTTTGTTTTCAGACAATTATCAAAGTTCAGGCACTCACACATAATCAACTTCGCTCTACAAAATTCAGGGATATGATCAGATTTGCTTGGACATATGCTGGATTTGACGGTCTACACAAGGAAAAATTTGAAAACGTTAAAAACATATGTTTTGACAAAGCACAGGGAAAACTGTGCGACTGTGAAACTGTTGCATTCATTTGTTGCAGTTTATGTGACAAACTCCACAAGAAAACCTAAATCGGGCAAGGTAGAAGAATCTTTTTACCCATTCGCCAAGTGTACAAGTTAGGTGGGTCGACAACATATTCCTGTCATGTGAAGCACATGCCGTCACCAGTGTCGTATAAAATATATCAGACGTGTTTTCCTGTGGAGGAATCGGTTGACCTATGACCTTGTGATCAAATGTTTTCGGTTCCCATTGGAGAGGCACGTCCTTTCGTCTACTAATCGCACGGTTTTGCGGTGCGGTCGCAAAACACAGACACTAAACTTATTTCAGTGAACAGAGACGTCAATGAACGAACGGACAGATCATAACTTTGCGAAAATAAAGAAATTAAAATTATCAGTCGAGGGAAGACTAGAACCAAGGACCTCTCATTCTGCAGGTGCTCACGCTAATCACGGGACTACGGCACTGATGAGCTCACATTATCCTTGATGTTGCCTATCATATACATGGACTACTCAGTTTGTATATTTTGCTTTTTTTTCATAGTTCCACAGAACTTCTCCCTATTTTCTCGATTGATCTGTATTCAGTTTTTCAAGGCCTATCCACTGTGCCAACTTATAACTAAATCTGAGGGGGTTGCGATGGGGAGGTTCCCTTGTAAGAGGGAAGATAAGGACGTCGTATCTTACTTTAAACAGTAGACCTGCACCCGCAAAGGAACCGAACGCCGCCAGTATTCGTCGTGCTATCGTCACCGGCGTTGGCAGTACTTGAGCAAAATGTGGAATTCGTGACGCCAGGTAGGTGTTAACATACGTGACCGCTGGATCATGTCTAATGCCGTGTAATGGTCCCTCTAACGCCCGACCGGACTGACTGTAGTTGTCTCTTATAGTTGTACGCTACTGTGCGACGTATGTCGTTGGTAAAAACAATACCTAGGCATTTTAAGGTAGCCATGAGCCGCAAGTGTGCTACACATTGTTCCCTTGGTAAAACACCAATTTTCATTGCTACCGTCTTGTCCATATTAATACGGCTGCCAGTGGCAGTCCCATATTTGTGTATCCAATCTAAAGCCACACTCATATCGTTTTCATTCCGTACTATCAGCACCATGTCATCCGCATATGACTTGCATGTGAATGTGTATTCTCGCAAAGTCAGTCCTGCCAAGCGGTGTCGTAGGCCGCAAAGTGACGGGTCGAGAGCCAGTGCATATATTGTCGTTGATAAGGGACATCCTTGTCTGACCGATCTCGCTACGACTAGAGATTTTGTCGTACGCCCATTGACGTAAAAGATAAGGAATGAATTTGGGGCGAATAAAATATTTAATGAATTATTTTGAGATGAACATGAGGTTGAGGAATGGATAGAACAGGATGTGTGTGCGCTAGAATTGGAACAGAAGGGTGGAGACGTAGAAAATTATTTATTAAGGGAGAAACATTTAGAACGAAAGGAAATGGTAAATGTACAACCAGTTATTGAAATTCAAGTTGGCAAAGAAATGGTAGAGGCACTTCTAGATCCAGGTAATAATGTGTCAGCGGTGTCGGAAAGTTTTATTAACATGTTCAAAAATAGGAAACTAGTAATCTTCCCAGTCACTGGCGATCAGATTAGAACGGCAGTTGGTGGTATGAGTAAGCCAATAAGAAAACAAATACTTTTAGAATTTAAATCTGGAGAAAATAAATTCGGGATAGAATCTTTTGTTGTGAGTGATCTAGTAAAGGAGATAATTTTAGAAACTGACTTACTGTGCAAATACAGTACTTTGCTTAATTGTGTAGGGAAATGCCTAGAATTTGAAATTCAGAATGAAAATAGGCAAGTAAAATTTAAAAGACTTTTAACAGGTGACAATCAGATTGCTCATACCATAGTTACTGAGGGCTGGAGTGAGGAACTTGATATGCATAACGGAATTAAGGAAGTGATTGATGCAGTCAAGAGAATATAGAGAAAGTGGAGAAATGAAAAGCTGTTCTGATTTGTAAACAGTGCTAGTAATGTTGGAGGGATGATTTTATATGTTTTACTTGGGGATTCATTAGTAATTTGTTAGTTTATTGTGGCACTATACATGTGCAAGAGGGGTAAGTTTAGGCACTGAGGGTGCATGGAGGTCAGTGACCTCACGGATTTAACTAAAATATGTATTGATTTATGCTTTGTATAAGAGTGTGGCAAAGAATTTAGTGGTCAAGTTGAAGAGTATTAAAATTTTAACAGTATGTGCACGCAATTTTTGCTGCGTGAGATAGGAAGGATTGATTAAAGTCAATTAAATAGAACTTGTGGGAATTTGAGCTTACTATGATTCAATCGTTTGCCTTGTGACTTTGTTCCTACAGTATCGTTTCCGCTGGAGGGAATCTTTAGCGAGCATCCTGGTTGGTTTTGGGAAATGGTTTGTTGAGGGGTTTCTACTTTTGGTTTTCGTTCTACACAGATTTGTGACGTTAAACTGTGGAACTCAGAATTCAGAGGCAGATTCGATTTCTGAGTGGCACTTGGTCAAAAGGCTGATGTGAGTTCATCAATACTTCGTGCGAAAATCCATGTAGTGTGTGTAGTGCGACAGAAAAAAAAACAATGCAAGAAGGCGCCTTAGTGCTGAGTGAGTGGCACAAGAAGTGCATACAAAATTGCACATAAGTGAAAGTGCATTTAAAAATTTTGTTTCTTGTCCAAGAACATTGTTTATGCATAACTGAAATGCAGGTATTTATTTAATATGCTGTTTCGTTCATAATTTTTGTTAGTTTAAGTTTATTTCGAAATTCATGCTTGTTTATGCATAACTGAAATGCAGGCATTTAATTAATACGCCGTTTCATTCATAATTTGTGTTAGTTTAAGTTTACTGCGAAATTAATGCTGCTCCCTCACCATTAAAACACTATTGTCCTGGCATTTTAATAATTAAATACCGTTCAATGAAATTTGTTCTACATGTACTTGTATGAACTGGAGGGTGCTACTTCTGAACATTCTAGCAAGTCAGAATGTTAATAAGTGGAGGTGTGTCACGTAATGGGCGAGTTGTGGCACCCTGAAAATATTCTTAGTTCGGAGTTGGCGTGCCCGCACTGGCCACTCTGCAGGCCGACCGCGTGGTGTCGGACAAGAGAGGTAGCTCCAGTGCGTATCCAGTGACCGCGTGGCAGGGATTTCCATGGTGACGCTGTGTCGATGAAGGAGACATGCCGGGAGTACCAAAGATGGCGGACTTTGTGAAACCTTAATGGCAGACATTTCACAGTTCATATAGAAATTAATACTACCAGATGAATAATGATACCTCAAAAAGAAACATGTACTTTACCATTATTTGCACGACGATGCTTATGGTGTAATCAGATATTCAATATCCTTATTAGTTTAAAGTTTAGTATCTGAAGACAAATTATACAAGCATCCAGCAACGAATTTTCAAAATCTAAATGGTACATCCGATTTTGTCTATCGACATGTCCTTGGAAGGCTATTAGTGTAAACCTAAATTCTTATGAATTACAGGCATGTAACTTGTATAGTACATGAGTTATTGGAGGCCAAAGGGGCCGAATATTATGAATCGCGTCGGGCCATAAGTGCTCCACAGTTACACGAAAAAATGGTAGCAGCATGCTTATAAATATTTTTATTCATCTATGTCTTTGTTTATATGTGATATATACTATTCAAGAAGAAATTGGTCAATTATTTAGTGTGTTTTAGAAAGCACGGAGACATTAGACTACCGGCTTACTGCTGCTTCTATTCCTTTGATATATGTTTATGTATTTAATAATGCGTGTTAGAGCGCGTTTATGGTCCAGCTGTAGGAATATTTACTTAATTTCAAGTTATTTAAATGTAACTACAGTGTTTCAAATGAGTTTCATTAGGTTTGTGAGTGTGCGTTGGCTTGGAGACAGGGCGGGAGTGCTCTAGCCAGTCACAGTGTTCGTTTCCAAAAAGGACACGTGGAGAGATGTATGGAGGTTTGGGAGGAGCATCGTTTCCGGAGAGGACATGAGGAGTTCTAAACAGTGCTGCGCAAAGGACACGGGAGGTGCTGGACGGCAAGTGCTGGATGGGAGTCGCGGGAAAGACGTGGAGAGTGGTGCAGTTTGCGCGTGGCCGCATGAGATAGAAATGTTTCATAGTGCCGACTTGGGCTCTTGTGAGATTCTCGTGGATTCAGCAGTGAAGACGTTGTACGCGTCTAGGAGTGAATATCTTGCAAGCTATGTTGTTGTTCATAACTAATTATGGCCGGCCGGAGTGGCCGTGCGGTTCTAGGCGCTGCAGTCTGGAACCGAGCGACCGCTACGGTCGCAGGTTCGAATCCTGCCTCGGGCATGGATGTGTGTGATGTCCTTATGTTAGTTAGGTTTCATTAGTTCTAAGTCCTAGGCGACTGATGACCTCAGAAGTTAAGTCGCATAGTGCTCAGAGCCATTTGAATCATTTTGAATAACTAATTATGTGAAGTAGGGATGTATTGTTTCTCTATTATTCAACTTATATTTTATTTAATTGCTGAACCATCGACACCAATACGTGTTTTACAGTAATAAAGGGCGTTCATAAAGGTACTTCGGCTATCGTACTCATCATTTAAAGTCGTTAAAACAGTACCTACTAATTGTATTTAATTGCAATCTTTCATTTACAAATTTCTATATAACATACAAAATTCGCAATATCCGAGTGATAGGAACCTTCGACCATTTGATTCATGTGTACATTCATATTGTATACTGTAGATTCAGCAGTATTTGGCTTGTAATGCGCCAACGATGTATCCCAGCCCCTACACAATCTTTAATATTTCAACTCTAAGCCCGTGGGTACGTAGTTGAGGGCCACCACCACATCATTTCATTTATTTTTGAAAGCCCGCAGGCTTTTAGAATGACCTGTGGTTAATTGCTCTTGGATGTTCACACCTTCGTTATGACATAACAAGCTTACTTTATTGTGTAGGCTGTCCCCATCCCATTCGTCAGTTTATTCTTTGTGGTCACACTTAAGGTTTTGAGGAGTTGTTACTTCACTAGTTCACTTTAAAAGCTTCCCTGTCATACTGAGTTGCTGTTATTTAATCTTGACTTGTCATGTTGTATGTTGTGTTTGCCATGAACAGAGCACGCTCCTAATCGGCGATGACACTAGCTGTCTGGATTTCTGTTAATTTTTATCTTATTAATACCTGGAGGACCGCACTCAGCACGGCGTATGTACCACAGTGATACCACCCTCGTCGGTTGGCTCACCGCACTGAAATTCTTGTAACTTACCGAACAACGGAACTCGTAAGTGCAGCGGTGAGGAGTAGTCCGTCCCACAACTGTTATTGTAGTCTGTGTCAATAGTTTTGCTAGCCGTGAACACCAGCGATTGTTCCTCATCAGACACATGTTCACAGATTAATCTTTAATGCAAATACTTTCCACCTTTCTATTGAATACCTTACTGTGTAGTGTGATACCAATGTTTTCACCACACGGACTAGTGGTAGATAACAATGTATGTTGTGTTGCTTCATTTGCATCGGATTGATCTAGCCGCATATTTCTGATTTGTATTGTGTCATTATTACTGTGTGGCGTCTGTAATAAATCTTTGCTTAATACTCAAACATATCAGTTCGTCAAAAATGTCATTACATGCGGCAGAGCCTATTTTATCTTTAACACACATTTCATTACGTTCAGTAAATATTTCTCATGACAGTTCAGTTGACACTTCATCAAACATAGTTATCATTTGAGAAACCAACCGATCTGCTATTTGCTTTAGCATATCCGCTAAATTGAGTGACTGTGCAGTAACTGAACCCTGTATTTGGTTACTGGTTAGGCTCACAAGAGTATTACCAGTCTCACTTTCAACGCACACTTCAGTTTCGCGTGCTGAAGCCTCTACCGCACGTACAACCATGTCAGTATCTTCACTCTCACCAGTAAATTATATCTTCTGTAATCTTCCGGCTCCATCTTACTTATCTTCCTGTCTTCATCATAAAATTTACCAAATGGCTGTAGTCACGTATGTTAATTTACATAAACAAAATTATGCCGACTCACAGCTGAATAAGTATGCGAAACAAGAATACTCTTGAATACGGCGTCAACAAAATGGAACAGTCGAGCCATCTTACTCAACTAAGCTATTGTTTTTGCTGAGTCTAGTTGCTATTACAAGTTTGAAGCAAAAGCTAAATTCTGCAAACAAGGAGGAACACTCTGTGCTTAAGCAAAATAATAGAAGGTGCCTGCCTTATCTATTATTTAGGAACGGCTTGTGGACATCGAAAAACTTTCGGATTTTATGTTGATGTTTCACTCTCCAAAATTTTCCTTTTTTCCTTTTTGTGTAATTATCTTCATATTTTTCTTTAATGTGTTTTATACTCTTATATGCTCATCGTATCCCACGCACTGTTTCCATGAAGAAAATAAAGGTTCACTGTAGTAGTGCTTCATAAGCAAATCAATTTTACACAGTCCTATTAAAAAGGGTCTATCTCAGTATAAACACTGTAACTCATCACTCGATGAAGTTAAGGGAAACTAAGACTGAGAAAATTGATGATATATCATTCTTCCGAACTGTAATTATTCAGAAATTGGGATGAGTCACAGTGTATACCTCAGGATTCAAATATGAAAATCAGAACTGAACCATGTAATGACGATGCATTACAGTTTCTACTGCGGATGATCTATTATGATTAGTTTTGTTACCAGTTGTGCTGGTAATCAGGTACCGAGTCGTTGTTGGTGAGCAGGTATGGTTGGTGGGCGCGGACCGTGCTTGTGCAGAACGAGATGCAACGAATAATTCTGCATCACGTGGAATAACATAGAGCGGACTTCGTGCAGTAAATTTAGGTTGCAAAGGTTCTGCTTTCCTGAGGTGTGCAAATTCGCTCGGAATAGCACGTGGTTGGCGCAAAAATGGACGCGTCACCAAACTAACCTTCTTCCAATTTTAATCACACTGATAAATAGAAATCTTTCACATCACTGGTGACAAGGGCAGCAAGAGGTCTCTTTAAATAAAAGACAGTCGAAAATAGAGATTATAATTATTATTATCCAATTGTCTGGTTGTAATCACAGTGGTGCTTGCATGCTAAGCTGCTGCAAGAGAGAAGGCTAATGGTGAAGAAGTGGTGAATACTATCAGCGATTGCTGTAGAAATGTAACAGCAATACCTTAGTCTGGCATGGTAATATTTGCTTACACCCATCAGCAACGTTAAACACAAGACCACAAGGTTTCACCATTGAAATCAGAAGACCGCGTGGCAAGGTGCAGCGCCTGCGTTATTGCGGAGTCCTGCTGCAGATTTATGTCGGTGGGTGGTCCATGCTCCTCTATGCTGGCAACGAAGCTCTCGCGTTGAAGTTATGCCACAACATCTGCTATCGAAGCTACGTCATCCACAACGCTCTTGAATTGTTTAGTAAATGATACAAAAGAATTATCCCGGAAGCGCACCAACGGTAAGTCGCCACAAATGCTTATGTGAACGAACAACTTACACCCAGGTACCACTTCTGAAAGATGAGGATCTCACGAGCCTCATAACCTCCACACAGGTCACAGCTGGTCTGAGCTCCTGTCAGCACTTAGACAAACGCTGTAATTTGATATGAGGTGTTGTTCCTGGTATGCAGGTATTAAATTTATGAGGTACAAGGCAGTAATTTGGCAGCAGAATCAGGTGTTTGCATACGATAGTAACGTGTTAGTGTCTCTGAGAGAAACCCGCTGGTAACGTACATTTGGAATAACTACGCTGCTTGACAGCTGCTAAGGAATGACTTCCAATTATTAAGGAACTACTGCTAGCTGCTGCGGTAAAACTGACATCTGCCACGGAACGTCCGACCTATGAGAGTAGAAGGAAACTTAATAGGCGGAACTTGATAACTGCAACGAAGCCCGTGCACGAACACTCTGTATGCATTCGACATTTCAAGTTGTACGATGTTTGACGAATGTTTTTGTGGAACCAATTAGTGTATCATTCCGTGCGGTACTGAAACAAGTCAGCCAGAAGGCATTTGAATGCTTACGACCGTGAACGAGCAGTTGGATGGCTTGAAGGTGGTGAAAGCGTTACCTCTGTGGTCACAGTAATGGATGTGTCCAATAGTGTCATCTCACTATCAAAAAATGGCCGATGAAGGAGGAGATGCCATCCGAAAGCTTGCCGGTGGTCGCAGATGGATCATTACATCACAAGAAGATCGACACGTAGCCCTATTGGTGAAAAGGAACAGACACCTCACTCCTTGACAGATCGCTGGAGACCTTACAACCACTACGAGTACACTTCTCTAACAGGAGCTTTTCGCGACGATTAAATCAGGGTGATTCGTGTCTTTGAAGCCTGCTAAATGCTTCCCATGTGTAGGGAGTATGTTGATTGGGGTCAGCAACGGTGGTGGTGAATGTAGTTCTCCGATGAATCCTGCTGTACTGCACCAAGTGATTCCGGTCCCCAGTTACTGTGGAGAGAGAAGGGAAAATGTTACACATCAAAGAATATTCATGAACATCATCGGTATGGTGTAGTCGTTATGGCGTTGGTAGGCATTATGTGCTGTGGCCGAATTCGCGAGGTACCGTTTCAGCACAGTGCTATTGCAGGAAGACTATTCATGGATCATGTCCGTCTGTTAAGAGGTTAGTCTGTGTATAGTTGAAGATGCCCGGCCAGACAGATCCGTGGAGGTGTTGGGCATACCGGAAAATGAAGATACTGAAGGTATGGAATAGCCTGCATACTCCGCGGACTTAGGTCCTGTAGAGCATACCTGGGATGATCTTGGCAGACGTGTTTCTCAACGAACACCATCCCACCCAACAGTGCAAGAAATGTAAATCGCCTTGAGAGAGGAATGGAAAAATATCCCCCAAGGGTTCCTCAGCGGTTTGGTAGCCAGCATGAATAACAGGTGCAAAATGTACATTAGTAACCGAGGAGGGCTTATTCGTTAATGAGAATCAGATATCGATCTTTATGTTGGCAGTACGATCTGTGTCAAGTTTATGTCTTTTCCCTACTTTCCCATGTGGTGAGATCTGTACCTTTTTTCATCACAAATGTACCACTCCACATCTGTTATGCAGGTACTGTATTTCATGCCGGCCATCATTACCTATGGTTATTACTGTCCAACAATGCCTCTGTTGCCTAGCAATCGCCAAGCAGTGTGTAATGGGCATCAGTAGTAAATAGTTCGTCGAACTCTGTCGTGAGACGGCCATGGTGATTGTGATACAGACAGCATAAGACACTATAAACAGCTATTTTCCGGTTCCCTCTGTGGCCAGTGAAACAAATACAGTTGCAGACAGAGGCCTCGACAGGAAGAATAGGTCACTGAAGAAAGACGAAATTGGCATTACAAATTTATGTGAATTATGGTGAATATTACCTATCTGCTAAATATATAACTCAGCTAGAAGATGCTGAGAAGTAATATTAACTTGTGATTTCATGGAAAACTACCCTGTCTCTGAAAGAGACTTCTAACACAAACCTTTTGAATAATACAGTATATTTCAGGGTGATTTCTGTTTTCATTCTGAGAATAAATATTCATATCCTTGTAATATGTCATTCATGACGAAGACAAGGAATTATTGAGTTGTTGCTTACATCTATTGTGAAATCCATGATTTTTGTGTATATGCTGCGATCCAGTTTATCAGCCTATGCTTTTCGTGATTATCTTGTTTCGAGGAAATAATTGTCCCGTTCTTATCTTTATCGTACACTAGGATCCACCACTCAAGAAACAGTTATCGAGAGTAGGTTGCGCTACACTAGCGCAAAGTATGAATTGAGAAACCGATCATTAAATGAAAAATAAATCCCATCTGTAAACTGGAGGGACAGCCTCATGACATGTAGGAAAGACTTAAATGTGATAGCGCTTTTCATTCCTGAACTACAAAGCGATGTCCATAGCATGTGACCAATGTGGGACCCACCAGAAATACGGGTCCCGCAACGAACTTCTGACATCACACTAGTCGCCTTGTCCGTCATACTTCGCAAATGCTTGGCCCCACGCACGGCTCACTGGGAATCAGTGAAAAGATAGCCACGAAAGGTCTTAACTTTGTCATGTACTGTCGAGAGCTTCCATGAATTTAAACTTGTAGGTAAGAATTGTTAACTTAGTCTGAAAGAGTTACTTTACTTCATCACCCCCAGAGACGGCTGCTGGCACTCGTAACACCAACAGTGTCACGTGCTGTGACGTATGCTCCGCGGCCAGTCTTGGACCAATGCATGTGACACAGTCCGAAGGCAGGCAGGTGTATTTGAAAGAATGTGTGAGTCAATGCGAAAGAGTGCTGAAAGATGTAACAGAATGTAAGTGCATGCAATACTGCCTGTGATGTTTCCCGAACTATCGTTATACAAAATTTTCTTCTGGTTTTGACCAGTACTACCACCTGTAGGGATATGCGACTTTTTTCTTAAACTCCGGTACTTGTATCCGTGTATCTTCGTGTTACACATTAAATGTAATGAGACAGTCGACCAACAGTGATATCTCTCTGGATATTTTATTAGAGTTTACTGTGTCACGATTGGGACATTTGTAACATTACGTGTGTATGCTGCTATCCAGGAGTTTTGAAAGGAATGTTGTGGTGCGAATACATAGAAAGAAAGATCCTTTATCGTTTAGGTACAATATAGCAGGTCAGCAACTGGAAGCAGTTAATTCCATAAATTATATGGGAGTAGACATTAGGAGTGCTTTAAAATGGAATGATCATATAAAGTTGATCGTCGGTAAAGCAGATGCCAGACTGAGATTCATTGGAAGAATCCTAAGGAAATGTAATCCGAAAAGTAGGTTACAGTACACTTGTTCGCCTACTGTTTAAATATTGCTCACCAGTGTGGGATCCGTACCAGATAGGGTTGATAGAAGAGATAGAGGAGATCCAACGGAGAGCAGCGCGCTTCGTTACAGGATCATTAAGTAATCGCGAAAGCGTTACGGAGATGTTATATAAACTCCAGTGGATGACTCTGCTGGAGAGAGCTCAGTAGCTCGGTACGGGCTTTTGTTGAAGTTTCGAGAACATACCTTCACCGAAGAGTCAAGCAGTATATTGCTCCCTCCTACGTATATCTCGCGAAGAGACCTTGAGGATAAAATCAGAGAGATTAGAGCCCACACAGACGCATACCGGCAATCTTTCTTTCCACGAACAATACGAGACTAGAATAGAAGGGAGAACCGATAGAGGTACTCAGAGTACTCTCCGTCACACACCGTCAGGTGGCTTGCAGAGTATGGATGAAGATATAAATGTAGATACGTCGTATTCCAGCAGGGTGGATCACCACCTTTCTTCCTCCTAAAAGTCTTTCAGTTTCGTTTCTGGATAAGTGGATCGAACGAGATGGTCTGACTGAGTGACAGTCAAGATCATCTCACCTCACACCATTAGACTTCTCCCAACTCGATATTGTAAAGTAACAGGCGTACCGACCCTGAGATACAGACCTACATTACATGAATGCGTTCACAATGCATTTGAAAATATCGCCGTCGAGCTGGTAGAGCGAACATAGAGAGACACTGTAACGTTCTTTATAAATTTTGAAATACTTAAATGAATACTTGAACTGGGGATACATACAGAACTGGAGTTATCGTGTAGCGTGTTGTAACTGCAAGTGGTGAGCATACTCTGTGTCATTGTTAAAAAAAGTTCATACGAACTGATTGGGCAGTGCAAGTCTCACTGCCAATAAAGAGATACAGTCACTGCAAAATACATTCAGCCTTTTGGGTACTGAATCATCTGACCCTGTTCAAAACTCATAATTTTGGTACCTGTGCATATTACAAATAAATAAAATCACCTTATCTCTAAGGCAGCAACGGTGGATCGCGTTATATTCTGCTCTCTCATGAAGAAGAATAAAATGTACTAGCTACAGGCTCAGGGATCTACAATGTCGACCGTAATACTTTGAAATACACATGAAATTCTCTTGGCTGATAAATGAAAACATTTAGAAAAAATTCGATGTCTTAAAAAAACATACGATCTGGACAGGGAGGCGATAGTGATTTAGATGAATTACTAACACTGACTTTTTCAGTAGTGAAGTTGTATTCGAAGTTAAGTTCGGCTTTCAAAACATCTGAAAATTGAAATTACATGACTCAGAAAAATTACATTCATTTTTATTAAATGAAAATCTTTCTTTGCTGATGTAGCCACAAACAATGAGGTTTGTACAGCAAATATTATCTAACACCACCAAAAAGCATTAAGAGAAGTCATAAAGTTACGTATATCTGTGTTAACAAAGCTTAGGGAAATATCTAACTAGGCTGTACATCAAATCTGTTTACGTACATTTTGGGGCTACTCAACATTGACGTTACTGTTATCAGTTATTAGGCAACTCATTTACACTAACGAAGTGGCAAAAGGAAAGTAATAAAAAATTAATTTATTTACCTTAACTGCGAAATGATTTCTCTTCCACATTTATATTTTCAACAATAGATGTAGTCGTAAAGCTTCTTTGTGATATCAATCCAGTAATCCTTTCTTGTCACAACAAAATTTACATTTCATCATTTCACTTCACATTCCATTATAAAATCACTAATCATTTGCAACTACCTATTTTACGTGTGGTGCAACACAAAATACTGGTATGAGAAAATTTGTAGATTATAATCTAACACTTATGGCTTTACAGAGCACACCACAAAAATTCCCTACTGCATCCCCTTTCGCCCACACACTGATACTCACTCACTACTGTGCGCCAGGCGCTCTCTTACTGCAACATTACAATCTCAGACCAGAAGCAGGATCTTTGGCTCTGCGGTCGTGCAAAGTCAGTGACCCGAACTATACAGCCCATCAGAGACATACATCGTTTACAATATAATAGTTTCATTGTAGTTTACATTAGTATCATTACAATATTCGTGTGCCACATATAAGTGTACACCAGTAGATTCATCTCAACACTGAACATTGATGGACGGCCGGCCGTAGTAGCCGAGCGGTTCTAGGCGCTTCAGTCCGGAACCGCGCGACCGCTGCGGTCGCAGGTTCGAATCCTGCCTCGGGCATGGATGTATGTGATGTCTTTAGGTTAGTTAGGTTTAAGTAGTTCTAAGTTCTAGGGGACTGATGACCACAGCAGTTAAGTCCCATAGTGCTCAGAGCCATTTGAACCATTTTTAGCCATTGATGGACACTGTCCTTGCCAGTAAGAGAGGACGTATTGACCCCTATGAATGAAGCAACATGACTTATGAGTTACGTTGTCACATGTTAAAAATGAGTTATTATTATTCAGTTTAGCTGTGAAAATAATTTATGGAATACCTGTAAAATGATGAAGTATTCGCTTCAGTTTCACATAATTAATTTTCTGGATTATATTTGAGAAAAGACATTTTCTCTTATTCGCTTTGGGGCTGCATTCTAAAAATCCCCCTGAGCTACTTGCTGAAAGTTTCTTTTTAAAGTCACGTACATACGCAGACTGAATAGACTGTAGCAGAGTTTCCGTTAAGGAAACGGCCCAGGAAGCAGGGAGATCGTAGGCTCCGTGGCGCGCCGCCTGCACAAGTCGGCGGCCACGCGCCTGCCCGTTGCCAGCGAATGCTAATGCAATGTTTGGATAGCGGCCAGGTCTCGCTCTCCCCGTTATTGGTTCATAGTTCGTTCTCCGCGTCACCGGGGAGCTTCGGGTTATTATACTGTTCAAATTATTCACGATAATGATTGTAAATACAGCCGGAGTATTTACTAGTGGGCATTAATAATTACGCTAAAACCGTGCGGTATGGGCGGCGAACGCGCGTGCGATGGGATGACCAGGCGTCGCCTGCCTGTGTGTGTGTGTGTGTGTGTGTGTGTGTGTGTGCGGTACACGTCCGTGTTGTGTGTGCAGACGCGATGTCACCGCAGCCGCGCTCGCCGCATGGATTACCGAAACCTCCACCGCGACACATAAACATGGCAGCTAATTACACGCTTCTGCTGGGCCGGTCGCCCTGTCGTCGATTTCCAGCTGCCTGTCTGCGCTCTTGCCCCGCGCCGAACCCGACTCCCAGATGCCTCGCACACATCTGTTGCGTCCACCTGGAAACAGTGTTATACACTTTTTGTAAGACAATGTAAGAGGTACAAATATATAATGAGGTGTGTCTCACCAAGAGGAAGACGCCTATTGACATGGATACAGTCACTGCGATATAAATGTATGTTATCGCATTACCAGTTTCATTTCAGTTGTACTGCATGCATTACCACGTCGTAGTACAAAATACTTAAAATAGCTTTGCAACCACGATTCCAGTCACCATTGAAACGGTAGTTCTCAGTAATCTAGATCGTTCTGACTGGCGACGAGTTTTCAATATCTCAACAATACTATCCGGACACTTCTTAGTGGGCATTATTATGAAGTGTGTCCGGTCATCTTTCTTATGACGGCTCCTACGCTAGTGGAGCCAAACAAATGGTTCAAATGGCTCTAAGCAGTATGGGACTTAACATCTGAGGTCAACAGTCCCCTAGAACTTAGAACTACCTAAACCTAACTAACCTAAGGACATCACACACATCCATGCCCGAGGCAGGATTCGAACCGGCGACCGTAGCGTTCGCGCGGTTCCAGACTGAAGAACCTACAACCGCTCGGCCACACCGTCCGGCAAGCTATAAGATGAACATCAATAAGAGTAAAACGAGGATAATGGAATCTAGTCTAACTAAATTAGGATATGCTGAGGGAATCAGATTGGGAAATGAGACTCTTAAAGTAGTACATGAGTTTTGCTATTTTGGAAACAAAATAACATGATGGTCGAAGTAGAGAGGATATAAAATGTAGACAGGCTATGGTAAGGAAAGTGTTTTTGAAGAAGAGAAATTCGTTAACATCGAGTACAGATTTAAGTGACAGGAAGTCGTTTCTGAAACTATTTGTATGGAGTGTAGCCATGTATGGAAGTGAAACATGGACGATAAACAGTTTAGACAGGAAGAGAATAGAAGCTTTCGAAATGCAGAACGCGAGGCTCCAACAACTCCATTCAGTGCTCAAAAGGGAAAGTACACTGAATAAGACAGTGTCGAGGTCCATATACATGACACTGATTAGACGTCTGATGTACGCAGCTCTCGTCTGGGGATACGTTGCTCCTACATGACTGCGCCGTCTGCAGATCATACAGAACGAAGTGCTACGCATCATTAGGAACGCTCCACGCTACACACACACCGTGGATCTTCACTATAAATACCGCCTTGAAACCGTCAAGGATGTATTCAAAAAACACGCCACACGACTATAAAAGCCGACCAACGGGCTACAGCAGGGAAACGGACAAGCTTTCACACTGGTGCACAAACAAATCGCCAACATTACCCTACACTGTGAACCTGATATATGACCTATCGGACGCAAAACAATGATGAACATAACTGTTACAGGTATACTGAAGCTGACCGAGAAGTGAAAAGCGGCAACCTGCGGCGGCCGCGGAGTGACAGTTCCGACATCGCATCGACGTACAAGATACCCACTAATAACAAAGCCTACCCTTGCATGACCTGTCACAGGCAGCAAGACATCCGCTACTGTTCTCACTAGACGACCCTACCTTCGCAGAGGTTTTTTTCCCTTGGGTCTTGCCTTGGCACTTCCCCCCCCCCCCCCTTCTTCCCAACAAACCGCTACCCTTGGTTCAACTTTCGACCCAATCTATCTCCAGATGAGCTCGTATTAATGGTTAACCTTAACCAAACGTTCGCAAACATCGCAGTATCCACATCCTGCGAGACCTCACTCTATTAAAAGCCAACCCTTTTGCATATATGGCAGTAGACCTTTTGTGTTCGTCATCATGCCGGTGTGGACGTGGGGGGAGGGGGAGGGCTCCACTTCTTCTTTTTTATTTAACTAGTCTCACGAGAGGCGCACATGTGCTGTCGGTATAAGACGAGGCAGAATGATTCGGTCAAGCAAGCTCTGCGACTTCGAACGTGGACTAGTCACCGGATGTCACTTGAGTAACAGGTTCTTCAGCAACATTTAAACATTTCTAAAGTTGCTCAAACCGACTGTTGGTGATGTGATTGTGAGGTGGAGACTAGATGGATTAATCACAGCCAAACAAGACAAGGCAGACCTCATGTGCTGACCGGCAGGGGCCGTCGGGCATTGCGGAGGGTGGTTCTAGGGAAAAAAATCGACGCATAAACTCAGTGAAAAGACTCACTCGTGAGTTTCTGAAGGATTGTGCATAGGGAGTTAAAGGCAAGAGTTAAAGGCAACGGGGTTCAGGGGTCGAGCTGCTCCTCAGAAGCCTCTCGTTTTTGCAGTCAGTGCTATGTGGCGCTTCAGTTGGTGTAAAGAGCAACGCCACTGGTCAGTGGATGATTGGAAATGAATTATTTGGAGTGACGAATCACGGTACCCCCGGGCTCATCCAATGGAAGGGCTTAGCTGTGGTGAATTTCTGGAGAACGTTACCTGCCATCATGCCTAGTCGCAATAGTGGAGTACGGTGGAGCTAGAATGGAAGTGGTTGCTATGGAAAGAGCGTGGTCCCTTTATTGAGGAGGAGGAGGAGGTTAGTGTTTAACGTCCCGTCGACAACAAGGTCATTAGAGACGGAGCACAAGCTCAGATTAGGGAAGGATGGGGAAGGAAATCGGCCGTGCCCTTTCTAAGGAACCATCCCGGCATTTGCCTGAAGCGATTTAGGGAAATCACGGAAAACCTAAATCAGGATGGCCGGACGCGGGATTGAACCGCCGTCCTCCCGAATGCGAGTCCAGTGTGCTAACCACTGCGCCACCTTGCTCGGTGGTCCCCTTACTGTAGTTAAGGAAGGGTATGACCAGATTTCACACCATTCTGTACCGCGTGCAGTAAACAAACAATACGGAGACAACGGTTGTGTCAGCAAGAAACTGTACTCTGTCCTAAACTTGCACTTATTAGTCATGCGTTGCAGACAAAAACATCTCTGACATGGATTGGCCTGCCGATCTGAACTCAGTGGAACACCTTGGGGTGAGCTAGATCGCCAGACGCCAGCGTCCAACTTAACTACCTTCCCTGCTTTCGGCTCTTCAGAAATGGTTCAAATGGCTCTGAGCACGGGACTTGTTACGTGTATTGAAGGCTAGATTGGTGATACATATTAGAGAAAAAATGTTCAGTGTCACAGATACTAATTTGAGGGAACTTTTATCTGTGATCGGTTCCCTAGATTTAGTTCAAGAAGACGCCAGAAAGATTTCTGACGCGACAAGTAGTACCAACAGTCCTAATGGAAAAGCTTCCTGGAATGGAAACAGTAGAAATAGGGGCGAAGGTAGTCCCAAGAAAAATAAAAACAATACTTATAATAATGGGAAATATAATAATAGTAGATATTCCCACAACCAAAATTCTGACTATTTCAACAATAACAATAATTACCAGAAGTCTAATATTACCAGCATCCGAATGGTAATCAGAGGCAGTATAATAACGAAAATGCTAATAATAACAAAAAGAATAGTAATTGTAAAAGACGAAATGACAATAGATCGGACAGTCCCTACAAGGATAAACCTAAAAACATGTGCGATTAAAATGAGTACTGGCGACAATCAGTGCCAAGTCATTGGTAGCCGCAACACAATTCTATGAATCCAGGTCAGCCTATAAATCATATACAGGCTGTAACCATGACAAATAATCAGTATTCACAATGATGGGACCCAAGTAGCCGGTGAGCCTTTCGCACATGTCCGAAAGAACAGATACCATCTTAGTAAATATTTAGAAATTGTTAGTGTTGGAATTTCAGCACCCACAATAGCGTCACAATAACCGAAGTAATGATGCACCCAGTAATATGAGTGACATAGCTGCAACAGTCGAGGAAAAGGTGAGAGAGGCAACTTGGACTGACGCTTCAGAGGCTGGACGATTAACAAAATTATTATCCAGATACAATGAAGTATTCAGTGAACGACCAGGTATCTGGACAAAGCAAACGAAGTAATGAAAGAAATCCAAAAAATGCTGGACTGGGGAATTAATGAAACATCAAATTCACCATCTAGCAGTCCTCTTTTGCCCATAACCAAAGCAGATAAAAGTATACGTTTAGTTCTCGACGCATGAGACATCAACAAGATCATAATGCCAGTGCGCACAAGACCCGAAAACTTAGATGAACAAATTCAGAAGTTTTTTTGTAAGAAATATCTAACCTCACTTGATTTGAGTTCTTCATCTTGGCAAAACCTGATATCAAAAGAATCAAGTACTAGGACCCCAGTTGTTAGATCAGGCCACAACATACGAGAATGACCTTTTGATAGTGACAGATACCTGGGAGGAACATCTTAATTTAATACAAAACATGCTAGACAAGTTTCTATCAAGAGGAGTAACAGTAAATTTAACGAAACCCTAGCTTGCTAGGAAGGAAATAAAATTCTTAGGTCACGTAATAAGTACACGTAATACGTACACTACTGACCATTAAAATTGCTACACCATGAAGATGACGTACTACAGACGCTAAATTTAACCGATAGGAAGAATATAATATGAAATGCAAACGATTAGCTTTTCGGAGCTTTCTCACAAGGTTGGCGCCGGTGGCGACACCTACAACGTGCTGACATGAGGAAAGTTTCCAACCGATTTCTCATACACAAACAGCAGTTGACCGGCGTTGCCTGGTGGAACGTTGTTGTGATGCCTTGTGTAAGGAGGGGAAATGCGTACCATCACGTTTCCGGCTTTGATAAAGGTCGGATTGTAGCCTATCGCGATTGCGGCTTATCGTATCGCGACATTGCTGCTCGTGTTGGTCGAGATCCAATGACTGTTAGCAGAATATGGAATCGGTGGGTTCAGGAGAGTAATACGGAACGCCGTGCTGGATCCCAACGGCCTCGTATCACTACACTAGCAGTCGAGATGACAGGCATCTTATCCGCATGGCTGTAACGGATCGTGCAACCCTGAGTCAACAGATGGGGATGTTTGCAAGACAACAACCATCTGCACGAACAGTTCGACGACGTTTGCAGCAGCAGGGACTATCAGCTCGGCGACCATGGCTGCGGTTACCTTTGACGCTGCATCACAGACAGGAGCGCCTGCGATGGTGTACTCAACGACGAACCTGGGTGCACGAATGGCAAAACGTCATTTTTTCAGATGAATCCTGGTTCTTTTTACAGCATCATGATGATTGCATCCGTGTATGGCGACATCGTGGGGAACGCACATTGGTAGCGTGTATTCGTATCGCCATACTGGCGTATAACCCGGCGTGATGGTATTGGGTGCCATTGGTTACACGTCTCGGTCACCTCTCGTTCGCATTGACGACACTTTGAACAGTGGACATTACATTTCAGATGTGTTACGACCCGTGGCTCTACCCTTCATGGCCGGTCTGGGTGGCCGGGTGGTTCTAGGTGCTACAGTCTGGAACCGCGCGACCACTACGGTCGCCGGTTCGAATCCTGCCTCGGGCATGGATGTGTGTGATGTTCTTAGGTTACTTAGGTTTAAGTAGTTCTAAGTTCTAGGGGACTGATGGCCTCAGAAGTTAAGTCCCATAGTGCTCAGAGCCATTTGAACAATTTTCTACCCTTCATTTGTTCTCTGCGAAACCCTACATTTCGGCAGGATAATGCACGACTGCCCTGCCCAGCACATTCTCCAGATCTCTCACCAACTGGAAATGTCTGGTCAATGGTGGCCTAGCAACTGGCTCTTCACAATACGCCAGTCACTACTCTTGATGAACTGTGGTATCGTGTTGAAGCTGCATGGGCAGCTGTACCTGTACACCCCATCCAAGCTGTGTATGACTCAATGTCCAGGCGTATCAAGGCCGTTATTACGGCCAGAAGTGTTTCTCCTCGGTACTGATTTCTCAGGATCTATGCACCCAAATTGCGTGAAAATGTAATCACATGTCAGTTCTAGCATAATGTGTTTGTCCAATGAACACCCGTTTATCATCTACACTTCTTCTTGGTGGAGCAATTTTAATGATCAGTAGTGTACATAGTGGTTATATTTTCCGTATGCTGTTACGAGCATCTCTCTGATAGGTGAACCGAGCATGGACATCTGTCCCATCATATGTTAATATTCCTAACGAAAACATGTACGAATGACCACAAACAAACATGAAAAGGAAAATGTACTGATATCAACACAGTTCAGTAATGATCTTATGGCCCGACAATGTAGTTCAGAATACGGCTCTGAGCACTATGGGACTTAACTTCTGTGGTCGTCAGTCCCCTTGAACTTAGAACGACTTAATCCTAACTAACCTAAGGACATCACACACATCCATGCCCGAGGCAGGATTCGAACCTGCGACCGTAGCGGTCGCGCGGCTCCACACTGTAGCGCCTAGAACCGCTCGGCCACTTCAGCCGTCTTCAGAATATGAACAATGTTCCAAATTTCACCTCTGGGATCTTAACCAGTATAGCACTTTAGGAGGTTCGCTGCTTCTAGTATTGCAAGCACTAAGACTTAGCAAGCTAGTTCCTGATAACTGCTACCATTACAAGATTGCAATTCACTTACGGCTTTATATAACAAGACCTTACTCATAACTCCGAAGTGGTAGCACTCATTTTCTGTTTCGGTGATGCAAAAGCGTGTCCCTGTAATAGACAGATGGCATCTGCGTCTGTGAAAGTGGAAATGCGATTAAATGTGTGGCAGGAATGCAACAAGAAAGAAGCAAGACGGTCAGGAACAGAACTGGAAGACCGCAGAGAAAAGAGCGTGGCAGTCACTTAATTGCGGTGGGATTGGCCGCGGAGAAAGTGAAGGTGAATGGCTCGTCGCGTGCGTTTACAGCCGCTCGCATGTTTCCTGTTACTGCTGCGAAAGTCCTTCCGCCTTCTTGGGTTGTGGCGGTGAAGGTATTGACACATTAAGATATTTCACATTCCGCTTCTTGATCAATAAGGTAACTGCTGTATCCAGAAGGGCGTCATTTGCACCATTCGTTGCAGGTGGATGATCCTGAATTACGTCAACTGTTATTAAGTTATTGTTTCCCAGAATATGCAGTGCGTAGCACAGCTGTTGACGAGTGCGTTGCAGAGGACTTACTTAGCGAAAACGACGACGAATTTAAGGGTAAAACTACTTTTTCAGCGTTGTTGGAAGAATTTTAATATTAGAAGTTCCGTTTGTTTTCGGGGTAAAAAATACCGCGAACTATTGCTGAATGTGATGATCAAAGTTAGTGTCATTGATTACTCAGTGTGGTTAGTCCTCTATTCGGATTGATGATCCTGGAGAAATTTAGAAATATCTTACACTTACTCATGTTATGTGCCAACCGCTTATGTACTTGTAAATAATGATTATGAGTGATATTTTCACTTTTTCTGGCAGTCACTGGCAACTGACCAATTTCATATGCTGTCACTAGTATTTTAAGGACACTCAAAGATATATTACGAATTGTGCTGTTGACATCTATTAGCGACACCATAGGACCATATACACTACTGGCCATTAAAATTGCTACACCACGAATATGACGTGCTACAGACGCGAAATTTAACCGACAGGAAGAAGATGCTGTGATATGCAAATGATTAGCTTTCCAGAGCATTCACACAAGGTTGGCGCCGGCGGCGACACCTACGACGTGCTGACATGAGGAAAGGTTCCAACCGATTTCTCATACACAAACAGCAGTTGACCGGCGTTGCCTGGTGAAACGTTGTAGTGATGCCTAGTGTAAGGAGGAGAAATGCGTACCATCACGTTTCCGACTTTGATAAAGGTCGAATTGTAGCCTATCACGATTGCGGTTTATCGTATCACGACATTGCTGCCGCGTTGGTCGAGATCCAATGACTGTTAGCAGAATATGGAATCGGTGGGTTCAGGAGGTTAATACGGAACGCCGCGCTGGATCCCAACGGCCACGTATCACTAGCAGTCGAAATGACAGGCATCTTATCCGCATGGCTGTAACGGATCGTGCAGCCACGTCTCGATCCCTGAGTCAACAGATGGGGACGTTTGAAAGACAACAACCATCTGCACGAACAGTTCGACGACGTTTTAAGCAACGTGGACCATCACCTCGGAGGTCGTGGCTGCGGTTACGCTTGACGCTGCATCACAGACAGGAGCGCCTGCGATGGTGTACTCAACGACAAACCTGGGTGCACGAATGGCAAAACGTCATTTCATCTGATGAATCCAGGTTATGTTTACAGCATCATGATGGTTGCATCCGTGTTTGGCGACATCGCGGTGAACGAACATTGGAAGGGTGTATTCGTCATCGCCATAATGGCGTATCACCCAGCGTGATGATATGGAGTGCCATTGGTTACACGTCGCGATCACCTCTTGTTCGCATTGACGGTACTTTGAACAATGGACGTTACATATCAGATGTGTTACGGCCGTGGCTCTACCCTTCATTCGATCCCTGCGAAACCCTACATTTCAGCGGGATAATGCATGACCGCATGTTGCAGGTCCTGTACGTGCCTTTCTGGATACAGAAAATGTTCGGCTGCTACCCTGGCCAGCACATTATCCAGATCTCTCACCAATTGAGAACGTCTGGTCAATGGTGGCCAAGCAACTGGCTCGTCACAATACGCCAGTCACTGCTCTTTATGAACTGTGGTATCGAGTCGAAGCTGCATGGGCAGCTGTACCTGTACACGCCATCCAAGCTCTGTTTGACTCAATGTCCAGGCGTATCAAGGCCGTTATTACGGCCAGAGGTGGTTGTTCTGGGTACTGATTTCTCAGGATCTATGCACCCAAATTGCGTGAAAATGTAATCACATGTCAGTTCTAGTATAATATATCTGTCCTATGAATACCCGTTTATCATCTGCATTGCTTCTTGGTGTATCAATTTTAATGGCCAGTTGAGTATTACGACGGTTTATAATGGAGACTATAATTTAACACATTCTTGCTAGTTCACCTGCCTGCCGTGGTGGCAGAGCGCTTCTAGGTGCTACAATCTGGAACCACATGACCGCTACGGTCCCACGTTCGAATCCTGTCTCGGGCATCGATGTGTGTGATGTCCTTAGGTTAGTTAGATTTGAGTAGTTCCAAGTTCTAGGGGACTGATGACCTCAGAAGTTAAGTCCCATAGTGCTCAGAGCCATTTGAACCATTTGCTAGTGCACCAGACATTCAGCTCTGTCTTTAAATGTACTTTGCACTGTAAAAAGTGTGTATTCAGTAACTGATGGTGACAGTGGAAATCCACATACCTCATAAGGGCAGTCAAAAGCTTATATCGTAAAACAAAATTAGAAATGAGTACAGGAGAAAAAAAATAGATAAAATATTAATTGCGGAGTTAGACAACGATCTCCTGTCCCTCCCACTCTTAGAACTTTTAGAGTGGAGAACAAGAAGTATGAGCCCGAAAGGGAATTTCCTTATAAGTGATGGTGATCGGATTTGGTTATCATAACAAATAGATGACCCCTACTACCAAACCGTATGTGTTGGTAGTAGTATTCGCCGTGCTTAAAAACTCAGGTGGTCCAGGCTTTACTGCGCTGTTGCCGTGGTTTCTTGACTTACCTCAAACAGACCATAACCCGACTCAGAGTAAATGAAATGGCTATCTAATCGTGCACGGCAGATCTATGTCTGTTCTTTCGGACACTAGTCACATGTAGCCACTAAATTTTGGGCTGGCATCAGTTCTGATCCTCCTGAGCTTATCGATTTGCCGGCCGAAGTGGCCGTGCGGTTAAAGGCGCTGCAGTCTGGAACCGCAAGACCGCTACGGTCGCAGGTTCGAACCCTGCCTCGGGCATGGATGTTTGTGATGTCCTTAGGTTAGTTAGGTTTAACTAGTTCTAAGTTCTAGGGGACTAATGACCTCAGCAGTTGAGTCCCATAGGGCTCAGAGCCATTTGAACCATTTCTCATCGATTTCACATTCACATTTGAAGTCGCGTTCAAGGCGAACAGTAATATCGCTGAACCATAAACAGCTTCTACAGGGGATAGGCAAAATAATGTTAACAGTGGTAGTCGTGGAATGGTTGTGTTTGAGTATCAACAACGCAGGTGAGGCATGCGTCGCGCTGAACTGTGCGTGTTCAGTACAGAGCAGGCATCAGTACAGGTTATTTACGAGTAGTACACACATCATATTTGCCTTCAGAGGCCGAGGTCGACGTGCAATGAAAGACCTAACAGAGTTCCAAAGAGAGCAGATTGTGGGGGCCCGATTAGCTGGAGCATCGGTAACCAAGACACCCAACTGTTTTAACAGTCATAACAGCCTACACAGAACATGAAAAGATATCATCGTGTAAACGTAATAGTGGGCACAAATCAAAACTAAATGACATAGATCGTCGTACGCTAACACGAAATGTGTCGAAACAATAAAAACCTACAGCGGCTATTGTGACTGCAGATTTCAATAACCATCTTCAAGTATCTATCGACACTGTCCATCGAGAACTCCATAAAGCGGATATTCATGGACGAGTTGCTATACCGAAACCTTTAGCGACCACAACCAACGCAAAGGAGCGTAAAACATGGAGCCAGGGAACATAAATCCTGGACGGCTAATCAGTGTAAACACGTCATATGATCCGACAAGACAACGTTTTCGTTATTTCCAACATCAGGCCGGATCTACCTCTGGAGAATGTCAAAAGAAGCCAGAATCCTGATTGCTTGATTCCAACGGTTAAGCATGGAGGTGGAAGTGTGATGGTGTGGGCAGCTATATTATGGTATTCTGCTAGTCCCACCATTACTCTCAAAGGCTGTTTTACAGCTAACGATTTTGTGAACGTTTTAGGTGATCAGGTGCTCCCCAGATTCAAATGTTGTTCCCCAACAATGAAGCCATACTTCAGGACGATGATGCACCCGTTCACATTGCCAGGACAGGCTGGAGCATGCAACTGAACAGCAACAATTTCCTGGCCAGCACAGCCCCCGGACTTGAATATCATCGAACCCTTATGAGGCGGTATTGGAGCGCAGACTCCGGAGAAGATTTCCGCCTCTGTGACCTATACAATCATTATATGCCAATATTCCAAGAAGAATCGTAGCTGTATTACGGGAAGATGGGGGTCCCACCCCTTATTATGAAACCATTCCCAAGTAAGTACAGGTGTTCACATTATTTTACCTATTCCCTGTAAATAGCTTGCTGCCACTAGCTTGCTGCCGTCGAGTTTTGCTCTGTGCTATTACACTAATCTACTTATACGGAGCATAACATGAAATTCTCACGAACAACCGTATTAAAACTTGATTTCTGAATAGATACTCGTTGCGCAATCGTTTCTTATACACAAATTCTACACGATAGTCGCACCGAAATTCTTATCACTTGCACATCCAAGAACATAGGAAAATTCATGAAAATTTGACGTTGATACCTGCTGTATTCTTGACGCTGCAGTGTTAATAATCTAGTGAATTTCTAGATGCAAACTGCAAAGAACTATGTTACGCTAATAGTGCTAAACCTTGTGTGTGTAAGTAAGAGAATTTAACTGAATCAGAATGACCTGTGATAGAGGGGCACCCTCGAGACCCAATTTTGAAATCAGTGTGGAATTGATTTATTATGGCCCCATGTGTTTGAGTAAGTGAATTTAACGCATTCATTGTTACATCCTTGAGACACAAGAAAACACCATCAGAACAGGCCTTTAAGGCCCAGCAGTACATACCGGCCGCCGTCTCATCCTCAGCCCTTATGCGTCAAAAGATGCAGATACAGTGGGGTCAGCACACAGCTCTCCCAGCCGGCCTCAGTTTTCGTGGCCAGTGCCACTACTCATTAATCACTTAGCTTCTCAACTGACCTCACAAGGGCTGAGTGCACCATTTTTGCAAACAGCACTCAGCAGACCCAATAAAGTATTAGCCAAGCCTGACTGCGCTTACCTTCTGTGATCTGACGGGAACAGGCGTTACCACTGCGGCAAAGTCATTGGCCCTTGAGATAAGAGGCTGAAAATAATGTACACAGTGGACTGACTAATACTATGAAATATTGTGGCCGTAGCAATGAATCTTAAGAGGGGGCATTTGCTTTTTATCATTGAAAGATATTAAATGTGATAGTAAAAAATTATGAACTCTCTACTTTACTACTTAAAAGTATTGGAATTGCAGGGCACCGAAAACAATGAGGAAATTATTAAAACTACAGCGTCAGCATTGAACATGAGCATTACAAAAGTGGAACTATCAGTTGTCAAAGTTATGTGATCACATTGGAATTGCTTAATAATCTCGCATCTGACTTTGTGAAATTAATATCAGCCTGACTATATTAAGAGTACAGTGAATGACTGAATAGAGAATCGAAGATACCAACACATCTGAGGATGCAGTAATGAAGTGAAATCCATCATGAATCTGAACTTCTGACTCTAAAAAGTCCTAACATATCAGAGCTGACAGCTATGCTCACCATAATATTTGATTTAACACGAGCAGAGTGGTGTCACTGCTTCTTACTGGCATGGAGTTTGATGATAGGCTTGCTCTGCTGAATACTCAACATTGGACCCCAGTCGGCTCCTTCAGCTAAGAGCGTAGCCTGTAGTGAACCTATGTGTTCAGCACTAAGCCCAGAGTGAAGCCTTTCTTTCTAGGCCTGAAAAGAGCTGACTTCTCCTTTCTACCCAAGAAAAATTCGGCCACCAATTCCCTCTAAAGTTACACCAGTCCGCCAATGGGGTAATTGTTTCTTTAACGAAATACGTTACTGGGGGAAAGATACGAGGTCCAATTAGGCGCAAAATGGAAATCACTATGGGAATCCGATGTAACGTTACTGGGGGAAAGATACGAGGTCCAATTAGGCGCAAAATGGAAATCACTATGGGAATCCGATGTAACTTTGCACAGATGTTTTGGGCAGTGTCTTTAGTGCGCCTGTCGATCGCTACACGTCCCTCTTTTCAGTTTAGAGCGCAAAGTGATCACGTAGAAATGCTTAAAACAACAGCGTCTCCCGCCAAATATTTGGGTCTGGTGAGAGACTTCGCCTGAAGCTATGCAGCTGACATAACATAAAGGTCACGCGTTTTTTTCTTCAGACAGTTTTCAGCCGCATTCTGCAGGGGCAACGAAGACGCTCATACTGCGTGTCGATGGGAAGTGTTTGACCACCCACAATACAGCCCTTAATTGGCTCCCTCCATTGTTCATCTCTGCTCACATGAACCACTGGCTAGAGGGTGAAGAAAATATTTTGGCACAAACAACGAAAGGGACAGCAGCATAGAGAATTGGGGGAAAGCACAGGCGGCTGCTTTCTGTGATTAGGGCACTGGAAAATTTGTACAACACCACGACAAATGTCTAAGTTGGAGCAGCGACTATTTAGAGAGGCATCTGAAAGGTGTGGCTAACTGTTGCGAATAAAAAAAAAAAAAATTGATTCTCACCGTGGTTTTCATTTCGCGATCGATCGGATCTTCCTTTCCCAACAGCCCTCGTATATAGAGCCTACAGGAAAATGAAAGAGATCTTTGGAGAAAAGAGAACCACCTGTGTGAACATCGAGAGCTTAGGAGTAAAACAAGTCCTAAGCAAACAAGGGAAAGCTGAAAGGAAGAAGGAGTACGTAGAGAGTCTACACTAGGGAATTATACTTGAGGGCACAGCACATAGATGAAGATGAGATGGGAAACATGATACTGCGAGAAGAATTTGGCTGAACTCTGAAAGACTTAAGAGGAAACAGGGCATTTGGAGAAGACGACATTTCATTAGAACTACTGACAGCATTTGGAGAGCCAGCCGAAACAAAATTCTCCATCTGGTTAGATGTATGAAACAGGCCAAATGAGTACAGATTTAAAGAGAGAATATAATGATCAGGTTACATTCCATTCGGAAAGTGGATGCACTCAGCAACTGTATGTGACTTATAAATTATAGAGTGCAGTAATCAGTCGTCCTTTTTAGATTTTATTATGCGAATCCAGATTTCTGGTAGTAGTTAGTCATTCTCAATGCGGTATTTTTTATTCTCAATGCATGTAAGTCCCTGTTGTTCGGGCGTCAGTCACAGTTCTTGGAATACTGTCACTGACGACCGAACAACAGGGACTTACATGTATTGAGAAAAAAAAGTAGCGCATTGACAATGGCTAGCTACTAGCCGGAATCTGGTTTTGCATAATAAAATCTAAAAAGGACGACTGATTACTGCGCTCACTAACTCGAGTTCTTCATAGAAGACTGTAAAAACTGGTAGAAACCGATCTCGTGGAAGATCAGTTTGGATTTCGGAGACATGTAGGAACACACGAGGTAATACTGATCCTAAGACTTCTCATAGGAGATAGGTTAAGGAAAGGCAAACTACGTTTATAGCATTTGTAGACTTGGAGAAAGCTTTTGACAATATTGAGTGGAATATCCTCTTTGAAATTCTAGGGTAGCAGGGGTAAAATACAGTGGAGAGAAAGGATATTTGCAACTCGTACGTAAACCAGATGATAGTTATAAGATTCGAGGAGCATGAAGGGGAAGGAGTGATTGAGAAGTGAGTGAGACAGTGTTGTAGCTTGTTCCCAATTTTATTCAATCTGTAAACTGTGCAATCTGTAAAGCAAACAAAGGAAAAATTCTGAGTAGGAATTAAAGTCCAAGGAGGAGAAATAAGCTTTGGGGTTTCCCGATGACATTCCAATTCCCTCAGAGATACAAAGGACTTGGAAGAGCAGTTGAATGAAATGGGCAAGGTTTGAAAAGATAAGAAACTATACGCTCAAAGTAGTAGATAAGTTTCCTCTTTGGGCAGCAAAGTAATTAATGATGGCTGAAATAGAGAATACAAAATGTAGACTGGCAGTGGCAAGAAAAGCGTTTCTGAAGACCAGAAATTTGTTAACATCAGGTATAGATTTAAGCGTCAGGAAGTCTTTTCTGAAAGTATTTGTACGGAGCGTAGCTACGTATGGAAGTGAAACATGGACGATCAAGAGTCTAGTCAAGAAGATAATGAAAGCTTTTGAAATGTGGTGCTACAGAAGAATGCTGAAGATTAGATGGGGAGATCAAGTAACTGATGAGGAACTACTGAACAGAATTGGGGAGCAAAGAAACCCGACTAGAAAAAGGAATTCGTTGGCAAACACATTCTGAGAGATCAAGGGATCGCCAATTTCGTACTGGGGGGGGGGGGGGGGATATTGGTAGCAGAAATCATAGAGGGAGACCAAGAGATGGATACAGTAAACAGCTTCAGATGGACGTACGTTGCAGTAGTTACTCGGTGATGGAGAGGTTTGCACAGGATAGAGTAGCATGGAGAGTTGAACGGAATACTGGGAAAACTAGAATGTGAAGAACTGCGCACACTGGGCGACAAAAAAGCTTTCAAAGTAGGCATTCCGTTTGAAAAGCTACAAATCACACAAGAACCAGAATTCTGGTCTGAAGACATAAAAGTGCGTCGATTTCGTTTCCGAAGACGATCAATGGAAGAGGGAGCAGAGCTCAACTACACTAAGAAGAAAACCAGAAGATGCAAGAATTAAAAGCAGTCTTGTGGAATACAGAATGAATAAAAAATGCTCTTAACCTAACAGTAACAGACATTCTGCGAAACTCGGATCTTGCAATTCTAACAGAAACCTTCCTGCCAGACAACTGGCAACATAAAGATTTCCACATTTATCACCTAAAGAAGGGAGAAAGAGGACGACCCATGGGAGAAATATCTATCCTACTGGAACCTTGGATGACGCCCACCAAAAAAATCATAAAACAAGAAAGTAGTATGCTAGTAGAAATAGCAAACATAAATATAATTGCAGCCTATTCTAAACCGCACACAAATGCTGTAGAAATAATTGTCGAAACAGTCACACTCATCAAACAATGCGACAGCAAACCCACCATTACTGCAGGCGATCTCAACTGCAGAATAGACACTGCGAACTATAAAACATGACTAGTCATTGAAACCTTAGAAAAAGATGGTTTCACCCTACTGAACGATAGACAGATACCTACATACATACACCACAATGGGAAAAGCACCCTTGATGTCGCATTAATAAGAGGAGAAATAAATGGAAGTATTCAACCAATATGGCATGACTCCATCACTCCTATACGAAAGCACATTGCAATGAAGATAAAAATAAATAACGTCACCTCACCGCCAGCAAGAAAGACACACCAAATAACAGAAAGAAAATAGACATAGAAAAATTAACAAACCAGCCAGAAGAAATAACGCAAATAGGAACTTTAATAGAGGAAGGAGACCTTGAAAAAGCAACAGACCAAATAGAAGACCTCCTAAAAAATTCTGTGATACAAACAAAACCGACAACAAGTAGGGCGAAAAGATGGTTCGATGCTGAATGCTACAGCACAAGGAACGCTGTTCTAAGAACGCTCCACAGATTAAGAAACCAACACGACGATGAGACTTGCAAACTGTACGCATAAGGGAGGAGAATCTACAAAAATCTAATAGAAGAGAAGAAAAAAGAATACATAGAAAGAGAGGCAAAAAGGGAAGTGGATGAAGCAGAAAAAGACCCATACATAGCGGCAAGACCAAGAAAACTGGCTAATACACCGAATATAGACGTGAAGGAATGGGAAGACCACATCAGTAAGATACTGAACAAATGAGGAATCAAAACACCCCTAAAGAAAGAAACCAACATCAAACTCAGGAAAAAGACAACGTATGGGAACCTCTAAATGAAGAAGATGTAAAAGAACTAATAAAAGCACTGAAGAACAAGAAATCAGCAGGACCCGATAATGTGTATAATGAACATAGAAAAGATGTGAAAGAGGCCTTCCGACACGTGTGAATCGAACTATTCAACAAATGCCTGGAACTTGGAATAATTCTGACCCAATGGAGACACTCGACAATAAAAGTTCTCTACAAAGGTAGAGGAAACCCAACGGACCCAAACAAGTACAGAGGCATAGCCCTGGAAAATACTCAGTTCAAGATGTTTTCAAAGATAATTGCACGAAAAATCAAAGCCGCTGTGGACAGTCATCTCCCAGAACGACAAATGGGTTTAGGATCTGGAAGATCAACACTTACGGCAGTCAGGCTTCTTCTAAACAACATCGTCGAAACGCTACAAAAGAAGCAGATGTTCTACACAGTGTTCATAGACTTTACCATAGCCTTTGACGTACTGGAAAGAGATCTCATAGTACGAAAACTGGAAAACACAATGTGAGAAGATGGCACATGGGCAAGAATAATCAAGTCAATCCTCGAATACAACTTAATCACAATATCAGACAACCTCTCTTTTTCGAACCTCATTCTGCAATCAAACGGAGTCTTACAGGGTGACCCAATGAGCCCTTTGCTGTACATTCTTGCCACTGAAGAAGTACTCCGAATTGGAGAAAATAGAGAAGAAGTATACGTATATGCGTACGCTGACGACATAACCATAGGTTCAACAAATGTACAGAAGCTGCGGAAAATCAAATGTTCAAATGTGTGTGAAATCTTATGGGACTTAACTGCTAATGTCATCAGTCCCTAAGCTTACACACTACTTAACCTAAATAATCCTAAGGACAAACACACACACCTATGCCCGAGGGAGGACTTGAACCTCCGCCGGGACCAGCCGCATAGTCCATGACTGCAGCGCCTTAAGACCACTCGGCTAATCCCATGCGGCTGCAGAAAATCATTGAGAAACCAGACAAATGGTGCAATGAACACCAACTACACATAAACATAACAAAGACAGAAATGATGATTTTCAGAAAAGGAGGCAAAACACCCAAGAATGTGGAAATCAACATCAGAGAACAAAAAATAAAAATCTCATCAGACTTTAAATACCTAGGTGTGACATTGCAACCAACAGCCAAATGCTTCACAAAACATACAACAGAACGTGCAGCCCAAGCAATGATAGCAATACAGGACATCAAAAACATCCACCTACCAGTCTAGAAACAGCCATGAAATTATTCAACGCAAAAATCTTGCCAATCCTGGTCTATGTGATGGAGGTTATATGGGACCCCCTGACAGAAAAAAATCTGGAAACACTAGAAAAGGTAAAATCGACTTATCTAAAAAAAGCACTAGGTCTCTCAAAGACAACAAGATATAACTTGTGTACCTGCTAGGGAGAGAGACATTCCTAACCAAAAAAACAACAACGAAATATCCCACCAAAAAGAATTCAAATGTCAAAAAACCAATGATCATAATTTTTACGTCGGTTTTCTAAGATATTTCATACTGTGTGTTACATATTCCTGACGTCACTTCTATTTCACCAATAGTTGCTCTCTCATCCAGCAGGTAACCTCACATTACAGGTCGAAGGAAACGCTAAAGAATTGTGTTCGAGGCTAGCTGACAACTCAGTGGTATCCTCTGAATCATTAGTAGCTTAGGGCTGCTTTGCCATGTTTCTTTGGAAAGAAAGGAGAGGTTCAAAATTTTAGAAAGCGTTCTTGACAGGAGTACAGCGATCGGTATGAAATGTCAAAAGTCAATAAAAGCAGTGTCGATCGCGTTTTCAGATTTATTTTATTTGTTGGCTACCTATTTCGGCCCTTTCCTCGGACCATCTTCAGACTCACACCACCATTATGTCTGATGGTGACGGCAGACGGAGCGAGATCCATTGAGTTACGGTTGTGTCAACCGTACTGCTATATCTGCAGCAGGAATCTGGGTTGCAGTCGGCACCGCAGTGACACAGCTAACTACACTGGCGTCCAAAATTAAAGTAACGGAGCGTTATTTCCCCGTCATGTGTCTAAATCATGCTATAATCATACAGACTGTCAACCAGATGCCCGTACGATTTTGTTCTGCAAGAAAGATGGAATTCCATCGAACGAACAATCACGTCAACAACGACGTCGGGGCACCTATGAAACGAAGTAGTGTTTACTGGGTAATCCCAGATCCACAATCGCTGTGTAGACAGTCACAGACGGTGCACTGACACAGAAAAACGCGTACCAGACTCTCTGCGGTGGAGGGCCACAGGAAGAAAGGAAGCGGGACAGTCGCAAACAGATGTGGCACGGTGGCTTAGTGTGAATCGTTCTGTTTTTCCTCGGTTGTAGTCACAGTTTACAGAGACCGAAACTGTATCCCGAAGACCAGGGCAGGACCGACCACGTGTGACTTCAGAAGGGCACTCCACTACCGCCTCGGTATTGAAAGGCAACCGGCATGTAGGTTCGTAGCATCCACTGGACGCGTTGTATCGAGGCAAACGGAATTCAAAATGCTTCGGCAGAGTGGCATTTATTCTCTATCTTTGACACGCCTTCAAGGAAGGTAACGTCTAGAGTGGAGTCATCAACATGTCAACTGAGCGGTTGAAGTGTGGGTCAATGATATTCTTACAGATGAGTCCCGATGTAGTCTGGAGAGTGCTTCTCGATGGAGTCGCGTGTGGAGGACACGTGGAACCCAATTTTGGAACCCAAACATAGTGGCATGAGACCGATATCTAGGGCGGTCCCTAGTGGTGTGGACACGGATTATGTTTACCACTGGAGTCCCTATTTATGAAATCGTAAGGATGAATTGGCAAGGTTTGACTGCTGTCAGGTATCCTGACGAGATCTTGGGACGACATCTGCGGTTGTTGCGAGATGCTGTGGGCACAGACTTTCTTAGTACCGATGGTCGATGACGCTCGACCTTTTAGAGTAAGGGTGATTGACTGCACGTATGGCGTGGCCTGCTCGATCCCCCGATTTGAATTCCATGCATCATGTCAATATCCACCATCCACTCTACAAAACTGAGAGCAGCTCTGCAGCAAGAATAGACGCTGTTGCCTCAACGTGAGACTGACATCATTCACAGCACGCCTGATCATTGTCAGGTCTGTACTGCTGCCAGAGGGGGTCACACCCCATACTGAGCACACCGCTATGTGTGTGCAAATCCGTTAAGGTGGAAAAAACGAAGAACATTTTCGACTACCGTTATGGATGTTTCAGTTGTTTACGTTCTGATTTCTTTCCATTGCTTCTACCTTTCTGTTTATACTGTTTTGGGGTAAAATAAAAGCAACCATGCAAACTGTGAACATCACTGTATTACAAATTGGTACTTCAAGGTCTGCTCCGAGCCAGACTGACTCCAAATCACAAGCATCTGCAACATCAGTGGTGTCAAGCGAGAACTGACTGGAGGGCTGGGTTGAGGTCTGTTGTGTTTTCTGATGACAGCTGGTTCTGCAGCGGTGCCAGTGGTGGCAGTGTGTCGATTATATGGAGGATAACTGAAGGCCTGCACCCAACCATTGTGAGTCCTAGACACACTGGACCTAACCCTGGTGTTACTATCTGGGTTACGATTTCATATGGCAGTAGGAACACTCTCGTGGGTATACCACGCGCTCTGACTGCATGTTTGAAAGTCAGCCTGGTGGTTCGACATATTGTTCTGCCATTCATGAACCGCATTCTACGGAGTGTTTTCCAACTGGATAATCCTCACCCCCATGCCGCTGTTGCAACACAACATGCGCTACAGTAGGCTGATATGTTGCCTTGGCTTGCTCGATTACCAGATCTGTCTCCAATGGAGCACATACGGGACACCACTGGATGACAACTTCAGCGTCATCCACAACCAGCACTAACCATCCGTGTATTGACTGTCCAAGTGCAACAGGCATTAATTAAAACCCACAAGCTGACTTCCTGGACGTGTACCACACAGTGAATGCATGTCTGCATGCTGGCATTCAATATTCTGGCTCTGCTGATAGTTTTGGGAGAGCCTCCCCTGACAAAACTCTATCATCTGGTGAGTAAGATGTATTAGACAGGCTAAATACCTTCAGACTTCAAGAAGAATACAATAATTCCAATCTCAAAGAAAGCAGGTGTTGACAGATGTGAAGATTACCACACTATCAGTTTAATAAGTCACGGCTGCTAAATACTAACACGAATTCTTTACAGACGAATGGAAAAACTGGCAAAGCCGATCTCGGGGAAGATCAGTTTAGATTCCGTAGAAATGCTGGAACGGGTGAGGCAATACTGACCCTACGACTTATTTTATAAGATAGATTAAGGAAACGCAAACCTACGTTTCTAGCATTTGTAGACTTAGAGAAAGATTTTGACAACGTTGACTGGAATACGCTCTTTCAAATTCTAAAGATGGCACGGGTAAAATACAGAGAGAAAAGGCTATTTACAATTTGTACAAAAACCAGATGGTCGTTATACGAGTCGAGGGGCATGAAAGGGAAGCATTGGTTGGGAAGCGAGTGAGACAGGGTTGTAGCTTATCGCCGATGTTATTCAATTTGTATCTTGAGCAAGCAGTAAAGGAAACAAAAGAAAAATTCGGAGAAGGAATTAAAATCCATGGAGAAGAAATAAAAACTTCGAGGTTTGCCGATGACACTGTAATTCTGTCAGATACAGGAAAGTACCTGTAAGAGCAGTTGAACGGAATCGAAAGTGTCTTGAAAGGAGGATATAGGGTGAACACCAACATAATCAAAACTAGAATAATGGAATGTAGCCGAATTAAACCGGGTGATGCTGAGGGAATTAGATTAGGAAATTAGACACTTAAAATAGTCGATGAGTTTTGATATTTGGGGAGCAAAATAACAGATGATGGTCGAAGTAGAGGGGATATTAATTGTAGACTGGCAATGGCAAGGAAAGCGTTTCTGAAGAAGAGAAATTTGTCAGCATCGAGTATAGATTTCAGTGTCAGAAAGTTGTAAGTAGGCTGTTTATGTTTTCTTATTGGCAACGTTACGTAGCGCTCTGTATGAAAATCACTGGCTGTGCTGTGTGCAGTCTGTGGCTAGTTTGCGTTGTTGTCTGCCATTGTAGTGTTGGGCAGCTGGATGTTAACAGCGCGTAGCGTTGCGCAGTTGGAGGTGAGCCACCAGCAGTGGTGGATGTGGGGAAGTGAGATGGCGCATTTTTGAGAGCGGATGATCTGGACGTGTGTCCATCAGAAACAGTATATTTGTAAGAATGGATGTCATGAACTGCTGTATATATATTATCATTTTTGAACACTATTGAGGTAAATACATTGTTTGTTCTCTATCAAAATCTTTCATTTGCTAATTATGCCTATCAGTAGTTAGTGCCTTCAGTAGTTTGAATCTTTTATTTAGCTGGCAGTAGTGGCGCTCGCTGTATTGCAGTAGTTCGAGTAACGAAGATTTTTGTGAGGTAAGTAATTTGTGAAACGCATAGGTTAATGTTAGTCAGGACCAGTTTTTGTAGGGATTTTTGAAAGTCAGATTGCATTGCGCTAAAAATATTGTGTGTCAGTTTAAGCACAGTCGTACATAATTTTTCAAAAGGGGACTTTTCATATGTCGACCCTTAGACGAGGATACCTCACTGGAATCTTCTGATTTTTTCTTGTAGTTTGTGTAATTAGTGTAGCTTTTGTTTATTGCTAGCGCGTAATTATAGAGAGAATTTCCTTTGTAGTTGTAGTTTTTCATAGTTGTACAGTAAAACAGTTGTGGCATGCATGTAGGTTTGCAGCAAGTATTTCGCAGCTGCGCTTGCAATTAACTAGGTATTATTTTCAGTGCTATGTTAATGTGTTCTCTTATTTTTGCTCTTCAAATTGTGTTTTTCTGTGTTGTCGTGTGAAATATTGTGACAATAATGGCGTGTGAAAAACGTAATACTAGGTTCCAAAGTAAACTAGGAAATAACAGTGAAGACAAAAGCAGTGTGTTAGCGCCACCGTGTAATGAATTAACTAATGTTCAACATAGTAATTTGGTAATTGTGCATAGGGAAATGGAGCGGGCGGCAAACAATGGCGTAGGCAGTGAAACAATTAGTGAACAGGGAAGCATTATCGATCGATCGCTCGGCAACAGCTCGCCACAGGAATCCGAAATGACAGGACACAATTTTGCAAATACTGTAGATTCAGGTTTTGCGTCCTCACCGTTTTCTCAAATAAGTCAAGACACATTTTCTGCTTGTCAAAATGTGAATGTTGCCGGTGCAAATGCACTGCCGAAAAGCGTAGAGGAACAGATTCCAGACACTAATGCATAGTTATTACAGCAAATGCAACAAATGGAACACAATCAGATACAAACACAGCAAAAGCTTCAAAAGTTAGACACAATGGAACAACATCAGAGACAAACACAGCAAAAGCTTCAAAAGTTAGACGCAATGGAACTAAATCTTCAAAAGTTAGACACAATGGAACAACACCACAGACTGCACACAACGCAGCCTGTGATTTTCATACAGAGCGCTACGTAACGTTGCCAATAAGAAAACATAAACAGCCTACTTACAAAGTCGTTTCTGAAAGTATTTGTATGGTATGTAGCCATATATGGAAAGGAAACATGGACGATGAATAGTTTAGACAAGGAGAGAATAAAAGCTTTTTAAATGTGGTGCTACAGAAGAATACTGAAAATTAGATCACATGGATAATGAGGAGGTATTGAATAGAATTGGGGAGAAGAGAAATTTGTGGCACAACTTGACTAGTAGAAGGGATCGATTGGTAGGATCACCAATTTAGTACTGGAGTGCAGCGTGGAGGGTAAAAATCGTAGAGGGAGACCAAGGGATGAATACACTAAGCAGATTCAGAAGGATATAGGTTGCAGTAGGTATTGGGAGCTGAAGGAGCTTGCACATGATAGAGTACCATGGAGAGCTGCATCAAACCGGTCTCTGGACTGAAGACAACAACAAAAACAGGCAAATGAATTACCGAAATTTCGTTATCCTGTATTAACTACTTTTTGGTGCTGCGATGCAGTCAGATCCACAGCTCACTCAAAGCTACCTCTGCTCTTGAAAATTCCCCCTGTTCCTCTGAGGCTACAACTACGAGTACAGGATGTTTCAAGAATGGAACACGATTATTCATATCTCTGTCTCCAGAGATCTGCCAGTAAATAATACATTCATCTTGTTATCCCGCAACAGGCTTAAATTTAGGAAACGTACCCATGATTTGAAAAAACAATGAATATGAGAATGGGTATCCTTTCATAAGTACAGCTGCATGAACTACACAAATCCGACCAAACATCTTCCACGAATTCATTTGCCTCGGAAATATGGGGCCACATGAACAGAATTAGAACACGGCATTCCAGAACGTATGCTATGCTCTTTAACTGGTGCGTGGCTGAAAATCATCAATACGACTGTGGCGCTCCTGATCAATCAGTACAGCAAATATTGACAAAGTTCCCACTCACAGAATGCAGAGGGACGTGGTAAGACGTGCTAGGAGCAACAACTGAAGCAACCGAACTGCTGAACTCATTTGACATCGTACTGTAGGATACACACACTGAAAAACGAAGTTTTGTATTAAAACTACAGTTTAATTAAATGTTATATATTGTAATCACCACCAAACAGTCAATATCATTTGTATTTTACTTATAACAGGCGTAGGTGGGGTAAAGTGGCCGGTCTAAGAGAAACTGAACTTTTACAACGTCATGGTTATTAATAGAAGATTGCTGATTTTTACATTTATCATAGCAAATGTTTTCACATGAAAACAATATATTGGAAGCATCCCGCGTTTGTTGTTCTGATTTCCGGACGTATTTTCTAGGCATTTTCATGCCCTAGTATCTGAAACAATTCGTGGCCGCTGGAGTAGACAGTTTCCTATTTGATTTTTTTACTAGGCCAGATACAACAAAACAGAGACGATTTAAATTGATCAATAAATTCAAGAACGTCACAGGGGAATGGAATGGAGAGTGACAGTTTTGTATTTAAAGGGTAGTAAGCCAGTCTGACCTGTAGTAAAATGCGTGATTCATGGAAGAAACTACAATGTAATAGTGAAAACACCTTGGTAACATTTTCCTACTAGTAGTGTCGCCTGTTTCACTGATCGGACACAATGTCAGCACTAGTGGTTCACAGATGAAACAATGAAAACGAAAAAAATTTACAAGAAGGAAATGAGGGGTTGTTTAATCATTGATGTGATATAAGTGAGATAACAAGAATAATATAAATCACTTACCTTACATCAGACGAGTGAAAATCGGAAATGGTTTACTAAAAGAAAAAAGTGGAAAAATCTTCCTCTTTCATATCCACTGCCAAAGATGATGGTGTTTGTTACAAATAGTTTGAGCATTTTTCGGTAGTGAGCGGCACTGCTCAGGCCAAAAACTTGTAATGGCCAATCTTCCAACCCTAGTCACATTACCCCACTGCTCACTACACGTCTTCTTTGCCGATGCTGTGCTGTTCTTAGTACAGAAGTGTTTTATATTTCAGCGTAAGAAATGTGCAAGTCCTTAGATATTTCAGCGTAAGAAATGTGCAAGGCTTTAGAAAGCTGTATGCAGGTAATGCTTGTTGTGTTAAAACTGGAGAGTCACTATGAAAGAAATTTAAGGATACCAAATGAAGGAGACAACGAGGATACATAGCGCCCACTCTGAAGTATTTTTGAACTAAGCACCGAAAAACTGGGAAAGTAAGTGCAGAAACATGAGGATTAAAGTAATTGATGACACCCTGTTTCCGCCGAATTTCGCCTACGATCAGGTCATTTTAGACGAGGAAGAAGAGAATGTACATGACATATTAAGAAAGCTTAAAGAAGTGTATGGGCAGTGGGATATGAAACAAAACTTCACAAGGACTAAATACTTGGTTCTCGGTGTTATGAGGAGGATCGTGTTGTGGGTGATAGATCTGTAATAAAGCGTAGTCGTTCATATAAATATTTAGGGACAGTCATTTCGGACGTAGAAGGAAGCAAAGAGGCAATCAAGTACAGAACAGGATACGCAAAGCCGGCGTTTAAGCGGCTACACTCCATTATTTCGAGTAAAAATACGTCAAAAAATTCTGTGAAAAAAGGTGGTGCGAGCAGATTGTTCACGAGTGTACAGCCGTTTTAAATCCCCTAGTGCGGATACTGGTTTTCTTTTGCATGAAATTTTGTCTCGAAATATAAGCTCAGCGACTATGTTACCATAGAGGTCCTGATGATACTATAAAAGAATGCCGAAACCAGTTGGCTCTGGGATAAATCAGAGGTGAAAATAGTGTTCTAGGTTTATTTACTGCTAGTTATATGGACATACAAAACTATGGTTAAGAGCATCTCTATGTTTGTTGCTGATATGTGGGAGATCTCCAGGATCAATGAGAACAAATTAAGGGCAATGGGAATGAAGTTCTGGAGACGAAGTTATGAAGTGAATGGAAGAGAAAAAATAAGATATGAAGTTCTGCGAGAAGAGTTGGTGGTTACCGATGATACTGTAGACACAACTAAAACCCAATGTCTAACATATAACAAAAATTTCAGAGGAAAGATTGCCTTCTACAGTATGGCACTGGAGACCTCCACGAGAAAGGAAAAGAGAAAGCACCAGGCTAAATTGGAAAAACTGAGCGAGACGTGCGGTGCAGGACGGAGCCATACAAAAGAGCACTGGAAAGATATAATGCAACGTCGCAGTTATCTCTTATTTCCTACAGAATACATATCACTCATCGTACTCTCCTTTCTTCTTCAGCAGCCGGCCGGAGTGGCCGAGCGGTTCTAGGCGCTACAGTCTGGAACCGCACGACCGCTACGATCGCAGGTTCGAATCCTGCTTTGGACATGGATGTGTGTGATGACCTTAGGTTGGTTAGGATTAAGTAGTTCTAAGTTCTAGGGGACTGATGACCTCAGAAGTTAAGTCCCATAGTGCTCAGAGCCATTTTCTTCTTCCGCAGTTTGATCAACACCCTCATCTGTTAGAAAACGCGTGTAGTGTTCTTCGACAAGAAAGAGCCGTAGCGGCAGCTAGCTACACTACTCGCCTCCACAGGTTGCATCAGATGTTTTCTGGTGTCAGGTTAACATAGGTATTAAACGAGAGACAGTCTGCTAGTGAAAACTCCGATATTTTGTTACTCATTTTATACTAAATGCCGCCATGTGACGAAGTTACAGTTCCGTCACTCGCATGCTATCACTCACTCGTAATAACCAGCTTATGGTATTTAACCAAACCTGTTACCGGGAATATTATGAAACAGATTGTCTGTGACAGAATGATCGCTCAAATATTACACAAACTGACCACTACAAATTTTCAGTTTGTGGTGTCGATTTGTATAAGACGGCGCCACGCGGATTTGGCTTAATAAAAAGACCCAGTTCACATAAAATCCGGAATTTTGCGTACGCATTTTTCTCACAAGTTATCGTTCACTTTGCGGCACTCCACGGTCGACTTTTTCTTATTATTTCGCAAAAATATTACATGTATTCAGAGTTCCTCATGTATGCAGGGCTCCGAACTGTCCTTAGACTTTAGAAACCACTCCTCTAAGTCCACAAAATACGCGCCAACTCACTGTCCTTGCTACACATTGTAGCCAGTATGATATTAGTATAAAACCATGAATCTCACGTCTTTTATTTGTGGCCAATCACAGCTTAATAGCTTTTATGAATGATTTATTAAATTATAAAATTCATAAAATACACAATTATCATAACAACGCCTTCTTTGAATAATTTCACTATCGTAAAATGGATATTGTTTCCCCAGTTCCATACACTAGCTAGCTGCACTTTATAAAATTTCCCTGAGAGCATAATTTACTCTCCCTGTAGAACCACAGTTCTCGCGCTAACGTGTACGTAGTTAATAGACATAAAAGTATTCATTTATTATATTACTTTCCATTCACACCATCATTAACACTAATAATTAGACCTAATTCACTTCCATGTTGTGATCTTCAGTCCAAATATTGGTTTGATGCAGCTCTCCACGCTAGTGTACCCTGTGCAAACGTCTTCATCTCCGAGTAGCTACTGCAACCTACATCCTTCTGAATCTGCTTGTTGTATTCATCTCTTGGCCTCCCACTACGGTTTTTACACGCCCCCCCTCCCCCCCCCCCCACACACACACACACATCCTCCAGCACTAAATTGGCGATTCCTTGATACCTCAGGATGTGTCCTCCCAACAGGTCCCTTCTAGTCAGGATGCGCCACAAATTTCTCTTCTCCCCAAATCTGTTCAGTACCCTCATTAGTTGCGTGATCTAACCATCGAATCTTGAGCATTCTTGTGTAGGACTATATTTCAATGGCTTCTAATCTCTTCTTGTCTAACTTGTTTATCCTTCATGTGTCACTTCCGTACACTGCTACACTCCATACAAATACTTTTAGAAAGGACTACCTGACACATCTGTACTCGATGACAACAAATTTCTCTTCTTCAGAAATGCTTTTCTCGCCATTGCTAGTCTACATTTTATATCTTCTCTACTTTTACCATCATCAGTTATTTTGCTTTCAAAATAGCATAACTCATCTACTACTTAAAGTGTCTCGTTTCCTAATCTAATTCACTCGGCATCACTTGATTTATGTAGACTACATTCCATTATCCTTGTTTTGCGTTTGTTGTTGTTCATCTTATATCCTTTCTTCAAGGTACTGTCGATCCCATTCAACCGCTCTTCCAAGTCCCTTGATGTCTATGACAGAATTACAGTGTCATCAGCAAACCTCAAAGGTTTTATCTCCCTGGACTTTAATTCCTACTCAAAAATTGTCTTTTGTTTACTTTACTGCTTGATCAATATACAGATTGAATAGCATGGAGAATAGGCTACAACCGTGTCTTACTCCCTTCTCAACCACTGCTTCCCTTTTGAGCCCCTCGACTAATAACAAGCATCTGGTTTCTATATGAATTGCAAATAGCCTTTCGCTCTCTGTATTTTATCCGTACCGTCTTTAGAATTTGAAAGAGCGTATTCCAGTCAACATCGTCAAAAGCTTTCTCTAAGTCTACAGATAATATAAATATAGGTTTACCTTTCCTTAACCTATCTTCTAAGATAAGTCATAGGGTCATTATTGCGTCACGTGTTTCAAAATTTTTACGGAATCGCGTCCGATCTTCCCCGAGGTCGTCTTCTAAAAGTGTTTCCATTCGTCCGTAAGGAATTCGTGTTAGTATTTGGAACCGTGACTTACTAAACTGATAGTTCGAAAATTTTCACATCTCTCAGCCACTGCTTTCTTTGGAACTGGAATTATTTAATTCTTCTTTTAGTCTGAGGGTATTTCGCCTGTCTTATACATCTTGCTCGCCCGATGGAAGAGTTTTGTCATGACTTACATAGGCACTACAAAAGGCGCTACGGAAGAAGAATATGGAATCTTGGTTGTGAGGGACGCAGAGTGGTGTAGCAAACTCGCAGAAAGAAAGAAGAAGAGAAATTACCTCTGTAGATGCTACGACAAATAGATGAATAAAGTAATCAACAACGCAGTTTCGTGTGTTTATGTGTCACCAGCGACGTGCCATCCCCATCTCTTGATTCCTTATTCCCCTTAAGATGACAGCAAACAGTGTTGTAATCGCCGAGGTTTCCTTTATAAAAAATTCCTCAGTCCGCACCTCACGTTAATGGCGGTCGTCCGGAACACTTAGGGCCGCCCCTAATTACCGAGCCGTCGGCGCGCGGAAGGGACCCCTCCGGCGGTGGGCGGAGCTCGTAACGCGTTGACGGATTGCCTCCTCCTCCTCCTCCTCCTCCGCCGCCTTCCCCACAGCCGCGGCCGCTTACGCAAGGAAGACGGGCGCTGGGTTCAAAGCCCGGGGATGACCCCCGGGGCAGACATGTGTTTATGCGCGGCGCGTCGCCTCCGCGCATCAGCGATACATCGCAAGAAAAAGAAAGGAAGGCCGGGCTGCAGAGCGGCCGGCAGGTGAATAAGTAACGCCTGCGGCAAGTGCCTACGAGTCCGCAACGACCAGGAACAGGAATCCACTGCCGGGTGTTCTACGAGTACTTCTCTCAAGCACGTGTGCCTGCTACATCTAATTTCCGTGTATTACTATTACATTTTCTGCGGTGTTCTCCTAGCTTTTCAAGAAAAATTGATTTGTAAATTTGGAAATACACAAAATAAGCGAGGGAGACAAAGTCCAGTAGGCAAGGAGGAAGAGAAATGAAATTTAATAGGTTCAGAGGTTTGTTGCGATCTTAAGTCCAAAGACTGGTTTGACGCATCTCACTATGCTACTCTATCATTTGCTTCTCAATCTCCGAATAACTACTGCAACTTTCATTCTCCTATGTCAGCTTACTGTATTGTTTTCTTGGTCTTCCTACACAATTTTTACTCCCACACTTCCCTTGGCGTCGTGCGGCGGCCCGTGTTCACCTTGGCCTTCATTCGCTTCCTAAGGATACGACTTCTGCCTCCCTCTATTGCCTTATGTTTCACGACCTTCACAAGCAACTTCGCGATAGCACCATTGTGTGCACTGATCGCTCTCGGACTGACTGTGGTGTCGGGTATTCCTTCGTCAATGGCGCTGACGTTTTCTGTATCTGCTTCCGGCACACCGCTCAGTATATACAGCAGAGCTCTTCGGCTTGTATCAGGCCACGCAGTACAGGCTTTCCAGTTGTGTGCTCTGCTCAGACTCTCTCAGCGCCCTTCAAAGTCTTTGTGCGCTATACACCGCCCATCGCTCAGTGCAACGGGTTCAGGAAGACTGTCACTTGCTCACTCTTGATGGAGCCACTGTGACGTTCATGCGGGTTCCTGGTCTTGTCGGTCTGCCAGGCTGCTGACGCTACTGCAGTCCTCGTAACTCAGTTCCCTAGTTCCTATATTCCGGCCGATGATCTATGTGGAGATGGCGTCACTTGGACATTGCCTTTGTTACTCCCTCCATGAGAATAAGCTTCAGATTATTAAGCCTCTCCCAGCTGCTGACGTCGGGAGGAAGTCATTTTCTCATTTTCACTAGATTACGTACGTTTAGCGATTGCCATTTCTTAAGTAGTGCTCCCCACCACTTTGTGCACATTGGGTCAAGTTTTAACTGTCCGTCATTTCCTGACGGAATGACCATTTTTTAGCCATTTATGTTCCCGCTTATGATTGCCGTCTGAGTGCGGCCGTTTTAGAGAACGACTCGCGGGCTGTCGACCACGTTTTACTTTTAATCCGTCGTAGGAATATGGCGAAGGCCATTTAATTTTTCGTTCTGTACCTCCATTTCTCTATGGCGTATTTTATAGACCTTTCTCCTCGTTTCTGTTTTTAGCTATCTTCTCTTACGTTGATTGGGATTTACGTGTAGTCGTTTATTAACTACTCTGTGTCTACGTGTTCTGTACTTTCGACTTGAGCACGTATGGCGCCGGTTGTTTTTGCGCCCTCAAAGGAAACAAACAAACCAAACCTCCCTCCAATACTAAATTGGTGATGCTTTCGTGTCTCATACTACGTCCTATCAACCGATATCTTCTTAGGTTGTGCCACAACCGCTCTGCTATCCAGTTCCATTCAGTATCTCTTCTTTAGTTACGTGATCTGCGCACCTAATCTTCACCTTTCTCCTGCAGCACCACATTTGAAAAGCTGTTCTCCTGTTGTCTGATGTATTTACCGTCCATGTATCATTTCCATGCATGGCTACATCGATAAAAATACTTTCATAAAAAACTTTCTAATACTTAAATCTGTATTCGATGTTAACAAATTTCTCTTCCTTAGTAGGCATTACGTGGGTTTGCCAATCAACGTTTTATATCCTCTCTACTTTCGGCCGTCATCAGTAATTTTACCACCCAAATGACAAAACTCATCTACTACTTTAAGTGTCTCGTTTCCTAGTATAATTCCCTCAGCATCACCTGATTTTATTCCACTATATTACATTATCCTAGGACTGCTTTTGTTGATTTTCAGCTTATATCTTCCTTTCAAGACACTGTACACCCAATTCAACAGCTCATCCAAGTCCTCTGCTGTCTCTGACAGAATTATAATATCGTTATCAAATCTCAAAATTTTTATCTATTCTCTCTTAACTTTAATTCCTACTCCACAGTTTTCTTTTGTACCCTTTAATATCTACTCAGTGTACAGATTCAATAACGTCGGTGATAGGCTGCAACCCTCCTCACTCCATGCTCCGCCACTGCTCCCTTTAGCTGCCCATCAATACTTACAAATGCCATCTGGTTTCTGCACAAGTGGTAAATAGCCTTTCGCTGTTGAGAGGGTGTGCGGTGCTATTTCAGTGATTAAAATATCGTGTTAATGTTACAAATAACTATGCAGTATGAGCCTACGTGCCTGTTTGCACACGCTATCGCCTGAATTCATGAGCTCAATCACAAAGGGTGTCGTAATGCTGTTGTCTTCTCTCCTGAGGGAAGCTGGCCCGCAACTTTTGTGACTTGTTTTTGCTACTTCAGATACTGGCTCTGGGTCAGAGTATACGTTTGAGCTTGGTTGTACACATAATCTGTCGTGGACAGAACTGGGGATGTCGCTGACCAACGGAGTATCTTGATATTACGCAGACAGTGCCATCTCTGGACTAGCAATTTACTGTCGAAAAACGGCATCACAATGGTGTCGCATCACAAGTAAAAAATGAGGAAGCAGGATGTCCGGGACGTAGCGTTATGTCATCGCCTGGTAATAGCCACAACCAGCAGCGACCAGAAGTCATACCTGATTGCTCTCCACCCCATGATGCCACATGTAATACCAGTGTGCTTCTCCAGAACATTGGAAGAATGGCACCTCTCCGTATGTCACCAGCATATTCGTTGATGGTGGTTTTCTATGGTAGTAAAGAACCAAGATTCATCGCTTAACACAGTACAGCGTCATTAATCAAAAGTCTCGGTCTTGGCACCCCAGCAAACGCAGCAGTTTGTGTTGTAGCGCCTATGGTAGTACACGCAAAATTCCCCATTCCAGCTGCTGCTGGTCTCCTACCAATGGTGCAGGATGACACAGAGTGTCGCCCGCTGTCCATTACTTGTTCTCTGATGGTAGGCGTAGATGTGAAGGCCTTGCGATGAGCTTGATGGCCGGCCGGTGTGGCCGTGCGGTTAAAGGCGCTTCAGTCTGGAACCGCGTGACCGCTACGGTCGCAGGTTCGAATCCTGACTCGAGCATGGATGTGTGTGATGTCCTTAGGTTAGTTAGGTTTAATTAGTTCAAAGTTCTAGGCGACTGATGACCTCAGAAGTTAAGTCGCATAGTGCTCAGAGCCATTTGAACCATTTTGAGCTTGATGCACAGCACGGTGATCTTCCCTTGTGGTGGTAAGCACAATGGACCGACTCCTTGACGACGACTATGTCTGCCCTCAAGTTTTCATGTATTCCGACTTCGGGCTACTGTAACATCAAATGCCTCACAAATCTAGATATTGCACGATCCGACCAGCCAGTCAAATTAAAACCCACAATGAGGCTCAGTTCAAACTCAGTCAGGTGCTGGTAACGCTGTCTTAAACAAGTACGCGGCATCTGTATGCCCATCACCGTGATCACTAAATATCTGACGCTGTTCACGCCCCTCATATACGTTACCCCGCCTAATAATAACACTAAAAATGGACAATGCTAGTACACTCTTCACCGAACGAGCTGGTGGAGTGGGTTAGCACACTGGACTTGCAGTCGGGAGGACGGTAGTTCAAGCCCGCGTCGAGCCATGCAGATTTAGTTTTCCGTGATTACCCCAGATCGCTTCAGGCAAATGTCGGGATGATTCCTTTAAAAGGACACGTCCGACTTCCTTCCCCATCCTTCCCTAATCCGTTGGGACTGATGAACTCCCTCGTTGGTAGCCTATCCCAAATCAACAAACCAACCAATCCGTGCCCTCTGGTAGCCGTTCTACCTGTCCTAGAGCAATGCAAGTCCAGTGATTTACATACCCACCTACGCTGTGTACGTGTACTTACACTGACATCCAGCTACGCCTTCAGCTTGCTTAACTTTTTTGTCAGGCTGTTTACGTTTATACAGTATGCCCGAGAAGTCTCCATACCTCGAAGTGAAAACAATAAATTGTATAATGCAGTAATTACACCTGAAAACTATGTATCCAGAAAACCTGTGTGTTCCCCATGCCAAGATCTAGGCCCCTCTATATTATTCTTGACGCCTTTTGGATGCTCTCTGGAATCTTGCTTCGAAGCGCTATCTCAGCACCTTTTTGCACGTTTCAAGTAGTCCTTTACGACGATGAGATGCATGATTGATAATTATTCACCATAATCAGTTATCTGGCATAGTGAGGTCCGGGCTTCGTACTGCCCATTTCAGTGGTAATGAAGATGTTGCTGACGTCCAGTCCAGCGTCCTGGAAATTCTTCATCAAATAACTACAGCACCTGAACAGCGAACTGTGCTTTCGATCCGCCCCGCTGTAACCGCACACTGCGTAGTCCTCGAGCTGAGGTAATATTCATCTTTGGAAAATGTCCAACTATTAATTACAAAATGTATGGCTCGAACAGGTGTGGCGACCAACATCTCAAGCCAGGCTCGCCACGTGCTGACACGTGTAAGTGAGTGCTCACAAGAGGTGAATGAAGAGATTTAAGGGGCCTCAGTTATTTAAATTTAGGTTTATGTTCGTAAGGGATATAGATTCTCTCATTGCAAATAAATAATATTAATTTCATTTCAATGTACAGGGTGTTATCAAATTAGTTAAACGAAGGTAACCTTTAAGTGTGGAAAAGATAAATAAGTTACAGAAATGTTTGATACAGCACTGACGTATATTTTCAAGCTTTATTTTCATATGTTCGTTGTGGCTAAATCCTGAAACCCGACAAACGTCCCATCCGCAATCAGTTACCTACCAACTCTTACATAGCAAACCTTGATGTATTGTGCCAATGCATGTGTTATCCGTTGTCGCAGTTCGTCGACATTTCCCGTAAACGGAGGAACAAACATTCTGCCTTTAACGTAACCCCATAGAGACCAATCGATTGAGGTTAAATCAGGTGGTCGTGGTGGCTACGATAGTCTTCCACCACATCCGATCCAAGTCGGCACATTCCTACGGAGATACGCGACAAATTCACGCTGATAATGTCATGGCGCGCTACCTTTGATGGGAAATAAATTCTGTGCCAATATCCAGTTGTAAATGAGATATTAGATAATGTTCAATCAAGACCAGGTTCAATAAGTGAATTGCAATTGACTCGGCAAAAAGGAAAGGACCATATGTGGTTGCTGCTTGCCGCAGTGAGTTCCATACACCGGCCGAGGTGGCCCAGCGGTTCTAGGCGCTTCAGTCTGGAACCGCGTGACCGCTACGGTCGCAGCTTCGAATCCTGCCTCGGGCATGGATGTGTGTAATTTCCTTAGGTGAGTTAGGTTCAAGTAGTTCTAAGTTCTAGGGGACTGCTCTGATGTTAAGTCGCATAGTGCTCAGAGCCTTTTTTTGAGTTCCATACACGTGACGTAGTTTCTGCTCACTCCATATCCAAAAATTATGCCGATTCACTTTACCGCAGTTATGGAAGTTTCATTTGTCACTTAATGCAATTTCATTGAGGAATAAGCATTTCTACACAAAACTCGGCTCGTTTTTGTTTGTCACTCCCTCTCTATTTCCAGTATATAGAGTTGATCGATAGGTGTTTCCGTAGTAGCTTCCACATGGTAGCACGAGGCATATTATATTGTAAGCTGTCGCGTCTCGTTGATTTACTTGGATTACGAAAGTAAGTCTGCCGAACTTGTTCAACCGCTGCATCAGAGACTGTTGGCCGACTGTTACACCGGCGTCCCATCTGATTCACAGCCAGATTAAGTCAAACGATTGTACCAGTTACTAGCAGTTTCTCTGTCAGATGCTGGTTTGGATATTTAGTCCTGAATTATCTCTGAACTGCAGTAGCGGATTTGGATTCATCAAACCACTAACAACACTACGTACACTGTACACCTTTATAAGGCCCCATGATGATTATTGGAGTAACTCATTTGCGCATGCCACCTAGCGAGAACGTCGGGAAGCAACCGCGTTAATTGGGAATAAGACGTGAAGATAAACTGCATTTAGTGCTGTATGAAACATTTCTGTAAGTTACTTACATTTTTCACATTTAAAGGTTACTTTCCTGGAACTAATGTACAAACATACTGTATGTATAACACTACTTGTAGTTTAGCGATGAAAGAAAAATCGGAGAGTAAAGAGATTGAACAGCATCCCAGGATCTGAGCTACGATACCATGATCGTAAGACGATTTAATAATATATCCAAAATGGCGACTGTCATTATAGTCCGCTCCAAATTTCAAAGAAGTGCTTCATACAGAAAACGAACTCCTCAGCGTCGACTTAGTATCCAGTTAGGATGGATAACAGCTGTGGCACGAAGGCCTTATTGGATTCCTGTCTCCCAGGGCGCAGAACTTGGCCACTGCTTTTCTCAGCAGTTGGCTGTGGATCTATTTCCTGAGATCGCAAGCCTGCTGAGTATTAATCACTCTCAGGTCATAAAACTCTGGTATGCGGCCGTCTCAGTTCATTTCTCCCGGTTTTAAATTTAGTAGTAGCACGTTTGAAATACGCTAACGGTTATCGCATTTAGCTCGAGACACTCAACGCCTCCAGTCTCATTACAATGCCGTTCTCCATTACCTTGGAGACAGACCGCTTGAACGCGAGGCGACCAACTGTTCGTTATAGCAGCCACCTTCGACTCCATCATCTGGTAATAAGACATCGCAAACAGCGCCAACTATAGGCTCGACCGAACTCGCATGGGACGGACTGCGCCCTCTATGACTTCTGATTGCGCTAGTGTTTAAAGAAAGCTTTCCTTCAGTAGTATTAACAGTGCAGAAGCAAAACTTAGCTTCAGTGGTAACGGCGCCCTCTTTTCAACCTCCGCCACTCTGTAACCAAAACATATTTCTTAATTTATTACCAAAGCCCGTTCCCTTTGTCAGTGTTTCGCGTATGGTTGGCTGCAATGAACTCTTGCCTGGAACCATACCCCTCTGAATGCTGTAGTCGGCAATGTGAAAGTTCGAAGATTTTTTTGTTTTGTTTTGCTTTTTAATCTCCTAACGAACTGTTCTCCTGTGCCAGCTTTTTCATCCCAGAGCAGCTATTACAACCTACGCCCCCCATTATCAGCAGGATGTATTCCAATCACTGACTTCCTCTGGAGTTATTTCCTGATTTATTCACATGTGGCCTATCACCCTGTTCCTTCTTCTCAGTTTCTTCATATATTCCTTTCCTCGCTGATCCCACGGAGAACCTCATTCCTTACCTTACCAGCCCACTTAATTTTCAACTTTCTTATGCATCACAAGGTTGCAAATGCTTGGATTCTCTTGTGTTCCAGTTTTCCCACAGTCCCTGTTTCACTACTACACAATGCTGTGCATCAAATGTACATCGTCAGAAATTTCTTCCTCAGATATATATCTCTTGACATAGAATGCCCTCTTCACTAACACTGGTCCTTGCTACGTCTCTCTTCCAAGGTAGCAGAATTCCTTAACTCCGTCTACTTAAAGATCTCCAATTTTGATGTTTTGATTCTCCCTATCCTCATTTCTGCTACTTCTAATCACATTTATCTTTTTTCTGTTTCTTTTTTTGTTTCCTCAGTGAATATTCTGTACCCATTAGAGTATTCATTTCATTCAGCAGGTCCTCTAACTAATCTTACTGTGTATTACTGAGGAAAGGAATGTCATCAGCGAATCCTCTCATCCCAAGTTTTAATCCCTCTCTTGAACCTTTCTTATAATTCCATCATATCTTCTGTTGGTGAAAGATTACTTCCTTGTCTTATACCCTTTTAAATCCGAGCATTTCTCTGCCTCGTGATGACTAGGTGTTGTGTGATGTCCTTAGGTTAGTTAGGTTTAAGTAGTTCTAAATTCTAGTGGACTGATGACCATAGATGTTAAGTCCCATAGTGCTCAGAGCCATTTTAGATCCGAGCACATCGTCCTTGGTCATTTGTGCCTTCTTGGCTCTTGCCATGAATAGTAATCAGAGTAACACAGGAACTGCAATATCATGTATTTTACCCATCGTCTTGTAGCGTAGTCCGATTTTTGTAAGAATTCTGAACATATTCCACCGTTTTCCAATATCGAGCGTTTTTGTTAGGTCGACAGACCCCATGAGCGTGTCTTGATTTTTCTTCAGTCTTCTTTCCATTATCAAGCCCATCCAACAGACCCTCAGTTTTCTTTTACATTCTTCTCGATATTAGTCTTATCATCAATTTGGATGCATGAGCTTTCAAGCAGTTGGTGGGATAGTTCTCGCAAATTACTACTCTTTATTATCTTTGGAATTGTTTGGATGAAATTTTTCTGAAAGTCTGATGGTATATGGCCAGTCTTGTAGATTCTACATACTAATCTGAATCGTTGTTTGGTTGCAACTTCCACTAACGGTTTTAGAAATTCTGGTGGAATATTATCTTTCTCTCCAGTCTTATTTCATCTGAAGTCTTTGAGAGCTCTTTTAAATTCTAATACTCAATCACCTATGTAACGTACGTCGACCACAGCTTCCTCTATCACGTCACAGACAAGCGGTCCGCCTAGTAGGGACTTTCGTTGTACCCTTTCCACCTACCCACCCTCTCTTCAGAGTATAACAGTGGGATTCCCTTTGCACTCTCAATGTTTCCGTCATTGCTTTCAATTTCAACGAAGGTTGTTTAACTTTTCTGTATGCTGAGTCCGTCTTTCCGATAATAATTTCCTTTTCGATTTCTGTGTATTTTTTCTGTAGTCATTTCGTCTCGGCTGACGTTCACTTCCCATTTACTTCATTCCTAAGTGATTCATATTGGTACGTTTTTGTTTTTCCCTGAACATTTTTGTATTTACTTTTTTCGTTGATCAGTTGAAGTATTTCTTCTTTTATCAAAGGTACCTTTGCAGTTATCCTCTTTATAACGATTTTTGTCCTCCCAACATCTGCGATTGCACTCATCATCGACTCATCTACACAATATGGCATTCTTTATCACAGTGCCCACATCCTTAGAGAACTTAAAACGCGTCTCTTTATTTTTCAGTGCTTCAGTATCCAGCTTCCTGCCACATTGATTCCTCCGGAGGATTCTCTTGAATTTCAGTCTACTGTTCATCTTTACTAAATTTTGATCGGAGTCTATATGTAATCCTGGATGCACATTAAAATCTAGTATCTGATTTCACAACCTCTGTCTGGCGAGCAGGAATCTTCCTCTGTCTCCACGTCTTTTCCAATTATAGCTTCCTGCTCTTGCGGTTCGACCATCTGAAATTTATTGCAAATCTCAATTTGTCTTTCATGTCTCTCATTATTCAATAACCCTTTCTTTAATTCCTTCCCCTATAACCGCGATCCCATTTTCAGCCTCTGTACCAGCCCTGATTTGTCTTATCTTGCCTTCGCGATCATTGCGTGAAATTTACTTCGGCGGCAGTAGAATCTTTCTGCAGTCAGCTTCAAAAACCGGTTGTGTAAACTTTCTCAGCTGCATCTCTTAAAAAAATAAAATAAAAACCATCGTTTCCTCTCCATGGATATGCGTACACGGAGCCGGTCCATAACACTTCTAACATTCTGCGTGGTGTCTGTTTGTTCTATATCGTGTCTCCCTACCACTTTCGCGCAACGACGCTCTGAGCGTGTTTTTTAGGGAATTGACTAGTTTGAACCTGGGACCTGTTGCTGGTAAGGAGACGCCAGACCACACATGACATGTAGAGTTCAGAAGAGTTCAGTGAGACTAACGATGATATAACTAAATACTTAATGATTTCAGCGACAGCTCCACTGCACTCCCTGTAAAAGAATCTCAATACTAACTAAATTTAGTGGAAGGGGTTCAAGGCTTTCCTATTTTTAGTTAACTGGTAAAATAACGTCGAAAAATCAGTTAAGTTTACCATTGGAAATTTTATTCTACTCACAAAACATTGTTTATAAGTTGCACTATTGATAAAAGGAAATGTTTTAATACAGGATGGTAAAAACCAACTGCGTTCAACAAAAATGTGAACGAATATTCCCTGAATGGGTTTCCAAGTTCTACAATGGATCGAAGGATGATCTATGCCATATTACATCTATAATCTAGGTTTAAATTAAGTTTCACGAAAGAGAAAACTATCAAAATGGTCTACAGTGGCCCTCAATTATCTTTAATTACTTATCTAACTTGTCGTAAATGACAGTGGCTGATGTGGCTTCTCAATAACTATATAACAGAAAAATCATCGCGTTTCAGATTTTTACTTCAAGTGGCAAATGTGGATACCATGAGCTTTAATTGACGATCGACTCTTATATTGCGCCAGAAGGGGGTGTAACAGATGAGACCTCTGCAGTTCTGAGTGAAGCTTTACGCGCTGTTATGTGGCATCGTGTGCGTTCATTACCTTGTCGGTGTTCGTCAGGGGGCGGCGGACAGAACAGCTTTGCTCACCTCGCCGTCTCGAAACCAAATCTCTCCTAACTTCTCCTTACTACAATTTACCGAAGTTGATTAAAAAAAACTCTCTGGCTGTCTTTTCATCTGACCAATCAGGGTCTCAATGCTAACCTTAAGCTCCGCCTACAAAAATTCTATCTATCCAATGAGAAACGTTATACTTTTTATGGTGGGGCAATGTTTTTAAAGTTTGCAACGGAACAGAGACGCGAAAAAGTCTCACGCTAAAACTTGCAGCTGGTGTGGTCCTTTTAGTGTTATCGTAAGATCTATACTGTTCTTCTGGAGGACTCTATCTTTTAACATGGGCTGGGGGGTGGTCCTGACGTAACAGAGACGCGAAAAAGTCTCACGCTAAAAGTTGCGACTGGGGTGGCCCTTTTAGTGTTATCGTAAGATCTATACCGTTCTTCTGGAGGGCTCTAGCTGGGGGGTGGTCCTAGCGGTTAGCAGGCGACGTGGGTGTCCGTCCCTTTCGTAGGGCCTTCCAGCTTAACACGGTTCTGCTCTCGGCTTCTGTTCTCGTTTCTCCCCTAGGAACTGCGTCTGTCTCATGGTGGGAAGGTATGACATGCATTTAGGCATTCTTGTGTTAGTCTGTGGTATTCCATTTGCTCACTCGTTACTCGTATTACTTTGGTTAATTTAATGTCACGATTTATTCGGAGCTATGTGACATACTACTGGATTTGCTTATCACGTCAGGGTTTTCATGGGAGGTGTTGGATTTGCCTGACACCTTACATATCACCACCATTCGAACTTAATTTTTGCAATGATTGAATTGTTGTCTAAGTCAGTCAAAAATTATTCCCTTATCTAAATTTTGTTGCCTAAGGTTCAGCCACGTTATTCTGTTCTATGCTAGTTTGTATTACTAATTTATATCTTTATATTCTTCCACATTATCATCAAAAATATGTTTATATTGACAAGGGAAGAATGTTTTTATTCTATTATAATTATTATTTTTTAATTATTTTCTTTCTTTATTTAATTGTGAAGTTGGTTTTTTAAGAAGTTTGTTATCGAAAGAGAGAAGTCTTTCACATCGATTTTCTTAGAAATATCGTATTTATAAATGTAGTAATTAAGTAAAATCTGTTCCCAACACATTTTCTAAATGTCATGTACAGGTAAAATGATTTGTTTCTAGACACTCATTTCAACATTGTTACAATAACAAATAAGAATAATTTCCAAGAATTGCTTTGACAAAGAAATATACTTACACAAGTATTGAGATATTATCCTAACAAATGGTACAAATGGTAAAAAAAAGGGAAAACATCCAACAAGATAATTTTTTATTCTTTTTTTATAAGGAGAAACTAAGTAAAATATAGTTATTCTTTTATTTTTATGAGGAGAAACTATGTGGCATGTAGTTTTAGTGTTTACTATGCCTTATTTTTGTTCTTTATATACTGTCCATTTAAGAACTAATGACTTATTTTTATCGATAGTCTATTTTTTACTTAAGTCCATAGTCAATGACTGTTATTTTGTAGTTTATTAGCTGTCTGGTGTTCTTCACTTATTTAGTTTTTCACACGTTTCTTTTGCACAATTCCTACATCACATAATTTGATTTCACACATTCACACAATCCTATTAATGTTTAAGCATGAGGATGGCGAATGTTTTTTGAACAAAGGTGATGGACTTGAGCGAGATGGATGTGGGCAAGTATTTGATGTACAGCTTCATTCGTCATACCTTGTTGGCTTTGCAAGTGTGTGTTGCTGTTGTAGAGGTCCCATAATGGAATGGAGCTGTGAGTGCAGAATCTCATGGTTTACTGGCTTTGTATGTGTGAAAGTCATCGTGATGTGTCGCTGAAAGCTGTCGTTTTTCGTTGTAATACTTCGCAGACGACTAGTTTACAATACGATAGGGATTAGGGAAGGTATGTCGTCTATTCTCCACCCATCTTCTTTCTTCGTCTCAATCTTGCGAATCTTCAACTTCTGTCCTTCCTGCTTTTTCTCTGCTACTTACTTGCTTCTTAGTTCTTCTCTGGGCAGGATGTGGAAATATTTATTGATAACTAGTCGCTTTGAAGTTATCCTCTTACTAACAGTTTGATAAATTGTTTGGGCATGTCATTTTTACTTTGTGGAAGTTTTCTTCAGTTTCGTGCATCAGTGTGCTGTTTAATAGCAGTAATGTGACTTTTACACATATTTTTTTGCCCGTGGTGGCTTGCCCAAATGGTCTTCTTGTCAGGCCGTTTTTCGCTCGCTCTGCTGAGTCGGGGCATTCGGAGACCCTTCTGGCGTTCGGTGCCCTATCGTGCCTCTTCAGGGTTCCGCCACTGTGTGGTTCTGTGTTCTGTCCCAGCAGGATTCCGCCACCCTGTGGTTCAGCTTGGCAGCAGACTTATTTACTGCCGACTTTGGCTACAAGGGCCTTCTGTTGGTCCCGCTGTCCTTTCCCTTCTCTCGACGCTTCTCCCTTGTAGGAATCATGTCTTGCTAATCACGTCCTTTATTTTCTTGATACTTCTTGCGTTGCAACTTGTGGGTCGTTGCATCTCGTCCTTGCTGGTGTTTTTACAATGGTTCTTACAAAAAGTTTTACTTATAATCATCTAACATGTCTAGTAGCTACATTGTTTTACGCCTTCTTAAAAGCTTTACAAATTTTGGTGCCCTTTCCATGTTACAATTCTAAGATATTTTGAGTCTTAACGTCTACAAGAATCCTCAAATTCGTTTTTTTATTTTTGTGTAGTGTTGTGGTGTATAGCATTTTAGTATTTCATGCTGTTAGACTATCTACACTTTATCTCTTCACCTTAATCTATGGTACTATTGGTGTTATTTTTGTTTTTGTTTTTATTGAAACTACTTTCTTTTTCCCACCTTCCTCTCTCTTCATTCTTCTTTCTCCTGACGATCTTATCTGCAACATAATCTTGAAATATTGTGCTGATTATTTACCAGTAATAAAATTAATCTTCAAACTTTTTGATATGGGTCACATGGTGAAGTCCTAAGGTGTTGCCTGTTTTTGGGTTCATTAGTTCCACAGCATTATCATGAGCTATTTGGCTAATTATGACAGGTCCTTTGTATGTAGCATAAAACTTATGTATTTTGTGTTTCTGTTTGCTGGAGAGATGGTGTGTTTTTATAAATACTTTCTGGCCTACTGAGAATGTTATTTTCATTGCTGTTCTATCTCCCCTTTCTTTTCTTTTAATGGCGGCCTTTCTGATGTTGGAGAGTGCTGTTGCTATGACTTGTTTATGCTGTCTACGTGGTACGATATGAAATCTAACATTTTCTCTTGTTATGTTTGGGGGTTCTATATTTTTAAGTACAGTAACTGGAGGTAGTAGTGTAGTGCTATGTGACATTTCATTTATTACTTCTTGAAAATCTTTAAGGTATATATCCCGAGTGTTGTGTCTTTTGCCTGCATATAATCGGCATAAAGTGCCTATGTACTTCATAGATCGGCTGCTGGATTTACGCTAGGTTTGTATTTAGATATGTAGATGGGTTTTATTTTGTGTTGTAACGTGTTCTGCCATTGCACTGATTTGTATTGTAGGCTATCATCCGAAATTATTCGTTCCCCTCGACCTACCTGTCTGAGAAAATCTTTTCTAAATGCTTTACTTATAGTAAGACCTGTTGCCCGTTTTAATGGTGTCAAGGTAACATATTTAGAAGTAAGTTCCAAAACGACAAATATGAAAATATATCCATCTTTTGTGCATGGGAGGGGCCCCATCAAATCTGTTGCAGCTATTTGTTTTAATCTTTTAGGGATTATTGGAAACATAGGTGGTTTGGTTTGGAAAGTGACATGTTTAGCCCTCATACATTTTTTTGCATTTGACTAATACTGTTCTAATTCCTCTTTCCATATTAGGAAAATGGGTTGTTTGTTTTATTTTTAAAAAGCATTTCTTTGGTCCAAAGTGGCCATTACTTAAATGTGTATACCATATGTACTTATTAATTAGTTCATCTGGGATATACATTAACCATTCATTCGTTGCAACATTTCGTCTAAAAAATAAAACATTGTTTTTTACGAGATAGTGCTGTCGAATGTCTGGGAAATCCTTACTTCTCCACTTGTGTTTGATTCCTAGTATTTCGGGATCCTTGTCCTGTTCTTTGCCTATGTTTTTCAATGCTGTCGTAATGTAGTTTTAGAAAGGTACTTGTTTCCTGTAGTGCATTGTAAACGGGTCTTCTGCTGCTTCCAAACGTATGTTACTGGATGCACCCTGTGGACATCGTGATAAAGCATCTGCTAATACATTCGCTGGTCCTGATTTTGTGTAATAGTGAAGTCAAATTCCTGTAGTATTAACATCCGTCTGGCTAACCTCCCATGAGTTAGTTTGGCGGATAACAGAAATTCCAATACTTTGTGGTCAGTGTATACTTTTGATTTTCTTCTGAATAGGAAGTATCGAAAACGTTGGAAGCCCCATACAATGGCCAATGTTTCCAGCTCCGTGACTGAATAGTTTTCCTCGCTTTTTGTGAGTACCCGACTGGCAAACGCAATTGTTCTATATGATCTTAGCCCTGCCTGTTCTTGGAATAAAACAACTCCTAAACCTGTTTTCGCGCTATCAGCGGCCATACAAAAATTTTGTGTTAGATCAGGATGTGCTAAAATCGGTGCTGTTGTTAGTGCGTTTTTCACTTTTAAAAATTCTTCATTGGCTTGTTGATCCCATACCCATGGCGTGTTTTTTTTCAGTCAATGCACATAGGCGTGGTGTTGTGAGAGAGTCGATCCAAATAAATTTTTTATAGAATCCGGTGAGACCTAGGACTCCTCTGAGAGTTTTCTTATTCTATGGAGTACAGAATTCTTTGATTGCCGTTAGTATTTCTGGGTCGGGCATTACCCCTTTCTCTGAAATTATGTGTCCTACAAACTTGACCTCTCGCCTTCCAAATCTGGATTTTGTTATATTTACTGTGACCCCATGCTCTTTCATGATCTGTAAAAACTGATTTAATGTGTCGTTGTGATGTTCCCAAGAGGGATCTGCTTTAATCACATCATCAACATAACAAGTAATTTTTTGTAAAATTTCAGGACTGAGTATAGTATTAAATCCCCTAATAAACGCTGCTGACGATATGTTTAAACCAAATGGCAATCGTTTAACCTGGTAACATCTACCGAAAACGATAAATGCTGTAAATTTTCTACATTCTGGGGCCAATTCTATTTGCCAGAAACTACTCCGTAAATCAATTGATGAAAATATCTTAGCACCATGGAAGTTTTGTATCAATTCCTCTAATTTTTCTGGGCGCTCTGTCTCAGTGATTATGATTGTTTTGATCTGTCTGGAATCAAGCACTAACCTGATGCTCCCATCTCGTTTTTGTACAATATGGAGCGGGCTGTTGAACGTGGAGGTAGCTGGTTCAATAATATCGTCATCTAACATTTTAGATATCTCCTGGAATACTTTATTCCTGTAGCTTAATGGGATTGTATAGGTTGGCACTCTAAATGGTTTGTGCCGTTTTACTTCAAACTTGTACTGAAAGTGTTTAATACTGCCAGTCTTAGGTAAAAATACCTCTGCTTTATCTCGTAAAATACCCTCTAATTCCCTTTTACTGTGTTCCGAAATACCTTGAACTTCTTGCAATTTTTCGTCGATTTCTTTATGGACCTCTAACATGAGTTGAGGTGATTCCCCCTTTTGTGCACACCATTGCAATTCTTCATCCTCTTTATCTCGCGTCATTCTTAATTGTTTGTTTATAACTGGTATTTCTTCTAATTTTAGCTTTTGCTCAAAGAGAAGTGTGACATTCCCGAATGTTACGCTACCTTTCCCCATATCTATTATCGCTCGTCTCTCATTTAAAAAATCTGCACCTATAATCAAATCTACAGTTAGTTTAGGTATAATCACGAAGTTGTCTTCGATCTTTTGACCTTGACACGAAAGAGTTAACATTGTTTGTCTCGTAAATTCCGCAGCATTGTTTCTAATAGGACCTCTTACTTTAATCTTACCTGTTTTCAGAACTGGCAGTTCCTCATTGGCATTACACTGCATGAATAAATTTTCTGAGATCGCAGTCAGTTCACTTCCGCTATCAATTACAATATTGACTGGGATATGCTTTACCATAGCCTTCACAATTGGTTGAATTTGAAAGGGTGGGTTCTGTTCTTCTTCTTCTTGCCTAAACGAATCCTCCACTGAATCATACATGAGTCGTTTTAGGAATTTCCCTTGTGAATTCGAATTTTCTGTAGGATAAGCTTCGACTGCTACTTCTCTCTCTTTTATTTCCTCTTCTCTAGCCGGCCGCGGTGGCCGTGCGGTTCTGGCGCTGCAGTCCGGAACCGCGGGACTGCTACGGTCGCAGGATCGAATCCTGCCTCGGGCATGGGTGTGTGTGATGTCCTTAGGTTAGTTAGGTTTAAGTAGTTCTAAGTTCTAGGGGACTTATGACCTTAAGATGTTGAGTCCCATAGTGCTCAGAGCCATTTGAACCATTTGAACCTCTTCTCTATTTCTTCCTTCATTTACGCTTTCTTCAACATCCTCTACTTTTTCCTCATCCTCGTCTATCTTCTCCTTCGTCGTCGCTACTTCCACATAACCGCATGTAAATGCTCTAATTATCGCTTTATAACTTCCTTCATTATATACATTGGGTTGTGTGCCCACCCGTAACATATTTTCAACTTCTGTCGACTGCGCATTATCCTCATTGAATTCGCTTTCCCTGGTTTCCATCTCAAATAGCTCTGCAATACTCATTACTTCGTCCTTTCCTCCTACATTCGTTGTGCATGCCTCTGGTAATTCATCTTCCTCGTCAGTATTCTCCCAATTAATTTCGTCCCAACACGATATTGTTATCTTCTTGTCTTCGTTTTCATCTGGTCCCTGCGGATTTGTTTCTTACTTCTCTTCTCGTGATAAGATTTTTACTTCTCTGTTCAAGGTGCTGCAATTGTCCTAGGTCGGTGCGTCATTCTCTTTGGGATAGGCGCTTAGCTGTCAATTCGAACGTTTATCGGGGTTTGGTGGTCTTACCTCCACCTCTTCTATCTGTATTCTCTTTTCTTGTTCAGCTTGTTGATAGTGGTTTCTTTGTTGATAATTTGTCGGTCTATTGGTTCTCCAGTACCCGTTCCGGTTGTCGTTATTCCCTCTGTAATAGTTGTTGCCGTTCCTGGGTGAATTATAGTTATTGCCATATTCTCTTCTAAATCCATAACCGGTTCTTTGTTGAAATCTATTGTCGTTTCTTGGTGCGAAGTTATCACATGGTTCATAATTATTGTTTCTTCGTACTGTGTCTTGTGGATTCCACTGCTTTTTGCTTTCGTTTTCACGTGCGCTTCGTCTTTTCCTTGCGTCATCTTCCGAAAATTTTAACTCTAGTTCCCTTAGAATACCTTTAAATACTTCGACGTCATTGCCTCCGCGACCTACTAATGATTGCTGGTATTTCAATGGTAGCTTCATCGTGCATAGTTTAATCAACTCTCTGTCACTGTACGGTACATCTAAGCATTGATTTTTCTTTGCCATTAATTCGAAAAATTTCACGGGACTCTTCTCTCCTGAATTTTCAAAATATGGGTTCTGTAATAATTCGTACTACACTCTGTTCTGTGATTCGCTGAACCAATATCGTGAGAGAAACTTCTCTCTGAAATCTTCGTACGATCGGCCTGTCGCTCCAACATTCTGCATGGTTTCTGCGACTGTTCCTGACATGTGTGCTTATATAAAGACTAATTTGTGTGGTAGCGTCCAGTGTTCTGGTAAACCTACTCGGAATTGATCAATAAAAGTTCGTCGATGTAATGAGTTTACTTCTGGAAATTTTGAAATTTCCTGACTGTGAGGAAATGATCGTTGTCGTACTTCGTCATAGTTCCATATGAAATTCGCGATTCTTCGCCACTTTTGTTTCTGATCATTCCTCCCGTCGTTCTTTCCGGTTGTGGTAGATCCATTGGATATTGTCCACTGTAACTTTCGCCTACCGTTGAGTAGTATCGTTGGAGTGGTACGCAATAATTTTCTTCCATCGGTTGTGAACGTGTAGCTGAATGCATTGCACTGAACTCTTCGCGACCTGGGTTTCCATTGTCAGGTATCGTTTCGGTATTTTGTCTGGCTAACCTTTCCGCTTCATTGCACGGTCCAGACTGTCTTGAAACATACATTTGTGGTTCCGCATGTGTTTGTGGTGCCGTTTGTTCATCAAGAATTTCGAAACGTGTTTGTTGCTGTGCAGGCTGTCTGATTTCACGTATGTTACTTTCCGCCTGTGATTGGAATCGCAAATGCGTAATATCTTAGTTAACTGCTTGTTACAGATACGAATGTGGTTGCAGACCCTGTGCTTGTTCGATCCTGTTCACTACGCTCTTCAATGGTTTGCAACAACTCTGTCCGCAATTTCTGAAATTGTAGCTTCGTTTGCGCTTCTATTTTGACTATGCGGTTATCATATCTTGTCAGTGCTGCTTTTGTGATACGTTTGTGTAACACACTGTTTTCAACAACTTCACGCGCTGTACCTGCTGCTTGTCTAGTAATTTCGTTTGTCTGTTTCTTTAGTTTCTTGACTTCTCTCTATGTGTTGTTACGTAATGTTTTGATCTCGTCCTGAGTGTCATTACGCAATGTTTGTACGTCCACTTGTACCTTGTCAATGTCTGTTTTCAATTGATTGTGACCTATTATTAAGTTTCCTATCACTTCTCGAGATTCTTTTGCCTCGTCTTCAATACGACTTAGGTGTAACTGAATTTTTTTGTTTTGTTCTTTAATCGCACGCATTTGTCTCGTGGTTTCTGCATTCTGAATTTGAATTTGGTTCGCTATGTCTTTATTTTGCCTTGTCATGGTTTCCGTAATTTGTTGTAATAATTCTGTCAGATTGGTGGGTCCTATTGCGTTTTCTTCCGACGTCCTACGCTCTGTGTTTTCGCCCAAGTGTTGGTTCGCAACCGATTACATTGAACTGTGGTGTGACACGTTTCCGCTCGCATTCCTTGTACTCTGTGGTGAGGGAGCTCTCATTACTTGTACTATAGGTTCTACGTATTCAAGACGCAAGTTAGAATCCTCATTGACTGTCTCTCTACTTTCCTGCTCCTCTGTCGTATGCTGACTTACGTTTTCTATGCCTTGACGTACATTATCCTCGTTATGGTGCGTTATATGTCCTATTTCTCGCGATACTGCATCGTCTGTTGTACTGTCCTCTATTCTCTGTCCATTTTCAAGCTGGGTCTCTACCTCAATTCGGTCAAGGTCTCGATCTGCCATTGCTAATCTTTCCGAATCCCTTACTTTCAGTTTGAAAAGCAATTCACGCGCCCTAGTTCCAGTCAACATGCGCTCATACGATCGCATGCGTTTCATAATCTTTTGTTCACACGACTAGACACTTATTTTACCCAAGACTGACAATCCATTCACTTACTTGTTGGGTCAGAACCAACTAGTCAACGATGTATCCGCCACCTGTGCGCTTGCATTGAGGAGAAAACTTAATTCTAACAATTTTTAAAATTCATAACTTAATTATGCTATTGTCTCTGCTAGAATGTCTCACTATCTATCGCTGCAGCTACTGTTTTCAACTATTTATGCCTTTAAAAAAATTTTTTTATTACGAAAAATTTTTAATAGGATATTTTTCTGACCTAGTTAGGCATGTGGTCGACCTTCAATCATGGTATTTTACCATCCTGGCAGGGTCGCCATTTTCTAACATTCTGCATGGTGTCTGTTTGTTCTATATCGTGTCTCCCTACCACTTTTGCGCAACGACGCTCTGAGCGTGTTTTTTAGGGAATTGACTAGTTTGGACCTGGGACCTGTTGCTGGTAAGGAGACGCCAGACCACACATGACATGTAGAGTTCAGAAGAGTTCAGTGAGACTAGCGATGATATAACCAAATACTTAATGATTTCAGCATCAGCTCCACTGCACTCCCTGTAAAAGAATCTTAATACTAACTAGATGTAGTGGAAGGGGTTCAAGGCTTTCCTATTTTTAGTTAGCTGGTAAAATAACGTCAAAAATTCAGTTAAGTTTACCATTGGAAATTTTATTCTACTCACAAAACATTGTTTATAAGTTGCACTATTGATAAAAGGAAATGTTTTAATACAGGATGGTAAAAACCAACTGCATTCAACAAAAATGTGAACGAATATTCCCTGAATGGGTTTCCAAGTTCTACAATGAATCGAAGGATGACCTATGCCATATTACATCTATAATCTAGGTTTAAATTAAGTTTCACGAAAGAGAAAGCTATCAAAATGGTTTACAGTGGCCCTCAATTATCTTTAATTACTTATCTAACTTGTCGTAAATTACAGTGGCTGATATGGCTTCTCAATAACTATATAACAGAAAAATCATCGAGTTTCAGATTTTTACTTCAAGTGGCAAATGTGGACACCATGAGCTTTAGTTGACGATCGAGACTAGTATTACGAAAAAAGGGGATGTAACAGATGAGACTTCTGCAGTTCTGAGTGAAGCTTTATGTTCTGTTATGCGGCATCGCGTGCGTTCATTATCTTGTCGGTATTCATCAGGGGGCGGCGGGCAGCACAGCTCCGCTCACCTCGCCGTCTCGGAAGCAACTCTCTCCTAACTTCTCCTTACTACAATTTACCGAAGTTGGCTTAAAAAAACTATCTGGCTGTGTTTTCATCTGACCAATCAGGGTCTCAATGTTAACCTTAAGCTCCGCCTACAAAAATTCTATCTATCCAATGAGAAACGTTATACTTTTCGTGGTGGGGCAATGTTTTTAAAGTTTGCAACGTAACAGAGACGCGAAAAAGTCTCACGCTAAAACTTGCAGCTGGTGTGGTCCTTTTAGTGTTATTGTAAGATCTATAGTGTTCTTCTGGAAGGCTCTAGCTTTTAACATAGGCTGGGGGGTGGTCCTAGCGGTTAGCAGGCGACGTGGGTGTCCGTCCCTTATTGTAGGGCCTTCCAGCTTAACACGGTTCTGCTCCCGGCTTCTGTTCTCGTTTCTCCCCTCGGAACTGCGTCTGTCTCACGGTGGGAAGGTATGACATGCATTTAGGTATTCTTGTGTTAGTCTGTGGTATTCCATTTGCTCACTCGTTACTCGTATTACTTTGGTTAATTTAATGTCACGATTTATTCGGAGCTATGCGGCATACTACTGGATTTGCTTATCATGTCAGGGTTTTCATGGAAGGTGTTTGATTTGCCTGACACCTTACACACTCGCGAGTTGATGGCACCTACCAATAACAAATGTAGCAGCACGTCTCTGAATTGCTGGGAGGTCTTCCTTTAACCCGACCTGGTGGGGCTTCTAAATGCTTGAGCAGCACTCAAGAATGGTCTGCATTAGCCTTCTACAGGCTGCCTTCTTGATCGATAATTTAACGTTTCCTAAAATACTGCCAATAAACCGAAGTCGGCTTTCTGCCTTCCCTACTGTGAACTTTACGTGCTGGTTCCATTTCATACAGCCTTGCAACAGCCTAGGTATTTAATGGACGTGACTGTGTCGAGTAGCGCAGAACAAATGCCGTATTCGATCGTTACGGGATGGTTTTCCCCGCTCACTTGCATTAAACTGTATATTCCTACATTTGTAACAAGTTGTCATTGACCACACCCGCCAGAAGTTTTGTCTAAGTCGTCTTGTGTTTTTCTATAGTCACTCAACGTTGAAAGCTTCTTGTGCACTACAGCATCAACAGGAAACAGCCGCAATTTGCTGCACACCCTTTCTGTCACATGATTGATATATATAGAGAATAGGAGCTGTCCTGTCTCATTTCCCTGGGGCAATCCTGACAATGTTTTTGTCGCTGATGAACATTCGTCTTCGAGAAGAACGTACTGGGTTGTATTACTTAACAAGTCTTCGAGACAATGACATATCTGGGGAGCTAATCCACAATCAGTAGGGAACCATGTCGAACAACTACCGGAACTATAGGAATACGGAAAATTCCACTGTGTAGAATAATTAATGGCGAGAGTTGGGCTAGGTCGATCAGTGGCGAAGTGCCAGAATAAATATCCTAAGGTCTAGGGTTCAACCCCCGGTCTCGCCTACCAAACAGATTTTCAGCCAGAGCAACAGAACGCGCCGAACCACTGCGACGTTATAACAATCATGGGTACAGATTTGCGACCACTCCCTGCATGCAAGAGATCAGAAGAGTCGCCCACAAAGTACACATCGTCTTGAACCCGCGACACACGGCGAAATTATGATTTGCAACTTATATATGGGACCAACAAAATAACAGAAGGCCAGAAACCGAAATATGTAGAAATCTTTGTGATCTTCGTAGCCACAGCATTAGACGCAGACTCTACAAAATTTGCACCCGGACCAGAAAAGTGTTTTACCAGCACCACGAAGTCGAGTTGCTCCCGCCAACATAAAGACGCAGCAACGCAGCGTGTGAACACCAGGGAAGAAATTTGCACTGAACGAATGAAGCATCACACTACAATACGTCGGCTGCTCAGGAAAACCCAACTACAACGAATCTACAGCTGCAAATATGATCAGTGGACAAGGGTTGCTAATATGGAACTTCAAAAACTTCGTAAATTTATCCACGTTGTACGGAACTGGTTGAAGTCAGTGAAAGTATTATAAATTTGCAAAATCATTTTTACTGTTTCGGTTACACAGACGTAGCTGCATATATAGCACTAGTTAACAGTATCAATAACAAACCAAAGGATAAAACAAAAAGCTGAAGTAAATGGCTATGACAAAACACATATTGACAACCTTACACAGAAAAGAAATCCAGTAATAAATCTTCTGCAGAACAGATGCATATCATTGGCAAGCCAAAACCTTACAGCAAAACAAAAGTTTTCAGACCAGTAAAATTAACATCGTTCTCATAACACGTAACAAAATGCAATACCCATTGAGAAATGACATAAACACACATAAACGCCTACAACACAATAAGTGTTATACTAAATCAACAATAGCCACCTATATAAAGGCAAGTCAGGGTATACACGAAGTGACCAAAAGTATCCGGACACCTGGCTGAAAATGGCTTACAAGTTCGTGGCGCTCTCCATCGGTAATGCTGGAATTCAATATGGATCTGACCCAACCTTAACCTTGATGACAGCTTCCACTCTCGCAGGCAATGTTCAATCAGGTGCTGGAAGGTTTCTTGGGAAATCACAGCCCATTCTTCACGGAGTGCTGCACTGAGGAAAGTTATCGATGTCGGTCGGTGAGGCCTGGCATGAAGTCGGCGTTCCAAAATATCCCAAAGGTATTCTTTAGGATTCAGGTCAGGACTCTTTGCATACCAGTCCATTACAGGGAAGTTATTTCGTGTAGCCACTCCGCCACAGGCCGTGCATTAAGAACAGGTGCTCGATCGTGCTGAAAGATGCGGTCGCCATCCCCGAATTGCTCTTCAACAGTGGGGAGCAAGAAGGTGCTTCAAACATCAATGAAGGCCTGTGCTGTGACAGTGCCGCGCGAAACAACAAGGGGTGCAAGCCCCCTCCATGAAAAGCACAACCACACCATAACATCACCACCTCCGAATTTTACTGTTAGCAATACATACACTGGTAGATGACGTTCATTGGGCATTCACGATACCCACATCCTGCCATCGGATTGCCACACTGTGTACCATGATTCGTCAATCCACACAACGTTTTTCTACTGTTCTATAGTCCAATGTTTGCGCTCCTTACACCAAGCGATGCGTCGTCTGGCATTTATCGGCGTGATGTGTGGTTTATGAGCGGCCCCTCGACCATGAAATCCAAGTTTTCTCACCTCCCTCCTAACTGTATTAGTATGTGCAGTGGATCCTGATGCTGTTTTGAATTCCTGTGTGACTGCCTGGATAGATGTCTGCCTATTACACATTACGACCCTCTTCAACTGTCAGCGCTCTCTATAAGTCAACATACGAGGTCAGCCTGTACGCTTTTCTGCTGTACGTGTCTCTTCACGTTTCCTCTTCACTACCACATCGCAAACAGTGGACCAAGGGTTGCTTAGGACTGTGGAAATCTCGCTTGCAGACGTGTACACAAGTGACACCCAATTACCTGACGACGTTCGAAGTCCGTGAGTTCCGTGGAGCGTCCCATTCTGCTCTCTCATGATGTCTAAGGACTGCTGAGGGCGCTGATATGGAATACCCGGCAGCAGGTGGCAGCACAATGCACCGCATATGAAAAACGTATGTTTTTGGGGGTGTCCGGATTCTTTTTTTGATGATATAGTGTAAGAAGTGATCTTAATGTTACATAGAACTACAAGGGACACCAAATTGACTAGTGTAATGAATAGAGTGCTAAGTGGTAAGTTAGTAAATAATTATGTACGTTTCATCAAAAGTTTATCTAATGCAGAATGTTTGTTTTGTTAATAAAATAAGTTAATCGAAAAAGTATTGTTTTAACAACACTGAATAACGTAGAAAAACCAAAGAATCATACCATTCAATACGTGCCAAGACAAAAAAATGTAAAAAGAGATTAATTTTTGGTTGTTTGCACCGTGTTGGGGTTGAAGTATATATATATATTAGCAACTAAGACTTTTAAAAGTAAAAATTTGAATGTTAAAATGCTATGTGAAGACAATGATATGTATTTAGTGTGTTCTGCGGGCCAGACCAATAAAGCAATAGTGTAAGTAAATACATTAATGAAATGGTATAATCTTACAACTCACTTAAGGTGTAAAGTAAAATAAATGAATCGTTATGTACAGGTTTAAATCTCTGTACATAAACTCACCGGTAAATTACCGTCAACGAAATTGTGATTTATGGACGTGTAACTGATATGCAACTGATGACGGCAGTATGCAGCTGAAATATGTCGTTCGAATCAATATTATTGAAAGAATTCTTATGAGTGAAATCGAGATATTTGCTTTTCGTTATGTCTTTCATTATTCATTTGAGTCAGCTACGAAAAATTTATATCGTTCACCTCTGACAAGATCTACTAATCTGAAAAATGCTGAGTTTCAGCGTGGTTCGAAATTCACGTTTAACTGTAGCTTCTTCCAGTAACTGACTGGATAAATGAGTTCAAAAGTCGGGGGAAGATAACGGCATCCCAACTCCTTTATTGCCATAGTCGTAATGGAGTGCGGTGTTTAAATCAGCTTTACCATTTATTAAAATTTTACCTTTCTTTAGCCAATGTCACTGGAAAAACATTAAGAATAACCACTACTTCGTCATCGCCAGAACGTGTGAAATTGAATTTCCAACTATTCTAGCTAAAAACAAGTGCAAGGAAGCAAATGAACTGAGTAAAATCGTTGCTAGGTGCACTGGCAGATACGAGACAATACACAAGGAAAGTACCGAACGTGTCACGAAGTAATTACATCTTGGCTGAATAAAAGAGCAAACGAACGTTGGTGAATGTTATTTGTTTGAAGATTTATTAAACATGCTGTTACTTCAAACATCCGTTTTCTTCTGCCAGTCTGCTTTTAACTTACACGTTGAAAATTTATGTGTATTTCGACCGATATAGCTTATTCCGGGCTAACTGAGAGAGGCATCATAGCTTTCATCCACACAGCTGGATGTGCTCGCTGAACAGTTGTCGGTTCTCGGATGCGTAAATAGCGTGCCTGTGTCCATGTTGTGAGGTATCATGGCAAGCACTATGCCTGTAAGGAATATAGTTGTATATAAATGAAGGAAATCTACATCCAATTCTAGAGTTCGTTCTTCCAAAAGCATTCTCTTTTTGTACATGAAAAACGATATTTTTTGGATTATGATGTTTTCTTTGACATGCGGTATATCATGTGTTATTATAAGGATATTGTGTATTGTGTGTGTGCATCGTGTATTAAATCGAGGACCTAGAAACAACGAAGAGGCTTCGTCTCGCCGTGGCACTCAGTGGTTCACAACCCAACAACAGGCCACAGCAGTCCACCCACTCCACCGCCGCCCCACACCGAACCCAGGGTTATTGCAGTTCGGCCCCCAGTGGACCCCCCCCTACCCTCACGGGAACTTCTAATACCAGACGTTTGTGAGTCAAATGTTTGCGTGGTAAAGTAATTTTGGTGTACGCGTAAGTGGAGACAGTGTTTGCGCAGCAATCACCTGCATTCGCCGAGGCAGATGGAAACCGGACCTCGACACTAATCCGCCGGGCGGATTCGTGCCGGGAACCGGCACGCCTTCCCGCTCGGAAAAGGATATTGTTTTGTAAAATTAATTATTTAAAAGAGAACAATTAGCAAAGGTTCTGGTCACGAGTGCTACAGACACGGTCCAGTACGCAAGTCCTTCGTCTAGAATTTTGTAGTCGAAATATAATGGACTTCAGTTCTCGAAAACACTAAGAACACGGAGGAATGGTCCACCCACGTGTGGCTCTTGCGATTTGGGAGGCGACGGGACGGACGTCGTGTGTTACTACTGGCCCCTGAGCAACAGCTGCTTGGTAAAACACGCGCGTTTCCGAAAAGTCAATTAGGCGCGGGATTCGGGGCCGCCCGGTTGTAAATCAGTGTCCCAGCACTGAGCCGCGCGCATGCGCACGTCGGGCGGGCTTGCGTAACAGTCTGCGTCGCGGCCAGCCAGCCAATTAGCGCTGCGCGGGCGGCTAAGTCGCCCGGAAATTTGTTCATCCCTGGGAGGACAGCTCGTCCGCGTGATGCCGCAACCGACTCAACCCCCCTATCAGTACGTGACGTATACAAGGGCGTATAATCGTGAAACGATAGAATCATTAGCTTCATTAGACTTCGGCTCATAATACATCACTGGAGACTGCCCAATGCCTCATGATTCGATTTTAAGCTTCCTCCGGATATCGTCTGTGTCCAAGGACAGGACAGTCATTTTCGTGACCAGCTTGGTAGCATCATATTTCTTTGTAGGCACTGAGTATCCCCTCAAGTAGAAGTCACTGAAATAAGTTTTACGACTCTAATTTACACTGGTATGACAAAATTCATGGGAAACCTATCAATATCGTGTTGGACATTCTTTTGCCAGGCGTAGTACAGCAACTCGACGTGGTACGGTATCAGCAAGTCGTTGGAACTCCCCTGCAGGAATATTCTCCCATGCTGCCTCTATAGCCGTCCTTAATTGCGAAAGTGTTGTTGGTGCCGGATGTTGTGCACCAACTGACCTCTCAATTATGTCCCTTAAATGTCCGGCGGGACTCATGTCGGGCGATCTGGGTGGACAAATCAATCGTTCTAACTGTCCATAATGTTCTTCAAACCAATCGCAAATATTTGTGGCCCAGCTGCTTGACGTATTGTCATCCATAAAAATTCCATCTTTGTTTGGCTGTAAATTGATTGCAAATAGCCGAACATAAACACTTTCAGTCAGTGATCTATTCAGTTGGACCATAAGTCCGCCACCGTTGCAGAATGGACAGCGTGCCGGCTTGTCAAAATGGTTCAAATGGCTCTGAGCACTATGGGACTTAACTTCTGAGGTCATCAGTCCCCTAGAACTTAGAACTACTTAAACCTAACTAACCTAAGGACAACACACACATCCATGCCCGATGCAGGATTCGAATCTGCGACAGTAGCGGTCACGCGGTTCCAGACTGCAGCGCAGCAAGCGGCTACACGGGTGGCAGGGGTTGTGTGGCGTGGACTGGGCGGTTTTATAGGTTAGATGGCCTCGGGCAAGTACAGAGAGGGCAGCAGCCTCAAAGGGTGCGGGGCAAAGTCAGGACATGCGGGGGCCAAGCAGCAATCGGTATTGTAATTGTAAACTGTCGAAGCTGCAATGGTAAAGTACCGGAACTTCAAGGGCTGATAGAAAGCACCGAAGCTGAAATCGTTATCGGTAGAGAAAGCTGGCTGAAGCCAGAGATAAATTCTGCCGAAATTTTTACAAAAGCACAGACGGTGTTTAGAAAGGATAGATTGCATGCAACTGGTGGTGGCGTGTTTGTCGCTTTCAGTAGTAGTTTATCCCGTAGTGAAGTAGAAGTGGATAGTTCCTGTGAATTATTATGGGTGGAGGTTACACTCAACAATCGAGCTAGGTTAATAGTTGGCTCCTTTTACCGACCTCCAGACTCAGCAGAATTAGTGGCAGAACAACTGAGAGAAAATCTGGAATACATTTCACATAAATTTACTCAGCATGTTATAGTCTTAGGTGGAGATATCAATTTACCTGGTATAGACTGGGACAATCAAATGTTTAGGACGGGTGGTATGGACAGAGCATCGAGTGACATTATACTGAGTGCACTATCTGAAAATTACCTCGAGCAATTAAACAGAGAACCGACTCGTGGAGATAACATCTTGGGCCTACTGATAACAAACAGACCCGAACTTTTCGACTCTGTAAGTGCTGAACAGGGAATCAGTGATCACAAGGCCGTTGCAGCATCTCTGAATATGGAAGTTAATTGGAATATAAAAAAAAGGAGGAAGGTTTATCTGTTTAGCAAGAGTAATAGAAGGCAAATTTCAGACTACCTAACAGATCAAAACGAAAATTTTTGTTCCTACACTGACAATGTTGAGTGTTTATGGAAAAAGTTCAAGGCAATCGTAAAATGCGTTTTAGACAGGTACGTGCCGAGCAAAACTGTGAGGGACGGGAAAAACCCACCGTGGTTCAACAACAAATATAGGAAACTACTGCGAAAGCAAAGAGAGCTTCACTCCAAGTTTAAACGCAGCCAAAACTGTAAGTAGGTTGTTTATGTTCTCTTATTGGCAACGTTACGTAGCGCTCTGTATGAAAATCACTGGCTGTGCTGTGTGCAGTCTGTGGCTAGTTTGCATTGTTGTCTGCCATTGTAGTGTTGGGCAGCTGGATGTTAACAGCGCGCAGCGTTGCGCAGTTGGAGGTGAGCCGCCAGCAGTGGTGGATGTGGGGAGAGAGATGGCGGAGTTTTGAAATTTGTAAGACTGGATGTCATGAACTGCTATGTATATTATGAATTTTCAACACTATTAAGGTAAATACATTGTCTGTTCTCTATTAAAAACTTTCATTTGCTAACTATGCCTATCAGTAGTTAGTGCCTTCCGTAGTTTGAATCTTTTATTTAGCTGGCAGTAGTGGTGTTCGCTGTATTGCAGTAGTTCGAGTAACGAAGATTTTTGTGAGGTAAGTGATTTGTGAAAGGTATTGGTTAATGTTAGTCAGGGCCATTCTTTTGTAGGGATTATTGAAAGTCAGATTGCGTTGCGCTAAAAATATTGTGTGTCAGTTTGAGCACAGTCTTGTATTATTTTTCTAAGGGGACGTTTCAAAACCTCTCAGACAAACAGAAGCTAAACGATGTCAACGTTAGCGTAAGGAGGGCTATGCGTTAAGCGTTCAGTGAATTCGAAAGTAAAATTCTATGTACCGACTTGACAGAAAATCCTAGGAAGTTCTCGTCTTACGTTAAATCAGTAAGTGGCTCCAAACAGCATATCCAGACACTCCGGGATGATGATGGCATTGAAACAGAGGATGACACGCGTAAAGCTGAAATACTAAACACCTTTTTCCAAAGCTGTTTCACAGAGGAAGACCGCACTGCAGTTCCTTCTCTAAATCCTCGCACATCGAAATAAGTGTCCAAGGAATAGAAAAGCAACTGGAATCACTCAAAAGAGTTAAGTCCACTGGACCTGACGGGATACCAATTCGATTCTACACAGTGTACGCAAAAGAACTTGCCCCCCTTCTAACAGCCGTGTACCGCAAGTCTCTAGTGGAACGGAAGGTTCCAAATTATTGGAAAAGAGCACAGGGTAGTCCCAGTCTTCAAGAAGGGTCGTCCAGCAGATGCGCAAAACTATAGACCTATATCTCTGACGTCGATCTGTTGTAGAATTTTAGAACATGGTTTTTGCTCGCGTATCATGTCGTTTTTGGAAACCCAGAATCTACTCTGTAGGAATCAACATGGGTTCCCCTTCTAACAGCCGTGTACCGCAAGTCTCTAGAGGAACGGAAGGTTCCAAATGATTGGAAAAGAGCACAGGTAGTCCCAGTCTTCAAGAATGGTCGTCGAGCAGATGCGCAAAACTATAGACCTATATCTCTGACGTCGATCTGTTGTAGAATTTTAGAACATGGTTTTTGCTCGCGTATCATGTCGTTTTGGAAACCCAGAATCTACTCTGTAGGAATCAACATGGGTTCCGGAAACAGCGATCGTGTGAGACCCAACTAGCTTTATTTGTTCATGAGACTCAGAAAATATTAGATACAGGCTCCCAGGTAGATGCTATTTTCCTTGACTTCCGGAAGGCTTTCGATACAGTTCCGCACTCTCGCCTGGTAAACAAAGTAGGAGCCTACGGAATAACAGACCAGCTGTGTGGCTGGATTGAAGAGTTTTTAGCAAAAAGAACACCGCATGTTGTTATCAATGGGGAGACGTCTACAGACGTTAAAGTAACCTCTGGCGTGCCACAGGGGAGTGTTATGGGACCATTGCTTTTCACTATATATATAAATGACGTAGTAGATGGTGTCGGAAGTTCCATGCGGCTTTTCGCGGATGTTGCTGTAGTATACAGAGAAGTTGCAGCATTAGAAAATTGTAGCGAAATGCAGGAAGATCTGCAGCGGATAGGCACTTGGTGTAGGGAGTGGCAGCTGACCCTTAACATATACAACTGTAATGTATTGCCAATACATAGAAAAAAGGATCCTTTATTGTATGATTATATGATAGCGGAACAAACACTGGTAGCAGTTACTTCTGTAAAATATCTGGGAGTATGCGTGCAGAACGACTTGAAGTGGAATGAACATATAAAATTAATTGTTGGTAAGGCGGGTGCCAGGTTGAGATTCATTGGGGGAGTCCTTAGAAGATGTAGTCCATCAACAAAGGAGGTGGCTTACAAAACACTCATTCGACCTATACTTGAGTATTGCTCATCAGTGTGGGATCCGTACCAGATCAGGTTGACGGAGGAGATAGAGAAGATCCAAAGAAGAGCGGCGCGTTTCGTCACAGGGTTATTTGGTAACCGTGATAGCGTTACGGAGATGTTTAGCAAACTCAAGTGGCAGACTCTGCAAGAGAGGCGCTCTGCATCGCGGTGTAGCTTGCTCGCCATGTTTCGAGAGGGTGCGTTTCTGGATGAGGTATCGAATATATTGCTTCCCCCTACTTATACCTCCCGAGGAGATCACGAACGTAAAATTAGAGAGATTCGAGCGCGTACGGAGGCTTTCAGACAGTCGTTCTTCCCGCGAACCATACGCGACTGGAACAGAAAAGGGAGGTAATGACCGTGGCACGTAAAGTGCCCTCCTCCACACACCGTTGGGTGGCTTGCGGAGTATAAATGTAGATGTAGATGTAGATGTAGAACTGCTTGGCCACTCCAGCCGGCCAGCTTGTCATGCCGAGGGCCCGACTTCGATTCCCGGCTCAGTTGGAGATTTTCTTCGCTCAGGGACTGGGTGTCTGTGTCGCCTTTATCATCATCATTTCATCCTTATTGACGCGGAAGTCGCCGAAGTGGGATCACCTCAAAAGACTTGCATCCGCCGGGAGGCCCTTTCCACACAGTAAATTCCCTACAAACACAGTGAATACCATCATGGAGCTACCACCAGTTTACACAGTGCCTTGTTAACAACTTGGGCCTATGGCTTCATGGGGTTTGAGCCACACTCGAACGCTACCATCAGCTCTTACCTACTGAAATCGGGACTTTTCTGACCAGGCTAAGGCTTTCCAGTCGTTAAGGGTCCAACCGATATGGTCACGAGCCCAGAAGACGCACTGCAGGTGATATCGTGCTGTTAGCAAAGGCACTCTGGTCGGCTGTCTTCTGTCATAATCCATTAATGCCAAATTCCGCCACTACGTCCTAAGGGATACGTTCGTCGTACATCCCATTTTAATTTTTGCTGTTATTCCTAGTAGTGTTGCTTATCTGTTAGCACTAACAACTCTACGCAAACGTCGCTGCTCTCGGTCGTTAAGTAAATACCTTTGACCATTGCCTTGTTCGTGGTGAGAAGTAACATCTGAAATTGGGTGTTCTTGGCGCACTCTTGACAATGCGGATCTGGAATGTTCAATTCCCTGACGATTTCCGAAATGGAATGTTCCATACGACTAGCTCCAACTACCACTCTACGGTCAAAGTCCGCTATTTACCGTCATGTGGCCATGATCACCTCGGAAACCTTCCCGCATGAATCAACTGAGTACAAATGGCAGCTCCGCTATGCAATGTTCTTTTATACATTGCGTACGCGATACTATCGCCATCTGTATATGTGCATAGCGCTGTCCCATGACTTTCATCATGTCAGTGTACGTGATTAGGAGACATCTAATATCGGACGTGTACTTTTAAAACACAATACCCTAGCCCTAGGAATTGCGCATTTGAGTAATAAACATAAAGATCCTCAGTTACAGGTTCTAACCCAGCCACCGCTTACATTCTAAATGAAAATAACATTGTCCGTCCACAATAAGAGTCACCAGCAAAGGCGGCCGAAGACTTACGTTGTAAGAAGCCGCCCTCCTTCTGCCAACGTCCTTCTCAAAGGTAGCAGAGGAGCGGACAGAGGTTCAGGGCACACTCTTATCCTAGGGGTGGGAAGAATCAGCAATAATCAACGACATGGGGATGCAAAAGTCAATGGAAACCACTGCATTATAGGCGCATAATGTGTATCCACAGGAGATGTGGTCTGTAATTGAAAAAGTATCATCATGATCTAGCCATTAGCAAGAGATTCCGGATTAGTCCCTCATGTGGGTCTCCGGTAGGTGACTGTTAAGGGGGCGGAAACAATGAGAAGAAGACTGATTTAGCAACAAAATGATAACGCTGAACGATTCGGGGCGTGGAATGCCAGAAATTTGAACGTGGTAGGAAAGCTACAAAATCTGAAAAGCGAAATTCTAAGACTTGATCTAACTATAGTGGGAGGTCAGTGGGGTGAAATCGAAGGAAGACAAGGATTTCAGGTCAGATGACTATAGGATAAATTCAACAGCAGCAGAAAATGGTATAACGGGAGTAGGCTTTTTTTCTGAATAGGAAGGAAGGACAGGGAGTGTGTTATTGTGAACGTATAAAAGGAGAGAAATCACATCTCGCACGGAAAGATTTAAGTGTTAGTGTTTCCCACAACGCTCTTGGAGAGTGAAACGGAAGTCAGATAGCTTAGAGGTGGTTCGATGAACTGTCTGTCAGACAGATGACTGTGAATTGCATACCTATCATGTAGATGTAGACGAATTGAAATAGAAAGAAGACAAGGACTTCTGGTCATACAACAATAGGGTAACACCGACAGCAGCAGAAACCAATGTAACGTGAGAAGGATTCGTTGTGGGTAGGAAGGTAGGACAAAGAGTAAGTTAGTGTCAACAGTGCAGGGATAGGGTTGTTATCATCAGAATGGACAGCAAACCAACACCAACAACGCTAGTTCAGGTAAACATGCCCACGTGGCAAGCTGAAGATGAAACGGTAGAGAGAATATATGAGAATATTTAACTGTTAATTCAGTACGTAAAGGGAGATGAAAACCTAATAGTCATGGAGGAACGAAATGCTGTTGCACGGGAAGGAGTAGAAGAAAGGGTGACGGGAGAATATGAGCTCGGTACTATGCAAGAGAAAGGAGAAAGACTAATTGAGTTCTGTAACGAACTTCGGCTTGTAACAGCGAATACTCTAATCAGGACTCACAAGGTGAGGAGGTATACTTGGAAAATGCCAGGTGATACTGGAAGATTTCACTTACATCACATCATGGTCAGACAGGAAGAATCAATACGGAAGAAGTTGGATATGGAAGTACTAAGAGACGAACAGATTACGCTTGAAGATCTCAGTTGATCGATGAAATGGATGCATGAAAAATGTGAAGAAATCGAGAAAGAAATGATTGTCGGAAGAACTGATTCAGCATATAGAAAAGTCAAAAGTGAAATTAAAAGCACAGATGGTAACATGAAAAGTGCAAGGGGCATTCCACTGATAAACGCAGAGGAGAGAGCGGATACACTGATGGCCACAATGAGGGGAAAGATTTGACTGATTTGATAGAAGTAGAAATAGGAGTCGATTTAGAAGAGTTAGGGGATCCAGTGTTAGGATCATTATTTAAGAGAGCTTTGGAGGGCTTAAGATCAACTGAGGCAGAAGGGATGAATAACATTCCATCAGATTTACTAAAATCATTGGGGGACGTGGCAACAAAACGACTATTCGCGTTGGTGTGTAGACTGTATGTGTCTGGCGACATACCATCTGACTTTGGGAAAAGTGTCATCCACACAATTCCGAAGACTGCCAGAGCTTACAATTGCGAGAATTATCGCACAGTCAGCTTAACAGCTCTTGCATCCAAATTGCTGACACGAACAATGTACAGAAGAATGGGAAAGAGAACTGACGATGTGCTAGATGGCTTCAGGAAAGGAAAAGAAACCTGAAAGCAATTCTGACCTTGCGATTGATAATGGAAGCAAGAATAAAGAAAATCAAGATATGTTAATAGGATTTGTCGACCTGGAAAAAGCGTGCGATAGTGACAAATGGTGGAATATGTTCGAAATTCTGAGGAAAATAGGAGTAAACTACAGGAAGAGGCGGGTAATATAGAACATGTTCAAGAGCCAAGAGATATAATGAGAGTGGAAGACCAAGAACGAGTTGCCAGGATTAAAAAGGGTGTAAGATAGGGACGTAGTCTTAGGCCCCTACTTTACAGTCTACACAACGAAGAAGCAACGATGGAATTAAAAGAATTGTTAAAGAGTGGAATTAAAATTAAGGATGAAAGGATGTCGTTGATACGATTCGCTAATGAAATTGCTACTCTCAGTGAAAGTGAAGAAGAGTTACATAATCCGCTGAATTGAATGAACAGTTTAATGGGTACGTAATACGGACTCAGAGTAAATTACAGAAAGACTCAAGTAATGAGAAGTAGCAGAAATGAGAACAGCGAGAAACTTAACATGACGATTGATGGAAACGACGTAGATGAAGTTAAGGACTTCACCTACCTAGGCAGAAAAAAAGGCATTCCTGGCCAAGAGACGTCTACTAGCATCAAAAATAGGCCTTGAGGAAGAAATTTCAGAGGATAAACTTTTGGAGCACGGCATTGTATGGCAGTGAAACATGGACTGTGGGAAAAGCGGAACTGAAGAGAGTCGAAGCCTTTGAGTTCTGTTGCTACACACGAATATTGAAAATTATGTGGACTGCTAACTTAAGGAACGAGAGGGTTCTGTGCAGAATCGGAGAGGAGAGGAATACGTGAAAACACTGCCAAGAAGAAAGGACAGTGTGATGGGACTCTTTTAAGCCGTCAGGGAATAACTTCCATAGTACTAGGGGGAACTGCATAGCATAAAAAAAGAATCGTAAAGTGGTGGTTATTACTTGGAGAAAAACATTGCTACGTAACTAATTTTTTCTTGGTTTACTGGTACATGTATGCAATCCTGGTATACACACTCAAGTCACTGCATCCTGGACCACAGAGGGTACCTAATTGTACCATTGCAGATATATTTTTCCAGATGATAATGAATTACTCCACATACGTATCCCACTTTATCAGTGTATTGCGCCATTTTGTTTTGTCGTACAGAAACATGGAGACCTGTAAATATTCTAGCTGGGTAACATCACAGACAGAGATTTCTAAATCAGATACTGGATTGTAAGGCGTACACAGGAGCATATTACGACTAAGATCGCTGTGGAACGGCACGTTAGCCAGGAACTGGGTGGTGGACTGGCGAGGGGCTGGATTAGCTAATAAAAACATAATGTCGTGAACATGTTTATGGCAGATAAATATTCCAAGAGAATAAACAGTATCCTAATTACACCTTTAATTAATTACGTTCACAATGGATTTAAAGACGCAAGCATTACAGAAGAAAACTCAGTCGCAGCTTCACATTTAATCCTTGAAACGCTCAGTTAACTTCGAAATTACTCGGCTGCAAGCCATCCTTACAGTGACAAAATTTAGCAGTGTCCAAAACAAAATTGCGAGGCACCAGCAAACTTAGAAACCAGTTGAAACCATACAGAGAATTCCTGTTATATGAATTATTTTTGAGCCACTCACGGAATCGAATTCTACACATCAGTAACGCTGCAAGTCGTATCAAGAATTGCAGTAATAACAGACACAGACATTACGTCCAGTCCCAGTTGGCGTAGCTACTGACATCATGTGACATAATAATTACACGTAGCGAAAACGAGGGCCCACTAAGCAGGGACATACACAGGGTGTTACAAAAAGGTACGGCCAAACTTTCAGGAAACATTCCTCACACACAAAGAAAGAAAATATCTTATGTGGACATGTGTCCGGAATCGCTTACTTTCTATGTTAGAGCTCATTTTACTACTTCTCTTCAAATCACATTAATCATGTAACGGAAACAGACAGCAACAGAACGTACCAGCGTGACTTCAAACACTTTGTTACAGGATATGTTCAAAATGTCCTCCGTTAGCGAGGATACATGATTCCACCCTCCGTCGCACGGAATCCCTGATGCGCTGATGCAGCCCTGGAGAATGGCGTATTGTATCACAGCCGTCCACAATACGAGCACGAAGAGTCTCTACATTTGGTACCGGGGTTGCGTAGACAAGAGCTTTCAAATGCCCCCATAAATGAAAGTCAGGAGGGTTGAGGTCAGGAGGGCGTGGAGGCCATGGAATTGGTCCGCCTCTACCAATCCATCGGTCACCGAATCTGTGGTTGAGAAGCGTACGAACATTTAGACTGAAATGTGCAGGAGCTCCATCGTGCATGAACCACATGTTGTGTCGTACTTGTAAAGGCACGTGTTCTAGCAGCACAGGTAGAGTATCCCGTATGAAACCATGATGACGTGCTCCATTGACCGTAGGTGGAAGAACATGGGGCCCAATCAAGACATCACCAACAATGCCTGCCCAAACGTTCACAGAAAATCTGTGTTGATGACGTGATTGCACAATTGCGTGCGGATTCTCGTCAGCCCACACATGTTGATTGTGAAAATTTACAATTTGATCACGTTGGAATGAAGCCTCATACGTAAAGAGAACATTTGCACCGAAATGAGGATTGACACATTGTTGGATGAACCATTCGCAGAAGTGTACCCGTGGAGGCCAGTCAGCTGCTGATAGCGCCTGCACACGCTGTACATCTACATCTACATGACTACTCTGCAATTCGCATTTAAGTGCTTGGCAGAGAGTTCGTCGAACCACAATCATACTATCTCTACCATTCCGCTCCCGAACAGCGCGCGGGAAAAACGAACACCTAAACCTTTCTGTTCGAGCTCTGATTTCTCTTATTTTATTTTGATGATCATTCTTACCTATGTAGGTTGGGCTCAACAAAATATTTTCGCATTCGGAAGACAAAGTTGGTGACCGAAATTTCGTAACTAGATCTCGCCGCGACGAAAAACGTCTTTGCTGTAATGACTTCCATCCCAATTCGCGTATCATATCTGCCACACTCTCTCCCCTACTACGTGATAATACAAAACGAGCTGCCCTTTTTTGCACCCTTTCGAAGTCCTCCGCCAATCCCACCTGGTAAGGATCCCACACCGCGCAGCAATATTCTAACAGAGGACGAACGAGTGTAGTGTAAGCTGTCTCTTTAGTGGACTTGTTGCATCTTCTAAGTGTCCTGCCAATGAAACGCAACCTTTGGCTCGCCTTCCCCACAATATTATCTATGTGGTCTTTCCAACTGAAGGTGTTCGTAATTTTAACACCCAGGTACTTAGTTGAATTGACAGCCTTGAGAATTGTACTATTTATCGAGTAATCTAATTCCAACGGATTTCTTTTGGAACTCATGTGGATCACCTCACACTTTTCGTTATTTAGCGTCGACTGCCACCTGCCACACCATGCAGCAATCTTTTCTAAATCGCTTTGCAACTGATACTGGTCTTCGGACGACCTTACTAGACGGTAAATTACAGCATCATCTGCGAACAACCTAAGAAAACGGTACGGAAACAACTGGTTCTCCCGTAGCACTCTGCATACAGTGACGTGGTCAACGTTACCTTGTACAGCAGCAACTTCTCTGACGCTGACATTAGGGTTATCGTCAACTGCGCGAAGAATTGCCTCGTCCATTGCAGGTGTCCTCGTCGTTCTAGGTCTTCCCCAGCCGCGAGTCATAGACTGGAACGTTCCGTGCTCCCTAAGATGCCGATCAATTGCTTCGAACGTCTTCCTGTCGTTCTGGAAATCTGTCTCGATACAAACGTACCGCGCCACGGCTATTGCCCCGTGATAATCCATACATCAAATGGGCATCTGCCAACTCCGCATTTGTAAACATTGCACTGACTGCAAAATCACGTTCGTGATGAACACTAACCTGTTGATGCTACGTACTGGTGTGCTTGGTGCTGGTACTGTAGAGCAATGAGTCGCATGTCAACACAAGCACCGAAGTCAACATTACCTTCCTTCAATTGGGCCAACTGGCGGTGAATCGAGGAAGTGCAGTACATACTGACGAAACTAAAATGAGCTCTAACCTGGAAATTAAGCGTTTCCGGACACATGTCCACATAACATCTTTTCTTTATTTGTGTGTGAGGAATGTTTTCTGAAAGTTTGGCCGTACCTTTTTATAACACCCTGTATAATGGTCATCAGCCGTCAGTACAAGCTATAGGGTTTACAAACACAATTATTAAGCTACCTGGAACACATGAAATAAATACAAGGACATGCTCAGAATAACGAACATGCACAGATTAAAATGAACCACCTCAGATTTCCACAAATGAACGAAATTTAACTGCTCTGACTTTTGTAACTATAGTACTGAACAAGGAACTGTCCCTAAAAAACCATTTCAAGGTATCAGTGGCTCCGACCAGTGTATTACTCAGTTATGTAATTATTTAATCACTGTGACAATGTCATCCACCAAACTTGCCGGCACTCAGCTCACTTTAGTTACTTCATAGCTAACAGGACACGTTTTATAACAGTCCGGATAACTACACTCATCTCGTTCCCTGACTCTGTTCCTTTTCTTTGGAGAAAGAGACATATTGTTGGTGTTGTTGTGATGGGATGTAGTGTGCTTTGGGGCTTAAGGGACTGCTCAAGGGTGGGGTGGAAATTATTAAACGAGGGTGTCTACCCTGGAAAAGAGGAAGTAGTAGTGGCTTTAGGAATATGTGGCAGTCGCATTTAAATGAAATGCTAAATGTGATGCCAGGGTGATCTGACAGAGGATATGTGACGGCTCCAATAGGTGAATGTTTTGAAGGACAGTGGTGATGACGTGGATTGAGCAGTGCGCGGCTCGTGTTCATGCCATTTATTGTTTATCATCTTCTTTTACCTTACTGCCATCTCGTTTTCTTATTCCATTTACTGGCGCCACTAACTTCTGCCTTACTTGCACGTGAGTGGCAGCAGCAGTGGTTATCGATAAGTGCACTGTCGTAGCGTGTCTGGAGCGACCGATAGTATTTCCGGTCTTGGTGTGTCTGGAAGTCAGTCGGAAACGGACCAGGAGGGCGGTCGGGACGCACCAGCAGTGCAGTCGGGGACGGAGCCCCAGTGAGGTCCGCACAGTCAGTAGCAGCGGGGACGACCGTTGGTTGGTCGTTCGGTCGGTCGTCTCATCGACGACAAGTATTTGGGTCTGTTCCTTCCTGTGCAGAGATGTCGGTTGTGTTCCCTCTGCATGGTTGGGTCCGAGCCAGTGTCACCGGGATGTCGTCCGTCGGAAGGAAGTCACTTCAGCTGGGAGCAGCAGTCGGGCACCGAGTTGGCAGTGAGTAGCAGGCGGGTCCGCACGGCGCGAGTTGGCGACGGGACCGTGGCCAACACAGAACGGTCGGCCGTCGGTCGGTCGGTCGCCTGGTCGTCGGTTGGCGACATGTGGACTGCTGAGCACTGACACCAGCATCAGTCCAGGAAGAGTTCGCAGATGGCAGCCAGCAACAGTCGGGTCAGTATGGTGTTAGTATTCGCCGTCGGTCGTTGGGCTTTAAGCTGTTAAATTGTTTGGTTGATATACGGCCTACAACCGAGCTGTAGCCTGTTTAGAATTAACACTGAAAATCATTGTTTTGCGTTAAGCTGTAACACTGTTCTTGCTTAATGTGTGGCCTTCAGCTGAGTTCTATGGGAAAGATTTAAGCTAAGTCCTTCAGCCAATTTTTACTGAAGTAAAAAAAAATTTTTTTAAAGAAGTGAAGCTTCCAGAAGAACTCTTGTAACTCGATTCCATACTTAGGCCCTGCGCCCTGGATTTTCGTATGTGGCCTCTGCCAATTTAAATCAAATCGAAGGAGCTCTTTCATTAAAACCTTGAGACTTTTTAATTCTTGCTTATGTTATTGTGTGTTTTAACAAATAAAGTTTGTATGTTGAGTGTAACTGAGAGCAGTTTATTTTGGCTCCTTTCCACAAATATAACCTCACCCACTCTGTCCTGCTAGTCCAGGGATTTCATTGATGATGTCTTCAGTAGCAGGAGGATGACGTAGGGATTTATTTGGACGCAGTGGAGTGTCATTACGGAGGAATGGGGCAGTCCGTTCAGGTTTGATGGGAGGAGGTTTGGCTATAGACGTGTGGGAGTAAGTAGGAAGGGACTGGTTTGCAAGTGTTGCCAGTGGGTGAGGACTGGAGCATGGGATAGTGCTGGCACAGGTGGTTGGATCTACAGTGGGGACAGGTAGGAGGATTTCTGCAGTCAGAAGTTAAATATGATCATTGAAGATGAGGCAGCTGTGGCATCGGTAAGATGGGACTTGGGATTGTGAAGGCTCAACTTTGTGCTTGCGGCAACAGGAAAGGCTCCAATCTGAAAGAGGTTATCTGTGGTTGAGAGATCTACGGAAAGGACGCAAGTGAAGAATATAGAACTAGAATTGTGACGAATTCCAAGGGCTTTCCGGATTTGGCAGTCAGGATTGGAATTTAGATCCAACTCAGTTCCTTCCACTATGGTCTTGGGATCGACCCCACTGACCACAACAATAAGAGTCGGCTGATGGTGGGGGGTTGGGGTTGTCTGGGTTATGCTGGGCTGTGTGTTAGCAGGCAGCTATGTGGACCAAAAGTAATGGAAATTACTTGTTGCAGTTGGTTGGTATGGAAATAAAGATCAGAGGAGTTGGTGATAATGGAGTTTTTGCAGGGTATGAGTTGTGATATTTTTAGATTGGGAAGTACTTTTTTATTCAGAGAGAAAGTGTTTTAAGATTGAGGAAACTGACACCGGGCTGTGATAGAACGAAAGAGTGTGTTGGAGCAGGTGAGATGGAAGTGGATTCCATAGGTTCAGGTGTGTGGGGCTGGTGGGGCACCAACTGGGTGTCAGAGACAGGTGGAGTATCTGTACTAGGGGGTTACAGGAATCGTTTAGAAAGGGATGTTGTGAGATGGGATCTTGTAAGGCTTTTCTTAGTTTTCTTGCCTGGAGCTGTTGGTGTTGAAGCTGATGCGGACGGGGGTGGTGGTGGTGGTGGCGGCAGTCGTGGTGGCAATGAGGCTGCTGTAGATGCTGGAGTGGTGACATCTGCAAATGAGGAGTTAATTAAGTCTGAGGATGCAGTGTGAGACAGTGGGAAGATAGATAAGGTCTTCCTAGTAGTGGGGAAGGAAGGAAAAGAGGAAAGATCAGGAGGGAAAACAGTGGAGGGGGTAAACGAGAAGTAGAGGTGGGAGTGGAGTACAGATGCAGATAGGTGATTGTGGATATAGTAGTTGATACATCACTGAATGAGGGTAGCAACTGTGCTGACTAGCTGAGAGGCAAAAACTGGCAGCGAAGGCGTACGCCGAGGATCGCTGGCGATGTCCAGTAGCGAGGGCGACGACTGATGGTGGATGTGATGACCAGCAACGAAGACTGGCAACAATGACAATGACGAGTAGACTGTCACTAATGTCGACGTCTGGCAGTGAGGGTGATGACGACGACAGGCAGCTAGGTCTGCTGGCAATAGGGAAGACGCGGATGGCGTCGACTGGAAGCTTTTCCCTCTGGAATATCAACCCTGAGACCAGCCCAAGCAGATATGATACTATCCCGAGGGGAAGAGTAGTTCCAACCCACGGTGAGCTATGATGAAGAGGCAATAGAAGTTTAAGAGAAGTGTCTGGAAAAACCAATGTGGGATGAAGTGAGTTACTTAACAACAGAGGTATGTTGAAGTACAATTGAACTTCTCAGAGGCTGTGGATACTGCAATAATGAATGTCACAATAGGCAGTTGAAGAGGGACTGAAGCATGTAAAAAGTGAAATCAGGAAAGTTGAAAGCACAAATACGGCTACAAGGTAACCAACTGTGAAGAAACCATGGATAATCGGAACAGAAAGACGCAAAAATACAACTACAAAGTAAACAGCTGTGAAGGAACCTTGGCCGGCCAGTGTGGCTGAGCGGTTCTAGGCGCTTCAGTCTGGAACCGCGCGACCGCTACGGTCGCAGGTTCGAGTCCTGCCTCGAGCATGGATGTATGTGCTGTCCTTAGGCTAGTTATGTTTAAGTAGTTCTAAGTTCTAGGGGAATGATGACCTGAGAAGTTAAGTCCCATAGTGCTCAGAGCCATTTCTTTGATTGGGTGTCACTTGTGTAATGCGTCTGTAGCGAGATTTCCACCCTCCTAAACATCCCTAGGTCCACTGTTTCCGATGTGACAGTGAAGTGGAAACGTGCAGCACAAAAGAGTTCAAGCTGAGATTCTCCGTTGACTGACAGAGAGCGCCGACATATGAAGAGGGTCATAATATGTAATAGGCAGACATCTATACAGACCATCACACAGGAATTCCAAACTGCATCAGGATCCACTGCAAGTACTATGACAGTTAGGAGGCAAGTGAGAAAACTTGGATTTCATGGTCGAGAGGCCGCTCATAAGCCACACATCACGGCAGTAAATGGCAAACGACGCCTCTCTTCGTGTAAAGAGCGTAAACATTGGACTATTGAACAGTGAAAAAACGTTGTGTGGAGTGACCAATCACGGTGCACAATGTAGCGATCCGATGGCGGGATGTAGGTATGGCTATGTCCCGGTGAACGTCATCTGCCAGTGTATGTAGTGCGAACAGTAAAATTCGGAGCCGGTGGTGTTTTTCATGGAGGGGGCTTGCATTCCATGTTGATTTGCGTGGCACTATTACAGGACAGTCCTACACTGATGCTTTTAGCACCTTCTTGCTTCCCACTGTTGGAGAGTAGTTCGAGGATGGCGACTGCATCTTTTAACGCTATCGAGCGCCTGTTTATAATGCACGGCCTGTGGCAGAGTGGTTACACGCCAGTAACATCCCTGTAATTGACTCGCCTGCACAGAGTCCTGACCAGAATCCCATAGAACACCTCTGGGATGTTTTGGAACGCCGACATTGTGCCAGGCCTCACCGACCGACATCGATACCTCTCCCCAGTGCAGCATTCCGTGAAGAATGGACTGCGATTTCTCAAGAAACCTTCCAGCACCTGATTGAACATATGCCTGCGAGAGTGGAAGCTATCATCATGGGTAAGGGTGGGTCAACAGCATATTGAATTCCAGCATTACGTATGGAGGGCGCCACGAACTGGTAATTCATTTTCAGGCAGGTGTCCGGATACTTTTGATCATATAGTGTACCTGAGTTTGAACACTTTTAGAGTAATGATGCACACGTTTGTGGAACGTCTTCTCCTGACTGCGGGACAGTGGTTTGGGGCACTGCTATCTTGATACTTTTTGATCAAGTACATAAAAAGTACGTACCTAAATATGTCGGTGTTATGATTCAGCGATTATAAACGATTAAAATTACTAAGGTATTACAGTGCCTGTGTTATTCTGATTACGGCGGAAAGTTTATTTGGATGTCCGGATTTTCCGCATATCGCAAGCGAACGCAATGAGAGTCACAATATTGTGCAACATAACTTGGCGGAGATATATTCATTCCGGATTTATTTGTAACGGCCTTTGTTAGCTGTGTCACCTTATATACGACATGTGAAGACGTTCTGGTGAGTGTCCACAGCTCAAAAGCCAGCACCGTTGACGACTATGTACAGGGTGTTTCAAAAATGACCGGTATATTTGAAACGGCAATAAAAACTAAACGAGCAGCGATAGAAATACACCGTTTGTTGCAATATGCTTGGGACAACAGTACATTTTCAGGCAGACCAACTTTCGAAATTACAGTAGTTACAATTTTCAACAACAGATGGCGCTGCGGTCTGGGAAACTCTATAGTACGATATTTTCCACATATCCACCATGCGTGACAATAATATGGCGTAGTCTCTGAATGAAATTACCCGAAACCTTTGACAACGTGTCTGGCGGAATGGCTTCACATGCAGATGAGATGTACTGCTTCAGCTGTTCAATTGTTTCTGGATTCTGGCGGTACACCTGGTCTTTCAAGTGTCCCCACAGAAAGAAGTCACAGGGGTTCATGTGTGGCGAATAGGGAAGCCAATCCACGCCGCCTCCTGTATGTTTCGGATAGCCCAAAGCAATCACACGATCATCGAAACATTCATTCAGGAAATTAAAGACGTCGGCCGTGCGATGTGGCCGGGCACCATCTTGCATAAACCACGAGGTGTTCGCAGTGTCGCCTAAGGTAGTTTGTACCGCCACAAATTCACGAAGAATGTCCAGATAGCGTGATGCAGTAATCGTTTCGGATCTGAAAAATGGGCCAATGATTCCTTTGGAAGAAATGGCGGCCCAGACCAGTACTTTTTGAGGATGCAAGGACGATGGGACTGCAACATGGGGCTTTTCGGTTCCCCATATGCGCCAGTTCTGTTTATTGACGAAGCCGTCCTGGTAAAAATAAGCTTCGTCAGTAAACCAAATGCTGCCCACATGCATATCGCCGTCATCAATCCTGTGCACTATATCGTTAACGAATGTCTCTCGTGCAGCAATGATAGCGGCGTTGAGGCGTTGCCACATTTGAATTTTGTATGGATAGAGGTGTAAACTCTGGCGCATGAGACGATACGTGGACGTTGGCGTCATTTGGACCGCAGCTGCAACACGGCGAACGGAAACCCGAGGTCGCTGTTGGATCACCTGCTGCACTAGCTGCGCGTTGCCCTCTGTGGTTGTCGTACGCGGTCGCCCTCCCTTTCCAGCACGTTCATCCGTCACGTTCCAAGTCCGTTGAAATTTTTCAAACAGATCCTTTATTGTATCGCTTTTCGGTCCTTTGGTTACATTAAACCTCCGTTGAAAACTTCGTCTTGTTGCAACAACACTGTGTTCTAGGCTGTGGAATTCCAACACCAGAAAAATCCTCTGTTCTAAGGAATAAACCATGTTGTCTACAGCACACTTGCACGTTGTGAACAGCACACGCTTACAGCAGAAAGACGACGTACAGAATGGCGCACCCACAGACTGCGTTGTCTTCTATATCTTTCACATCACTTGCAGCGCCATCTGTTGTTGAAAGTTGTAACTACTGTAATTTCGAAAGTTTGTCCGCCTGAAAATGTACTGTTGTCCCAAGCATATTGCAACAAACGGTGTATTTCTATCGCTGCTCGTTTAGTTTTTATTGCCGTTTCAAATATACTGGTCATTTTTGAAACACCCTGTGTAAGTCAATCTGCTTGCGCGCAAGCCTGGCTTGACTTCTCTGTAATGAATACTGATAAACTGACATTTACCATTGCAAACCTTTAGCAATACTTTTGTTGAGCTGATTTGATTTTCGTCACTGAAGCTTTCAAAAATAAATCCATGTCCAGTGAAGTGTAGCCAAGTTGGAAATATGAATAGAGGGTTAAATTTCCTATTTGCGATTACCACGCTTCATCGTCACGAACTGACACACGTTTTTGTCATTCCAAATGACCTTTCAGACAATCCGACCCCGTGTGAGTCAGAACCGTTCTTACTCATATGAAATATGAGAGCTTTTAAGTTGACTCTGAAAGCCCGCGAGCTGTGGCGTGTAAACAATTTGAGTTTTGAAAGCAGTCACTCGCAGCACCGAGGGTGGCCGTTGATACACGGCTAACGTCTGTAGGCACCGGCCTGGATGAGGGGGAGAAGAACGATGGAGCTGAAGGGTACGTAAGACGATAGGACCCAGCCTGCCGTCTCTCGTTAACCCACTACAGTATGAGTCGCACACTCGAAGTAAGTGAAAAACTGCAGCAAATATTTTAGATTCATACACGATTCCTGGTTAATAACACAGTCTCCTATTTAACTCGATATTTTCTCTGCGCCGTCCTGACCGCAGGAAAATCACCGAATATAATTGCATTCTGAAATAATTACAATCCTCGTGTCACCAAATAATTATAAAAATGCCAACAAAAACCTTATGTAAACAACAAATGCCATCGCACTGTTACACGCAAAATTGCTATGAAATATGCAGTCAACTAATAATATATAATGACTTTGTCGTAAAAATCTCTCTGCATATGATCATTATAAAATAATGTTCATAATGCACAAGATTCAGTTTAGTAACTCAACTACTACTGAATGATTACGTTAATACATACGTACTATTGCTGATGTTACAACAACCTTTTGTTTCCCTACGAAGTAGGTTTAATGTTGTGTCTTGAAATAAGTGCACTGTGAAAAGAAATGGAGCAATACACTCAACCTAGACACATTCAAACTAAGAATTTGTTTAATTCATAGGCTAGAGATATTACAATTACAGTAGTATTTTAACTAGTGCTCATGGTTAAGTTATTAGGAATAATGAGACGAATTAATTTTGAAATGAAGTGACTCAGTCACACCGCGAAAAATACGCTGTACATGTGCAGCAAGCCATCAAAACTACCCACCATTGTAAAGCACAAAAGCCGTTGCATAAATACGCACTTGGCCGTCTTACTGTAGCCTGGTATGTATGTTCCCTGAAATAATAAAATCCCAGCGTTCCAGTTTTTAGCAAGGCTTGCACGAGGCTGCCCTTCGCTGTAAGACAAATACCAGAACTATTAATCCCATCCCAAATATTTCCAATGTGATAATCAACTGGCCCACTCCTGCTTGTCTGAAATGCACTGAGCAATGCAATGTGCGGAGTCTCTAACAGTCCGACATACGCTTCTGCGAACGGAAAGAAAAGTATTTCTAAGAAAACGGAATCATGCTCGAACCATTTGTATAATTAATCGTAGCTGCTAGTTCTGGGAAATGTAGTATCCTAGCTGATCTACGAGTTTTAAAAAATTACGATACGTTTTGCAGTTTCGGCACAAACCTGCAACAGGTAAGGGTCTCAGGATAAGTTACGTAAAACTGTTTACTGCCTTTGGAGGTATTTCACAAGCCTGCTGTTCTTAGATTACAGATGGTTTTGTTATTCAAATGAACATCCCAGTAACAACAGCCTTGATCTGCGCTTGCAGCTCAGCCTTCCAACACACCTCACAAATTAAAAAGTAATAGGACGTAGCCGTAATAGCCAAAGACGATTATCGACAACTTTGGAGAATAATCGAATCCATAAACAAAATTTATACGTCGTCTCCTTCCACCTCTTCAGCTTCCACACCAACATTTGATGGAGTTACTATATGCATAAGCCATTGTAAGATCAACAAAATGTAAACCTCTAAAAGAGATGATATAATTCGAAAACTGGCAGGGTTAAAATGCGGCTTGCTTACTCCAAGAATCTGAACATCAGCAATGTCACTTAGTTTTCCTGCTGCATCTATGCGCCCTCTGGTGTGGTACAGATCACCGCGTACCTGAGAGACAGATACACTGATCAGCGAAACAGGAAGGCTGATTACAGCCGTCCTCAAGCCTACCCCAACATATAGACCATTATCCAGCTGAAATAGCGCTACCTTTTGTACTGGGACAAGCCACTGCTGATGAAGAGAGGCTTAAAATGGAACAGAACAGGGCTCACTAACCCTAGCATGGCTATATGCATCCAACCCAACCCCTTGCAGTTACAACGGCTGATGTCCAAAGGAGAGCTTCATACGATCGTAAAAGACGTTCTCTGTCTCTGCAAGGAAAACGAGTTTAAAACTGAGAGGATCTTAACTCCTTCGAATGGACACAGTGGAAGTCAGTTGATTTGAAATAAATTACGATCGCGAGTGGGAATAGCCAAGGACTGCCGATTTAATGTTGAAGTCGTTTACTGTGTCACGAGAAAACTGCAAGCAGAAAGCTTCAGTTGCTACTGCATGGAGGGTGCTATAAATCATGCCACCCCGAGTGCTTTGGACGTTTCAGAAGTTTTGGAAGATACAAGTTCACCACATATACTTTCACTGTCGAAGTTATATATTTCCCTATTTCATAGCAAATATATTTTTACGTTTGTACTCGAGAATAAATAAATAAGTCTCCAAATAAGACAGGTGTATTTGAGGTAATAAGAAGCGTAAAACAAGTTCAGCAGTAGGGCTAGGGCAATTCTGGATCAGTTTTTTCACATTTGTGATATTACATGACCTAACTCACTGATCTTGAAGTTCTCAATTTAGATGACATAATCGCGGTATCAACATAGTAAACTTGAAAAATAAGCGTAAAATTAAAAATTGTAGAAGATAGCCCTCAGCAGTTAATTCAAATACGAAAACACACACACATATACTTCTCATCAAAATGTGCAGGTATTACAATAGAGCTCTACAAAAATTCGAGCAAAATAAAACGGTCTTCTTTCTAAAACATGTAAGATTTCCCATAGTTTGCAGACAAAGTGTACCCTCAAATTAAGTATTTAAATATCTAAATCCTACATATTACTTATTAAAGCACATGTAGCTTGCACGCTAACCAGAAAGTACAATTATAATTACACTTCTGTTCGAAAAGTCAAGAAAAATAAAATTTTAGTTTTTCTCAAAACACATAAGATTTAGCACACATTGCAAAAGCAGTGAGTTTCAAGATTAAATATTCTGACATCTTAATCATCTCTGGAAATTTTCAAAATACACGCAGCTCGTTTTTTTACATCACTTAAATAAACTACAGCTTTGTAGATGACGATAATTCCATCATTGTACTACGGACTAAATTCATCTCAATACGTAAAAGTTGGGTGCAGAAACACACATGAGTACTAATGCAGATCTAACTTATAGCTTAAAATGCAGCAAGAATTACCAGTGCTACTCTCACGTCCGAAATGTGCTAAAATTTCGATGTATGTGCCACATTTTGAAAGGACAATAGAACTTCAAATGAAATATTTACACACCTAAATTGTCTGTATAATTGATTAAAATACACACAGGTCGATTCCTGAGAGCATTAAATTCATCCAGAGCACTTCGGCAGATGTAACATAGAGCCTAAAGTACACCGAAATTAGCAAAGTTAACAACGATACAGTCGAAGGAGCAGCTCAACAAACATTTTGGACTGCATGTCGGCATCGTGAGAGTATCTAGCACCAGCAGAGTGAGGTGGACATGGAAAAATATTGTACGCAACTATGATGTGTACACACATCTGCAATGAAAATTAATGACGAGGCAGTCCAGCAGATGTGGTACATGTGGAAATATACACACACCAAAAAAATTATGCATCACCTCGGTTCCCAGAACTCCTAAAGATAGACTTTGCCTGTGGATATTCTGTCACAGACACAGTCCCTTTGACTGTTCAGCGATGTCACTAAACCCGCCCAAAGATGTAAACAAGCATGCATGATGAGCGCCCATTAGATGGAGGGGGTCCGACATCCGATCAGTTCGTCACTCAACCAGGAAGGAGGTGCACGGCTCATGTTGTCTGTACGGTGAATACCGTGGTTCGATCGCATCAGCATTGTGACGTTGTGCCAGGATGGGCTCTTAACAAGGGAAGTGTCCAGGCGTCTCGGGGTGAAACAGAGCGATGTTGTTCGGACTTGGGGGAGATGCAGAGAAACAGGAACTGTCGATGACATGCCTCACTCGGCCCGCCCAAGGGCTACTACTGCAGTGGATGGCCGCTACCTACGGATTATGGCTCGGAGGAACCCTGACAGCAACGCCACCATGTTGGATAATGCTTTTCGTGCAGTCACAGGACGTCGTGTTTATGTAATACATAATATATATAAATATATAATTTAAAATCAGTATCATTGATTATATATTTCTAGTGTATAACAGGTGTATTATCTTTTTCTACCATAAAATGACGCCTGAGAACAACTTAGATTTATAAAGATTTAAATTTGAGGGTGTAGTGCAGCTTACACCAACAGTAGGCCAGATCAGTTACATTAATCCAGTAATTCAGACTACTTATTTCTTTTTGTGCTTGCCTGCATTGAGTGGCGTTTCTTTGTGTTGCTGACGTATTCTTCAAGACATTTTAGACTAGTAATGTACATTGTGACACTTGATAAGGAGCGTAGATGTAGAAAATAATTAATTTCAGGCTCTGTTGTGACTTACACCAAGCATGGTATGCATATCGAACTATGAATGTCTTATCAGTGATGCGATCTGTTAACAAAGACGAGCATCAGGAGAATAATATCAGAAGTTGATTTTATTTTGTATTTGTTAAAGTTTTCCTGGATATTATTTAAAGAACGTATTTGACATCTACATATTAACAATTTGCTAATTACATTGGATAAACAAATGTAGGATTTTAACTATCGGCGAAGAGCACATTAAATATGCATTTTCGTATTGTAAAGTGAATGACCCTGGAATTAAATTTACGGATGTGACTGGCGAGCCAGCCTACAAACGATTTTTTGTAATCATTAATTAAAACACATTTGACAACATTTATGTGTCAGTTTTTACACAGTTTTTCACAATTTTCCACAATATTTTTAGTGTGTGTGTGTGTGTGTGTGTGTGTGTGTGTGTGTGTGTGTGTGTGTGTTTGCACTTAAGTTTATTACTTACCACCATCCTTAATTTATTTTTTAATATTTCCTATTAGTTTTTCAAAAGTCTCACGTTCATCTCTTGATGATATCATCAAAAGTGGTGAATGACGTCATCTCCAGATCAGTTAGCTAGCTCATGTAAATGTGAGGAAACTGAACCATGACATAAGTCACTTGATGTCAAAAAATTTAAACAAAGTTATTCAGAGTTGTTGTAGCCCTACTGTTAAGCACAGCACATGGACTCAGCATATGAATGTTAGTCCCCCTCCTTAAATGACCAAACTGGTCGCTTTACAGTGCTGTAGAAGAAATAGAACTGGTATCAATATTTCGTGTTATCTATGATTGCTGAAACAAATCTTGGTAACGAAATAGTGTGTAGTATATCGTATCCGGTTCGTTACACCGCAACACAGTGGACTATCGACTTTTCGCTTTAAAATGTGGTTAGGATTGTGTGTATTTCTTCCGGAAAGTATATGCTGCGACTATTTTATTAATGTTTTCTAATTCAGTGAGATATATGTCAATACATTAACGATAAATGTTTAAAGTTTTGTGAGTCGACACGCTGGAATAGTCTAGGATGTGACATAATCTGTAAGAGTACCGATCAGTAGGCTTCATTAATGTGTTTGGACGCGCCTGCGGGCGAAATAGTTGTTGGAGAGGCACCCACTTAGACTGCTTCTAGTTCAGTCGTAAAATGTGTTAGGGTCAAGGTGTGCTGCGATTTGTGTGCACTTATGATGGTACTGAGATGTTCGTCGTTATCCTACAATGAGAAGATTATGTCTGGACAGTACAAAACTTCAAGGGCTTATCTGGCAACCATACGTAGTGTGGGCACAATGCTGCATATTGTCAATCGACGCCATGTAGAACCTGCTCCATTTATTGCTCCATAATGTTATCCACCGAATCAACTAAGCAGATTCAGCACAAAGTAAGGTCTAACCAGTACGAGTTCGTACATACATTGCAGCGTTTAGACCTGAAAGTGTTCAAATTATAGTTTTTCTTTATGATAGTAACTGCCACGTTTCAACCACAACATTTTCCATGATAGGATCCCTCCTTTCCTGAACTGAAATTCCGAGTTGTGTTAAGAGCCTAAATCTTATTTAACTGAGTAAATAATAATCTAATAACATTTTCTTGTGATCAGTCGGAATTTTGACAATACTTTATGTTAACTGCTCACGACTGAACAACAGTTAAATAATAATGACAGTGTGATCTATGTTTTCTGAAAGCAAAAAGTAATAATTTTAATTTCTTGGAAAGACTATTCAAAAAGTATTTTACAAAAGTAAACGGCTATGCTTAGATTAAATGATTTTAAGAAACGTCAGTAGTGTGACGTCACCGGTGCTCGCATTCAAGCTTAAGGATATTACGTTTGAACTGTCAAAACTTGAATGTCAGTTTTCAGTGTTACATTATTTGTTACTGATTAACGAAATTAACATCTTAACCATTGCACTACGCTACAATTTTTTGCTAAAATCACTACACCAGTAAATATATTCAATATTTGCTCCTTTTTCGAAGCAAATATATAAAATCAAATGCAAACATATTTCCATACAGGTATAGTTAAGGCAGACAGCATTAAGCACTAAAGCAAGTAACGTCGTTATATTCTGCTGGATGCGACCCTTTTGCTAAAGAGAATTTAACGGGCAGTGCCACCGCCTTGGGCAGCTATGCTTTTTAACAGCCAGAAAAGATACCTTCCTTTCGCTGTAGCATTTCCATTTCATAGCTGTGTCAATGTATTGTGAGAAGATGAGTAGTGTCGTATGCAAGTAACAAAACGAGCTGAGTTAGTCTGCTATTGTCATTATTTCAACTAGATTTGCTCGTGCAGTGAGCTGGTGACCGAAAGTTCGTTTCAGTTACCTGTGTATCTGAACGAACAGGAAATCAGAACAACCAACTACTGAAATTTCAAATCGCTCATTGAATATTATTTCAGTTAACTGAGACGTTACCATCATTAGTAGAAAAGTGGGTTAATGAGAAATCGGTACAACACCAACTATGTTACTACTGGATAATTTTACTTCGGATCAGATGCCTTACTCCTTTTTGTAGGGTTCCTTAGGAACACACGTCAGAACAAACAAAGTGTAGTACGGGAGTGGAGGAATTATACATGGTTCCCGGTTACAGAACAGTATAACGGGAGGTGGGGTATCGTAGGTTGAATGAAATCAGTGTGTCAAGATGTGTCGGGATTTGGAGAGATGACAGAAAGAAGTTGTCGCTTTTGGGCGTGCCAGTGTCCACACCGTGAATGTAGCTGCAAGATTAGTTGGTATATGAACCCGTACTTGTCAGTATGTCTGCAAAGAAAGGTGTACCAATCGCATCCACCTACCATGGCTTGAAAGCAGTGCTCATAAAAAGATCCTAATAGGTGGAACATGGCATAGCTGCGAGTTCGTGTTTGTAGACGGTAGTTCCTTCGGCGGATGTCCGTTGAATTGCTGAAATTCAGTTTAATGGAAAATTTTCAAATGATGTACTCCACACAGCGTCTAATTAATTTCACTTGCTTCCACATACACTCTTGACCAAAATTAAAGCAACAAAGGAATATTTTGCAAGGTTGCCTTTATTTTGCCACAAAATAGTACAAACCGGTGATGGTAAAGTAGAAACAATGCAAAGAATTCAGAACGTAAACACCCACAACATGCGTAACGGTACACAAAAGTGTTCTTCGTCGTTTATAACTTAGTGGATTTGCACGCACATTCCAACGACAGGTTAATATGCTCAGTATGGGGCGTCACCATCTCTGGCAGCAGTACAGGCCTGACAACAATGGAGCAAGCTGTGAGTGATGTCATCTGTCTCATATGAGGCAGTAACGCCCGGTTTTCCTGCATAGCTGCTCACAAGTCTTGGAGAGTGGTTGTTGGATGCTGATGTGATGCAACCCGTCTCCCTAGTGTATCTCAAACATGCTCAACGGGATTCTAATCGGGAAAGCGAGTAGGTAACATCATGAGTGCAATATCTTCCGTTTCCAAAAAAAAGCATCAACTGTCTGTGCTCTATGAGGTAGACCATTACAGTTCATCAGTACGAAGTCTGGGTCCACAACACCAAGCAATAACCGCAAATGAGGTGTCAAGATCTCGTCACGATCCCTAACAAAAGTTAAACCTAGCCGATTCACTTGTACAATTTCATGAATACTGATGACTCCACTCAACACGGTCCTCCTTTCTGAAGTCACACATGGTCGGCTCTGCCTTGGTTTTCGGGATGGAGTATCGGTCTCTATAAGCCTGTCGCCACATCCGATAAACAAAAGAATGATTCAAACTAAGCCATCGGGTTACATCAGCTATTAAGAAGCACTACTGAGTCTATTGATCAGGCACAGGCTCCAGCTTGGATAGCATACCTCAAGAAACTTGCGTACTGTCTTTATCTTCGAAATTCGGTTATTATCAAGACAAGACAAGAGGCAGCATTTGTTGGTATTAATTCTGTTGGAGGAGAAATTTTTTTATCATGTGAACTATTTTTTTAAAAATTTGATGGTATCTCGTCAAGGATGAAGCACTGTACCCAAATACAACTAAGAATCACACTTTCTTAATTCTCGTTTTCTTTCGAAAGTGTTCACAGGTTTATTCATTATTATTTATGGAAAGAATTGTAAACAGATATGAACAACATCCAGAAAGTCTGAGTATCAAACGGATATGAATAGTATCCTGAAAGACTGAGTATCATATGGAACAAATGTAGGATTTTTAGCCCCTGCTATCGACTCATGACATAGAAATGAAGTGGAATTTACAGTTAACTGCTAACTGCGAAGTATTTTTCTATTGAGAATTATATATACAATCTCACATTACAGCTCTGTAAGTAAATGAACTTTCATGTCATTATAAATTAGAGGTTTCATTGACTTTGTTTCTGAATATGTTTCTGTAGTCTCTCAACTTCTTTGTGATTCACCTTGATCAACTTCCTTTCTGTACAATGCACCATTCTTGCAACTTTTTCAACAGAAACAAAACCCTTACAGTTAGCGATTCAGCTGCACTATTATATAGGACTAAAATTATTGTCACTTTGGTATCCATCTTTTCTAACAACTATCTAAATTGTTATGGATTGGGGAAGTAATTCATTTTGTTTTTAGACATGGTTTTCTCTCCTTAAGTAGGCGGTTTAACCTGATCTGAATCATTATTAGAATTATGTTCACCATGGGTCTCAGTCTTCTCCTTTCAGTTGTAGCTTAGTATCACATACCACAACTGATGATAGCGTTAATAGAACTTTAATGGTGTTCAACATTTGTTCTAATCTGAAAATAAAAAGTCGTCCTCATCACATGTAAATAGTAATGACCCCAGGTTTGACCATTATGTTTCTAATGTGGCGCACTTTGACTAGACGTGTTGTGAAAGGGTTATTTTCTTACCAGTTAAAATACACTAATTTTATGCTTGGTGACTCTGTGAAAATAATCATTTAGCGAACTTTGTTTTCCAAGTTGAGGATTCTGCCAGTATTATTTTTAAGTTGATCATAAGCTTCCTAAGATGGAATTAGGCTTGGTACCAAGATATTTTCTGTGTGTTCCAGTGCTGGTCTCTATAAGCAAATAATAATATTTACATCCCTCTTCTTTGCTAAGTAGTGAATTAATATTTTTATCTTTATTACTGTTCATGACTTTTGGTGGATGTATCTCAATAATAGACATGTATATTGTGCCTGATAAGTCTAACTCTGGCTCTATTTTTGAAGTGTGATCTGCTTTGACTGAAAACTCAAAATCTATCAGTTTCTCTAAAGCTTCCAGCCACATGTCATTTGAGGCAATTCCTGAGTTGTTTTGTATTGAATGTAACACTGATGTTTCCACTGATTTAAGGCAATTCTGTCATTCTAGTCCACTGTGCTATGAATCTGTCAATGATATGTATTTTTCGACGATTTGTTCCTGTAAAATTAATGAGTTAACCAGATATTCAATGTCTAACATTTTATTCATGAAAGATACGTGATATATGTAACATGCTGTATTGTCATGCTGTAGCTTATCAGTAGCTCATCTGCAACTGGCTTTGTGGACATATTGATAGTCGAAACTAAACATAATTACAGGGCTACTATCTTGAAAATATATAATTGACTACTTACTGCAGCTATTTTAGTTATTTATTATCGATACTAACATTTACTTTAAACAGTCCTCCTTAAACATCCCAACAACAATTTACTTTAAACAACAGAAGGGTTGGAGTGGTACATTTCAAGAATTACCTTACCACTCCATCTGGTCCTGTGACAGTACCTTATGTGGAAGTAGTGTCGTCACTGCTTTTAGTGACTCCAGCAGATTAGCGTATGGGGAAAGGAAAACATCCCCTGTACCAGCATTTCTAATTTACGTATGACATAGCCTAAAGTATGAAAGTAATCTTGTAAGGATATCAGTTTAATTTAAAGTATTATGGTTATGAGATGGGATAAACCTGTAATCGATAACTCTCACTCAACAGATATGCATGAAGTATTGCATTTCAACTACATACAGTGAAAAGACACATAGAGGCATCTAAGATTTACAAAACATTCTAATGACCTATGATGTGCTATCATGCTCGTCCTTATTTAGTGGTTCAGCCTGAATAAGTTAACTTAGTTCTTCCCAAACTATTTAAAGCAGTATTGATTCTTGGACATTTCAGCAGTTATCACTTATCAGCATGAATATTTACTAGAAATGAGTCTCTTTATTGGCGTTTTCTGATATTCGGTACTATTGGTGTTATTACTCATTTACCATGTATGTTGATATTAGTTCATTCTTTGTACAGCACTCATCCGTCTAGAATGTCTGCGCCATTAATTGTGCTGTTTTAAACTGTTGGATTAATACTTCCAAACAGTTGAAATATCTGTGTAGATACTACATAGGTCACAAAACACTTGAGGACTTAAGGACATTTTAAAGAAACTGTTTTGTGTTTTGAAACTAAGTCAATTACGTACTGCAGGAACCTCTTTCTGCTTACTTTTTTTCTCATCTATTAAAAAATTATAACTTTCATTATATCGAAGACAATCCAAGGGTAAAATAGATAAATTGCTGAAATTAATTAAAAAAATCACAATAAAACTGTGTACTAAATTTGAGAGACAATGACTAACAAGCTGTAATGCAGCCAGAGTAAAATCAAATATGTGTATGTTTATACTGATTACCTGAAAGAAGTAGTGGTAAATTTACGAACCACTTTGTTAAATTTTATTCAGTTCACTTTCTTACAACTACTTCTCTTTACTTATGTCATATAATAAAGTAGAAACATGAATTTGAGCGTTTGATTTGCTGACTGTGTTTAATTTTTGTGAGCTCGAACTTCCGTTGCTTCAGTTCTTGTAACATCTCGTAACTTAATTACAGATGCTTAATGTATCTAATTATTGTTTCAGGAAACAGCATATATTAATTTTTAGTGTGGTAGATTTCCTGCTAGTGGAGGCAGGCTAACTCAGAGCTATAAATATCGACTAAAACTGCGGTATGTCAACACTAGTAAGCAGTGTTTTCTCAACAACGCATTCGTCACTACATGCTTGTCTGCTGCAACATAGTCGCAGCAGTTTGTTGTTCAAAAAACAAAAGTGTTGGCTGATGACTGACGCAAAACAGTCCAATCTCTGCTTTGTAAATTAGCAGACAGCTTCCCACATCATATAAATATTATTATGATGATCTGTTGCAACCATTGCCAATTGCGTCTTGTTTCCTCGTTACTGTGTAGTTTTAAGTTTATAAAGGAAAAGTGACCATTACAGTTTTATACTTCTCCGCCACAGGTTAGAAAGGAAGCAGTCATGGAATTATTTTACTTATTATTTTTCCGCAGATATTGTGCATGATGTCCTCCTGTAATTTCCTCTTTATTTCCTGGTGATTGTCGCGCTTTGTTACTTCCATGGAGTTTTCGACTGTTTTCTCTCTTGCCCTCACTTTAGCTTTCCGCCCAAAATATTTCCTTCCAATATCCTTTTACGAGTTTATTGTGTCTAAATAACTGGCCAAAAGGTTTTTTTCGCTTTTGGATGGTTACTGTGGAGTTTCTCTGTTCGTTGAGGTCTTTCAAAAAATCTTCAGTGGTTTCTCTTTCAGTGCAGCCCTATTTCGTTAATATTCTCCGAAGACACATTTCCTGTCTGTCCTCTACAGCATCCAGCTTTCATATCCATATAGGAGGAAGATATTCCATATGAAGTTCTCGACAAATTGTTTTCTCTTTTGTACTAAACCACTGACTTGATCACTAGTAGTTCTCTTTCGTTTACTAAAACCACTTTCAGCAGTTGTAATTATCTTCCTGATTTCTGTGCTGAATTTTTTGCCTTCTGTATCTAAGACGCCTAAATGAAAATAAATGTAGCAGTATTTTATACGTTATTTCTTTCAGTTTTGATGTCAGATGTCGTTCATTTTATTTTCTTCTGTCGCAACATTGGTACTTCGACTATTAATTCTAACTTAAGAAATTGGCATAGTTGCTCGTAATTTAGAAACTATATTCTAAAATGTGTTTCTCAGTATCAGCTATTTAGGAATTATCATCTGCCAGTAACACAAAGAAGCAATAACAATGTTTCGTTTCTGACGGATGTCGACAGCGAAGCTATTTTCGCTTTTCGTCGCTTGGCAATACGGGGAATATAACTGCGAACGTGTGTAAAGCTGTTCGTGCTGATGGGAAAATGTAACCTGTAAACGACAGAGCGACAGAAGGTAATGAAACTCTCTTGAACACAAGTTGTTACCAGCCGGCATTGTCTGCATTTCGATTCGGAATTGTTAATTACAGAGATAGCTTTCCACGTAGTCGCTACATACCACGCGTTGATTAATGTTGCTGATTGGACGTTTATATCCGTTCCGCAACCATGATCACTAAACTGTGGCGATGCAGTGGCAACACTTATCCTCAAGGGTATTTCAGCTTCGGAGTGCTGGGAGATGAGTGTTGGAACGTTGGCGGCATGTAACTGCCGACCGTAAGGCCGAGCTTTAGAGTCCCGGATTACATTGTGAGCCACTTTATAAGGAGTGGGCTTTGCTGTTCTCTTATGACACAGAAGCGTTGCATTTTGGCTCATACATTTATGTATTATTAACGGGCGCCTACGTACTGTTGGAGTATCACGGATACCATATGCTGACCACTGGGGCCTTTTAAAACAGGGAGAAAGCGTTACAGGGAGAAGAATAGGTTATGCAAGTAAGACAATTTATGCTGTAATACGAGTATACATGGTGATTTAGCTGAGCAGTTCTCTTCAGATACTTCCTGAATCGTCTAACATCTCCTAATTATTTTTCCACTCAAAAGAAAGTCATTACTGTAAACCACTTTAAACCTATTTCTGTAGCTTTGTTCATTAAAGAGATCTCTTTATCAATTTCGCTTTTTCAAACAAACCTACAGAATACTTATATTATTGTTGGTTTTAAGAAAGAAGATTCAACAACGTTTCACTCTTGAAAATCCGAATAGTACTTTCGGAGGAAACGCCATAATCTAAAATTAGATTTAACCTGTATTGAACATTAAACTGATTGCTGTCTTGTGCTGAATTTGTACTACGGTGCTGTGCCATTATGGTGGCGTGGCACTGCATCCTGATGAAGCTAAGAGAGTGTGCTTACAAAAGCTAAGAGAGTGTACTTAGGATAGTGGAAAAGTGAAGGTTAACTCTCGTACCGTAGTAATCACACTTGGCTACACGAGGTGGACCGACACACCAACCAGAAGGTACAGGACGTGACATCTGAGGACAATTCAGCAGTTAACTACTGTAATAGTTCTGATCTTGTTTCTACTAGAACCATGACAGAAATGTGCACAACGAAAATGGAATGGATTTTTAGAACAGAGAACTTAATTACAAAGACTGTTAAATAATATATCCGAGACATGATTCTGAGGTCAATATAGAAACTTATATTGCAAAATTGTGCGACCAACAGCCATAAAGGAAATCAAAACACATGTGCTCACAAACACTTCTATATAATTCCATTCATGTCAACAAGTGTTCGAGATGTCCACGGTCTACTGCAATACACGTTTGCGGTTGCTTGTGCAACTGCTTCAGGCCCGACAGAAGAGATTTCTGCGATATCATTTGACTTATTGCAACAATGCGTTGTGTTAACTCCTCTCGGGTCGTTGGAGCTTGTGCATGGACTTTGTCTTTCGCTTTATCACTTACGAAACAGTGCAAAGGCTTAAAATCAGGAAAAATGCAGGCCGACCGATAACGTCATCACGTCCTATCCAGTGACAAGGAAAGAGCTGGGTGAACGCTGTCTTAGCCACAAGCGAGTAGTCAGGCGGGCAATCATCGTGCTGGTAGCACAAATATCTACGTATTTCAAGTAGTCCTTAATCCAGGAGAGCCAGCAGCTCTTCAGTAAGTAGTTGTTGCGTATCTTTTTACGCGTTAAGAATTCTACAAGAAAGTGAGGACCAATCGCACAGTCACAAATAATCCAACTCCAGTCGCTCGCACTCCATCTTTCCTCAGCCTGACCAGGCTCTCAAGGACAAAACAATACATATTTCTTACTTCCACCTTTCCACGATTTGGGTGAATCGAGGGACCGTAGATTTTTGAAGTGGAGCGTGCTGTTCTTTTTTACGTTACATATTTAAAGATCAGCAAAAATTATTTTATATAGAATAGTAAACAGAAGTTGCTAGACAATCGTATGCTGCTACATGTTAACAATCTGACTTGACCAAATTGGTTTAAAAAAATAACAATAGTACAAAGTACAGTCTGAAAAATTTTATAGCTAAATTCGTTTTAAGAAACACAAATTTAGAGAACATAATTTTTTTTCAGCGGTACCAGTTGTAAAGAAGAATTTATAAAATTTAACAACTCCTAATAAAATATAGATTGTAATATAGTAAAAATTGTTCTTTACGTTCTGTGTAAAATTAACATGTTCTATACTTAACTATCATCACGTAATATGGGTATTTTACAGGCATACTAGAAAGCTATTTCCGCTGGTTTTATTTTATCTTATTCTAAGAGGCAGAGTGCAGTCTAGACCACAGCCACTTCGATTGTTTATTGGTATTGAGGAATTGTCCTCAAGCCAGCTCGAATAACATCCGCTAACAACCACGATGGCTAGCGTCTAACATCACCTTGACGAGCTGCCTTCTGATTTGTGCAATATACTCGTATTGCGGCTAGATGTGCACTTAAAGCCACAGCAGATAGCATTGGAACGGAGCCTGTAAATGTTCCCACTGTTTTCTTGACTGGACGTGGATCCTGCTACAGTCACTGCCGCACCGATCTGTTCACAGTATATCATTACATGACACGCAGTTCAAGAGATATTCATTTCCCTCTCATGTCTTCTGACTGGTTTAATGTGACCCTCTCCTGAAGTTTTCTCATCTCAGAGTGTTCCTTGTACCATACATCCTCAGTTATTTGTTAGACGTGCAAGTAGACCAAATGGGGTCCAATTGAAAGACTTGCACCAGGCCGTTGTGCCAAACGACATTTATTTAATTTATTTTTATTTGTTGGATGTATTCCAGTCTGTGTCTTCCTCTACAGCTTTTACCCTCTCTAGCTCCCTCTTCTACAATAGAATTCATTCGTTGAAGTCTTAACAGATCTCCTGTCATCCTGTGCTTCTTTTTACTGTTTTCAATATGTTTCTTTCGTTGTCGATTCTGCAGAGAACCTTTTCATTAATAATCTTACCCCTCCACCTAATTTTCAACATTTGTCTATAGAACTAGATGTCAAACGCTCCTATTCTCATCTGTTGTAGTTTTCCCACTGTCCATGATTCACTACCATACAACGCTGTGATCCAAACGTACATTCTCAGAGACTTCTTTTTAAACTAAGGCCTATTGCTCCATACCAGTACACTTTTGTATTAGGTCTGTTTTTACGTCTACCTTGCGTCGTCCCTACTGGGTTAATTTGTTTCTAAATAGCAGAAGCGTAAACTTCGTTTATTTTGTGATCATTAATTTTGATGCTAAGTTTCTCGCTATTCTCGGTTAAGCTTCTTCTTACTATTTTCATTTGTCCCGATTTACTTTTAGTCCTTATTCTGTGCTCATTACACTGTTTGTCCCATTCAACAGGTCGTAAAATTGCTATTCGCCTTCGCTATGGATAGCAATGTCATCAGTTCTTCTTATCATTGATATCCTTTCATTCTACATTTTAATGTCAATCTTGATCCTCTTCCTTATTTCCATCATTGCTTCTTCGAAGTGTAGATTGAACAGTAGGGGCGAAAGATTGCAGTCCGCCTGCCATCCCCTGACACAGTTTTTACTCCGAGCACTTCATTCTTGGTGTTCCAAGTCCTGTTGTACCCTTTTCCTTCTCGTACATACTGTACATTGCCCGTATTTCTCTACAGTTTACTTGCATCTTTCTCAGAATTTCGAACATTTTGCACCATTTTGCGTTCTCGAACGCTTGTTATAGGTCGACATAAGCTTTGCACGTTCTTTGATTTTTCTTCATTCTTGCTTCCATTATCTAGCGGAAAGTTTCAACTGCCTCTGGTTCCTTTACTTTCCTAAAGCGAAACTGTTCGTCGTGTAATAGATCGGCAATTATCTTTTGCATTCTTCTGTATATTATTCTGGTCATCAGCTTGAATACATGAGCCCTTAAAGCTGATTGGGCTGTAGTTCTCGCACTTGAGAATTATGTGGATCATATTTTTCCGGAAATCTGATAGATTCTGCACGCCAACTTGAATAGCCTTTTGATTGTCACTTTCGCCTGTCGATTTAGAAATTCCGATGGAATGTTATTTATTCTTTCTGTCTTATTTGATCTCAAGTACTCGAGAGCTTGTTTTATTCTGCCTCTATTAATGGATCTCTATGTCTTCCTTATCGATTCCAATTTCTTCTATTTTTCTCATCATCAGACAATATTTACCTTCACAGAGTCCGTCAAAGTACTCCTTCTACCCATTCGTTCACTCCTCTGTGTTTGACAGCGGAATTCCCATACAGCACTCCCAATGTTACCACCTATGCTGATAGGTTGTCAGCTAACTGTCTTAGTCCACTTCGAAGTCATCTTTCGTCAGAGTGGTTATAGTGAAAGACAGATCAGACGTGCGTTGCGCTATCGACCAGCAGTACCATGGGTGAGGGTAAAGGGACACCCTTCTCTGACATTTACTTTTTTTTATAGAAATAGCCTTACTTTTTTTTATAGAAATAGCCGATACGAGGGATATTTTCGAGTCCTGTATTGGTGAACACTATCTCAGCTGTTTTACTGAAAGAATTTTATATGATTTTGTGTAGGACGTGTTGTATTTCAGGCTGAAATGTAGCAAAAGAAATTAATTTGTCACAATCAATATTCACTAGCTATTTTTGTATAGCTAAAATTCTTATTCTTTTAAAAATATTTAAAATTACGAAATATCTGTCATACTTACAATTCATATTATTCATTGCACAATCTAACACTAATTATTAAATTTATTTCTGGATTCATTTGCAAAATAATGATATAACTTGGTAATCTGTCATACTTAGAATTCATATTATTAATTGCACAATCTAACACTAATTATTAAATTTATTTCTGGATTCATTTGCAAAATAATGATATAACTTGGTAATTCATATTATTAATTGCACAATCTAACACTAATTATTAAATTTATTTCTGGATTCATTTGCAAAATAATGATATAACTTGGTAATCTGTCATACTTACAATTCATATTATTAATTGCACAATCTAACACTAATTATTAAATTTATTTCTGGATTCATTTGCAAAATAATGATATTTTGGCAAGGAAGTTTGTAAATTCTTTTGTTTTGTAAACTCTTTGGAAAGTGTTAGTAGCGCAGAACGAGTGACTAGTTGAGGGCATGCCTCTGATGGAAATGGACGTGATTTAATTTTGGCAATAATAATCTAAATTTTGGTTTTATGAAAATAGAAATCGTAAATTCCGTGTGATATAGAAGAGTGGGATAAAATAAAAAAAAGTCGTAGAAATAGAAAGTACTTCATCAGTTATTATGTCGACTGGAACCCATAAAGTCAGAATTGCAGCCTCAGTACTGTGCCCCTAGATGCACTGCAGCCAACAAAGCGAAAATGAAGATAAGTAAAATTTTTTTTGTATATCTTACGCCTTTGGAAGCTTTTGAAACTAATGAAGTGGCTGCAAATATACTGGTGATATGTATCGAGGATAAAATTGCACGAGTGTTGATAATATCGAGGTGGCATCGAAGCTTACGGCCGTTTTGCCTTACGCAGGGATAATTTCGTACAGGTTTGGCCATATTTTGAGGAAATATGATGTGTAGTGCGTTTTCCGACCATTATATATTATCAGGGTCCTTTTAGGTTCCGTAAAGGATAGTCTCGGTTTGCGAAAGGCGGGTGTCTATCGTATTCCTTGCAGCTGTGGAATGTCATATATCGATGAGACTATCAGGAGTGTGAGGAACGATAATCGTGCTCTCTTCCTTGTCAAAAAGCAGGGAGCCAGAGTTTATGCTACCTCACCCGCTCATTAATAATTTCACTATTGATTACTTCTGACGTCTTCCGTCTTTGGCTTATGATGGCGCTAGTGTTTACAGTGAGTGTATGTATGTATGTGTGTGTGTGTGTGTGTGTGTGTGTGTGTGTGTGTGTGCGTGCGTGCGTGTGTGTTATCTTTACGGGGTTTCTGTGAAAAAATAGGTATTAAATTCCCTTAGAAAGCAATTACTTGCTGCAGAATTGCCTTGAAAATGGCAGGGTGTGTTCCTGGCGAAGCATTGACGGTTGTCGACGACCACACCCAGCTACTATCCCGTAAGTTATTTTAACTCTGCGTATAGTGTTTATGTGCCTGTCTACTAGGCATAGTTACTGTTCAATTGAGTACGAGGAATGAAATTCTGGAAGACTTTATGCCTTGGTATCGACAGGTCCCCTGTATACTGTCCTTGCAAGATGCCAGACGAAATAGCTGTGCAGCGTCACACATTCATCCAACTGCCGCCAAAGTCTGCAATTCTCCACTTTCAGTCGATACCTGTATAAGTATCAATTTGTGACCAATCAGCGTAACTCCATGGTACGCTTTTTTTGTCTTAGATTGTATGTATCAAACGTAATTGACTTTGTTAAAGGCCTAGGCTTCTGTTTTAATTGCTTTTCCTGTTTTACAAGTTGAACCATGTCAGTTCGGGCGTCGAAACCATAGAAATTGTGCAACACACTAGTTAAACTGCAGACGACAATCGCTGTGGACTGTTAGGGAGCTTCGAAAAAGCCGAAGAAGAAACCACAGCTGCGCACTCTTGTGCTCATTCCAATCAATTAGAGTTGAAGACGAGACTCTCGCGGCTAACGGGTAATGCCTGTAATTTCTTCCGTAATAGGAGGTGCCGGCGCCTTGTTAAGGGCACCAAGACGAGCTGCTCTCCACGTAGCTAGACCCAGCTTCGGCTAACTGATTGCCGCCGGAGAAACGAAAGAACGACCATTGGCTGTCCGCAGTGGAGCTCACCTGTCACCTAATGAGTCTAAATGCGTCTGGTTGGTCGCTTTGCCCCAGTAGGTAAGCCGGTCGAGTCACTTGTGTCTCGTTGCTGGAATTCAGGTGTTGGCCTGGTATGCTTCACTTCCATTCTAAGTGCTGAAACGCATTACTGGAACCATTATAATTTCAGCAGCACCTGTTGGCTCAGAACATACAGACGTCTCGTAAGCCTTGGGCTAATGTGAACTGGAACTGCGTCAGAGAATAAGTGGGGAAATGTAATATTAAGTTTACTGTATACTGACACTGCCAACGGACTTGCCGCAATGGTAACAGCGGTTCCCGTCAGATCACTAAAAGTGCTGTCGGGCTTCGCTAGCCCTTGGATGGGTGATCTTACGGCTCTGCCGAACGCTGTTGGAGAGCGGAGTGCACTCAGTCCTTGTAAGGCTAATTGAGGAACTATTTGACTGAAAAAGGCCCGGAAAGTGGTGTGCTAACCACATGCTCCTACGTTTCCGCATCCAGTGACGCCAATCGGCTGAGTACGATACAGTGTTCGTTCGGTAGAATTGGGCCTTCTGAGAACTTTCTGGACGGAGTCAGTCAGTCACATTGACACTGCTCTGAGCTCATTCTTCTGTGCTTATCAGTTACCAGCAGAGGATGGTTGATATCTCACAACAAGGATTCGGATAATTTTAAGGAAAAACACATTGAATGTCGACCCACATAGTTTCGTCACTTGTCATTTTACGAAACGCACTTGATTGCTTAACAACATTTATTATCATTACAAACTAAAAATCTTGTTAAAAACGAATAGCACCGCTCACAGTAATTTAAAATGAATAACAACGCTCGCAATAATTCAAAGAACTTGAACAGGATCAATTTATTAATAAAAAGCCTTAACAGTTTCTACCATTAAGTATGGGGCTTAAAACCAGGAATATACTTAAGTCCCCAAATACAGGTATGAAGTCACACCAACCAGATGTGACAGCAAGGTTGTTCAACGAACTTAGTTTTACCAGTAAATTGAATTACAAATGACTGCTACTAAAGTTAAGGACAATTTCCAGGTATTGATAAAACTTTAAACAAATAGACAAGCCCAATCAAAATACATGAAGGATAATAAGTTATGCCACTGATTGTGGCTGTTGGAAAACCCATAAAATTTTATAAACCTTAATAAATCGCTTAAGCGGTAAAATACACAATCCCACAAAATACAAGATAAGTTGAGGAGAAATACAATTTCAATGTGGCTCCCAACAGGTATACACTAGCAGAAACATTAACAATGACGCTTAAATAAATATACAGTCCCCCAAAATCGAAGAAAAGGTAGCAAATTGCAGCAGACTGCTATGACAGCCAACAGGCATGAAGCAGCCAAGTTTCACAATAAATTGAGTTAGCTAATGGCTGTAGATAAAAACGGAAAAACTCAACGGTTAATGCTCATAAGTAAAGGGTTTTAAGGCTTAATACGCTCCAGAACTAGCAATAGGGTGCAAGGTTTAAACAAGTAGTTAGAGAGCAAATATAGTGACAAGGAACTTCGGGCTTGCAGAATACACTTCAAAGCTTTTGTGCTTCCTGAATCCACAATAATGAATACAACAAGAGTTGCAGAATTAATTGGCTACAATCCGCCATGGCACGCATCACGCGGTCAAATTTACTTAACTTGAGGCTGGACAAGGCGGCCGGTGGAAGCGCCTGACTGCGGGGCAACTTAGAATTCGAGCGACGGCCGATGTGTTGCCACAGCAGAAAGAAAACACTTCTCTGCTCTGGGACCAGGAAAGCGTCGTTTGCTGCCAGATCCAGCATGCCAACACGCATCAGAATGGAACACTAGTTTGCCCAAATAACGCTACAAACGAGAATGTCTAGAATGTAGGCAGTATTACCTTATACCGGAAGTGACTACACATACAACTTGCAAGCTTAACACTCCTTAAAATTACTTGAAAATTAACAAGGTAAAATATCAGAGCCTGCAAATCCAACTGCTAGGGCATGCTGATCTATAAAAAGAGAGCCTCGTCGTAGACACAGACAACGTTGCAATTCAAATTTGATCAATTCCGTTTACAACAGAGAATGCTCATACACTTGCATGCAATACGGCCTGGAACAACCAATTATCAGTCACCGTGACCATGAACACCCACACAACCACTCGGAAGCGCGTTAATACGACAGCTGTAATTCCACATTAACACAGACGTGGCCTTACGAGAACAAGTTGTTGTTGTGGTCTTCAAAATGGTTAAAATGGCTCTGAGCACTATGGGACTTAATATCTTAGGTCATCAGTCCCCTAGAACTTAGAACTACCTAAACCTAACTAACCTAAGGACATCACACACATCCATGCCCGAGGCAGCATTCGAACCTGCGACCGTAGCAGTCCCGCGGTTCCGGACTGCAGCGCCTAGAACCGCACGGCCACGTTGTGGTCTTCAGTCCAGAGGCTGGTTTGATGCAGCTCTCCATGCTACTCCATCCTGTGCAAGCTTCTTCATCTCCCAGTACCTACTGCAACCTGCATTCTCCTGAATATGTTAAGTGTATTCATCTCTTGGTCTCCCTCTACGATTTTCACCCTCCACGCTGCCCTCCAATACTAAGCTGGTGATCCCTTGATGCCTCAAAATATGCCCCACCAACCGATCCCTTCTCCTAGTCAAATTGTGCCACAAATTTCTCTTCTCTCCAATTCTATTCAATACCTCCTCATTAGTTATGTGATCTACCCATCTAATCTTCAGCATTCTTCTGTAGCACCACATTTCGAAAGCTTCTATTTGCTACTTGTCTAAACTATTTATCGTACACGTTTCACTTCCATACATGGCTACACTCCATACGACTTCCTTACACTTAAATCTATACTCGATGTTAACAAACTTCTCTTCTTCAGAAACGCTTTTCTTTCCATTGCCAGTCTGCATTTGATATCCTCTCTACTTCGACCATCATCAGTTATTTTGCTCCCAAAATAGCAAAACTCATTTACTAATTGAAGCCTCTCACTTCCTTATCTAATTCCCGCAGCATCATCCGATTTAATTCGACTACATTCCATTATTCTCGTTTTGTTTCTGTTGATGTTCATCTTATATCCTCCTTTCAAGACACTGTCCATTCCGTTCAGCTGCACTTCCAGGTCCTTTGCTGTCTCTGACACAATTACAATGTCATCGGCGAACCTCAAAATTCTTATTTCTTCTTCATCGATTTTAATTCCTACTCCAAATTTTTCTTTTGTTTCCTTTATTGCTTGCTCAATATACAGATTAGATAACATCGGGGATAGGCTACAACCCTGTCTCACTCCCGTCCCAACCATTGCTTCCCTTTCATGCCTCTCGACTCTTATAACTACCATCTGGTTTCTGTACAAATTGTAAATAGCCTTTCACTCCCTGTATGTTACTCCTGCCACCTTTAGAATTTGAAAGAGAGTATTCCAGTCAACACTGTGAAAAGCTTTCTCTACGTCTACAAATTCTAGAAGCATAGGTTTGCCTTTCCTTAATCTATTTTCTAAGATAAGTCGTAGTGTCAGTATTGCCTCACGTGTTCCAACATTTTTACGGAATCTTAACTGATCTTCCCCGAGGTCGGCTTCTACCAGTTCTTCCATTCGTCTGTAAAGAACTCGTGTTAGTATATTCTAGCCGTGGCTTATTAAACTGATAGTTCGGTAATTTTCACATCTGTCGACACCTACTTTCTTTGGGATTGGAATTATTATATTCTTCTTGAAGTCTGAGGGTATTTCGCCTGTCTCATACATCTTGCTCACTAGATGGTAGATTTTTGTTAGGCCTGGCTCTCCCAAGGTAGTCAGTAGTTCTAATGGAATGTTGTCTACTCCTGGGGCCTTGTTTCGACTTAGGTCTTTCAGTACTCTGTCAAACTCTTCACGCAGTATCATATCTTCTATTTCATCTTCATCTAAATGCTCTTCTATTTCTGTAATATTGTCCTCAAGAACATTGCCCTTGTATAGACCCTCTATATACCCCTTCCACCTTTCAGATTTCCCTTCTTTGCTTATAACTGGGTTTCCATCTGAGCTCTTGATATTCATGCTAGTGGTTCTCCTTTCTCCAAAGGTGTCCTTAATTTTCCTGTAGGCAGTATCTATCTTACCCATAGTGATATGCGCCTCTATATCCTGACATTTGTCCTCTAGCCATCCCTGCTAAGCCATTTTGCACTTCCCGTCAATCTCATTTTTTAGACGTTTGTATTCCTTTTTACACGCTTCATTCACTGCATCTTATATTTTCTCCTTTCATCAATTAAATTCAATATCTCCTCTGTTACCCAAGGACTTCTACTAGCCCTCGTCGTTTTGCTTACTTCACCCTTTACTACCATCAATACAAAAAACTACACTTTACTCCACTCAGGCGTGAAGTAGCTGTGACTTTTGAGGTTTCCAAGCCGGGATGTTATTGATTGCAATCCTTACAGGTGATCTTCCAGGTGCCGTAATTTTTTTAAGCTTGCAGAGTTAGCTTGGAACTTGCTGACCAGATTGCACGCGGCGTCCGCTGCTCATCCTGCAATTCGCTGCTATCAGTGCTTCGTCCAGCCGTAAAAGCTTGCCTCCGACCGATTTAACCACTAGTGGCTTCTCGAGGCCTGTACCATGAAGCAGGAGTCCCCAAAACCGCCGGCCGGTGTGGCCGTGCGGTTCTAGGCGCTACAGTCTGGAGCCGAGCAACCGCTACGGTCGCAGGTTCGAATCCTGCCTCGGGCATTGATGTGTGCGATGTCCTTAGGTTAGTTGAGTTTAAGTAGTTCTAAGTCTAGGGCACTGATGACATAAGATGTTAAGTTCTAGGCGACTGATTACCTCAGAAGTTAAGTCGCATAGTGCTCATAGCCATTTGAACCATTTTTTCGCCAAAACCAACTACTTGCCAGGCACGTGTCGTCCATCCGTCAGTACCAGGGCCCTCCAAAAGCCGACATCGACCGAAGACACCAGCCCCCGACATATGATCACGATCTATATCGGCAGCTCAAGTAGTTAGTAGGGCCAGCGAAGTGCCATTCCCGCCAAAATTAAAGCCACAATCGCTTAATACCTAAAACTAGCCAAAGGAGGAAGTAAAAAGACAGGACAAATACTGTAGAAGATGATACATTATTTCAACATTCATGTCTTCAAAATCTCCATATACATTGCCTGCAAAGTCAAATGTTGGAAAGTTCATCCGGATCTTAAGTGTGGTAGCGTATGGAATTGAATCCTAGTGAGTTGGGGGACGTAAACTACTGAGTGAGAGCTCAGGTCACAGTTGTTGTTAAAGTACTCGGTGTTGAGCCAGAATATCATCCGTCACTGGTGGTAAGAAAGGCTGGAGGCGAGGGAAAACAAGCTCTCGATCACACAGGCGGGAAGAAGTCCAAACCACTCGTTCCCAGCTATGACATAGCCCCATTGCACATCACTTTTGTCTCCACTGGGTAGACACGTCCGTTCCTGGCACATATGGCATGCTTATATAGGCTCGTAATACTTTAATGGAGTGTACAGGCCTAGGTGGAGACGTGCTCTCTCTTTTTAGCGAATTACAAGACGATTGCGGTCTGCGTAATAAAATTTATTGAACTGGCCAGACTCCACCCGAATCTCTATGTTGGAGGTTCTAGTGTGTTGCACAGTGGCAGGCTTTACCATTATTAAAGCAGCAATCAGCCAGTCACGATTTCTGCTGTACTATTTCACATCTTTGACTTGGTATTTCCTCTTCTGATTGATTATTTTAGATCTCATGAGGGTTAGATCTCATGAGGGATGTGATTTCAGTGTGTGTGTGTGTGTGTGTGTGTGTGTGTGTGTGTGTGTGTGTGTGTTTGAGTGCTTGCGTGCGTGCAAGTTTGTGTGTGTGTATGTGTGTGTGAGTGTGGGTGTGTTTGAGAGAAAGAGAAAGAGAGTGAGAGAGAGAGAGAGAGAGAGAGAGAGAGAGAGAGAGAGAGTGAGACACGGAGAAGCAGCTGCTTGAAACTGCTTATTTCCCTCATCTTGAAGATAACGACGCCAAAGAGCATGATATCGTGCAGCAGTCAACATGTGCTGTCATTAGTTGCTTTGACATGAATTTAGCTGATTCCATCAGGTGATATAAGGTAGAGCTACTTAAGGAAAGCACTGAAAACGTAAATCTGGATGGCTGAACGCGGGTGTAAACCTGTCGCCGCCCGATTGCGAACCCAGTGCGCTAGATACTATGCAACCTCCCTTGGTTTAGATGGCTCGAAGAGGGTAAAAGAGTCACTGCTATGGACACAGGTATGGGTGTGTTCTAAAGTGACATCCCGCGATTTAAAAAGACCGCTGAAGGTGGAAATGCTATGCTAATGCATGCTGGTGGTCGTACACGGACTACCACACTGCAAGACGATTAATGTGAAGCCCTAGTGGGGAAAAGGAACAGACGTCTTATCCTTAGACCGATCGCTGCAGACCTCGCAGTCGCTACCGTTGCACTTATCTCTGTCAGAACCATTCCGCGGCGACTAAATCGAGCTGGTTTCTATGCTCTGAAGCCGTTAAATACAGCTCACTTTTACCACGCCGACACCGAGAAATTGTTCGCTGGTGTAGGAAGTTGGGGTCAGCACAGTGGTCCAGAGTGATATTCTCCGAAGAACAACGCTTCAATGTAGTCAATAGTTAGTGTGGAGAGAGAAGAACACGTTACACACCGCAGAATGTTCACGAACGTGATCGGTGTGGCTTAGGCGCTATGATGTGGGGAGGCATTTTGCACAACGGCACAACACCGGTGCGTATCTTTGCTCGATGTGCCGTTACAGCACAGCGGTATTGCAGGGAGATTAGTCTGGACCGTGTACGTTTGTCTAGGAGTGCATTAGGTCCAGACTTTCTGTTCGATGACAGTGTCCGTCCACACGGGACCGTTGACGTGTTGGAGACACAGGAAAGTGAAGTTTTTGAAGGAATCGAGTGATCTACTCGGAATTAAACCCTTAGCACAAGCCTGTGAAGCTCTTGGCAGACGTGTTTCTCAAAGAACAACGCCTTCCCGAACCGTGCAAAACTGGAAACCGGTTTGAGAGAGAACGGGACAATATCCCCCAAAGACTCCTTAATAGTTCGGTAGCCAGCCTGAATAACAGGCGCTGAATGTGCATTAGAGCTAGAGGAGTGCATATTCCTTACTGAGAGTCCAATGTTGACCTCTATGTTGGACGTCTGATCTGTGTCAAACGTGAATGTTTTTTATTTCTGTTATCCTAGTTTCCCAAGTGTTGAAATGTACCACTTCTCGATATACATACATCACTCTACCTCTGTTACGTTTGTACTGTATTTTATTAGGTGCGGCCGGCCGGAGTGGCCGTGCGGTTCTAGGCGCCACAGTCTGAAACCGCGCGACCGCTATAGTCGCAGGTACGAATCCTGCCTCGGGCATGGATGTGTGTGATGTCCTTAGGTTAGTTAGGTTTAAGTAGTTCTAAGTTCTAGGGGACTGATGACCTCAGAAATTAAGTCCTATAGTGCTCAGAGCCATTTGAACCATTTGATACATTAGTCGTATGTAGATATAATACTATTATGTTTCAGATGTGATTGGATGAAAATACACAGAAATAAACCTGACATTTAACTCATATTTCTCTCATAATCACATCAAACTGTTAAACCCACTGATAAATGTCACGCACTCAAGACTGAAAACCAGAAAATTATTAATTAAATAAAATTATAATCACATATTACACGGACTTAAACTGGATTAAAAAGGATAAAATAAGTTATTGTCTCATGCAGATTCCTAATCCCATACATTTATTCGTGATGGAGTGTTTTTAGTAGCTATGAAAATACTTGTTCAATTTGTAGCGGGAAATGTTGGGCGCATGCAGTACGTAATTGATACATGAATAGTGTACCTCCTAACTAGTATCAGTTGCACGCACACCAAATTTTACGTTACAAATCTTACAAGTATTTTCATAGCAATTTAAAATTCACGATAATACCTTTTCAGAATTGTCTTATGGGTTTCGTATTCTGTACGGAGCTAGGAGATTTTATACTTTTTATTCAGTTTTAAAAACGAGTTATATTAAAAACTTATTTTTATTTAAATAGTTATTATTATCCCAAACTGATCGATTTCAGGCAGAGCTCCACATCCTCAGGTCATTCCTCATAGTTACAGAGTAACAGCTCTTAAGAAAACACTGACGGCTTCATGGATTTACTTTTTTCTGGTGTTCCTTTAGTATTAATTATTCTATAACGAATTTAAACAATGGGCAACATTGCTGGAAACCGGTCACATTGATATAAAAATTCAGCGACCGATAGAAGGAAAATACAAACATTTTTTGCAAATAAGGGAAGCGAGTAACTCTCCTACCGCAAATATATCCAATCTCGCATGAAAAATACTATAGTTGTGTCCCAAGGGTACATGACTGGTGAAGATAACTGACGGATAAGTGTAAGAATCATAGCATTCATTCTTAGAAGCTATGAAGGACACAGTGTTTAAAAGTAAGTATCGGATATCGGTAATCAATTAGCTGCAAAAGTATACTACGACATTCGCATTAGATCGAGTTAATCACTTAAAACCAAGCCCTTTATGTGGCAGACGAGGCTTTTACGAGCCGCCAAAGAGAAATGAAGTTATCGCGTCTTCCGGAGTGAGCCATAAATCGGTTTATTACCGAAAGCGCGACCAATATTCACACCAACCGAAGAACCACAGGAAGGATAAAGTAAAGAAAGATATGTCATTCAGGATGACAAGTGTATTAGTATCTGCACAATGCGATGACCAGTTACTTTGGTCCCATCGGTGACTCAAAATTTCTATTGTTACACGAAAAACAAAAAAAAAATCTTTAGGGGGGGGGGGGGGGGTATCATAAACTAAGACATACAGAGGTAAAGCTTAGGTAGATGAGAGCTAATTCATTCACTGACGTTCGTAAATGACGTAACTACAATCAAAAAACTACACTACTGGCCATTAAAATTGCTACACCACGAAGATCACGTATTACAGACGCGAAATTTAACTGACAGGAAGAAGATGCTGTGATACGCAAATGATTAGCTTTTCATGGCATTCACACAAGGTTGGCACCGATGGTGACACCTACAACGTGCTGACATGAGGAAAGTTTCAGACTTCTCATACACAAATAGCAGTTGACCGGCATTGCCCGGTGAAACATTGTTGTGATGCCTCGTGTAAGGAGGAGAAATGCGTACCATCACGTTTCCGACTTTGATAAAGGTCGGATTGTAGCCTATCGCAATTGCGGTTTTGTTGTATCGCGACTTTGTTGCTCGCGTTGTTCGATATCCAATGATAGTTGGCAGAATATGGAATCGGTGGGTTCAGGAGGGTAATACGGAACGCCGAGCTGGATCCTAACTGCCTCGTAACACTAGCAGTCGGGATGACAGGCATCATATCCGCATGGCTGTAACGGATCGTGCAGCCGGGTCTCGATCCCTGAGTCAACAGATAGGGACGTTTGCAAGACAACAACCATCTGCACGAACAGTTCGACGACGTTTGCAGCAGCATGGGCTATCAGCTCGGAGACGGTGGCTGCGGTTACTCTTGACAGGAGCGCCTGCGATGGCGTACTCAACGACGAACCTGGGTGCACGAATGGAAAAATGTCATTTTTTCGGATGAATCCAGGTTCTGTTTACAGCATCACGATGGTCGCATCCATGTTTTGCGACATCGCGGTAAACGCACATTGGAAGCGTGTATTCGTCATCGCCATACTGTCGTATCACCCGGCGCGATGATATGGGGTGGCATTGGTTACACGTCTCGGTCACCTCTTGTTCGCATAGACGGCACTTTAAACAGTGGACGTTACATTTCAGATGTGTTACGACCCGTGGCTCTACCCTTCATTGGATCCCTGCGAAACCCTACATTTCCGCAGGATAATGCACGACCGCATGTTGCAAATACTGTAGGGGCCTTTCTGGATACAGAAAATGTTCGACCGCTGCCCTGGTCAGCACATTCTCCATTCTCTCACCAATTGAAAACGTCTGGTCAATGGTGGCCGAGCAACTGGCTCGTCACAATACGCCAGTCACTACTCTTGATGAACTGTGGTATCGTGTTGAAGCTGCATGGGCAGCTGTACCTGTACACGCCATCCAAGCTCTGTTGCCGAGGCGTATCAAGGCCGTTATTACAGCCAGAGGTGGTTGTTCTGGGTACTGATTTCTCAGGATCTATGCACCCAAATTGCGTGAAAATGTAATCACATGTCAGTTCTAGTATAATATATTTGTCCAATGAATACCCGTTTATCATCTGCATTTCTTCTTGGTGTAGCGATTTTAATGGCCAGTAGTGTATTTAGAAAAGTATTCGCAGAATAAATACACGTCATACAGCTGTGGACACACCACTGCCGAAACAAGGGATAGAGAGCTGGATAGATAATAAGAATGATGAGACCAAAATGCAAGTATCATGGATGAGTTTCTTGCTTAAGATGAGGCGTAGCGTAATGAGCAGCATGTACATGCTATTAATCTGTAAAATCCAAACACAGAGATTCGTGGAAGCAATAGTCGAACATAATAATAGCTGGAAGATTGCCGATGAATAGGAAACAGAGGCACATATCGACAAATGATGCATATTGATGACGCAGATTACACTGTGAATATAATTCTAATAAATATCTAATAACCGCATCTAAGAAACGTCAAGTAACGGAAATTATGACCAACGTCGTCACAGTTCGTCAGCATCATTGAAGTTAAAAGATAGAACCTTTATCTACAGTTGTTTTAATTCCTGCACGAATGCCTCCATTGCTCATTTTGTGAACAAAGTATAGCGACTACTGCGGAGCTATGGTATAAAAAAACTACTATTATCACTTCTGTCATTTCTTAAATCACATAAGAGACACTCATTACCGCCCTTATCCTCAATGTCACCAATTGATTCCACCAGTACTGGTACTGTTGACTCCTTATTTAGTACAAATAAAATATATGACTACGATTACCAAATATTTTAGCTGAAGTAGTTGTAAGGGATTAGCGCAACAACAGGGCAGGCTTTCTACAATCAAAACGCAACACATTAACGTTTAAACAATTTTAACGTCAATGTTTGTAACCAAGATGCTGAGTTTGAATAGTACAACCTTTTATATGAAAATAGCCCATTTTTGTGACATTTTCGTCTGTTTTTCGGAACAATAACAAGACAAAGTAGAATGTTACGTAAGCAGCATGGCTTGGGCAGCACTAATCACTGGTATATTCACCAAAGAAGACGGTTCTCAATGTTATGTGAACTTAGGCGTAATAAGAAAATTAAGTAAGATGATTTTATTTTAAGTTTTGACATTTTACAGTCATAGTAAAGCAACAATGTTACTTAGTTTAAGGTTTATCTTGGTATAATCACATATTACCATTAGTCACAACAGAGTGTCCTTCATGGAGGATGAACGAAGTCGGTCATGGAGGATGAACGAAGTCGGCTAACCAATTTGGATTTTTAGTGGGTTTTGAGTGGATGCTGCACCTGCCAGATTTGGATGGTAGTGACATAACTGTTCCTATACTGTTGTGCTTTTATTGAAAACTTCTTGTCATCTACATATATCACTCTCTCGTCTTCTGCAATAAATTTCTCATGGAATCAGCCCATCCTTACGTCCCCGCGGCTTCCAGTGCACAGGCCACAGACTATCCTCCCCTTCATGTAATCAGATTCCAATATTAGTCAGGAATGGTCATATCCAAGGACACTTTTATATACAAGACACAACTGAACGGTAGTAATTATAATCGCCTATCCGAACTATCTGAGCAGCCAGTGGTTCCCCCTGAGAGGTAAATTGAAATTTTCTTTGAGGTGGAAACTAAACGATTCGATTCTGTTTCAGTCATGAAACCAAATTACTTTCAAAAGACCGCTACTATTATCACAGTTTTGTAAGACTCTAATACTGATTATATATGTTATCAATAATTGCTTTTCCTCAGTTAGTAGCATTAACGCGGTCTAGGTTTCTCATATTGTCCACCCGCTACGCACATATGCTGTGCTTTGTCCCGTACATCAGTGATGATACAAGTGAGACATACACGTAACAAATGCTAAATACCTCTTGAAAATGTCTTCTCCAAACTGTAGACAGTACCTGCAGTAGCCCAGAAATTGCTGGGCTACTACTGCGCTGTGCACACTATTATTATTACTACTATTACTATTAGTGGCTGTGGTCAGACACGATGCATTAACAGCCTGAAGTCTTCTAATTCCTGCCAGTTCCGAACTTGGTTTATTTCAAATGGGGTTGCAGAGTGCAGGTCGCGAAAATGTCACAATGGAGAGGAGTAATGCAGGGAAGTATCTTTTGTGTTTACCCTCACTGTGGATAATGAACTTTCTTGTCTGAGAAGGACTTGTGGGAAGTAACTGCGATGCACGACGAATTCCTTCGTCATTCATTCTACCACATACACAAACTATATATCATTGAGCTTACGTCTTTTTAAAAGTGAAAAAGGACCCATGAAATGTCTTTCATCCTTCAGCTTAATTAGGTGCTAAAGTTGGTGATGATGTGGTGGGGGGCAACAGATGGCAGAAGGGGTATGGGGAGGGTGGGAGGCGGGGTGTTAGCTAATGTCTAATAGCATTCAGGGGTAATGGTCTAAGAAATGTTGGAAACCACTGGTCTAGGCCCATCACAAGGTGCATCTGATGAGATCATCTGGACCAGTCATCGGGATATTGTGTGTAGAAATGTAGTAAACCTGGCTGGACACGCAGAAACACGAAAGCCTAGGATGTCATTTCAGTTTGCTGTAGTACCCGGTTCCTTAGCCGAGGTCACTAATGTATGACTGTGCAATACCGTCTGACTTCAAGATGGCTGTCTCGAATTCAGGCAGTGGAACAAATATTCTCCACCAGTAACTGGCTGGCAGGGGGAGTGGAGGTGGCAGTGTTGAGATGCTGATCAAGAGGCTTCGCTGTTGTGTGTCAAGAAGTGAGAGCGTGTGTGACCACTGCTGATGGTGATTCGCCCGTCGGATGGGGACGTCTGATCCCAGCGGTTCCTTTAGTGATATTCGCGAGGAGAAGAATATGTGCTGGCACTGGTTTCACCGTCTCCCTTCTCATGTCGTCTCCAAGATGAGCGTCCCACCACACATCTTATACACTCACATTCAAACACCCACCCACCCACCCACCCACACACACACACACACACACACACACACACACACACACACATTACAGTGACCTACACTGAACAGATATAATTAAGAACTCTCATTCTCGACGTGGACAGGAGTGATTCGAAGGAAGAAAATCCTTTCTGTTTATGTCTTAGGTCTCCTGGCTTTTGATGTATTTATCTGTGGTTCAATAAACTGCCTATTGGCTTCTGCCTCGGGTTCTTCGGCCGATGTTCATCCAATAATTTTACTGACTTTTCGCCAGCACGAGTGGCTGACATTGTCAAAGCTTCTCCCTCCATTGCCGGTGGTGAACTGGAGCCGAGCTCACGGCAGCAGACTATTTGTACCTGGAGCGCCAATGTCTGAGGGCTTCTCCGCGGTCATTTCCGGTGCGGTTCTCCTCTTGCTACCTGCGACGGTCGTTCGCTGCAGTATGGGAAGCCAGGATCCGTTTACCTTAAGGCTTTCCGCTTTCTTGTTGAAGATGTTCGCGTGTTTTTGTATTTCTAAAGATTTTCTGAACAAGCGCGTGTGATAGTGCTTCTCTACAGACAGAAATTCCGTGTCGGCGAATTTTATTACGTGGTCGGTCTCACTCCGTGCGTGCTCTGCCATGGCCGACACTCCACCTGCCCCAACCTGCAATCTCGCTTATGTTCTTTGATCCTGGTGTTGATCGATCGTCCAGTCATTCCGACATAAACTTTTCCGCATGTGCATGGTATACGGTACATTCCCGACATTGCAAGTGGGTCCCTTTTCTCCTTTGCCGATCTAAGACACTATTGGATCTTCCTTGCCGGTTTGAAAATCGTTTTTACCCCATGTTTGCGCAATATATTCTGTCCGTCGCTCTGGGACTGTATCACAGAAAGGCCGTACCCGACATTTCTTTTCCTGATTCTTTACTTCACCCAGTGTTTGGCTGTGTTACACTTCTAATATAATTTGTGGAGTACCCATTGCTCCTCAGAACACTTCTCAGGTTTTTGTATTTCTACATGGCGTAAAGACGATTTTCAAACCGACAAGGAAGACTAAAGAATGTCTTAGATGGACAAAGGAGAAAAGGGACCCATTTGCAATGTCGGGAATATACCGTATACCGTGCACACGAGGGGAAGTTTTTGTAGGAATGACTAGACGATCAATCAAGACCAGGATCAAAGAACATAAGCGACATTGTAGGGTGGGGCAGGTGGAGAAATCGGCCGTGGCAGAGCGCACACTGAGTGAGACCGACCACGTAGTAAATTCGCCGACACGGAAGTTCTGGCGGTAGAGAAGCACTATCACACGCGCTTGTTCAGAGAAGCTCTAGAAATACAAAAACACGCGAATACTTTCAAAAAGAAAGAGGAAAACCTTAAGGTAAACGGATCCTGGCTTCCCGTACTGCAGCGAACGACCGTCGCAGGTAGCAAGAGGAGAACTGCACCGGAAATAACCGCGGAGAAGCCCTCGGACGTTTGCGCGCCAGGTAGAAATAGTCTGCGGGCGAGAGGTCTGCTCCAGTTCACCACCTTCAATGGGGGGTGAAGCTTTGACATTGCCAGCCACTCGTGCTGGCGAAACGTCAGTAAAATCATTAGATGAACGTCGACCGAAGAATCCGAGACAGAAGCCAATAGGCAGTTTGTCGACAAGTGGCCACGAAAGCCTCAACAGTTTTGTGTGGGTCAATACTCAGAAGAGCTTTACAACATCGCTGAAACCATATACTTCAAAATTATTACATCAAACACCGACATTTAATCAACAGAGCACACCGTCAAGAAAATTTTATATGGCTAAATAGCAAGAATTCAGTTGTTACAAAAATTTGATTGTTGATTTTTGGGCATGACCCACCAAACAAACACTATAGAAAATATTGCGTCACTAGGTAAATCTACTAACATTGAAGACTGATGTTGGTAAAGTCGCCACTTCGCGCAATATTTCGTATCACTTTTGTTTTTGATATACTGACAATGGACAATAACAGTCAGGCGTCAATAAAGATACCGTAACGAATGGATTTTCGTTATTAAGAACTCTTAGTAGCGTTAAATGTGTGTTCAGTTAATCGCACAATTATTGCAGACCTCTTGCGCAACCTTGAGGACGACGGTTCAATCCTGCTTCCGGCCATCTTAATTTAAGTTTTCCGTGATTTCCCCAAATTGCTCCAGGCAAATGCTGGGATAGTTCCTTTGAAAGGGCACTGCCGACTTCCTTCCCCGTCCTTCCCTAATCCGTTGAGACCGATGACCTCGCTGTTTGGTCTCTCCCCCAAACAACCCAACTCCAACCTTGAGGTGCAAATTACGCTTATCGACCTTTTGACAGTCGCTTGTATTCCCCCTCACCACTCACTCTCACCATATAACTCTCTGTATCTCTGTTTCTTTTGTCTGGCTGTTCACCAAATGCGATACATGGAGCGTTATAACAACCACAAATTGGCCTTGTATGGCAGCCAAGCAATAACCCAGACTCGGATATCGATATCGAGACAGAGCAAGTGCTGGCATAAAGGCGGTCCACGCTTGGAAGTGCTCGCAAGATACCACGGACAATACTAGGAGGCGTTCACAAAAGGTCAAGTGATGCTTTCAACTACAGCTTTGGTGATAGTGTATAGCGACGAGCATCGAACGTGCGAGATCACTTTGGATATCCGAATAGCTAGTGACATCAGGTAAATTGATTGAGAAAACCTGCCTGCTGATATGAACTACTACATTGGTGGACTTCGTTATTGTATGCAATGATCTGGCTTGAAATCCATTGAAAATTTTGGTTAAGCGTAAATTTCTGCATTCATGTCTAATGTATTCTGATTGAACATAGGAATGTTACAAGCTACGCTTACTTAAGCTGTTGTACTGTGGCTGTTTTTGACAAATGAGTATAATCGGCAAATGCAGTGTCCAATGTGTCACTCGGAAGTTAATGCTGTCTCTCTCAGCAAGTTGTAAACTTTAGCACTAATACAATGTCCGTTGGAAGGTGACGGTATCTGCAAGACTGTACTACATGAATCATTCTGATGCTAAGAAGTTTCTTCGCAGAGATTCAGCATGTCTCTTACGACTACGCATGTGGTTCTTCAACTTTATAAGTATAATAGTGCACAAAACTTAAGGACAGAAGTAACTTTCGCATCACGTGACACAGCCGAGAAACATAGCTCGATGAGTCTTGGACCATACTGCTACATTATGGTACAGAAGGTAGTTGAAACACGTCCGCAACGAGGAGAACAAAAATGACACTTTTATTCAAACACAATAATTACGTTCAAGCCACCGCGATTCCTGACGGTCTCTGGACATAACAGAAAGAGGGACATGCCTTTGAACAGGGCGTTTTTTCACAACGGACGGCAATGCACCCTCTGTAACGTTCTCCTCTGCTGCTACACCTGCGCTGCTAACTGCTGGATGGTTGTTTTTGCACGTGGACGTGCCGTAATACGTCTCCCCAACGCCTCCTACCCGTGTTCGGTGGGATTTAAGTCCATTCACCAAAGAACATCCTCTTCTCCCAAGAGTTCCTCCACTGCGCCGTTCGATGCAGTTGGGACTGTCGTCTACAGAAATGAAGTCAGGGCCGAATGCTCCTCTAAAAAGACGCAAATGGGAAGGAGTACCGTGTCACATTAACGTACCCCGGAGAGTGCCTCGTGTAAATACACTTAAAGGTCACTGCTCCTATACAGTATTATGCCTGCCCACAGCTAGCACCTTGACCACTAAACCAACCATGTTCGACAACACAACAAAATGAAACACCTGCAGCCGTCGTTTTGATGTTATTGTATTATATTGCAACCAGTTCCCGTGACTCAACTATTGGTAATTGATGGTTGCAGACACAACATCACTTTCACGAATTCTACGGTAGCCAGTTCATAGATGTTGGCCACATTTGGGGCCATGTATACGACAGGAGGTCATTTCCTCAGCATCAGTAACGGCATGATAAGGTGTACTGGGTATCAAAACTACGGTGTCTGATTTTGTTACGTATGTGAACGTCTGAAGTCCCGCAGACCGCCACAAGGGTGGACATACAAAAACATGTAGGAGTTACCCTCATATGGCGAGAAGTGTGAACATGTAATGGAGCAAGGAATATTATCGAAAACGATTGTTTTGATGGTGAAGGTGATTTGGTGTGGTGATGCATAATTTTGCACGGGCATATTGTCCGGTATACTGACCGGTCAACGTTATAGTCACGCTGTGCTTTCCATACGCGTCTTTTCACGGACCCATTCGGCCTTGGTTTCAACTCTTACGGATGACGAGGCGCGACCGCATTGAACATCCCAGGAGAGGAGCTCTAGGAACGAGAGGATATTCGGAGAAGGAGACTGGCTTCCCCTTTACCCCGACCCCCCGACTTAAATTCAATCTGCAACATCCTACCACAAGAACTCCTTACTAAGCTTGTGGCCAGTATGGAAGCACACTGCAGACCATCCATTACAATACGTGGTGATTACACACCGTTTTTAGAAATACGTCCAGTGTTCTTTTCTTTAATGTTCAGGGGATCATCATAAATCACGGTGACTGCAGTGTAACTACTATCTTCGAAAAAAATGTCGTAGCTGCTCGTCTCATTGGGTATTTCTCTCTGTAACTTCCGTGTACCCTCCAACTTTCATCGAGCTGTTTCTTTAGGCAGTGACATATCATACGAATGTTACTTTGTTCCTCAATTTTTGACATCACTGTACGCGGCCAAGTTTGTATGGCTACTACCTGTGAAAGCACCATTTTTACGTATGCCGGCTCTATATGGTTAACATACTGTATGTAGTCAGAGCTGAAGATGGTCTTTCCCGACAGAATTGAATAACCTGCTTTATAAATATTCTTGTGGCCCGCAAGTGGAAAACAGAAATTTCTTAGTGTCTTCCGTGATCATTCGTAAAGTTTTGCTGCGAGTATGCCGCTACTCGTGACTTCTTAGTATGATGTATATCTCACGAACGACAACTACCATTTCTGTCATTAGCTCTGCACCTAGAGCTAGGAAATGACCCGTGACAGGTGACGTAAGTCTGTAATTAAGTTCAGTGTATTAAATTACACTGATTCCGCTGGGCGTCTCCTGGAAGACAGAATACTGATGCTGCAAGGTCTGTTTCATGGTTTCTTCAATTTCTCTCCGCGGTTTTCTCCATAATAAAGCAGTGCGTTGCAGAAGACTACGACGACGTAGCCGGGAATGAGCGGGCGGGCGGCCGCTTGTTTGCTCTGAACTAATTGTCGTGGGCTAATAATGAAATCAAGAAAGTTTCCTGGAGACCGCGGGCCTCCAGGGATTAATTACCTGGTGCGCCACGGCCAGCCGCTGTTATTACGGCCGTCCGCTTCCCGGGTAATGAGTGCCTCGCAGCGCGGGTCTGCAGCCTTCAAGGGGGAACGGCTCGGCTGCAGTCTCCGCGCGATTTTCTTACCGTCTCGCCGGCCCGTCCAACTGCTGCCCTAGGATCTACTACGTTGCAACAACAGTTGCCCTGCTTCTTCTTAAAAAAAACTTAACGATTACGTTTTCAGCGAAATACGGACCAAGAGTTTCGGCGTAGTGAACGATTGGGAGTCCCGAAATAGGCTTATCAAAGTGGCACACATAATTTTATTTTATTTTATTTTATTTATTTATTTACTTTTTTTTTTTTGAGGCTCCAGTCTTTCGACTGGTCTGACGCGGCGTGCCAGGAATTTCTTTCCTTTCTCAACTTCTTCATCTCAGTGTAGCTCTTGCAACTTAAGTCCTCAATTATTTGCTGGATGTGTTACTGTCTCTGTCTTCCTCTACAGTTTTTCCCTTCTACAGCTCCCTCTATTACCATGGAAATTATTCCGTGATATCTTAACAGATGTCCTGCCATTCCGTCCGTTCTTCTGGTCGTGTTTTTCTTATATTCCTTTCCTCACTGAATTTAATGAGAACCTCCTCATTTCTTACCTTATCAGTCCACCTGATTTTCAGTACTCCTCTGTAGCACCACATCTTAAATGCTTCGATTTTCTTCTGTTCCGGTTTTTGGTACAGTACATGTTTCAGTACCACACAATTCTGTGCCCCAAACTTATATTCTCAGATATTTCATCCTCAAATTAAGGCCTGTGTTTCATACTAGTAGACTTCTCTTGGCCAAGAATGTCCTTTTCGCCAGTGGTAGTCTGCTTTTTATATCTTCCTTACTCTGTCTGTTCTCCTGTAGCATTGGTAGTACAATTCTATAACTTCAGCTACTTTGTGATCACCAGTCCTGATGTTAAGCTTCTCGCTGTCCTCATTTCTGCCACTTCTCATTGTCTTCTTCTTTCTTCGATTAATTCTCAGTCCATATTCTCTACCCAATACACGATTCATTTCATTCAAGAGATACAGTAAAACGTCTTCCCTTTCCATGAGGGTAACAATGTCATCAACGAATTTTATCTCTGATACCCTTTCATCTTCAATTTGGTCCGCCCCTGGTAGCTGAGTGCTCAGAGTGACGGAATGTCATACCGAACGGCCCGGGTTCGATTCCCGGCTGGGTCGGAGTTTTTCTCCGCTTAGGGACTGGCTGTTGTGTTGTCCTTACCGTCATCATTTCATCCGCATCGACACGCAAGTCGCCGAAGTGGCGTCACATTGAAGGACTTCCACCAGGCGAACGGTCTACCCGCCGCCACGCCCTAGTCACACATCTTCAATTTTAAGTCCATTCTTGAACATTCATTTCCTTCCTGCTTTTTCGATGAACGGATTGAACAGCAGTGGCGAAAAACTACATCGCTGTCTTACATCATTTTTAATCCGAGCACGTCTATCATTTGTCATATTGAGATTTATCGTTATTCTACAACTACTGTAGCGATATAATTGCAGTACAGCTACTGAAGGACGTCCAGAGAGGTGTGTAATTGTCGTTTGGCAGGGGAAACTAGGTAGATATGTTAATGCGTTAATGACGAACCAATTGACGCTTGAAAACACATTAGTTCCAATGGTAGCCACCAGCTGTAAATCTGGCTTTGTATTGTGTTTGTATGACATCCACACTGTCATGTGACAAAACACATCCTGAGTGAACGGTATGGCTATGGAGGAAAGAGACCGTGAACTGTTAGGGAAACCGTTTTTTGTGAATGGCAGCAATGATAGTCAAATGGTTCAAAAGGCTCTGAGCACTATGGGACTTAACATCTGAGGTCATCAGTCCCCTAAACTTAGAACTACTTAAACCTAACTAACCTTAGGAGATCACACACATCCATGCCCGAGGCAGGTTTCGAACCCGCGACCGTAGCGGTCGTGCGGTTCCAGACTGAAGCCCCCTAGAACCGCTCGGCCACAGCATCCGGTAGCAATTATAGTGCTGTACTGAGAGAGTTTGAAAGGTCTGAAGAGGTACCCGACGTCATTTAATGGTTAAAAGAAGATGATAATGAAATTACAAAACACGAGTTAGCTTCGTGCGGCATATAGAAAAGGAAGACATCCTATCCCAGTGGAAGTAACTGACGAGGCTGCTGCTGTTGCTGGACCTCACCTTGCAGTACGTGCCCCCGCTAGTGATAGTGCTATTGCCGTGTCACGAGAATTGTTGTGGTCTATTTTATACGAGTAACGGTGCGGGATTGAGACGGTGCAGCAACTGAAACATTATGATCCGCAGCAATGCTATGAATTTACTCTTTGTTTTCTGGCACGGATCAAAGTTGATAACATGTGATCACGCAACATTCTACGCAGTGAAGGTGTACAGTTTACACTATACGGTGCAGTGAATACAATGAACTGCCAAATTCGGGTACTGTTACACGACGTATTGCGCACCAGGACCCACTACACTCGCAGTGTGTGACTGTGTGGTGTGGGTTCACGGGCAGCTTCACTCTCGAGTCCTTCTTTTTTTGAACAGAATACACTCAGAGGGTCGTCAGATGTACCATCACGTCTACACGTTATCGATATCTCCCTGTACAGCACCCGATTTCTGCTTTGGAAGAGTCAAATGTTTTCATGCTTAATGGGCTAACACCTCATGTCGTTCGCACAGTAAAAGGGCTGCCTGATTTAACCTGCTACACATGTGTTATCTCCGAGTCTTTTTTTTTATCTCCAGAGTTTTTCCAGATACATGATCTGCAAGATTATCTGACCTTAGTCAATGTGACATTTTGCTCTGACGGTATGTAAAAGAACGCGTTTGCCAGGGACACATTCGGTCTGAAGGCGAGTAGGCCAGATCATGTTGTTCTGATTCCACCGGAACTGTTGTGTTGCAACTGTTGATCACATTTCGTCGATGTCTTCAGTGTTCATACTGAACAAAGTGTGTAAGCGGCAGTTAATAACAAAATTAACATTATGATTTTCTCACTTGTTTGACCTTTTATGCTCAAGTCCCGTTCCTTATCCATTACACATGGGAACAATTTCTACACATCTTTCTTGTATTCAGAGCGCCAGATTTGCACCTCGTGACCAGAATTAGAATTAATTTATTGCAGTGTAAATCGGTTCAACTTTACGCATTAGAAAATCTAACAAGAGGCACGTATAACTTCTATAAATGAAATGGTGCAACTGCAATTTTTAATAATAGTCTAGATCTAATTATTATTGATGTGTGGCTAAGGTTGATGTTGAAATTAAACCTATACTTGAAATTATAACAGTTATAGGAAGATTAAATCTTGAATTTTGAGACTTTATTTTTGTTGATTATGAGTCTTATAGTTAGCGCTGAATATCTAACCCGTACGTAGTAATAAAGTGATGATTTATTTATATTTGTTTCGAATTTTCTTCTTTTGGTTATCTGTGTTTTAATTAGTTTGGCGTTTCTAGTTTTATTGGAGCCTAAGGTTTTATGATGTCAGATATAACAAAATACAAATACTTCAAGAAAATAAATGCAAAACGGACAGATAAACACAAAAAAACGCACCCTTCTGCTATACGGTAGTAATTACAGACAACACTGTTCTCAGGGAATAGCTAAACTTTAATTATAACCACCTGGCACATTTACGTAGCTACTCCGAAATTCACACGTTTAATAGAGGCTTAATAGGACCTATTCAGACTATTTTCCTGTCCTTTCACTCTACCAGCTGAATGACATCTAAATCTTCTGTGTAAACTCTGGTCACTCAAATTTATTCGCGGTGGTCATTTTTCCGATGTAGGCGGCCGTCAAAAAATGTTTTGGCGTTCGGAGGACAAAATTGGTGATTGTAATGACGTGGAAACATCTTGGCGCAACGAAAACCGCATTTGATTGCCATCCCAATTTCCTTATCATATCCATGATACATTCTCCCTCATTTCGTGATAATACAAAGGAAGCTGCCCTTCTCCGATCTTTTTCGATGGCCTCCGTCAATCCTATTTGGTAAGGATCACATACCGCACGACTGTACTTCAGAAGATGACGGATAACCGTAGCGCGGCAGTCTCTTTATCAGATCTGTTTCCCCTTGTAAATGTTCTGCCATTGAAAATACAAAGGAAGCTGCCCTTCTCCGATTTTGTTCGATGTCCTCCGTCAATCCTATTTGGTAAGGATCACATACCGCACGACTATACTTCAGAAGATGACGGATAACAGTAGTGTGGCAGTCTCTTTATTAGATCTGTTTCGCCATTGTTTGCAGGCGCCACAAGGTTTTCTATGTAAAGGTTCCAATATGAGCTGTCCGTTATTGTATTTAACTGAAACGACAACCTTTAAACACGTGTGATTTATTGTGTAACCGAAACTTAAGGAAATATTTTGTACACCGTTGTGGAGAACTTTCAGTTTTTCATTAGTTAGGATCAATTTGTATTTTTAACACCATAATTCGTCTTTACCTAATGATGACTTAAGCAGACAGTAAACGACAGAAACATCGGCAAACAGTATAAGAAGGTTCCTCGGATTCATTCCTAAATCATGTATACAGAATGGTCAGAAACAGGCTGTAAACGTTGTAAGGGTGTTGCATGATAGGCTGTGCTGAGAACTATGACTTAAGGAAAAGCTTCGACACCTTGCGCCATTTCCGAGATAATTAGAATTGAAGTTAGCTAAGCAGATCTTTGAGCGTGCAATTTCAAGTGGCCTGCAGATACGATCAGTTGTTCTCATATGATAGCGCGCGAGACCGCTCGACCTTTTGCTTGAGTTCGATCCTTCCTACTGTCCAAGGTAAGTCCAATTTCTGTTTTGTTCTCTTGTTCGGCTTAACGAATCCAAACGAAGCAGCAAAACCGTGTCTGGTGAGCCACTTGAATTTGCGCTCGCAGCGGCCTGATGGCTAACTTCAAAATACCAATAACTTGGAAATGGCGCAACGTATCAAAGTTTTTTCTTGATAATTATTTGTCAGCATAGTCTACCCTGCAACACTCTTACAAGCTTTTCAGACCGTTTATAACCACCCTGTACACTGGGTGTCCCACCACGTCAGGTGCGTTTTCCCTGATATTTCGCCAGTTATTGGCTGTTTCGTTCGCGCAATGTGTAGCTGGAACCAGTCCAGACAAATACTGCTCACCACGGTCGTCAGCGCATGACAGGTGCCTACAGAATAAAACCGACTGGTGGTATGGCTTTACTGTCAGTGGACCTAGTCGTAAGAAAGAGAGGTGCACAAAATTAGCTCAAAAACAGGGGATGTGATAATGAGGACTGGGCACAAGAGCTCCATAGAAATAGGAAACAAATGTATGTATTCATGGAGAATGGCAGAAAATCTGGATCCTTCCTAACATACCAAGAATATCGTAATTCTTTCCGACCAATGGAGCAACCACTACCTGCAAGGACACGATCAATATCCCACCTACTTACTGAAAATCCACTGCAGACAGTTGTGAATGCGGAGCCATTGGCGTCCCAGACTACGTTCTGGGAGTGTCATAAGACAAGATTTTACAGCCTACGACAGGAACATTTTTAGTAGTACAGCAGTCTCTAACATAAAAAAAGAATGGGGAGCTGTGCACGAACTGAACTTGCCGGCTCAATTTACACCGCCGGAAAAAAATGATTCACCCTTTCCGAGATTTTCAGTTCATTCAAGACTGGTTGTTGCAATAGCGCATATGGAGTACATGAAATGATTACATTTATCTGTAAATAGCACAACCGTTTCTGAGGTAGCAGGTATCAAGCCATGCTGAAACGCCCATTTTAGCACATGGTACAGCCTTCACGGGCTGCAGTGCAGGTTCTACCTCTGGCATAGAGTCGATCGTACAGATGGCGTATACTATCCTGGGATATGTTATGTCACGCCTGCTCTACCTGCTCACGTAGTTCTCTGAACTGTTTATTGATGAGTCGCACGAGTCACTTCCGACGCGCAAACGACCATCACTTGCGTGTGGGCAGATCACGACGTGCCATTGCATCTTCCGAGTGATCCTCTGACGGCATTAGTGGAAACTTGTACGTCGAAACAGTGGTGTGAGTGGAAGACGGGCTAGAGGTGTGTTCGTCCGTAGTCACGTTTCTAGCAACCAGTTTGCAACAGTTCGTGCTACCGAATCTGGGCTCACAAGCCCTCTTATCCGTGCTGTGGGAGCTGTCTGGTCTGCCTCTGCTGCCCTTACAATACCATTATCATGGTGGTCCTTTTCCTGTATGGACGTAAAGAACCTCGTTCACGTGACGACAGATACCAGTATCGTTGCCGAACTTACACAGCACGCCCAATATGTGTGGCAATCCTGCGAAAAAACCACGCAGATATTCTGAAGGCCACAATTTGCCCCCGTTCAAACTTTCTCATTTTGGCTGTAGGAAGTACGAGTGCACCTCCATGGCATAGATGTCCGCTTGATTCACACTCTTGTTCCAAAAAAATGGTTCAAATGGCTCTGAGCGCTATGGGACTTAACAGCTGAAGTCATGAGTCCCCTAGAACTTAGAACTACTTCAACTTAACTAACCCAAGGACATCACACACATCCATGCTCGAGGCAGGATTCGAGCCTGCGACTGTAGCGGTCGCGCGGTTGCAGACTGAAGCGCCTAGAACCGCTCGGCCACTACGGCCGGCACGCTTGCTCCACACTGAGCTTTCTGACAGTGAGCATCCCCCTATTAAACGGTAAACACAGATGGCTCTCTGGTAGCTATGTGACTACGTCATCTGATGTCGGACGACGTTGAAACCGTTATTAGTACATCTACTACCCCCCAGCTGGAATGTGCAATCATTCGATCATAGTGGATGTCGTCTTTCCTGGTGCACCAATTTTTTTCTGTTAGTGTATGTACCTGACTAACTCCAAGCCTACATGGGTGAGGAACAATGAAGAAGTGTACATATTTCGTGACATCATGGAAGAAAGCTTTACTACAGCGATGTTTGGAAATCAGGGAGACGATGCGGAGGAGGTTTCCTGAGACCCTAACAACCATCTCTCAATCTCTGTACTTTGTATGACATGGTAGTGTAGGCTCTGTGAACCGCCACTTACGCCACGTCGCGCAGTGACGTATCAATCCAGGCGAAATGAGGAATTCACGTTTCTTTTCTGACCACAAATACAGTGGTATGGTGTAGTGCAGTGTAGGTTACTACTGTACGGTGTAATGTAATGTTATAAACAGTAATACAGTCTGGTATTATAAATTAAAAAATCTATCCTGTAGCAGTGTAGTTTAAAGTGACGCATGCGCCTTCCGGGTTCCGTATTAACTCATATCTGTTCGTCAAAAGGTCAAAAACTTTTTTTTGCAGATGTTTTATGTACATATTTCCTTTTTCCTAAACCACCATAATGATGTTTTATACTAACACGTATGAGATTTTATTTTAAAATAGTACCTGTCACATCATATACATCACTTCACGTGCTGCACAAACTAAAATAAAATAGTACCTGTTACATTCATATGTACCACTTCATGTGCTGTACATACTAAAATAAAATAAGAAATAAGCAAATAAAGTGCCATACTTGAGTCAGGTATTATAGTCTTAAAAGGGTCTGCCATCTTAGCGAAATAAATGAAATTTTTACGAAATTTTAAGGGACTGAGAATTCACATGTATAAAGTGTCGTGCTGATTCCAAAATTGCTCTTATATTTGACGAGTCTACAATATTTCGGCAGTTATGAAGGATTTATATTTTAATGGTACGATTTCATCTGATTCGTTTGGAATGTAGACGCCTGTATAAATTATGTTCTTTAGTTCTTCAGCATCTGCTGAATAAATGTTACTTTTCCAAAACAGCCTTTTAATTCGATTTAAATGTTGATGTTGCACAACGACTGCCTTTGTTAATACGTGATCCAATTTACAAATTAGCCAAACGAGTTGGCCCGTCCCGTGAAACCCATTACCCTACAACGATGTATGGTTGCTGTAGGCGCACTGTTTATGGTAGCAAAGTGTGGGATAACGTATTAATGTGGTTTCAGAACTCACTTCGTATGGCGAGAGGTGGTAACACATAACGCACACAGGAACATTGTCGAATATAATGGTTCTGGTGCTCCAGGTACTATGTTGTGGGTAGTCATAATGACAGAAGTACAGCTGGGAGGACGGGGCGAAAGTAGCGCCTGGGTAGCTCAGGCGGTGCCGGCACGGTTGTCAGCGTGTTCGGTCAGAGGGTTAGCTGCCCTCTATAATAAAAAAAAACCGAGTTAGTGGATCAACAATGAACTGGAACAAGTGTCATGGTACGCCTGCCCCGAACAAATAGAATGATAAATACCAAACAACATGAGATCAACAAAAAAAGACGGTAGAGCACTTGCCCGTGAAAAGTAAAGGTCCAGAGTTCGAGTCTCGGCCCGGTACGCTTCTAATCTACGAGGAAGTTTAATATAAGCGCACATTCCGCGGCAGAGCGTAAATCTCATTCTGGAGTCATGTTTTATGAGTGTACTGACCTGAGATTTCTAAACAGTCACATGTGAACGTTGTTGTTAGAATGTAGACCTTCCCCATGTGCGTGTTCTCGGTAATGATTTCATTTTTGTGGATGACAATGCCCAAACGCATCGAACAGCGCAGGTGGAGGAACTCTTCCAGGGAGTGCACATTCGGCGAATCGACAGGCCCACCCATTTCCCCGACTTAAATCGCATCGAGCCGTGTGGAATGGGTTGGGATGTCGTATTGCAGTATGTCCACATGCACAAACGACCATCCAGCAGATCTCAACCGCAATGGTGGAGCAATGGAACATCGAATCAGAAGAAATCCTTTCCATCATTATGAGCAGCATGGGAGTGCGTTGCAGAACATGCACTGCCGTCCTTGGTGATCACACACCCGTTAAAAACTGTATCCCACATTCTGTAATGTCTCGGGGACAACCGTGAATCGTGGTGAATTCAGTGTAATAACTGTCTTCGAAAAAAAACGTGTCATTTCAATTCATCTCATTGCTTACTTCATTCAATTACCTTCCGTAAATCACCGTAGCACATCCTTATATGTATGGTTCAATTTTCACACAACTATTTTACTCGGTTAATGGCACATCATGCGGAAGTTACTTTCATCCCTAACTTTTGCTCAAATGTACTTCTAAAGGGAAGTAGAGTGGACCCTGAACCCCTACAGCGTCGTCTGCAGAATAGAGACGTACATTCTATGGTGTCATAATGGGCCTACAGATTCGCGAAAATCACGAAACAGCCAACAAGGTGACTGCTTCGGACGACATTTTGTAAGTGGGCTGCTTCTGTGTTGGCAGCACTGTGTAGCGCTTTACATTGGATCTCTGACTGCGCTTTCTTTGTAAGAGGCTATGTGGCAGGCGGGACTCGTTGTTGGGAGTTAATCGCCAGTAGTGTTGGGCAGTTGGAAACTAGTCGTCAGCAGTGATGGAAGTACTGTTGGGCAGTTGGAGGTGAACGACCAGCAGTGACGGATGCTAGATGTGAGAAGTTAGCATTGATGGAGGGTAGTGGTCGGAAGTGTTAGCGTAGGCGAACTATCTGTACATGTTCGACTTGGAGATTGAGTATTATTCATGACTGTATACCTTTGTACTAGATGTCAATGACAATTTATGTTTGTGTCAGAACTGGATGTCGCATTATTAAGGTAAAACATACATTATTTGGTTTGCAACAGAATCAGCAAACGTGTGCAAAGGAAAAACCACATGCCTATTAGTAGTTAGTGGCCTTAGTAGCTAGAATCATTTATGTAGCTAGAGGTATTGAAGCTCGCTGTATTGCAGTATTGTTGAGAGGCACCCAAATGCCTTGCTCATACTGTGGCATCAAGCAGTCAGGCCTGCAAGATGAGTGGTCTGCCAGGCGAGTGGATTCATTCTTATTTATCGAGTAACATGAACTCTAGTACTCACACTTAAGTTACAAGTTATCCTCCTATATGATTAATACGCAACGGATACACGCATCTGACTATCAGTAATTTACAGAACTCTGATTGTACACTACGCACTGGCAATGCCACATTTTCTTTCTTTTTTATTTAACGGCTTTTATCAACACGTGGCCACCGCACTGAATATGAATGGCGCATACATTAAAAATTCGGGACATCATGACAACATACAATTCGAAGGAAAAGTCCACCAATCTTTTTCTTTTCACTATCTTATTTATTCCGATAAATTCTCTAACCTAAACACACAAATTCTATAACCTACAACAATAACACATGAGAAATTCCGCCCAGTGGGCATGGCTTTACATTGGTGAATCTCTATATTATGGTCTCGTAATTATTTAACGCTACAGTGCACTTTCTGGATAGGATGGTGGATCTTTTATTATTTTTCACACTTCGACTCTCACAATCATCATCACGAAACTATCCTCCAGACCGAGTAGTACAGAAGGAACAAGCATAACCCACTAATCTTTTAAAACTACCTTGCTACTCTCCCATGCAAACCACACATACCCAAATTACATGACATACACCACACTACGACATGGAATACAAAACACTATATAGTCACAACATTATCACTTTCAGCTTTCCCACCTCAATTAGTATTTATCCCAGTTTCACACGACACTGCCCCACTTTGTAATTCTACTTTCCTACTATAAACTCTGGAGATATTTGCACGTCTTCCTGTGCAATGCAAGCCAAGTGGCGTTGCTGGATAGACGGCCGACTCACCTTGCTTCTCTCTCAGAGTTTGAATCTAGCTCACACGGAATCATATCACGCAAAGTAATATTAAGAACATATTCATCACACACGTGAGTCCTCAACTGATACCATGGACGAGTACTTCTCTTTATCCTTTGTCTCATACACAGATTGGGGCTCACACAGTACTCATCACATGGAAGTACTCGTCTCTAATTTCAAGTCCTGCACGCGCCATTTCTTACATATTTCAACTTATGGTACACACGCTATTTCTTAAATATTTCAACTTATTGTACACACGCTAGTAATTCAGCTTAACTTGAGCACACAGAAGTATTTCAACTTATTGCTACACATGGTTTCATTGTGACCGTTGGTCACTTCCGAAGATTACTACAATCCCATTAATATTAGCTGCCTGACATTTAATTCTCCCCACAAAAGTTCCTGAAATAGAGAGATTATTATTTCAAACTACTCTTAAATATTCCACATGCATACCATGTCTCCACTCTTTCGTCATTACAGAGCACAACTAAAACAGGTCTTAACAGCACAACATCCAGCGGCAGAGTGCTGAAACATGGCCGTTCTCCAGGTCCTCTCACACCTCTGTCGAAGTGGGGGAGCACCTTGCTACCGTATTGGTCAGCCACATTTCAGGCGCTCAAAGCTCAGGTAAATTTCATCTCTTTGGTCACACCAAAGGTGGCCAAAGGATCGACTCAAAGATGATCATATATTCACATTCACTATCTGCGGTTAGCAGACGACCATGCATTCATTCATTTCACAGATCTCACCAAACTGGATGTAGGGATTTACTTTGTGGGCGTGCACATGTGATCAATTAAATAAATACATTGTCATTCTTTCCCACACTGGTATCCGGCTTCACTGTGTTAATTGAAATTGAGTTATTTTACAAAAAAAATGTGTTGTTCTGACAAAAATAATGAAGTATGTTGTACCTATTTTCAATGTCAGGCGGTACTGTACCCTTTCATTGTAACACCCCACCCGTCATTTAGCTGGTTTTGGCGTGTGTTCACCCCAAATAATTGACTAACAGACCAACAGAGAGCGCAAAACTGGCGCAATATCGGATAACGCAAAAAAGGGATATGGCCCTGTGACTCCTGATTGAACTGCGGTGGCAGTGTTAACATTAATTTATTCAGAATTGATCACTTTTAATTAAAAAGGGGAGCACATTGATGTCATATTCAGCTATGGAACACCAGATCCAAATGTTGAACATAAAATTAATTAAGAAAGTGACTTGGGATTTCAACTACTTGATTGAAAACAGATGCAGTCGATTAACACAAATTTATTTTAACTCCCGACCTTCAATCATCACATTACAAGACTCTCCTATCAGACAGTTAAATTGCGTTTGCGTGGAGTAAAGTGCGATAACTCAAAACTAATTCCTATCGACTGACCCAGGTGTAATGTGAAGTGCGAGAAGAATTCTACAGTACACGGCCCATGAAACCCTCGTGGAAAGTTTGTCGATGTGATCCAACAAGTTAATCAGTGGCCGGAGCGGGCGCAATATCACCGAATACAGCGTGGCGGAGCGGCATCGTTGTGTGGACGTCGGCCGACCTCATGGTGCTGCAAGGCTGCACTCGTCTGTTCACTCCTAGCTATCTTGCTCAGTACATAGCTGGACCAAAACTTTCTATCTCCAAGCTCTATCGTTCCATTTGCTAAGTTCTAAACTGCAGAGATGCTCACTCTTACTCAGGCAAGCTGAGTAAAGAACGCCACATCCCCACTCTAGGCAAGCTGGGAACAGAAGACCTCTGTGGAAGCTTCTCACAGTCCGCTCTTCGGCTCGGTTTCCCCTCCAGCAAAATCACTTACGCCAATTGCAGTGCAAGTTGCGTTAATTATGCGTCGCTTCCCAGTGCCGACCAATGCCTGCTCTGGGAAGTGAACAAATTCCCACAAAAATTCCCTTCCTCTCAACTTCTGCTATATAGCTCCTCCGAGGCCACCAATCAAGTTTAGTGTCTGCACAAACACCAAGTTTTCCGGAATTCTGACTCCCAGGAGAGTACTTCAAATTCCTTGGTCCTACGTTCCCATCGGAGGCTGGCGTATTTCATTCTGTCACTCTTCCCCTGATTTGCTTCAGACTCTGCGGATTGTGAGTTCGGCGTGAAGTTGCTACAGTCATGAACATGCATATTTTGACCTCTGTTGACTGCTCCACCGTAGATTTGCGCAGCTTTCTTGCATGTTTCATAGAAAACGGGACGATGGACATTTATCAACAGGTGTACTAGTTCTCCCTCTGTTTCCCAGTACACCAGCATGGAGTCGGGGTCAACCACCCACTCACTGTCACTCATCTTAAGGTGGCTGGAGGCCACGCCACATTACCGCTTTCTCAGAGCTTGAGCCGCCCTAAGCTGCATATTGTCACTTCCCTTAGCCGCTACCCCGGTGGTCACGGTCAATTTTGAGTACTTCCCTGGGCTAAACTAACCTCCAGTAAATTGATGCGTTTCCACACAGTTTTCATGTCGTGCGAATTACTTTAAAACCATCAGCCGGCATTAATTATTCCAATACGTCCATACTATACCCTCTACAAGATGCATTGTGCCTTGTCATTCATTTTGTTCAGCCCTTCTGTACGCTCAACGTGAGTTAGGTGATCTTTAATGACTTCATGTAAGGGGCATAGTTCTTGCCATCTTACAGTATTTCAAGTAATGAATATTTTTGTGAGGTAAGTGCTTAATGAAATGTATAGGTTATTGTTAAGATTTCTTTATAGTCAGGGCCATTCTTTTGAATTAATTATTTGTAGTCAGGTTATCCTTTTTTTTGAGCAGTCAGACTGCATTGCGGTGGAATATTGTGGGTCAGTGTTGACAGAAGAATAAGTAAAGAGAAAGTAGGTTCACTTGCATTCAATTTCACTCAGCAGTTTATGTAAAATTTTTAATAAAGAAGTTTCAATTTCTGTTTGCGAGTGCCCTTTGGAACACGACAGTTTCCCCCGGTTTACTGAACACTGTACTCGGTGAGTAAAATATCACATCACAGAATTAAATGTGAACTGTTCTATTTTCTCTATCACTGTCCAGTCACAAATGCTTAATATTATGTTATTTTTCATGTGCACGAAGTAATATATGAGAAACCAACGTTAACTCTTTCGCGTTAGTCGAGAGCAAAGTGTATAGAAGGTGCAAGAGTTTTCACTTCCTAAGACTATATTCCAAATAGTGCTCTCCGTAGACATTTTGGTTTCTGAGCACTAGTATTGTTAAATAAAAGAAGGTGCAAGAATCCAGCTATGAGCTTATTGCGCTTACTGTAAGGGTATTGGCTGTATTTGATTGTAGGAAATTATACAAAACATAAATGAAGATAAGTACAAGGGGGAATTGACCCTTGCTGTAAGGAAATACAGATTTAGTTGCTATATGCCGGTTCCGTCTCGCCCACTGAGTGCCTTCGGCGCCAGTAGGAAACCTAATTTTTATCTTTAGTGATATATGGTATATGGGCATAGTGCCGTGGTCTAACCTTTCGTTCCCAGTGCTGGAACGTCATCAGAGGCTAAAACGACTGAAGTAGTAATTTCGTAGTCAGACATAATCCTCAGGTCGAATTGTTTGCACACATCAACGCAACAACTGAGTCGCTACGTTCTACGGCGTCTCTGTATATCGTCGTACAGCAATGAATGGACCTTAATGAACCTGCGGTATCGCAGATTACTGATAAACTTAACGTCAAAATTGATGTCCGCTAAGTAAATGAATTTGAAGCAATTAAAATCGCTCGAAATTGGAAAGGCCGCTGGACCTGATCGGATACCAGTTCGATTTTACACAGAGTACGCGAAGGAACTTACTACCCTTCTTGCAGCGGTGTACCGTAGGTCTCTAGAAGAGCGTAGAGCTCCAAAGGATTGGAAAAGGGCACACGTCATCACCCGTTTTTAAGAAGGGACGTCGAACAGATGTGCAGAACTATAGACCTATATCTCTAGCATCGATCAGTTGTAGAATTTTGGAACACGTATTATGTTCGAGTATAATGACATTTCTGGAGACTAGAAATCTACTCTGTAGGAATCAGCACGGGTTTCGAAAAAGACGATCGTGTGAAACCCAGCTCGCGCTATTCGTCCACGAGACTCAGAGGGCCACAGACACGGGTTCCCATGTAGATGCCGTGTTTCTTGACTTCCGCAAGGCGTTCGATACCGTTCCCCACAGTCGTTTAATGAACAAAGTAAGAGCATTTGGACTATCAGACCAATTCTGTGATTGGATTGAAGATTTCCTAGACAACAGAACGCAGACTGTCATTCACAATGGAGAGAAGTCTTCCGAAGTGATTTCAGGTGTGCCGCAGGGGAGTGTCGTAGGACCGTTGCTTTTCACAATTTCACAATATACATAAATGACCTTGTGGATAACATCGAAAGTTCACTGAGGCTTTTTGCGGATGATGCTGTGGTATATCGAGAGGTTGTATCAATGGAAAATTGTACTGAAATGCAGGAAGATCTGCAACGAATTGACGCATGGTGCAGGGAATGGCAATTGAATCTCAATGTAGACAAGTGTATTGTGCTGCGAATACATAGAAAGAAAGATCTTTTATCATTTAGCTACAATATAGCAGGTCAGCAACTGGAAGCAGTTAATTCCATAAATTATCTGGGATTAGGCATTAGGAGTGATTTAAAATGGAATGATCATATAAAGCTGATCGTCGGTAAAGCAGATGCCAGACCCGAGATTCATTGGAAGAATCCTAAGGAAATGCAGTCCGAAAACAAATGAAGTAGGTTACAGTACACTTGTTTGCCCACTGGTTGAATGTTGCTCACCAGTGTGGATCCGTACCAGATGGGGTTGATAGAAGAGATAGAGAAGATCCAACGGAGAGCAGCGCGCTTCGTTACAGGATCATTTAGTAATCGCGAAAGCGCTACGGAGATGACAGATAAACTCCAGCGGAAGTCTTTGCAGGAGAGAGGCTCAGTAGCTCGGTACGGGATTTTGAGGAAGTTTCGAGAACATTTCTTCACCGAGGAGTCAAGCAGTATACTGCTCCCTCCTACTTATATCTCGCGGAGAGACCACGAGGATAAAATCAGAGAGATTAGAGCCCACACAGAGGCATACCGACAATCTTTCTTTCCACGAACAATACGAGACTGGAATAGAAGGGAGAACCGATAGAGGTACTCAAAGTACCCTCCGCCACACACCGTCAGGTGGCTTGCGGAGTATGGATGTAGATGTAGATTTAGATGTAGATGATCAATTCTGCTGCCTTGGAAGCAAACTAACACATGACGGGCGAAGCAAGGAGAACACAAAAAGCGGAATGGCACAGGCAAAGAGGGCATCCCTGGCCAAAGAGAAGTCTGCTACTGTCAGACATCGGTCTTAATCCGAGGAAGAAACTCTGAGCGAATATTTGCTACATAGCATTGAATGGTAGTGAGTTATGGACTGAAGGAAAACCAGAACAGGAGAGAGTCCAAGCATTTGAGATGTGGTGCTACAACAGAAAATTAGGTGGAATAAAGTAATGAATTAGGAGATTCTCCACAGAAACGGCGAACAACAGAAGATGCGAAAAACAGAGACAAAAGGAGGGACAGGATGATATGTCATGTGTTGAGACGTCAGGTACTAACTAAAGGGTAGGAGATGGAGCGGTAGACGGTAAAAACTGTAAGGGAAGATAGAGACTGGAAGACATCAGACAAATAATTGACGATGTTCAGTGGAAGTGCAACTCTGAAACGAAGAATTTGGCATTAGAGAGGATTTAGTGGTGGGCTCCATCTGGCTGGTTACAGTTCGTGATATGATACTGCCAACTTATTGTTGTTGTGCAGGCGGCAATTGCACTTGAGTTCTTTAAGCTTTTGGTAGCTCCTTCGCAGTGTTCACATATTTTACAGCACGAATCTTTATAGCCACTGATGATGTCTCCGGCATTAGTAGACGAAACGTCGAAACGTTAGGCACGGAGGCACCCTGTATGCCACGGCGTATTTAAGAGTAATGACAAAGCAACCAAATACTGGATTGTCAATCCAGCGCCGTGCCATCAGAATACTCCTCGACTGCACCACAAATTGCGCATCACCTTTTGCTGCGACTTTCAAAGCTAGCTGTTAACGTGCATAATTACTAGCCACATCTCTCGTCCACCGGTCCCTCGAGAGAACCAGCTCGTCGGCAATGCTTCGCTTTAAAGACCGGCGGCGCACTGCAGTCCGACTCCTGCGGCAGTCAGACGCAATTCGCCGCGAGCACGTCGTCAGCGTCCCTAGTTCACCAGAGAATAAGTACTCAGTGCTCCGACGCTTCCCCGCACCTCGGCAAAAGAGATGAGGCGCATTTCCCACCGCAAGTGGTCCGTGTGTACGCGAGAAAACGTGTTTGTGCGGGTTGAGATGCGTGCGACTGCCTCCCTCCTCCAACTTTATTACCGCCAGATGGAAGTTGGCTGCTTGTCGACCGCCCACTCTGCGGAGAGGGCACTGTGGCAACACTGGATGGCCCGGCTTTCGCCTAAACTAGGTCAGCCGTTATTAACTCAAACTAGCAGTTTTCTAATTTTCTAACTTTCTGTTACGCTCCTTTTATCGCCGAGGAAAAAAACGGATGAATTAGATTAAAGTTACTCCTCGGAGCTTCCCTTATTTCTACTGGAGAGCTATCTCCCCGCCGAGCACAAATTTCGGTGAAACATATATATATGTCCGGCTTCTCTCGTAGCTGAGCCGGCTCTCCACGGATTCAGGCACGGCAGCAAGGTCCTCGAGTGGCCTCGATCTCATGGCGTCCCCCCCCCCCCCCCCCAAGGACATTTGTTCCACAAGTTTAGATTGAACGTCTGCGCGGGCGCGTTCCTGCGGCTTGCTTCTCTGCCGTTCTTAAATCTCTGGTTTCTCACCCCCCCCCCCCCACCCTCCCGTCCCCTCCACCACCCACCCCCACCAACCACTCACTGCGGCGGGGGTAAGGTGCGGTGGCAGCTCCGTTGCCACGCCCATCAGACACATTTGTTTTCATTAGCGCTCAGCCGTTGCATGCTATTAGTTGTGGTGGTCCAATGACGCTGGGTAATTCAGTAGATGGTAGAATTGGAACAGTAGGGCTTGTGTCTCATTTTATACCGGGAGTTTATAATTAAAGTGCAACTACTTATCGGCGTCCAGTGTAGAAATGGAAAAAAGTTTTCCGGGTTTGTTTCGTCTCGGTTATTACAGAAATCGCAATATCAATTAGCCACTGCCACAGTACTACAATCATTCAATTTTAAATAAACTTTTTTAAATGACTAATTTTTATTCATAAAATTCGCATTTTATTAAAATGTTGAGTTATTACAGTAAATCGGAAAATCTATCAGTGCTATTTTAATAACAGTGCCGGCAGAAACGAGCAACAAACATCTGGCATAGGAATCGTTAAGCATTGCTGAGACTGCAAGTCCCTATTGCCGCGTGTGGTGGCTTAAAGTACGCTTATACAGGCAGTGTAACGGCCTTGCCACAGTGGTAACACTGGTTCCTGTCAGATCACCGTAGTTAACATCTCCGAAAGAACAGACCTCTTCATACAGATAACACTTATCGGCCAATGATCTTCTTCACTGCCGATGCACTCAAATTGCTGAAACACTTACGGGAATCGATAGATTGACTGCCTCGAGTAACGAGTATAGTGGGCATTTTCACTACAAATGTAGTGTGTGGACAGTAAGTTGCAAGTGTGGGTGTCACGGTGAGCATGCCAGAGATAAGTCCTTGCAGTCGCACTATCCTCTGTGTCCTCGATGGCTCAGTCGGATAGAGTGTCTGCAATGTAAGCAGGTGATCCCGATCGGGACATACATTTTCAACTGTCCCCGTTGGTATTTATCAACGCATGTAAGCAGCTAATGGTCTGGATTTCATTGTAATTTCATTCTTCGAGAGCTGCAACATCACCAGTGGTATTTGTTCTTTCGGGCATGTCCGAAAGAACAGATATCCTCTTCATAGGGAAATGACCGTGTGCGTCCACCAGCTATCAGTAATGGTGTTCTGCATTACAGCATGACTGGGAGGGAACATTTCGAAGACCTCACACGGGGGAGAGTCATCGGCATTTGAAAGAAGTACGAAGTGGGACGAGTGTAACCCAGGAGTTTCTTATTACTCACTGCGTTGATACACGCGCATAGAGATCATTTAGTACCATAGGAGCTGCTATTCGAAGGAGAGGAAGTTGGCGACTATGGTTAACTACGGCAGCAGTTGAAAGGTAGTCTATGCAGTAGGCAAGGTGAGCCACACATCAAACAATTGCAACCACATTTAACTTGACTGCAGGTGACACATCTCACACTCCAACGTCGAACGACGACTGCATGGGGATGGTCTCTTTGGCCGACGACCCGTTCAGCGTGTTTCTACGACTCCAGCTCATCAGCGGCACCGTACTCAATGGTACCTAGAGGATAGGGATTGGACCAACGAGAAGTGGAGTCGGCTGCACTTCTCGGAAAAGAGCAGATTCAATCTGTGCAGTGATTCTGCATGTACCTCATATGGCGAGATGTGAGAACATTATAGAACATGACCGTTAAGGTGGTCCACGTGTCATGGTGTTGGGGGAGGCATAATGTAGCCAGAGTATACTGACCACGTTACACTCAATGGTCAGCATTATTGTGACACTGTACTCCTTCCACGTGTATATCTTTTCAGGGGTGAATTTGACCCTGACTTCATTTTTATGTATGAGAACGAGCGACCACATCGAACACTGCAGGCGAAGGAGCTCGTGGACGAGAGGATATTCTGCGAATAGACTGGCTTATTAGTGCAGGGGAGAGATACTGCAACAGTTTTGGGTCACCACGGTTCCGAGAACTCCTGAAGATACACGTTGGTTATGTTGGTTATGGATGTTGTATCACAGACAGAGACCCTTTGACTGTTCAGAGATGTCACTAAACCCGCCGAAAGATGTAAACAACCATGCATGAGCAGCGCCCATTAGCCGGAGGTGGTCCGACAGCCGATCAGTTCCAGTCATTTCAGCAGTAAGGAGATATACGACTCGTTCAAATGGTTCAAATGACTCTGAGCGCCATGGGACTTAACTTCTGAGGTCATCAGTCCCCCACAACTTAGAACTACTTAAACCTAACTAACGTAAGGCCTCACAGACATCCATGCCCGAGGTAAGATTTGAAACTGCGACCGTAGCGGTCGCGCGGTCCAGACTGTAGCGCCTAGAACCGCTCGGCCATCCGAGCGGCTATACGACTCGTGTTTCTCGTAGTTCAACCGTGCCTAAACGATCAATACCACGGTTCGATCACGTCTGCAGTGTTACTTTGTGCCGGGAAGGGCTCTCTACAAGGGAAGTGTCCAGGTGTCTCGGAGTGAGGCAAAGCTATGTTGTTCTAACGTGGAGGAGATACAGAGAGACAGGAATTGTCGATGACATGCCACGCTCAGGCCGCCCAAGGGCTACAACTGCAGTGGATGACCGCTGCCTTCGCATAATGGTTCGGAGGAACCCTGACAACAGTGCCACAGTGTTGAATAATGCTTTTCGTGCAACCACAGGACGTCGTGTTACGACTCAAACTATGCGAAATAGGCCACATGGTGCGCAACTTCACTCCCGACGTCCATGGTGAGGTCCTTGTTTGCACCCACGACAACATTCAGATTGGTACAGATGGACCCAACAACATGCCGAATGAGCCTCTCAGGATTGGCATCAGATTCTCTTCACCGATGAGTGTTGCATATGCCATCAACCAGACAATCGTCGGAGACGTGTTTGGAGGCAACCCGGTCAGGCTGAACGCCTTAGACACAGCGTCCAGCGAGCGCAGCAGGGTGGAGGTTCCCTGCTGTTTTGGGGTGGCATTATGTGGGGCCGATGCACCCCACTGGTGGTCATGGAAGGCGCCGTAACGGCTGTACGATACGTGAATGACATCCTCCGAGGACGACAGTTGGCACCCCCATCGTGTACATCTTGTGAATGACTTCCTTCAGGAAAACGACATCGCTCGACTACCGTGGCCAGCATGTTATCCAGACATGAACCCTGTCGCACGCACCTGGGATAGATTGAAGATGGCTGTTGATGGACGACGTGGACCACCAACCACTCTGAGGGATCCACGCCGAATCGCCGTTGAGGAGTAGGACAACATAGACCAACAGTGCTTTGATGAACTTGTGGATCGTATTCCATGACGAATGCAGGCGTTCATCAATGTAAGAGGACGTGCTACTGGGTATTAGAGGTACCAGTGTGTACAGAAATCTTGACCACTACCCCTGAAGGTCTCATTGTGTGGTGGTACAACCTGCAATGTGTGGTTTTCATGAGCAATAAAAAGGGCGGAAATGATGTTTATGTTTATCTCTATTCCAGTTTTCTGTACAGATTCCGGAACTCTCGGAACCGAGGTGATGCAAAAATTTTTTTTATGTGTGTATATCGTCGCGGCGGACGGCCAAAGGAAACTCCTGCCATCATCCGCTTCATGCCCAAGTAGCAGCATCTAAATGGCCGCCTGCTCGGACACATAATATTTTGAAATACTGTTGTATCGTAATTGAGAATCTTCGCAATTTATTTACGAATGAAGTTAAGTAGGCTCTATTCACAAAAAAATTTTCAGCTCTCCTGCATTTAAACTTTGGTGTCTAGAACATTTAGAACCGAACTGACAGTAGAATAAGACATCTGAACTACAACTTTAAGAGACCTTGTATTGATTGCTATTTACATCAAAATCTTGAAACTTGTGATAGCCTTATCATTTAATGAGTTTAATCACGTGCTGTAATCAGAACTCTCTACCATTAACATAACTGATACTTAATCAACTATAAATAAGGACGTTTTTGTTCCAAATTTAATTTTATGTTAATTTCTCCAAAACTATTGGAGGCAGCTCAGTGGGGTCACAAAGGTAAGGTTTTCTTATATGAAACTGACGCTTCGTTCGAATTTTTGGATTTCCAGCTTTACTATTGATTGCCACTTATTTTTCGTAAAAACGTGGATTCCGACTAAAACATTGTTCCGATCAAGTTGAAAGTTTTTGATTTTGACGTACATTTGCACATTCTCACCAGTTTTTTCTTTCTTGCTTTATTATTTAGCGCCACTTGTTTTTTATTTGAAACCACGTATTTGGGGAAACATATTCATATGATCACTCTGAGATTTGACAGTTTAAACATTATTTATTTTAGCATATGTTGACAAAGCTTGGAAAAACTAATTTTTAATTTCATTCTTAAATTACGGTGCAGTGCTTGTATACCACACACAGGCAGCATTAGCAGTGAACTGGGGTAAGTCCCAGCACACTCACTCGCCTTTGTATCTTTCAAATGATACAGCGCTTGTTTCTCCACAATTTGAGAGGATAAAAGGAGAGGAGATGAAATGAAAAGCTGTAGCAGTGTCAGCTGCGACCGAGAATAACCCGTCTCCACTTTGCTTTGCTGACGAAAACAGAAAGTGATACCTTCGAAAGCTTGAACTCCTTTATGTTTTCTTATGATTTGTTTGTAAATTTAAACTTACCACTGAGAAGATATGTCGGTACGTACTTAGATCGAGGCCTAGGTTCAGAATCTCGTCATAGCGCCGGCTGACAAAAAAAGTGAAACCCCCAATAGGAGAGGAAGAAACGGAATGAAACTTGAGGGGATATGTGATGTTATTTTAATGATTACGGTATTGAACCAAATTTGCAATGAACTTGGCAGTATGGGTCCAATTACCAGTTTGAAACTGCACGCCTTCTAGCATGTGTGTATGCTCTGATTGGGCTGGGGATTGTGTCATAAAGACGTTATTTCCTGTCATGAGGCAAACTTGACCACAATTGTTTGAATCTGTCCTTTTTAACAAGGATACTGCCACTAGAGTAGAGTTGACGTGGGAGCTAGTCTGACACATGTTCTATCGTGGACAGATCTGGGGATCTTGCTGACCAACGAAGTAGCTAAACATTACGCAGACGGTTCATGAGGACACGTATATTGTGTGGGCCAACATTGTCCGTTTGATAAATATGGAACAATTCATAGAACTTTTATTCGTGGCCGTCAACTAACAGCTGTGATGCACGTTTTAAGAATAGAAATAAACAGTTGTCAGCTTCAGAATTTTTTTAATCAGCCTGTCGGTGGTAATCATCATATGCCGCGTGATATTTTAACTGTTCGCCTATAATGTGAAGGTTTTTGATCACCGTATCTTCACATTGTTTACTACTTAACTACTTGGTTCAAATGACTCTGAGCACAATGGGACTTAACTGCAGTAGTCATCAGTCCCCTAGAACTTAGAACTACTTAAACCTAACTAACCTAACGGCATCACACACATCCATGCCCGAGGCAGGATTCGAACCTGCGACCGTAGCGGTCACGCGTTTCCAGACTGTAACGCCTAGAACCGCTCGGCCACTCCGGCCGGCCAACTACTTCACAGTACCATGTAATCATTTTAACGTAGGACTCCGTCGTCCTGAGTTTGCTTGACGATTGCTTTCCGATGTAAGCTTAATTGAACGATCTTCTGAGGATGGCAAATTAATTTACCGAAACTAGTCAAGAAGTTAATTTAGTAAAAATCTTTGCTGCTGACGACTGACTATTTGTATTATTAGAATAATTCGTAGAACTCTGGAACATGAAACCAGGTAGGGAACCGAACTAAAGTTTCATAAAACGATGATGGAACCGTTAGTATTACATACAAGTGAGACGTGGGTGCTGGCGAAAAACCAAAGCTTAGATGAATTATCTCAGGGCAACCAAAGGCTGCACATTTATGGGCAAATTACGAAATACCGAAACAGACCAACAGCTATAAATCTTTACATTGGAAAGGAAAATGGAAAAAGTATATAGTCAACTGATGCAACTGTTTAGAGGGATTGAAGCAAGCTCATCGGCCACGAGCTTCGAGACCACTGCACAGAAAAGGGTCGGATGACCGAGTACATGTTGATTTCCCAAACAGGCTGTGCAGCCTATTCCGTGATGTGTCGATGGAATTTATGATGATCCTCTCGACCTGTGAAGTTTCATTTCCGTTGCTTTTCCCCTTCTGACTGCTTCACTTCTTTTTGTCAGGAAGTGTTGTAAAAATATTGTTTGTTAAAAAAAAAGTGGGTGGGTCGTAATCCTTATACTATGCACCCTTCTGGGCCCATGTTGCATTTCTTGCTCTCATACTTTTACTGTAGAGGTAGTAGAAATACTGCCTTGTGTCTTCATTCACTTTCGTGGCAGTACAGCTGTTTTTGGCTAAATAACAGAATAACTTGGCTGAATTTCAGCAGAAGGAACCAAAGAATTGGTGTGGGTAATTGATTGGTCAACCGAAACTAGAAATCAGAAACGGAGCCAGCCCGAGTCTAATGTTGAGGGCTGCATACATACAAATGAAGGTGCCGCTGTTACATCAGTGCCAACCGGTTTCCTGCGTTCCCGCTGTAGTTCCGCTAGTAAGACGAGTCTGAGAACTGTGGCGCAATGGTCGTTTCATACTCGTCGACTCGATCTCTCTTTCGGAAGCATGCAAGAGTGTGAGGCTAGTGGTGGCTTAATATTAGTACCATATCTGAGTACACGGACTTGCTGCTGCAAAGTTGCGCTGATAAGGCGAGATAAACGATTGTCAGGATCAGATGGTCTTTAATGGAGCTGTTTTGTGAGACAGTGGAGGTTGTAAGACGAAAATTAGTTGATGCAAAGTACACTGTAGCAGATGTGATCCATTAGAGAAGTAGTGATATCTGGAATAAGTTTCACACTACAGCTCATGCTTCATACCGGAAATATAGAAATTTCGTCCAATGAAAACAAAATGGCTGTATTCTTGTTTTTCCGATTGCACCACGAGAAATCACGCGGGCAGCGTCAAACGAAAACTGGGCACAGTGTATAACGTCGCTGTTATGTCACTCATACAAAAAAAAGAGGGCTCTATGTCTGTATTCATTTGGTCATGGCAGCTTGTGTTTATGGGCTGACAGCGAATTATGCAGCTTATCATTCGTTTATGTAACTTATTTCAATAATTAATCACCATTTAGAAATTGAATTTCATCCTCATGTCATGTTTTCTGATGCTGTCGTTAGAGACTCGGCAACGCCTCGAAAGTGTGTATATGTCAATGTATTTGTTGACACTCTCTGAATGGATATCAAATATGAAACTAAATTAGCTGCAGGCTTCAAAAATGTTTTATGTCTATAAACGTAATGTAAAAAGCGATAAACAGTTACTTAGGTATGTAACTTGCTTCTGTAATTTAGACAATTCGAACGCTTTGTGTCATTTCAAGCTACACCTGAGAAGTCTGCAAAACCAAAATCATGACTGTATTAAATCAATGAATAGTAATTTAGAGTTTAACGGCGAAAATTTCCTTCTAAATGGTAGCGTATGTAGCGGGAATGCCGCCAGTTAGCGGTTGTAATCGCGAACTCGTGTAATAGCTATCGTTTCTGAGAGAGTCGTGTGCAACTATACCCAACAACAGACTCAGTTGACGAGGGGGCTGCGGCTGGGACTCACGAATCGAGTCTATGGGCATACGGAGATAGAGAATCTGGGGATGACGTCCCAGGACTCGTTATCGAATGTATAGCGAGCATGGTTGGAGATCTGTTAGATGCCGATCAGTTTGGCTTTATGAAAGGTAAAGGCACCAGAGACGCAGTTCTGACTGTGTGGTTGACACTGGAAGCAAGACTGAGGAAAAATAAAGACACATTCATAGGATTTGTCGACCTGGAGAAAGCGTTCGACAATGTCAAATGGTGCGGAATATTCGAAATCCTAAGAAAAATAGGGTTAAGCTACAGGAAAAGATGGGTAACATACAATTTGTACACTTGACAGCAAAAAAAGTGGGTCACTGCTGAATACAACCAACATAACGTAGCTGTGTTGCAGGTCCTCTAAACATCAAAACCCCATGGGGTACAGTCGTTTGACTACACGCAATGGGTACCGCAAGAGACTACTAAGAGACCAAAGTGAAGAAGATATAATGGCATTGTGGTCTGGAAATCACATTAAACATGATATTCCTTCTCTACCAAGTAGACGTTATGTGGAACCACAATAAAGTAAGGAGTGGCAATATGTAGTAACTCTATCACCAGTAGCCGGCCGGTGTGGCCGTGCGGTTAAAGGTGCTTCAGTCTGGAACCGCGTGACCGCTACAGTCGCAGGTTCGAATCCTGCCTCGGGCATGGATGTGTGTCATGTCCTTAGGTTAGTTAGGTTTAATTAGTTCTAAGTTCTAGGCGACTGATGACCTCAGAAGTTAAGTCGCATAGTGCTCAGAGCCATTTGAACCATCTATCACCAGTAACCTTTCTTATACTATTTACTTATTTCTAGTGACGAAACAAACCATGTGTATGGCCATAGGACACTTATTCAATCTTTTATTTCAGCTTCTGTATGTCGATAAAATTGGTTCTGAACTGGGAATGCAACTCAGGCCGCCCTTAACGCGGAATTTGATCCCTTCGTGACAATACAGCTCGACTACAACTTGTTGTTTGTTCAAAACTGCAGATTCCTCAACATCTCCACATATTGCGCATGAATGGGTTCGAATCCGGGCCCAGCACTAAAGTTTTCACTATGTATTATCAAGCTCTAGCATGAGAACACCTATCTGTTGGTGGACAATAATTTTTATTTTTAATGCATTTGCATTCGTTGTCAACATTAACGATATCTGACGTTTTTGACTCCCAATGAGACACAGAACTAGTTGCGAGATCACTGTAAGTTCAAGGATGTTATTCCGAGCTGCTGGTGGAGAAAAATTCGGTAAGTGTCGTCTCTTTGTGTGTAGTCAACAACGATATGTTTGGGGTTCGATTCTCAGTCAGCACTGAACTCTTCGTCATATTATTTCTAGTTCAAACATGATCACATGTTGCTGCTGGTGTAACAGACCCATACTTAACGTTCCTTTTCTCTAGAATATAACAGTGATATGTGCCGAGTTGGAGTCCTGGGAAGGAAAAATTAATGTTTCGTCTCATCATCTCATTTAATACATCTAGCTACTGCCGAGAAGTTCCGATATGCCAAAGTTGATTGTTCTTCGATAACAATCCGATTAGGTTCTGGGTTGGAATCCCTGTCCAACACAAAGCTTTACTTAACTGCATTTCAAATAAGTTACTTGTGAAGAAGCAATATTTAACATCTCCCGTAGTTCATTAACAGGGACGATAGATGCCGGGTAGGAATTCGCGACCGTTAAAAATGTTACGTTATGTAATTTAAAGTTGATATTTGCTAACTGATACTGTCCAAAAATGAAGTACATCACTCTCTTTATGCTTAGTCGGGAATGACTGTTAATTTCCGTCAGTCACGAATCTTAGTTTGCATGACCTGGGTTTGAATCCGTATGCAGAACGAGGCGGTTCGTCGTGTCATTTGAAGTTCATACATATTCTCAACTAGCTGCTCGTGAATAACGTAAATTTTTAATGACATTTTGTGTTAAATAACAAGTATGGTATGTTACTTTGAAGAGGAAATCATGAATACGACGAACTTACAACGTGCATTACCTATCTGACGTAATAATGAGAGTGCTAACATTTCAGGTATGTCATTTATTGCAATAAATGTGAGCTTACAAGCCTTAAGGAGAGTCTTATCTGTGATGAGGTGTTCCCTGATATTTTTAGTATCGTGGTATCACTTTACATCTTGAGTTATTGCGATACAGAGCAGTGTTTTCTCGTGGTGACATGTTGGAACCATTTTCAATAGTCAAACGACTGTACCAAGGAGCGATTAGAGGACCTGCTAGACAGCTGCGTTATGTAGGTTGCATGGCAATCAGGTGAAACGCAATTCAGGTGGTTCGGATACTTTTGAGCACGACTGTACATAAAATCAAAAGTGAAATATAAAATTTTTCACCAATAGCGAAATGCTGGAACCTTAATTGACGATAGAATTGTGTTTGTCTGACTTTGATTCGAACCCAGCATCAAGCACCGTCGGTTTCTAGCGAGGAACAGACGATAAATAGCTATTGTTGGTTCACCAGTAGCGAGATGGGCGCATGTTTCGCTAGACATCAGGCGACGAAAAGTTCTGTGCTGAATGGCATTGTAACCCCGCACACGTGGTCATGAAGAAACTTTAACCATCAATTTCATTTCCAATAATAGCTAGGAATGGCATGTTTGTACTTTCAATGATGTGATGGAAAATACTCTGCTGACCGGAAGTTGAATCCACAACATGTCGTCGTTGGTGATCACAACGAACACAACGTCAAACCCAAATCCGTTTTCACCAGTAGGATGGAGAGGAATGTTTGAACTTGAAAATATGTAAGAAAACGTTTGATCTTGTAATGTTTTGATAAAAATGCTCATCATATGGCTGTGAGTTGAAACGAACGCGTTACAGCTGACATCGCACGAAGAGACGTTGAAAATGCAACTATTTTTCCCCAGTAGTTCGGAGTGCACATGCTAGGGCTTGAAATGAAATAATCAATATTTTGTGCTGATCAGGATTCGAAACCATATAGGTGCCTTTCGAGGACGCCTAGAAGAGTTTGCAATCTTCGGGAACACAGTGAAATCGAATTATAATCCCAGTCCAGTTCCACAATTTTCAACGACTCAATTTCAAATAAAGTAAGAGCCTTGTGAACTTACATGGCCATTGGTTCATTAAATGAAATACGTTTTCTAGTTTACGACGGCTTGCTGGCGACAGAGTCTCTGCCTTACGGGATTTTTTCTCCAACTGTCACAGCTCAAACGAATCCCACTCTGTCCAGTCGGCAGCGAAGGGATATTATCTTTACTGAGGATATTGTACTACGGAGCTTACGGGCGTTCTGCACTTGGCGTTACTTGGGGGTGAAGGAGAGTTACTCGTGTGTTTTAAAAATCTACGCCTGACGTGAGATGTGAACCTACACGTTTTACACATCAATACAATATTAATCCACCAGAACACAGAGCCCCCTGCCAAGCACATAATTATGAATTAGAAGTATATGCAGATGTCAAGGGACGCGTAACAGGAAGGAGGGCGGGATCTGGGAATGGATGGAAATGCAGAAGTGTAAAATATAAGCGTGAAATGCTTGCAAAGTATTGCTTACTTAGATGTGTGCCACAGTTCGTTTTATCTTGGGACCGAGAGATAAGGAAGGACTGTTCTCAGAACGAAGAATGGGTTATAGGGAAGGGGAGATCAAAGAATATGGTTTCATTGGTGGTGAGAGGAATGATAGAGAGTAAAGACAGCAGCAATTAAAAGAGAAAATGTAGCGTCATTGGAAACCGCTAGATTTGTTTACAAAGTTTTGGGGGAGTGTAATAGAAGGGCACTTGCGGCGATAGTGTCAGAGAGAGAGAGAGAGTGAGAGAGAATAGAAGAGAGATTAAGAACGAGTAAACATAAATGTTCAAATTTGTGTGAAATCTTATGGGACTTAACTGCTAAGGTCATCAGTCCTTAATCTTACACACTACTTAACCTAAATTATCGTAAGGACAAACATACACACCCATGCCCGAGGGAGGTCTCGAACCTCCGCAGGTACCACCCTCCCAGTCCATGACTCCAGCGCCTGAGACCGCTCGGCTAATCCCGCGCCGCGAGTAACCATAATATGAAATCGTTTGCGTATTGTGTGGAGGACGGAGGGTGTATTCATGGATGGAGGGGAAGAGAGAGACGTATTTGAAATAACAAAAACTACTGTGACATAGTCCATCTACGCTGATTCGTTTGTAAGTATGTTGTCAGGGTATAAATGAAAGCCGGCCGCGGTGGTCTAGCGGTTCTAGGCGCGCAGTCCGGAACCGCGCGACTGCTACGGTCGCAGGTTCGAATCCTGCCTCGGGCATGGATGTGTGTGATGTCATTAGGTTAGTTAGGTTTAAGTAGTTCTAAGTTCTAGGGGACTGATGACCACAGATGTTAAGTCCCATAGTGCTCAGAGCCGTTTTTTTATAAATGAAATCCAAATAGAATACTTAACAAACCGTATATTCAAAAGAAACCCGCTTGAATTAAAAGGGCAACTCAAAGGAAAGCTAACCCATATTGTATCTTTTCTGTTGCCACGCGATCTTCCACTAGCGCCCAATGAGGAAAAATGACGCTAAAGAAGACATAACAAAACATTTTAAGAACTCTAATATTTCATCGAGAATCCTTCATTATTTTTACTTCTATCACGCGTCTTGGCACAGAATGTATAAGCCGTCGGACGTAACAGCCTGAAGAAGCAACGTCCTCCCAGGCTACCAGGACACAGTCCCAAAGAGCGTCCGCAGTAGTTGGTCGGTTTCGTGACCAGTTCTCTGTTAATGTTCTGGCGACCTCAGCCCACATGTTTTCCATGGAGTTCATATGAGCCGCCCGTGGCGGTCAGTCCATGACGTTGATGCTAATCGTGGAGAGCCACTGCTGAACAAATGCAGACCTGTGAATGAGAGAATGGTCCTCTTGCAATGTGACGTCCCCTTCTGCGTACAGCATTCGCACTGACGGAAGCATCACGTTTTCCCTGCGCGCTGTCCAGGGTTCCTTCTATCCTGTGAAGAATTCCTGCCCCTTTCGCAGAAATCTAACCCCAGCAGGTAACAGATAGCCGGCCACTTCTTCTCGTCGTGGTTACATATTCGCGTCGATGGCGAGTCCCTTGCGGCCTGTAAACGATTCGAGGACCGTCGTTATTGGTGGAAAACACAGTCTAATCAGTGAAAATGACGTTGTCGCACGACGCCCTCAGATGGAGCTCCGCAAATGCTAGCCGGTATAAAACGTTGTCTTCGCTGAGCTCTTGTATCACGGCGGATCGTCGTGCATGCAGTCCAGCGTCCCTCAGCCTTCGGCGAATCGTGTCACTGGAGCCGGGAAAGTTGCTCACCCGCCGCAACTGCTTCGCGTTGAGAAAGGGATTTACTATGGTCCTAGACACTAGGTCCCTGTCTTCCTGCTGTGAGCTCACTCTCTTCCTGCCTGAGCCAAGAGCCCTGTTGGTGATGCCTCTTTCAAGGCAGATCCTCCACCTTCTCGTTGCAGTGGTATGTGGTACGCCATACCGTCTGCCAGCTTCTCTGATGGAACATCCTGCTTTCTCAATGAGACTGACGACTCTACCTCGGCCGGCCGGAGTGGCCAAGCGGTTCTAGGCGCTTCAGTCTGGAACCGCGCAACTGTTACGGTCGCAGTTTCGAATCCTGCCTCGGGCTTAGATGTGTGTGATGTCCTTAGGTTAGTTAGGTTTAAGTAGTTCTAAGTTCTATGGGAGTGATGACCTCAGATGTTAAGTCCCATAGTGCCCAGAGCCATTTGAGCCATTTTTTGACTCTACCTCGAATAGACCTCTCCCAGTGAGCCATTGCGGCAGACAGCCTGATGTGTATTTCTGCTTGCCGCTCTGATACTGATTCCAGGAGAGGAGGTAAACCTATTTACGTCAAACGGAGCGGCAGAGGCAGAGGCATGCTGTGCAGCCGTGCTGGCTCGTCCCGGGCTGTTGGCCCACCAACGCCACCGCCAGCTCGCTCACTTGCGTCTCGCCTCGGCCAGCCTGGCTGGCCCGTACCTCTCGAGCCACGGCTAGTACAGACCAGGACCGCATGGCCACGATCACCCCTTGAAGGATCAAAAGTTACACCTAACCTACACAAGTCTGTAGAACAAACTAACGCAGCTACAGCTATTATGCTATGACATGTGCAGGCACACCTACAGTTGACGATTTATTCAAATATTTGACGAAGAATACTTTCAAAAATACTTCATTTTAAACATAGCTACCACAAAAAATTTCACCTAGCTAGCAATAGCATGACGCAGGAAACTGTACTTTCTTGTAAGCGCTGTGCATTAGACGTAGCCTTAAGAAAACCTGTATTCAACCACGACAACTAAGCGGAATGTAAAAGTAAACATGTTTGGCGGCAGCTTCTCCAAATATTAGTATATACTTAGTATATAATAAACGTTTTGTGCACTTATAACACGTACTCAGTGACTCTGAAACAATACATGCGGCACGACGGAAATTACTTTCTACTGAGGCACTTCATTTACATCTCAATGATACATGACTACTAGATAACATTGCTCTTTACAGCAGTCAATCCACTTGTAAATTAACATCATGATATCGCAGATATTAGGCAACACGTTACTAGGGATGAGAAAGGCCTTAACTTTTGCAAATAAACATGCTACTCCTAGCTACTACTGAATATGAAGTTGATTATTAACGTGTCTTCATAACCATGGGTGCGGCGTTCGACTCTCAGTCAGCATAGACGTTTTCGTCACCTTATTTCTAGTTAAACGTGTGCACATCTCGCTGATGGTGGACCAACATTGGACATTTCTCGTCTGTTCCTGGTTAGACAACGACGGCGATAGGCGCCGGGTTCGAATCCCGATCAGGCAATACAACTTCAGTCGTCATTTAAGGTTCCAACCCCACTACTGGTGACAAACTGTGATATCTACATTCTGATTTTACGTACTTATTCAACAATCCGATTAGGTGCTGGGTTCGCATCCTTGTCCCCAGCATTACATGATGGCATTTCAATTTTAAACACGTGCATCCTTTATTCCTTGACAATGCAACACTGTACAACGTCTTTCGAGGTTAATTACCATGAAGTTAATTGTCTTGTTAGGGTTCCTGCTTTCGTACAAACATTATCGTCATTTACGTTCAAGTGAGAACTGATAACTGATACTGGTGCAAACGTAAATATTTCACGTCTCTTTCTACCTAGTGATCCAGTCTCTATAAGGCACAAAGCTTTGCTTGGTTAACAATGGCTTTACGTTCTGGGTTTGCATCCGGATCCAAAACGAAGACGTTTGTCATATCATTTAAAGTACAACTTTGTGTACAAGTAACTGTTGATGAGTAATGTGAACAATGATATTACTTGTCATTCGCTGCTAACGTTGGGATTTCCGCAGAGTGGTTGCCGCCGTTAATCACGTTTCCTTTTCACTCCTTAGTATTACATAAAGTTGATGTGCAACCACTCCCCTTTGAACGTTGAACGACGTTCACCATGTGTTGGGTAAACCTTTTAGACAGTAAAGAACTTGTTTCCAATTGCCATACAACTTTATAAATGCATATACTGCCTCAAATATTTAATTGTGCCTAAGGATGACTGAACGATTTATGTTATAAAACTAGTTGTCCCACATCATTTGAAATGTCACTTATTGTAATTAAGTTTAGTTTACAAACGTTAAAGACTGTCTGATCTGTTCTGTACTATCGTGGTGTTACTTTATATCTGGACAGACTGTCATAAAGACCAGTGTTCTCTAGTAGTCTCTATCGGTACCCATTGTTTATCTTACAACGACTGAACTGTTGAGGGTTGTGACGATGAGCAACACAGATATGCTATGTTGGTTGCATTCATTCAGGTGCAGCCTACACGTTGGAATTCAGGAGTGACCCACTTTTTTTGCTGTTGAGTGTACAAGAGCCAAGAGCGACCAATGAGATTGTAAAGACAAGAACTAAGTATTCCCATTAAAAACAGGGTAAGACAACAGTGCAGTCTTTCGCCCTTACTGTTCAATCTATGAAAGCAGTGAAGGAAATAAAAGACAAATCCGGGAGAGTAGGAATAAAATTAAGGTTGGAATGTTATCAGTGATATTGCTACCCTCAATGAAGGTGAATAATTGTATGATCTGTTGAATGGAATGAACAATTTCGTGAGTACAGAATAAGGATATGAGAGTGATCCGAAGAAAGACAAAAGTTGTTAGAAGTAGCAGAAATGAAACTGGCAGAAATTTTATCAAAATCGGTGACCTCAAACTAGAAGTTAGGAATTCTCTTACTTTGTGAGCAAATAAACACATGACAGATGAAACAAGAGGACTTAAAAAGCATGCCAGCACAGGAAAAGAGGGCATGCTTGGCCAAAAGAAGGCCACTAGTATCAAACACAGGACTTAATTTGAGGAAGATACTTCTGAGACTGTACGATTGGAGCACAGCATCATGCCAGTGAATCTTTGACAGTTGGAAAACCGAAAAGGGAGAGACTCGAATATGTTGACATTTGGTACTCGGTAACGATGTGGCTGCTAGGCTAAGGAATAAGGAGGTTCTCCTCAGAATCGGTGAAGAAGGAATCAAGAGGAAACAATAAGAGTGGAAGACCAAGAACGGAGTGTTCTCATTAAAAAGAGTGTAAGACATTGACGTCGTTTTCCGGCACTACTGAAGTCCGTACGTCTAAGAAGCAATGACGAAAATGAAGGATTCGAGAGTGGATTGTAATTTGGTGTTAAAGGATATCAACGTGTAGATTCGCTGGTGACAGTGCTATCCTCAGTGACAGAGAAGAAGATACAGGACATGTTCAATGAAATGAACAGTTTAATGAGTATGGAACATGACCAAGAGTAAATCGAAGAGGCACAAAAATTACGGTAAGTAACAGAAATGAGAACAGCGAGAAACATAACATCAGAATTGAGAATCACGAAATAGATTAAGTTAAGAAATTCTGCTGCCTACGCAGAAAAACATCCTTGACGGACGGAACAAGGAGGACATAAAAAGCAGTAGCACTGGCATAAAGGGCATTCCTGGCCAAGAGAAGTGCAATATGATTGTCGGTAAGCCTCTGCATTGGCCTCAATTTCTTGAATTTTCTCCTCGTGGTCAGTACCTGAAATGTATGTGGGGGGAAGTAATATGTTATCTGACTCCTCCCGAAAAGTGTTGCCCCGGATTTTCAATTGGAAGCCAATCCGTGATGCACAACGCCTTTCTTGTAACGTCTGCCAGTGGAGTTTGCTTAGCCTCTCCTTAACGCTCTCTCGCCAGCTAAACGATCCCGTGACGAAACGCGTCGCTCTTCGTTGCATCTTCTCAATCTCCTCTATAAGTCCTACCTGACAGGGATCCTAAATACGTGAACAGTACTTAATAATCTGCGATCAAGCGCCTTATGAGCCAGTTCTTTAGCGGATAAGTTACATTCCCTTAAGATCCTTTCGATGAATCTAAGTCTGGTATCTGATTTTCCCACTAGACGCAGTTTCCAGCTGTTTGTCATCAATAGTGTAGCTGTACAATGTCGAATTCTTTCCCCATGTATGCGAAATATGTTTCATTTACGTTTGGAGCACAACGTCGTATGGCCATGAGAGACATGGACTGCGGTAAAACCAGAAAATGGTTCAAATGGCTCTGAGTACTATGGGACTTAACGTCTGAGGTCATCAGTCCCACAGAACTTAGAACTACTTAAACCTAATTAACCTAAAGACATCACACACATCCATGCCCGAGGCAGGATTCGAACCTGCGACCGTAGCGGTCGGGCGGTTCCTGACTGTAGCGCCTAGAAACGCTCGGCCACAGCGGCCGGCGGTAAAACCAGAATAGAAGAGAATAGAAGCATATCAGATATGGTATTACAGAAGAATTTTGAAAATTAGATGGATGATAAATAAATTGGGAGGTTCTTTGAAGGTTCGGCAAGGAAAGGAATAGATGGAAACACTGACAAGGAGAAGGGACAGGATGATAGGACGTTTGTGAAGACATTAGGGAATAATTTCCGTGGTAGCAGAGAGAGCTCTAGGCGGTAAGCCGGCAGTTGTGGCCGAACGGTTCTAGGCGCTTCAGCCCGGAACCGCGCTGCTGATACGGTCACAGGTTCGAATCCTATCTCGGGCATGGATGTGTGTGTAGTCCTTAGGTTAGTTAGGTTTAAGTAGTTCTAAGTTCTATTGGACTGATGACCTCAGATGTTAAGTGCCATAGTGCTCAGAGCCATTGTAGGAGGTAAAAACTGTAGAGGAAGACAGAGATTGTGATAATTTCAGCAAATTAAATAATTGAGGATGTTGGTTGCAAGTGCTACTCGGAGATGATATTGTTGTCACAGGAGAGCTGTTCGTGGTGTGGCAGCGTTAAACCAGTCAGAAGACTGATGGCACACAAAGAAAAGAAAATAAACAACAAATTTGAAAAACGGTGTTCATTTCTATGCTCCACCCCACACAAGGGCTGTGCGTCATTCGTCACTGGCACCTGCTGCGAGGTCGACTACCTCACGACCCCACCTCGCTGGAGGCAATACCCAGAGGTGCTGCATCGCGAATAACGAAGTAATGAGACGCAGCGCGGAGACATAGGGGTGTGGCAGGTGGAACGGGTTGTGTGCGGACGGCGCTCTGCTGCCTCGCCGGCAGTGTGTGATCATTGAGCTGCCGCTGGCTGTGCTCGTGAAGGTGTGTGTCTGCCTGTCTGCTGCTGCGGCGGCGGCGGATATGGGCCGCGCGCTCATTTCCTGGCCGCCGCAGCGCCTCGGGCGCCACGTGATTCCACCAGTGGTCAGAGCCGACACGCACCGAAGCCTGCCGAGTGACGCGGCCACAAAACCCTGCATTGTTTACATCTGCTTACTCACTGCGCCAACGGCTGCGGCGTGTTGGGCAAATGGTGCTGAGCACGGTACTGTCCAATCCCTTTCCATAACGTATGGACCGAGGTCAGAGACTGCTTACATACACTATGTGATCAAAAGTATCCGGACACCTGGCTGAAAATGACTTACTTCAATGGTTCAAATGGCTCTAAGCACTATGGGACTTAACATCTGAGATCATCAGTCCCCTAGACTTAGAACTACTTAAACCTAACTAACCTAAGGGCATCACACACATCCATGCCCGAGGCAGGATTTGAATCTGCGATCGGAGCGGTGGCGCTATTCCGGACTGAAGTGCCTAGAACCGCTCGGCCACACCGGCCGGCAAAATGACTTACTAGTTCGTGAGGCCGTCCACCGATAATGCTGGAATTCAGTGATGTGTTGGGTCACCCTTAGCCTTGATGACAGCTTCCACCCTCGCAGGCATACGTTCAATCAGATGCTCCAGCCCAGGTTGCAGCCCATTCTTCACGGAGTGCTGCACTAAGACGCCTGGCACGAAGTCGGCGTTCCAAAACATTCCAGAGGTGTTCTATTCGATTCAGGTCAGGACTCTGTGCACGCCAACCCATTACAGGGATATTATTGTCGTGTAACCACTCTGCCACAGGCCGTGCATTATGAACAGGTGCTCGATCCTGTTGAAAGATGCAATCGTCATCCCCGAATTGCTGTTCAACAGTGGGAAGACATCAATGTAGGCCTGTGCTGTGATAGTGCCACGCAAAACAACAAGGGGTGCAAGCCCCCTCCATGAAAAACACGACCACACCATAACACCACCGCCTCCGAATTTTACTGTTGGCCCTACACACGCTGGCAGATGACGTTCAACGGGCATTCGCCATACCCACACGCTGCCATCGGATCGTCACATTGTGTACCGTGATTCGTCAATCCGCACAACGTTTTTCCACTGTTCTATAGTCCAATGTTTATGCTCCTTACACCAAGCGAGGTGTCGTTTGGCATTTACCGGCGTGATATGTGGCTTATGAGCAGCCCCTAGACCATGATATCCTAGTTTTCTCATCTGCTGCCTGATTGTCATAGTACTTGCAGTGGATCGTGATGCAATTTGAAATATCTGTTTGATGGTCTGGATAGATATCTGCCTATTACACATTACGACACTCTTCATCTGTCGGCGGTCTCTGTCGGTCAACAGGCGAGGATGGCCTGTACGCTTTTGTGCTGTACGTGTCCCTTCGAATTTCCACTTCACTATCACTTCGGAAACAGTGGACTTAGGGATATTTAGGAGTGTGGAAAACTCGCGCACAGATGTATGACACAAGTTACACCCACACCCAATTACCTGACCACGTTCGACGCGCGTGAATTCCGCGGAGTGCCCCACTCTACTCTCTCACGATGTCTAATGACTACTGAGATCGCTGATATGGAGTACCTGGAAGTACGTGGCAGCACAATTCACCTAATATGATAAACATATGTTTTGGGTGTGCCCGGATACTTTTGATCACGCAGTGTACCTCGACATAAGAGTTTCCTAGGTTTGGTACCGCGCCATATTGTGTAAAACTACTGCTGGAGGAAACCAACTTTTCTGCTATGGTTGCAGTGGCCTTCCTCTGGGTCTACTGCCGCGTTCTAGCTACGCAGTGTCCCTTACATTTAGTTTTTACTTTTCACTGCGGGTGCCATTACGCAATAATTTTAAAACGGTAGGAAGAAGGAGAGGGAACTTTATTTTAATACGTTACTGCTGCGGAGGGAGAGCGTAAACTCTGTTGTCTATTGGCTCTTGTATTATGTGGCATGATTGGTTGTCACCTTCGAATGAGATGTTTAATCCTGTTAGCCAAGTGCTGGACGTCGGCCGCGCGGCAGCAGTTACTCGCCGGTAGTGCTCGCGCCTCTTGTTTACAGTGCCGTCTTTTGCCCTCTGAGTGTTGTCAGGCAAGATGGGGCAGGTTTGAGTCCATCCTCTCTGTTCATGTTCTTAGGGTGTTTAAGTATTTCGACGGCCTTTCTGATTATGCGTTTCGTCATAACCGGCTGCTTGGCCAAGACACAGGATTCGCTGCATTTTATTTCTTTCTCGCAATCTTGCTGATGTTCTGCCACTGCAGATTTGTTGTGTTGTCCTAGAGAAATATAGCGATCGTGTTTCCGAATGCGCGTTGTTATTGGCCTGCCAGTCTCGTCGACGTATACCGCTCCACATTCGCATTCCAACTCGTACACGCCTGCAGTGTGTAACGCATCTGCCGTGTATTTAGTGGAGCCTAGCACGTCCTGGATCCTGCGACCACTACAGAAGACAGGGTTCACTCCAACCCCACGAAGAAGTTTGCCTATTCGGTCAGTAACATTTTTCACATAAGCTAAGCGTACTGCTGGCTGCAGTTGTCTATTTCTTGCTTATCTTGCTTATTTGTATTCGTCAGCAAGGCTTTGTGGATCGGCTTATGGCTGCAGCCATTGGCTAGAAACGTTGTGCGTAGCCTTTTAAGCTCAGGTGTCATGTTTTGAGTATCACCTAGGGGCTGAGCACGGATTGCCAAAGATCGGATGAAAGAGTTCTTCTGCGCTGGGTGGTGGTAGGATTGGGCGTGCAGATACCTGTCTGTATTTGTAGGCTTGCGATATACTCTGTGCCTCTGTGTGCCCTCCGTTATCATGTATATTTCGACGTCTAGAAATGGAATTGCACCATTCTTCCCTACGTCAAGCGTGAACTGTATCTTCCCGTGCTGGTTTTTCAAATATTCGTGAAATTTATACAGCTTCGTGTCACCATGAGGCCATGTAGCGGTCGTGTCGTCCACGTATCTGAACCAGCGACGTGGGCATAAGGGAGCTGAATCAAGGGCCGTTGCTCCAAAGGTTTCAGTGAATATGTCGGCTGCCAGAGGAGATAGTGGAGACCCCGTTGCTACACCGTCTGTCTGCTCTTAACTTTTTCCTTGCCATTTTAAGTACGTTGAAGTCAGGCACAACTCAACCAGGTCACATATGTCTGGTGGGACATGCTTCTGAAGGATGCGGATAGTTTTGTCTGTTATCAAGTTCGTATATAGTGACTTCACGTTAAAGTTTACATATCTCTAAGTGGGATGTAATTACTCCAAACTTGTTCGTGATTTTACTCACGTGGGCATTAGGCTAACGTTTGATGTCTTGATTGAAAAAGGTGAGAGAAGGTCAGGTACACAGAAGACGTAACAGAACTCTAAGGGCAGAAAACGTACAGAAAGCCCTGTCTGGCGATAGATACCTTAACAAAAGTTCTAATCACTGTCTCAAAAAGGTGAGCGAAGTGATTAAATCTGAAATGTTCCTGCTTAGGAAATGCATTGCCTTGGAGGTGGCAATGGCTGATTACCCAGAGATATAACACGTTTACTTCCAAGAGGATTTTTGTTTCTTCTTTCTCTTTGTCTCTTCTTTTAAAGGAAGTTTGGTACAAAAGTAACACTTATGTCGCTTCCGTTTGCAGAATCAAATCGAGACCCAACATGGCCAAAAATTTTGTGGACAATTTCAGAAGCATCTGTGATCAACTGAATTTGGAGGAAGAGTTGACTTAGTTAAGAATTGTTTTCAGAGGAAACGGCTACTCTCCTAAGGAGATAAACAGGATACTGCCTCCCAAAAGATCTGGAGCTTTGGCTATAATACGAGTGACTGGTGTGTTATATTAAAGAATGCTCTTGCCCCCATCCGCTCAGAGGAGCTAATGGCATATTTCCCTTGTATGGTCCTTTCTAGGAAGGGGACATTGACGATTTCGATTGAGAAGTGTACGGTCATTCAGAAAAATTATTACTCATTTCATACTTTCTAACTACATTCATTTTTATCAATGTTCCATACATCACAGAAGATGTTAATCGCTTTATAGTTAAACTTTAAGACATTCAGAACGTGGCGCGCATAATTATACAGAATCTATTACTTCCAAAACCGCACGTCTCTGGCGGCCGCATTTAGCAATCACATCTGACCAGCACCGACTCATAAATCATTTCGATAAAGCAATCCTTCAAATGATCTGTGGAAGACGTAACTAACTAACCAAAATAACTAACATAGTCTGTACTGAACTGCTAGTCTGCAAACCCAAGCGTGCGCCGAAGCAGCAACAATCACTATATCAGAACACTTTGTCACCAGGCATCGATTAAACTATAATTCAGTATTGTGCTAAACCTACAGTAGCTGCAGTAACATAATACAGAACTTGCTAAGGCAAGCTGAAAAAGAAGAGGCAGGGAGAGAGAGGGTGATATACATATGTACGTGTGATAAACGCCTTCCCTTTAAAATGTCTCTCGTTCATACCTCCTCTGTGTAACCACAGATGACGTGTCACTGCTCTCATTTTTACTAATACTGCAGTACACGTAATGTGCCTGTTTGCTTCCACCGCCCTGAGTGGAATGCGCAAGTTCTAATAAATGTTCGCCAAGCTAAAGTCTTCTATAGTTGTTGTCCCCTGCCCAGAAAACAGCACGTGGGTGAGAATCCGTAGTCTTGAGGCTGTCAGAAGCTCTTAGCGAGGAACTGATATTATCTGAATAACTAAATTTTCAATTATATTTGTTCATATGGGATGCCACTCAATTTTTATTAGGAGAACACGAGAAACCGCAGAATTACATTCAACAAATAATTTCCATTCTTCAACAAAATACTGAACGTCGTATATCAGTAAATGTTATCGTACTGTTCTAAATTACATGTCTACGTAAACATTAACTGCTAATAAAGTTTGAACTGACACCGACCGTGGCAAACAACATGTCTGAGACTACTGAAACAGCTTTGAACCTACAGCCAAACCACCACGCCCACCATCCACGTTAGGCGCGATCAGAAGATCACCGAAGTGCTTCGTCTGCCTTTTCGTATAGCAGTTGTTTATTATTCTGTTGGTTATTAATACTTGTGAAATAATGGAATGATAGCATGCTATTGAGAGATGTTTTAATTTGAAATGCAAGTAAATGTGCTATTTAGTTTCTCTAAGATACATAACATCAAACAGACTGTCATTTCGGCGAGCAAGTACCGAATGCAGCAGCCAATAGCGGAATAAGGACCACAATTTAGGCGGTCTTTCTCACGATACCTGTATCGGAGAAACCATCTGTCATCGGTGCCTCCCACCGCATTACGTCATCTTGCCACTAATGCCTTGTCAACTGCCCTACGAAGAGCTTCCTATAGCTAAACACGATGACTTCAAGGCCAGAAATATTACTCTGCTATGAAGCTAATCTATAAACTTACGAGAAATGTCGCAGAGAATGTATTGATTTTCCAAGAGTGCTAGTTCTGCCAGATTCGCAGAAGAGCTTCTGTGAAGTCTGGAATGTAGGAGACAAGGTAATGAGAGAATTTAAGTTGTGAGGACGGGTCGTGAGTCATGCTTGGGTAGCTCAGTCGGTAGAGCACTTGCCCGCGAAAGCGTCCGGAGTTCGAGTTGTAATCTACCAGGAAGCTTCATATCAGCGCACACTCATCTGTAGAGTGAAAATCTCATTCTGGAAACATCCCCCAGACTGTGGCTAAGCTTAGATACCAAAATAAAATATCAAGAAGCACACTGTATTCCAAATCTCTGCATAAAGCCCCACATTATTTTTGCCGAAAGTTACACAAGAACTAAAAAATTACAAAATGCATCTAAACATGTTTTAAAATCGATTTTTTAAAATTTTGTGTCACAGGAATCATGTTACAAATAAAAACAAATGTAGATGACTATCTAAATATTCTAAAATGCAAGGTCTTTTTAAAACGGACAAAAGAGTATACAATAATCTTTCTTAGCCCCTTACACATTTATGGCTCCAAAAAGATAGTCCTGAAAATTTGTGCTTGTGACTTTTTAATAACTATGACAATACTTGTAAAACTTAAAACAAGAAACGTAGGGCCCATGTAATAGATAATGGATGCATGAAAACTTCACGTAAGTCACTAAAAGTTTTATTGCCTTGCTAATGATATGATTTCCTGTCTGAGTTTTCTCAACGACAGCTACTCTCTAGACTCCTTACTAATATCTGTTGCATGCGCCCTATGTTTTGTGATTTAATTTTTACAAGTACTGCCGTAGCTATTAAGAGCTCCCATGCACAAATTTTCAGCACTATCGGTATGGTATCAGGAGTCTGTATAGGATAGAAGAAATTATTGAATACCTTTTTGTCCGTTTCAGACACGTGCTACATTAAAGTTTTCTGTATTTAAATTATTATTTTCTGCTGTTTACTCTTGTATGTGAAATCTTTCATTTGGTTTCTAATATTTTGATGAGACTGCAACAGAAACATCTGCCAACTTTCACGTCTATTTCGTTTTCTCTTCATCTGAGCCATCCAATATGTTGCTTTCTCCTACTTACACCTCGCGGGAAGGCGGTGAAGATAAAAATTAGAGATATCAGATCTCACACCGAGGCATACCAGCAATCGATCTTTCTTACCATGAAATATTCGCGACTGGAACAGGGAAAGAGTGTAAAAGCAGTGGTACAGAAAGTACCCTCCGCCACACACCACACAAGAAACCGATTTCATATTGCATTGTCATCCAGTGGTGGGCTGCGTTGAAAGTTTCAAGTCTCAAGCTCATCGGGGAGTTAGTTTGTCTCCTGTCGACATGGTCGGTGGAACGATTTCTACCACGTGGTTGATCTTCTTTTTATGAGTGGTTTTACTATAGCTGGTAATTAGCTTAGTTGAGTGCGACATAAAATTGACAAATAAAATATGGTCCTTCTCTAGTCCAAAAAGGACAGTTACGTCTATTAACATTGGCAATATGTTTACATACGGGTGTTTTGTTGTTATTGTGATTTTCAGACCGAAGAATCGTTTAATGCAACTCTCCATCCTACTGTACCCTGTGCAAGTCTCTTCATCTCCGACTAGCTCCCACACAGATAAGTAATATTAAATGAACTATGCCAGAGAATCAACTGTGTTTACTGGAGACCCACGGAAATACCACACAAAATAAAAATAATGGACTAATGATAAAACAAAAGCACAGAAGAAACAGATAAAATACTTTTAGCTGCCTTCGACATAGTATCTCTTAGTCTATACACTTCTGTAATATTATATATCTGCATGGTTGTATACAGGATTGTCACTGATATCATTTATTTAATATGTCTTGTTAGGAATTGTGATAATAACGTAACACAAGAGACAGCCTCATATGCTAAATATTATTTTTATGCAGTTTTTTTTCATAGCCGTGTCAGGTGCGATTCATGCAAAAGAGGTAGCGCATCTAAAAATGGGCGACTCACTTAAATTCTCTCGAAGGTAATGCCATTCATGTATGCCGTAAACCTACACTCATAAATAGAAAGACCGGGAAGGTGTAGGATATGGATCGAGCAACGGGGGTAATGTTTTACGAAATAGAAGACCCATTAGATATAAAACCATACAGCATATTTCCCACTCAGTGTGTTATTTTAATTTAACTTGTATTTCGTTTGACAAACTTTTTTCTTGCGTTCTGCAGTGTCTGCCTAGATAAGCTGCCATAACTGTAAGGATGGTATCCATTCATTTTGGTTTACAGAAATGTAAATATTTGATGATTTGACAAATTGTGCACACAGGGCGGCAAATGAGCAAAGATTTATAACATAAAAGAGTACGTTACATTTAAATATGGAACTACGAGAAACTTTCATGCTGAAAGCCAATGGGAAAACGAATTTACCAGTTATGTGCAGAAATTTTTAAAGGCAGTGCAATTTTTTTTTGCGCTCCGATTTCGTATTGTGAATAAGACGTGTGTCCAGCAGATCACTGCTGATCTTGGATTAAAAGGCAAACGATTATGAGTAAGGTTTTTTTTATTGGAATGCAAAAGTGACTTTTCATATCGATTGCGTTGGACAGAGTAAATCAACAAATGGCTAATTTCACGTGGATCGCGGGATTTAAAAGCGGAGGAAAGGCCTGTATTTCATAGGAAAGTAATATCTTCATCTCCTTACATAAACTAACAATTGTAGGAACATCACTCCTCTTCATCAGATTTGGCGCCTACGGCTTTCCCCCATTCCCACATACGTATGTTCTGGTGTTACGTTATTATTTAATCATTTAATTGCTAGTTGACCGTGTTTTGAAATCCACATGAAAACCTTATCTTCGCTCGTTGTGGAAGCTCAGTCATTTCATTTTATAAAATGTCTCTCCTTTTATCCAAGCACTCTTTTGATTTAATAATGTTGTTGCAAGTTAATTCATTCACCAATACGAGAGGGAAATACGGATAGTAGAAAAAGCGGGGTGGTCGACAGTGATCAGACTTAAAGTATGTTGCTTCTAGTTAATTCAAATATGTGCTCAGATCTGTAAGAAAAAAATATATGTAAAATACTTCCTTAAATTATTATTACGAAAATCCATTTCTTCACTCAAAATTGTGACCAGGCTCGTCACCAAAATCACTCTTCTGTTCCACTTAAACTACGCTGTAAGACTCCCTCTGGCTTCGTAGCAAGCAAAAATAAAAGTAAATCATTCCAATATTCTGCACGCAAATGGGCATCTGCTATTTCTGATTAACATGAACTTTTATTCACCTGGAAATAAATCTAGTATTAACTCAACAAGATCGCATCCGTCAGTGGACGACCTCCCTACACCCCAAAGCAGTCCAACATACGAAGTGTCCGTAATTAAACAACCACTGGTCAGAATGACGTCAAATTTGAACAGCGTATTATTGACGCAGGAGGAAACATCCTGAAAAAAATTGACCAATATGCGCACCAACAGAAGCGTGTAACATGACTTTCTCCATGAACGATCGTACGGTGATGGCAAAGCTGTTTTACAAGAACGATGACTGTGCGCCAACAACCTTGTATAAATTCCGGAAAATCGGGGGTAGAAAAAAAAAGCGTTAGTCCGGGTCTTTAGAAAATGATTACAAAATTCGAAAAGACAGGTTCTTGTGAACTGCAGTGAGGCAGAGGGAGGAAAGCAGTTGATCCGAAATTTGTCGATGACGTCACCACAGCTTTGCAGGAGGGGTCGAGCGGTGGTGCGCACACGAGTACTTCATGGGGAACTGCCAAAACGTTGGATATGCCTGCGAGCACGGTGCGTAAAATCCTATGAAACATCCCGAATTACTGTCCATACAAAATCACCCATATGCCATAGTTGCTTCGCACTGACACGGAACTTCTGTGGACAGACTTTTCCCATACGATGTGGTACGATCTTGCAGCGGTGGATGGGGATTTGACGTTATTCAGAGCATTAGTTCCCTTTCTATAGCTTTTTGAAATTGGAATTTCAATTATGAACACTCTGTGTATAACATCGTCATTAGAATATAATAGCAGAAGCTTTTTGTAAACAACGGGACGTCCGAGAGAAATGAGTGCGCCCTACTCTGAGAAACGATTTTCAAAGATGCATTGAAGCGTGTGACCAGACACTCGGCACACTTCGATCGTCGGCGGCGTAGGTGCACTTCTGGTGATCGGCAATAACATGAAAATGATACGGAACACAATATTTTGTAGTTGCAGTGTGTCTACTTAAAAACATCGTAAATTTATTTAAAAAGCGTAAAGCAAACATTTGATCGGCTGCTGCGGAAAAAAGGCTGTCGCAAATGCGTTTATGACACTACAAGTTGGGAAACGTGTCGTATGAAGGCTTACGACAGCCGTAGTTAGTTTTTTAAGCAGGACTTTGACTTATCAGGTGATATTTATTCACTGGAAAAAAGTTGAACGAACTACATATACGTAATATGATACCATCTGCTAAAATAAGTGAATTTTTGGCCTAATATAGTCACTCATGAACTCTCGTACTTCCACCACATGCATATCACTGTCGGAGAGTCGACTAGTACTCTATCCATATGCTTCGTGATGGTCGTCCAAACTTTGTGGGTACTGTGTGTGAACACAGAGCAGCACCTAATTAGCGACCCACTTTGGAACGTTGCTAAACCCCCTCTAAAACGTATAGTTGATGTAATTGATTTTTTTTCGTGTTCAAGGTATATTACAAGTTACAATTTTTTTATTTTTTTTATTTACAGGCCTTTAAATCGAAGGATGCGTATGACTGTTTTCAAACTGTGTGATAGATATTTATGTGGTGTCTTTTCTTTCAGACATGTCCGAAAGATCTTGCAGTCATTATGAATCAAAACAAAAGGGAAATAAAGACATTAGCTCCCAGTGGGCATTGATTTAAATCAATGAGGCATACTGAAAATTTCTGCTGGACTGGGATTCGAATCTGGGTCTCCTACTTGCTAGGAAGATGGACTGGCCATTACGTCATATAGACACAGTGTTCATCGCAACTGCACATACCAAACTATCACACCTTCCATCAGCCCCAAATTTGTAGTGTCTCCACTGCTTAACCGTCATCATGTTGACACGACATATATAACTGAGGCGATGGCGTCCAACGAGCTCTTCACTGGAGATGCACGCTAAGCTCGAACTCTTACGGGAATTGGTGAGACGCCGCGAGAAATAAGGCTAATGATCAGAAGATTACATCAGTATTGTGCCGTACATGTTGAGAATTTGGGTCTAATGGGAAGGGTGCTAGAGGTGTCCATGCAGTTGTGGTAACCACTATATTCGGATGGTATAGTCTGCAAATTTGCCTGGTAAACAGGAGACCCGGTTTCGAATCCCAGTCTGACACAAGTTTTCAACTTTCCCTGTTGATACAAGTCAATTCTCACTAGCGGTTAATGTCTTTAATTTCCTGGTGACTAGTCTCTTATAGTTCCCGCTATAAATCTTTCACCTACATGTCATCTACCCGGAGGGTTTTTGAAACTGAACCGTTGGCATGTCTGACAAGGTACAGTTTACTTGCTATCACTTGGAGTGCAAGTATTTTTATAAGAATGGATGTATAAGATTCGGTGACTCGAGCGCAGCTAATTATGTTACATGTGAAGCAATAAAAATGCAACTGAAATGTGGTCACAAAGTCTGTAATAACGGATATAGATAGTAAAAGTCGCACATTAAGTTCGACAGACATTTCATCAACGCATGCGTTACAGTGTATTTCTGACAAATGCTGTGTTCAAAGAAGTAGAAAACTGCCGTTAGTGCCGCATGGCAACTGTAATCCACAGCAGGCCACATCTGTGTATGAGGATGACACCACCGACAACGTATACGGGAGAATGAGGACCTTAACTGTAGGGGAAACCAGCGACAAACTCAAAAAGCGCTGGTCATCATCGAATAAATATGGAGAATCACGTGGATAGATGTATTACAGTCCGCGGGCCTGCGCCACAGGCGAATTGAACCATACATAAAATCGAAGAGATATTGGAGAATTGCAAAGAGAATCGAAGTGGACACTTAGGGAGGCTACACCAGTACCTAAGGGAGATGGGTGTGTCGAAAACTTCTCTTATTTATACCAGACGCGTTCGATGACGTCTGTACCAATTCTGTGGATCCTGATCCCAAAGCGATAAATGTATGAAATTTCAAGGTACCACTTCTACGTGAAGTGAGAAGTGTCAGCGGGATATTTTGCACATTAAGTCGTAGAGATGTGTTTGGTATGACAAGTGAAACGCAGTCGTATCATCAACAACGAACCTTACACTGGCACTATCCAGAAAGCTACAGAAGCCGTTTACACGAAGATCTGAGAGGCAACGTACGACCATATACTGCTTTCCCAACAAATCGGTTCAGCGGAAAATTAGGTTGGACTGTACAGCTTTAGTTGGGGAATCTCCGAGATCCACTTGTTCGATCCACTGGGCACCGTTCGCGGGTAAATCTTTTAAGACACAGAGTAGTTGCAAGTGGTTGCGATGAAGTGAGTGACGGTGTAAAACGCCCTATTTTCAAAGATTATTCGAGAACAAGGTGAATCGTTAACTCATGTTCAGCCCTTTAGTGAAAGGAATTTTGAATGAGTCATTATAAAAGCAAATGATGAACCAATTTCTTATTGGTTGGGTGTGAAGGGCTGGGATTTCGGTAACTGACGACGTTGAGCTGAATTGCGCTTGCTGAAGCATTCATTTGTGGCAGGGGCAGTAATATCGATGACTATAGTGGAGATTCCGTCGTGGCTGTGAAACCACCACTTTGGAAGGCGACGTCAGGCACCACCGATCTCTCAGTAATAGTCACAGATGACTGTTCGTAACTGAGATCCGTATGAGATCCACGAATCACTTACAACGTTAACACCCTTCAAATACGACAGACAACACAAGATTTGAGATGAATATCAAAAGATAAGATTACTTTGTACCAACGGTATTCGAAGGAATTTCTAGTTTACAGTTCCATAAATGCATTATTATGGAACTGTAAGGACTTTTCAAGAAAACTCCATAAAATTCAAAGAATACCATTTAAAACTAAACGTTTAAGACTGACTACAAACGCTACCGTTACTCGAAAGGTAAACCTTATTCATGTGATAATATGTACTAAAATAAACTAATTAATATCAATAATAGGGTTTTATTATTCTTAGAATCCAATTTCTCCAAGTTCACTGTAAATCCGTTTATTGATTGTTGGTTTCAACAGATCTGTGCTGTCATCATTGGATCTGGTGACATATTAACAGAAGAACAAGAAGCTCATTATCTTTATAGGCTTGTGAGCCACATATAAAGAGTATGAACTTCTCTTAATAGGCTTAAAAGACCCGAAGACGACAGCACAGATCTGTGGAAACCAATAATCAATAAGGGGATTTATAAGCGATTTTGGCGAACTTGGTTTTTAAGACAATGAATTCATCATATGTCTACTATACCCTCATCGATGAGACTCGCCACACAATTTAGTTTATACCATATGTACGAACAAATGAACTCTGGTCACCCACCAACTCAGGACACACTACACAACAGGGGTTACCAGTGCCCAGCGCCCTTCCTTAACGGTACGGCGGTACGCGCTATCTTCTTTGTGAAACACGAAGTGTTGTGTGCTACCGACAAGGGACTTCAAATTGATTTCGTATTTCTAGATTTCCAGAAGGCTTTTGACATATTATCTCACAAGCAGCTCGTAATCAAACTGCTTGTATATGGAGTGTGGTCTGTTATGCGACTGGATTCGTGACTTCCTGTCAGAGAGGTCACAGTTCGTAGTAACAGACGAAAAGCCATCGAGTAAAGCGGAAGTCATTTATGGCGTTCCTCAAGGCGTTTTTCCAAACTGATATGTGGCTGAAGGACATACGTAAAATAACTTACACAATAGTGGCTGTATACACTACTAGTGTTATCGGAGCTTATTCGAAATTTCGAGTCCTTGACAATTTATGAGGAGTTAATGAAGTCAGAACCTTCCGGAAAAGACGAAGTTTCTAACGTAATAGCCGCTCTGAAAGACGTTACAAGACTTCCTTGCGCTTTTCATGGTCTACGCACTTTGCTCAAACATACTTTTAAGTCAGAACTTTTAACAAGGGAGCTGGAAGCAACTAGTGTAGGAGAGACGATAAACAGGTGTAAGGCACTAGTATCATATTGTAAGGGGGTTGGTTTTTTAAGGGAGCTTACGAAATCACTGAAACAAGAGATCGAAGCCCGATGGAACAGTTTGTTAGACCTGCTAGTTTGAGTATGTGATACTTTGATGTAGGTTAAGGAATTGCTCCCACAGAAAGAGTTAAGTATGGGGGAGTATACCGTAATGACCTTGTCATGTTTCACAAGGAATTCAAAGAAGTTCGTAATGATCTAGAACTTGATGCCTATCCTGCTCTCTTTTTAGTACTTCTTTGCTTATGTAAACTTCTGGTTGAACACCTGAGCGCTAATTTATTAGATAATGATGTTTTGGCAGTACTTAAGTTAAAATGTAGAATGAGAAGAGTGCAACTGCACCAACAGATCGCAAAATTTCTGTGTACCATATATCGTGATCTTTTGATACTGAGCACTGAACACAACGATAATGTTTTCAAGGAGGTTGGTGTTCTGTGTGCAAACGTTACAGATGAGTGAACAACAATATATGCCTAATATTGTCTAATATTCTTTACTCGTGGGACATGATTACAAGTAAATGTTGCTAAAACTGCCACATCAGTTCTTTCTAGTTTCTCATGGTTCACATGAAAGTACATCAGACCCATGGAAACTGCCTCAGCCGTTTACGTTCCAGAAGTATGCACGAAGACGACCATACGGACAAACACCGCGAAGTATGGTTATACCTCGGAATCGCCGCTACTGAGAAAGATGCAGAGGCGAAAACTGATGTTCTTCGATGGTGGAACGAAAGTGAACGGCAGAACCGTCTGGGGCACGTGTAGCTAGGAGCATACTGCGTATGGGAACTTCAGTGCCGCAGGTTTAGTTGTTATCGAAAGTTGCAGTCGTCAGGAGCGTAATGCTGTGGATGACATTTTTTTTATTGGTTCACAGTAACAGTGACCTGTTGCATACTTCCGACGTACATTAATTTTTGTCGCCGGCCGGAGTGGCCGAGCGGTACTAGGCGCTACAGTCTGGAACCGCGTGACTGCTGCGGTCGCAGGTTCGAATCCTGCTTCGGATGTGTGTGACGTCCTTAGGTTAGTTAGGTTCTAAGTTCTAGGGGACTGGGGACTGGTTCTAGGGGACTGATGACCTTCGAAGTTAAGTCCCATAGTGCTCAGAGCCATTTGAACCATTATTTTTTGTCGATCCTATTCAGATATTAAACTAATGTTACGACATTTTATCACTGAAATTTAATGATGTTTTCAACAGTTACTTCCAAACACCTAGTTCATTACTGTAATTTCTTGACAACTGCTGTAAATTTATGTTTATACTTAAACACTATTCGGAGAAACCACCTCATCCTCGTTATCTGTCTTCTTGTAATGTCATCTCAGACTCGATAGCGTGTGTCAAGTGTGTGTTTGCGTGTGTATGTGTGTGTGTGTGTGTGTGTGTGTGTGTGTGTGTGTGTGTGTGCTCGTGTGTATGGGTCAACACAACTGGCAAATGTTGAACTTTCTCTGAACAGAGAGCATACATTAAAATAAATTTACAAATTTTAAAGGAGTATTCGAAAACTTTGTATCGAAATAATCACACATGCGCATATATGCATATATAGATATACATATAAACAGAACACTGTTCACTGCAAACAGATCAGTGTTGGTAAATAACCGGTGACCCGCCCCGTATTCGCACGGGTCGCGCTAGTTACCTATGACCGGACGACTTTTCTGGCGTACTGGTAATAATTATAAACACGCATCGCCCTCGTTAATCAATCTATAATGAAACAGTATCAAAATCTCTGCAGTAGTTCCCGAGGTTAGCCTTCAGATACAGACCGAAAACCGCGGCAGGTAACTTTTAAGTATTACTATGTATAGATAACACTAGCAAACAGTGAAAATGTAACTAGTCTGCAATAAATGTTTTTTACTATATCGATCACACTGATATCGAAAACGACAATTAAAAACTCTAATTAGATGTCCAAATTAATGGTGGTGGTGGGAGCGGGAGAGATGCTTTTAATTATATTTTATTAGCAATCATTGTCAATCCCTTCCCATATAGGCTTCAAGATCCCGCTCATGGTAGAGTGATTGCGTTTCAGGTAACAATAACTTTGTGTATTTTGTCGCTAATTTTAGCCTGGGTTCATAGCCTCAAGGAGAACAGGAATGGGAAGGGACGAGCGGAGTATGTTTCATTTAAGCGTAATTTCAGTCTTTTACAAGCTGTGTGCTGTTCGTGTACTGGAAGAACGGGTTACCGAAGTGTAGCTAGTGCGTGTGGCCATTGAAATTTCTGTGATTTAACACGCCTCGCAAATCGGTAAAGAGTGGTGTCAATTTTTGCTATATCTGCGGACAGACTATACAGAAAACCGTAAAGGAGGCCAGTAACGTCATATATTAGGTAGGCATGCAGACTGGACTTTCCTTGTGAAATCGGGAAGGAGGACAAACCCTGGGTTCCTTATGTATGTTGCGTAACTTTTGTCTTGAGATTTCATATGTGGCTGAAACGTAAATGATCTTCCAAGAGCTTTGCTGTATACTTGATCCGGCGAGAACCCTCAAACAATGTCAATTAATTTTATCTTTTTATGATATTTCCAAGAATAAAAAGTCTCCCTTGACAAATCCTTACCTTCGTCCACGCGACCAGTGCCTCACGGAGATGGGTTGCCTGTTCCTATCCCAACTGATTGTAATAGTAACGAGGGTGATAGTGAAATTAGTGCTGCACCATCACCTTCGAAACCCAGTTTTCGAGAGATCCTTTATTTGTGTGTAACGGTGAGTGTACAGTGTGAGCTTAATGACTTAGTGAGTGATCTGGAATTGCCGAAAGGTAAAGCTGATTTTTGGCGCCAAGACTACAACAGTGGCATTGTCTTGATAAGACCGTAAATGTGAATGCGTTCCGTAACCATCATCTGCCATTCCTTCCATTCTTCCAAAAGTGAAAAGGAATTAATATTTTGGAGTGATGTGCAGGGAAAAATGGCAGCTATGGGCATTGAGTATGAAAGTGATCAGTGAAGGTTGTTCATCTACACCTACAAAGTAAGTCTAAAGTGTGTGGTACTGCGTAACGGAAATTTGTTATCATCGATTCCGAATGGGTATGCACCTTACATGAAATAAACATATGATAACATAAAACAACCGTTATTGTGATTGAACTATGACAAGTTCAAATGGCAGATTTCCGGGGATCTATAAGAAATACGCACATTACTTGAGCTAGAACACGGCTACATGAAATTTTGTTGCTTCCTGTGCGTCTAGGATAGCCGCTCCAAAGAAATTCATTATAAAAAGAAAAATTGGCCGAAGCGTCGATCATTTGAATGAAGCACAATGTTACGCATTAAGCATTTGTCGAATACAAGACTATAATTCTCCCTGGCATTCATATAAAATTGGGCCCAATGAAAAACTTCGTTAAGGCGGTGGATAAAACGAGGGAAGCATATCTCCATTTGTGCGAGAAACTTCCATCTCTTAGTGAGGCGAAAATAATGGAGAGCATTCTCATAGAACCCTGGATACGCAAAGTGTACAAAGATGACCATTTCAACACCATACTGACAGGTGATGAAAACGTTAGCTTGTGATGCCTTTGTTCAAGTGTCAACAAACTTTCTAGGAAAGTCTAGACGGCAGAAAGCTATAAGGATCTTGTGGATAATCTTCTGCGCCGACACAGTAGACTGGGATGAATCATGTCCTTGAAGTTAGATTTCATAGATTCCCACTTGAATTTATTTCCCGATTAGTGTGGTGCTGTAACCGACGACCACGGTAAACACTTCCACCACCGAATTTCGGACATGGAAAATAGATACAGGCAAGGTGGAGTGTATCGATGTTAGCCGGTTACTGCTGGGCACTAATCAGGGCGTCACCAGCAGAAAACTACAAACGCCAGGCAGAGCGGTTCTGTCTTCAGTCTCCTTCCTCCGAGGGATAGCTCCAAGGTAAGTATACGCATATGCAAAGGTAGTAACATAAGGTCCTCATAACATCAAAACGAAAGCTAATCTGGCGTTTTACTTAACATTTTTGTCATCAGCACACTCGAAAACTTAAACATCAGGTGTTTTCATGCCAGTTACAGAAAAAAGTAAAATTATGTTGGCTAGCGTAACCGTCATCCCCGACCATGTGCGTGTAGTGGCAATGACACGCGAGTCCTGTGTTATACTCGCGAACCCGTGTGTACACGCTCTTGTTTCAGCGCTAGCAGAGTAGAGTCGTGCCCGAAAACAGATTCAGGTGGCGGGTTGTCGGTTACAGGAGCAGTGGTGGAGATTCGCAAAGTACGCAGAAACGGCGAATTCAGAGACTGCGTCAGAGGACACGCCGACGAGTTTAGAGCGAGTTCAGGAAGGGCATTTCTGATCTCTAATGTCCATCACGGACGGTGCTCTGTTCACTGTCTAAAATCTAGCTGACGATCTGCGCCCCCCTAGTGCGGCACCCGTCACGCAGACGTGCGAATTTAGATTAGTGGGACAGTGGACGTACGGAACAGTACAAAGTGGTCTAGTACTTTCTACAGCGTTTCTCCCGGCATGTGCCAGCTGTTTTCTACGTTGATCCGTTGTTTCCATCTTTTATGTCATCTCAAGATGGCTGCGTACTGTTTCTACTCGACGTTATCTTCGTCGATACATGTTCTTCTTTCCATCGACAGCCATTTTCTAGCATATGATCGTCATTACACCACTTCCTGAACTTGTGAAAGTAATTCAACACTTTTTCGCGTCTTTTCTCCGTATTGGCGCATTAATAAAGTCTTTCCCGTTGTCGTTACTTATGATGAAGCCTACTGTTACCAGCTGTCCACGTGAGTATCTGTATTTCCCTGAAGGTTGACGATATTCTGCCTCCTTCGTAAGAGTCTAAAGTTTGGCGCCCTTAACTTATTCAGAAACGACTGCGTGTGATGATATCTCTTTGACGATCGCATTGGCTCAGATTTTCATTCGCTCATTTCGAGCAAGCTTTATTAACGTTCCCAAAGGGCTTCTCAGCATGTAGCCTATCTTTGGTTATCGTGGATGAAAGATGTTCCTTTTATTTTCAATACCTATTATGTCGACGTGAATGGTTCGGCGTTCTTGCGTATCAGTTTTCGTGAATTCTACCTTATTTTTCTTAAAGTACAGGCCATAATTCACTAACCAGTCCAGCCTCATTTAGACTAAATTTAGGAAGTCAATCTGTCACTGCGGCCAAGGAAACGCCGTCAGTGTACAAAAGTGCCCATAATTTTATTGTACGTCATCCCTCTGTAAAGTCTATCACGAGATAGTACGATGATAAGAGAGAGACTTATTGATAGCAGCCGTGACATGCTTCTGCAGAAAATTTCTCCTGAAAAGGTAGCAGCATTAGTACACTTGAATGCCACGTCTGCGGAGAATGACAAGGTCAACACCTCAGGTAGCTGGTTGGAGGGCTTCTTAAGGTCAAGGCGTTATACAACAAGCTGTAACCTATATCACTGAATAAAGAAAGTAACACCAGTTATGCACTACTTCATTTCAGCGTTCATGCAGTGTCTGTTAGCTGCATCTACCTCCTACACAAAATTTCGGTGCACAGGGATAGTTTCCGAGTATTTTGGTGGACGCGACATGTGGTCTTCAGTAATTGCATTTGTATTATCCTGTTATCACAGGAAGTATTCTATTTTAGTTGTTTTATTTGCACATTTACATTTAAATATATGTTGCATCTGTTCTTTCCGACATGTTCAAACGATCAGACACTATGTTGAGCATGCAGCCAAAATGAATGAAGACATAAAGAAATTAAAGACATCTGTTGCCCGTAGGCAATGATTACTATCAATTAGGATAATTGGTGCAGAACCAGTATTCGAACCCAGGTCTCTTGCTTATTAGGCAGGTGCGCTGGCCACTATGTCGTCCACACACAGTAGTCAAAAGAAAAGAACAGACACCACATATATATACAGGATGAGTCAGTAAGGAAGATACATGCTTTGAGGGGTGATAGTGTTAGTGATTCTGAACAAAAAACTTCATATGGTCGTATGCCCTATTCCGAATGATTTCCTAGATGAAACACATTTAATATCACTTTGGTACGTTTTTCTTGAATAACTCTAAAACCGCACTCTCCAGCGAAAGCGTGTTCCAGTACAAAATTAAACTACATTAAAATTCCTACAAAAAAAGTTCCTTTTCATATTTTCTCTAGAACTAATGCTTTGTGCGAAGAGAGTGCGATAATTTGAAAAACCCGTCCGCTGCATATGCGCTGTAGCTTACGTAGTTTTTGTAGGCCAATTTGAGGTTGTTTCCTGACTTTATAGATCACAAGTGTCCCGTATCAAACTGTTCGTGTCAGCTTGCTCTGCACTACTGCGGTACATTGTAACCAGTGCCAATGTTTGATAGTACCAAAAATAAATAACAAAGTGGTATAAAATGTGTTATATCTCGAAAACCATTTGTAATAGGACATACGTCCATATGAAGTTTTTTGTTCAGAATTACTACTACTATCACCCCTCAAAGCATGTACCTTTCCTCCTGACTCACCATATATATATAGTTGAGGCAATGGCAGCCGGTGATCCCCTATGTGCAGACGCACCACAAGCTCGAATGTTTATGGGAATGGACGAGATACTGAGAGTAATGAGGATAATGAGCATGGTCATTACATTAGTAGTGTGTGGATGATATGAGAGTTTAGGTCTGACAAGAGATCTGCTTGTGCTGACCATTATGTCTGGCCGGAACGGTAACTCAGCGTGTTCGGTCACAGGGTCGGCTGCCCTCTGTAATAAAAAAAAACTGAGTTAATGGATCAACTACGAACTGAAACGGGTGTCTTGCGACGTCCGCCCCGAGCAGATACAACGAACAAAATGAGATTAACAAAAAAAAAAAGATGGAATAATGGGTGGTCAGCGCTCCAAATTAGTAAGCTGCAGACCTGGGTTCGAATCCCGGTCTGGTAAAAATTTTCAGCTTTTCCCATTCATACAAATCAGTACCAACTGACAGGTAAGATTTATATTAGCACAAGTTTTTAGTTAATAAAACTCCAAAGAGCAATGTTTTGAAACAATGATTTGTTTCTGTTGTGGATTGGCGGGAGAGCCAACCCGTATGAATAGAGGAAGCCGAAAGGCACGCGTTTTAGTTCACGCAGGCTGGCGTGAGGTCTGGAACAGGACAAGGAATTTAGAACTTAGAAAAACGGACGCAGATGGTGGAATACTTAACTTTAATCCATCAATGTTGAACGTAGCTCTTGTCTGTACATTATTTACAATATCAATAGCAACTGATAATGGCGCCTTGCTAGGTCGTAGCAAATGACGTAGCTGAAGGCTATGCTAACTACCGTCTCGGCAAATGAGAGCGTATTTTGTCAGTGAACCATTGCTAGCAAAGTCGGCTGTACAACTGGGGCGAGTGCTAGGAAGTGTCTCTAGACCTGTCGTGTGGCGGCGCTCGGTCTGCAATCACTGATAGTGGTGACACGCGGGTCCGACGTATACTAACGGACCGCGGCCGATTTAAAGGCTACCTCCCAGCAAGTGTGGTGTCTGGCGGTGACACCACAGTTTCTCTACTAGAAAATGCCACAGGTTAATCTGACGTCCTCATACAACACATACATGCCAAATGCCAAGCTAATACAAATAAATCCACATCATGAACTGAAATGATCGTATGGTACTGATGGCCCAGAGTTCCCAACTGGGAAATTTCGACCTCCCAGTTGCAGTTCTTTTGAGTTCATGCCACAGTGGACGCCTTGCCTGTTGATGATGATGATGAAATGATGATGAAGATGAAATGATGACGACAACACGCAGTTTCTGAGAAGAGAAAATCTTTTACGCTCTCGGGAATCGAACCAGGACCAGCTGCATGGCAGTCAGACACACAGACCACTAAGAAAAGGGGGCAGATTCTCCACCTCCAAAAGGCGCTGTGTAAATAAAATTAAACAGTGACTGGTAGCAGTACACCTGCTGTTTCAGTCAATTTTGTACTGTTGTTGAAGTGAATCAGGAGAATGATGTGTAGATGTTATTTAACTTGACGGTAATTGATTGCAGAAACTGTAGACTGGCTTCCCAGACATCGAACATGTGGTGAACCAGTGATGATGCGTAATAGTGTGTATGTGTGTGTGTGTGTGTGTGTGTGTGTGTGTGTGTGTGTGTGCGCGCGCACGCGCGCGTGTGTGTGTTTGCGAGAGAGAGAGAGAGAGAGAGAGAGAGCAAGACAGAGAGGCATCGAGGCGTGGCCCGGTACGTCCGCTCCAGACGTCTGCACGTGCGCGCCTGTATGTGGAGCAGCGGCGGCGGCGAGCGGTTCATGGCCACTGCCTCCGCCAGGGGCAGGTGGATGTCCCCGGCACCGCCCAGACTGCCCAGACAGGCCGCCGGCAAAAACACGGCCGCGCCGCAGCCGGGAACCGGATCCTGCCGTAGCCACGACACTCCGACCGCCATTCAGAGCGGCCGTCGCTGCTATCTCTCTCTCTCCGTCCGTAATGGAAAACGGAAAACGGCCATCGTAAACTGTAAGCTTATGAACACTCCTAGATCGCCAGAGACGTTGTTATTGTTGTGCTCTTCAGTCGGGATACTGGTCTGATGCACTTGTCCGTGCTACACTCTTGATCTCTGCATAACTACCGCAACCTGCACTACCTGAAAAAAGTGGAGCACGGAAGAGACATGGTCAAATGTCATTGTAACATCAAACACGTTCACACCGCCGGCGGGGATGCAGATAGTTATGGATGGAATTCTATGTAACGTGTAAACCGACCACCACTGTGCTTCAGTTTTGTTCCTGTGTAGTGTTGTTAGCAGACATGGAAGGATATTAAAATCAAAACACTTGCATCCATCTTGTTCGCATTCAATTTAGTTTCACAAACATCTTCTGTCTTCCATGCGCTATCTTCAGGCCCCCTGACCAATAGTAAATTGTGAGGAATCCAGTATAGTGTGCAGTCGTAACGACAGCCAACATGAAACAACCGGTGTCTGTTGATCTCTGGTATACATAACACCATCTTTTCTTTCACGAACAAACGACTCGGAGGAGTTGTCGTTTGAGGAAGTGTTGTGTAAACCAGAGATCAATGGACACCAGTCACTTCATATTAGCTCGTGTTTTGACTACATATGAGACTGGATTTCTTCCAGTTTAATTCAGTCAAGAGGCCGAAGAAGGCGCATCTCTCAATTTATCAACAGACAACTCGTGTGAGTCGTCGGCTGAGATAGCTATCTGTGAGCACTGGCTAAGGCTCGTGTTATGACTGCACACGAGACTGGACCCCTCCCAGTTCACATTGATCAATGGGGATTAAGGGAACACTGAAACTGTTTATGTAAAAAAAATTAACGGAAATTTTGTTTAGTCGAACTCTTCGTAACCATCTATTACAAGGATGGACGTACAAAGAGGCATAGTAGGGTTCGTAAGGAGCATGACAGGTGTCAGATGTTCAGTGATTACTGTGTAGGACACTGAGATGTCTTGTACTCGTGTGACACAGTGACGCCAGTAACATATACTGAAAGTCGCCTCAGTGTGGAGCTCCACTTGGGAGGTAGTCGGAACATGCAAATATTGACATTTGTTGGGTATTCGAGAGTGACAGTGCCCTGATGAATGCATGGGAACGTGAGGGCAGGTACATTCGTCATCAAGGTCCTGAGCGACCACAGTTGTCCACCACACGAAAGGATCGCTTTATTGTGCACCAGACATATTGTAACCAACTTGCTCTTCGGTTTGCCATCATAGAAAATGTTATGAAATCCCTCCTGTGTTCCAGATCATATTACCCGACTGGTTGGACACTAGCTACAGTCAGACTAGAGAATTACAGTGCCATGCGTAGGGTGCCGCTAACACTACAACACAAACGGTTCTGTTTGGAATGGTGCCTGACTTAGAAGCATGGACTGCTGATGAATGTCATCGCATTGTGTGCAGCGATGAATCGCGGTTCCACGCTACCTGGGAGTATGATGGCGACCTGGGGAGAGGTCCCATTCATTCTTTGCCTTGGAGAGGCACAGCGGTGTTATTCCTGGTGTCATGCATGGGGCCACATTGAGTATGTCTTCAGGTCACGGTTGGTGCTGACTGACGGAACTCTGACAGCACATAGGTACGTCACGGACTTCCTGCGTCGACATGTGTTGTCTCTCACGTAACAGTATCGTGCTGTCATTGTTCAACAGGACCATGCTCTTCCACACACGGTACTAGTCTCTGTAACAGTCTGTGTGATGCTGAGGTAATCCCACGGCGAGAAAGATCCCCAGACCAGCCCCCAATAGAACATGTGTGGGACCAGTTTGGGCGTAAAATCCATCCCACTGCCAATGTCCAGGATATCAAGCACCAATTACAACAGTTGTCAGCTAGCTTGTCTCAGAAAAGGATACAATGGATATTGTGACGCCCTTCCCAACCTAATGAGTGCATGCATCCAGGCCAGCGGAGATGCAACGTTCTACTGGTAAGCGGACTTTGATTGTCCAGTTTGAATAAATTTGACTCGTGTTTTTAATCACTGTTGTAACGTCACAAGGCCGCTCAACAAGTGAAGTTTCCCTTTACGTTTTCTCCTCTCCTTCTATGGGAATGTGTTCAGTGTATCAATTCTAATCTGTACAATGAATTTAAGCCTGCATCTACAGTTTTTAAAGCCAAAACACTTCTTCCTGTTAACAAGTAGATAATACCTTGATGGATCGGGATGTGTCTTATGAACTTATCACTTATTTTGCTCAAGCGGTTTCACAAGCTGACAAACTGATTTTTTCTCCAGTTCGCTTCAGTTGGTTATCATTAGCAGGCGGAATTGATGAGCCGCCTGTTTAGCTGAGCCGGCAGCGCCACTGAGTGACACCAGCAGGCCCGAGTTCACTTCCCGTCCGAATCGGAGATTTACTACGCTAGGGGACTGGGTGTTCTGTTGCCCATATCATCAATTCTTCATCATCTACAGGCAAGTCACCCAACGCCACGTCAACTGGAAAGACTTGCAACTCGGCAGCCTCCCGGCTGTCACTGCCATACGACCATCATCAGTTATCAGATCTACCCATCGAATTTTCGACATTCTTCTCAGGTACCGCATCTCAAAGAGTTTTATTGTCTTCTTGTATGTACTGTTTACCGACCACGTTAACTTCCATACCTACAGCCCATAGGAAAATCTTGAGAAAAAACGTCCTAACACTTACAATTATATTCCATGTTAACAAGTTACTCTTGTTCTGAAACGTATTTCTTATTATTGCCAGTCTACATTTTATTTCTTCTACATTTCTACAGTCGGCAGTTATTTGGCTTTCTAAATTGCAAACTGATTGACATTAAATTACCTTTGTTTTTCTTTTGCACACATTTATTTTATAACCTCTATTTAAGACGCTACTGATTCCGTGCAATTGCTTTTTCAAGGCCTTTACTGTCTCTGATAGAAATACAATGTCATCGGCAAACGTCAAAGTTTTTACTACGGTATACTGATAATTTTTACTTTTTCGACTGTCTGACTACAACTGAATTAAAAACACAATTTTCGTACCATTCGCATTTTGCCTTTATTCTCTGCAAGGCATCTTCAGTGGTCTAGAATATGTACATATTTTACTACACTCATGCTCATAAATTTAGGATAATTGCAGAACGTGGTGCCACACAACGTGGCGCTACACACAACTGGCACTAATAGCGTAGGTACAAACGGAACACACACGACAAAGGTCTTTAAGTCCACGGTATAGTTGGTAAATTGAGAAAAACCTCCCCAAACACATGTGCTACAAAACGCCACTGTTCCCTGCGCTTGTACCCCGACATCAATATGGGATATGATCACCATGCACACGTACACAGGCCGCACAACGCGTTGGCACACTCTGGATCAGGTGGTCGAGCAGCTGCTGGGGTATAGCCTCTCAATCTTGCACCAGTGCCTGTCGGAGCTCCTGAAGTGCCTTAGGGGTTTGAAGACGTGCAGCGATACGTCGACCGAGAGCATCCTAGACGTGCTCCATGGGGTTTAGGTCTGGAGAACAGGCAGGCCACTCCATTCGCCTGATACCTTCTGTTTCAAGGTACTCCTCCACGATGGCACCTCGGTGGGGCAGCGCGCTATCATCCATCAGGAGGAAGGTGGGACCTACTGTACCCCTGAAAAGTTTTACATACTGGTGCAAAATGACGTCCCGATACACCTGACTTGTTACAGTTCCTCTATCAAAGACAGGCAGTGGTGTACGTGCACCAATCATAATCCCACTCCACACCATCAAACCACGACCTCCATAGAGGTCCCTTTCAAGGACATTAAGGGGTTGGTATCTGGTTCCTGGTTCACGCCAGATGAAAACCCGGCGAGAATCACTACACCTGGACTCATCCGTGAACATAACCTGGGACCACTGTTCTAATGACCATGTACTGTGTTCTTCACACCAGGCTTTACGGGCTCTCCTGTGACCAGGGTCAGTGAAATGCACCTTGCAGGTCTCCAGGTGAATAAATCATGTCTGTTCAGTCCTCTGTAGACTGTCTGTCTGGAGACAACTGTTCCAGTGGCTGCGGTAAGGTCCCGAGCAAGGCTACCTGCAGTACTCAGTGGCCGTCTGCGGGCACTGATGGTATGGTGAGACATCGGTTTTCTTGTGGTGTTGTGCACTGTGGACGTCCTGTACTGTGGCGCCTGGGCAAGATTTCTGTCTGCTGCAATCGTTGCCATACTCTTGAGATCACACTTTGTGGCACACAGAAGGCCCGTGCTACGACCTGCTGTGTTTGACCAGCCTCCAGTCGCCCTAGTATTCTATTGCTCATAACGTCATCAATATGTGTTCTCTGAGCCATTTCCAAAACACAGTCACCATTATCACGTCTGAAAACGTCTGCACACCTACTCGCTGCACCGCACTCTGACATGCACCAACACACGTCTGCGCATGTGGACTGCTGCCAGTGGCACCGTGCGACGACCGCAGGTCAAATGCACCGCATGGTCATACTCTGAGGTGATTTAAACCCTCAAACCGCCCACCAGGGCGTTATTTCACCATGTATCGGCATTATCCTTAATTTTTGACCATGAGTGTGTTTAGTTTACATTTTGGGGCAATGAATCAATAGGTTACAAACAGTGTGGGAGTTAGTTTTTCCTGTGATGTAGTAATATTCTAAATTCTACTTACTGGTTACTTGGTGGGCGACTTTCTACATATTATGTTTCTGCTCCATTTTTGGTGCCGTTCCTCTTCTTACAATTGTCACCTGGGGTTTTTTCCACACTTCACAGCCCTAGGATACGAGCACTCGTTCTGATGCACTGTTTAGGTTTGTGTTCCGATTGTCAACTGTCGGATCTTATTGCCAAAGATCAAATGTTACAGCCACAAAAAAATAGCTTACCAAAATAAATATTATTTCATGCACATACACACACACACACACACACACACACACACGCACACACGCGCGCGCGCGAGCTCATATATATATTGCGGCTGCTTGTGATAGGGGCGTATTAAGTGTAGTAGGGACCCTATACTGAAGTGTGTTTGCTTATTTATCACATGTTTGTTTTCTGTGATGGTTTTCTGAATGTGGAAGTTTTCTTGCCCTTTTATAAGTTATATGTGATGGTTGTTTATTCTCATTATTTTCATTTCTTGTTCCATGTGTGCAGGATGGTGGTTATGGAGTTTTAAATGTTCTGCTAATGTGAAGTGGTTTGTATCGTACTTCGAACACCTGGTATGTTCTTTGTACCGTGTTTCAAAATTTCTGCATGTCATGCCTATGTATATTGCATCATAACTTTGACATTCGAGTTTATACGTTGCTGATTCGTTGAATTAGCCGGCCGGAGTGGCCGTGCGGTTCTAGGCGCTACAGTCTGGAACTGAGCGACCGCTACGGTCGCAGGTTCGAATCCTGCCTCGGGCATGGATGTGTGTGATGTCCTTAGGTTAGTTAGGTTTAATTAGTTCTAAGTTCTAGGCGACTGATGACCACACAAGTTAAGTCGCATAGTGCTCAGAGCCATTTTGAACCATTCCTTGAATTTTTCCCTCTTGGTAGTTGGTTGGCATAGGTGTGATTGGAGGGTTTGCCCAGTCTTGTATGCTATTTGGAAGCCCTGCCTCTTTAGTATGTTTGCAACTCTCTACGTTAATTTATGTGTGTAAGTCATAGTGTACCACCTGCTTCTTTTCTGTGTCACGTTGTCATTGTGTGTGTTTGTTGGCTGTGTTTGTAAATTTGCAGCTTGTGAGTTATCTTGTATTCTTTAAGTGTTGTATTTATTTTGTATTTCTGTTTTTATTTTTTAATTGAGCCTGTGTACCACATGTGCGTCATACCCATTGTTTCTAGCTATTTGTGCGATTGTATTCATTTCTTTTCTATAGTTTCTCTTGTTGAGTGGGATTCTCTTTTATGTAACGTATGTCGTAGTGCTGAACTCTTGTGGTTGTAGGTGTGAAATGTATTACTGTGCCTGTGGCTGTTTTCTAAAGATGTTAAATGTATGGTCGCCATTGTCTTTTTTATTCTTATGTCAAGAACATTTATTTGATTTTGTTTTTATTTTGAAGTGTGAATTTTATGTTCTGATGAGCTTTGTTGATTTCGTAGTGGAGTTCATCTTTTTTTTTTTTTTTTTTTTTTTTTTTTTTTTTTTTTTTTTTTTGGCTCATCCACCAGGCAAATAATTTCATTCACATATCTATACCAATATATGATATTAAAACTTTCATTAGTGATTGTCTTTTTTCAAATATCTAATTATCTAGATGACTGATGAAAATGTTTGCTAATGTTCCTGATATAGGAGAGCCCTTCGCTTTGTAGGTAATATTCATACTCAAACTGAAAGTTTTTATTTCTTCTCCCTGAACTGTAATGCCATTTCCCAATTTCTCCTTGATTTCTTCTACTGGTTGCTGCATGTACGCCTTGAATATCATCGGGCGGGTGTGGTTAAACTATTATGATTGCAGTCTGGTTTCTGTATATAATTTTTTGCTCTCTGTATTTTACCACTACTACATTCAGAATTTCACTGAGTGTATTCCAGTCAACAGCATCAATAGATTTCTCTAAAATCACGAACACTATAATCTTAACTTTGCCTTCTCTCATTCTATCTTCAAATAAATTCGAATTGTCACTCTGACCACAGTTGTTGTTACATTTCTCTGGAGCCCAAACTGATCTTTCTCGAGGTCGGCTTTTACTAGTTTTTCTATTCTTCTGCAAATAAAAGGTGTAAATACGGCCTATTAAACTGATAATTGAGTATATTCACCACTTTCGGGACCTGTCTACTTTGAATTTTTTAAAGTAAATGTAGAAAAAGTGTAAGTAGGCTGATTAGGTTTTTTTTATTGGTAACGCCACCTCTGTATGAAAATCACTGGCTGTGGTGTGTGCAGTCTGTGGCTGCTTTGCATTGTTGTAATACTCGCCATTGTAGTGTTTGGCAGCTGGCTGCGAACAGCGCGTAGCGTTGCGCAGTTGGAGGTGAGCCGCCAGCAGTGGTGGATGTGGGGAGAGAGATGACGGAGTTTTGTAATTTGTCATGAACTGCTATATTTATATATGATGATATCAAGGTAAATACATTGTTTGTTCTCTATTAATATCTTTCATTTGCTAACTATCCCTATCAGTAGTTAGTGCCTTCCATAGTTTGAATCTTTTATTTAGCTGGCAGTAGTGGCGCTCACTGTATTGCAGTAGCTTGAGCAGCGAAGATTTTTGTGAGGTAAGTGATTTGTGAAAGGTATAGTTTAATGTTAGTCAGGGCCATTCTTTTGTAGGGAATTTTGAAAGTCAGATTGCGTTGCGCTAACAAAATATTGTGTGTCAGTTTAAGCACAGTCATGTAGAATTGTTCAAAGGGGACGTTTCATATGTCGACCCTTAGCCGAGGATACCTCGCTGGAATCTTCTGATTTTTTCTTGTAGTTTGTGTAATTAGTGTAGCTATTGTTTATTGCTAGCGCGTAATTGTAGAGAAAATCTCCTTTGTAGTTGCAGTCTTTCATTGTTGTACAGTAAAACAGTTGTGGCATGCATGTAGATTTGCACCAAGTATTTCGCAGCTGCAATTAACTAGATATTATTTTCAGTGCTATGTTAATGTGTTCTCTTATTTTTGCTCTTCAAATTGTGCTTTTCTGTGTTATCGTGAAATATTGTGACAATAATGGCGTGTGAAAAACGTAATACTAGGCTCCAAAGTAAACTGAGAAATGACAGTGAAAATGAAAGCAGTGTGTTAGCGCCGCCGAGTAATGAATTAACTGATGTTCAAAGTAGTAATTTGGTAATTGTGCATAGGGAAATGGAGCGGGCTGCAAACATTGGTGTAGACAGTGAAACAGGTAGTGAACAGGGAAGCATTATCGATCGATCGGTCGGCAACAGCTCGCCTCAGGAATCCGAAATGACAGGACACAATTTCGCAAATACTGTTGATTCAGGTTTTGGGTCATCACCGTTTTCTCAAATAAGTCAAGACACATTTACTGCTTGCCAAAATGTGAATGTTGCCGGTGCAAATGCACTGCCGAAAAGCGTAGAGAAACAGATTCCAGACACTAATACATTATTATTGCAATTAATGCAACAAATGGAACAAAATCAGAGACAAACACAGCAACAGTTAGACACAGTGGAACAAAATCAGAGACAAACACAGCAAAAGCTTCAAAAGTTAGACACAGTGGAACAAAATCTTAAAAAGTTAGACTCATTGGAACAAGCACTTGAACAAACACGTGAAGATTTAACTACTGAGTTACATAAAATTGAATCGAAATGTCAAAAAGTCTGTAATGACGTAAAAACACAAATTTGTGAGCATTTTCACCCTATTTTTTCGCGGCATGAAAATGCATTGCAGAATCACGAAGCAGCCATAAAAGAACTGCAAACCATTGTTCATGAAAATCATGAGACCTTGTGGGCTAAAATTGACTCAGTTGCATCTACCGGTTCGGTTACGCAACTTGCAAAAACTCAGGAAAACTTAAAGGACACAGTAGATTCGATTTCAACACAAATGGACACTCTGAAACTTGGTTCAGAAAAACACACTGAGGAAATGTGTTCACTATCGGAGAAAGTAGCCGAACTTTCGGATCAGGTCACTAACTTATCTACAAAGGTAGATGATGATCTGAATGACACAAGACCTGTAGCCTTCACTGACACAGAAGAGTATGAACAAATTAGAAAATTCAAACAGAATCAAAATCAAATCAATACACAGTACAAAAGAGAAATCCGGGAAGTACAAGATCAGCTGACACAGGTAATACAAGAATTACGTATTTCAGAGGATACTCGCGCCCCAATACGGGAAGAGGGACACAGAAATACGGAACAGCCACAAAATTATAACACAGGGCATTTCGGAAGTTATGAAAGAAATTGGCAATGTGCACCGAATTTTGAGATGGAACGGCCGACACGACCTAACAATGACCGATATGCGACTCGCCGACATGATGATTTTGACTATAACCTGTTCATTACTACACGTAAATTCAAAACATTTAAGAATTCTGGCAATGACATTCATCCACAAGCATGGCTCCATCAATTCTCTCATTGTTTTCCTCCCAACTGGTCGTTGGAACACAGATTAGAATTTATGTGTGGCTACTTAGAGAATGAACCAGCTGTAAGAATGCGATCGGTAATTCACGATTGCCACAGTGAAGGAGAGTTTTACCATGCCTTCCTCTCAGCATATTGGTCTCAAGCCACACAAGACCGAGTAAAACATAGCATCATAATGATGAAACGTTTCAAACAATCTGAATTTTCCAGTCTTATGAAATATGTTGAAGACATGTTGCATAAGAATCAGTATCTTTCAAACCCATACAGCCCCTCAGAACTCATCCGCATTTGCTTAATCAAACTGCCTGAACATTTACGACATATTATTTTGGCAGGACGTTGCAAAGACGACATTGAAGCATTTCAGGGACTCTTACAAGAATTAGAAATTGACACTGACAATCGCGGAACGCAGGAGCACAACAATTACAGATCACATCCGTTGCAATTCCGCGATGAAAGAAATGATAACTGGACGCGACAAGGCTATTATCACAACACAAATCGTGACCAAAACAGACACCACCCGTATGACAACCGTTGGCAGAGTAGTAATAACTACAGGGAAAGATCACCTCTCTGTGGTAATGACTATCACAGAGACAATAAGAGAAACAGACAATATGGGAACCAAAATAAATACTATCAAGGGAGACAGAATAACTTTAGACGCAACGGATCAGCGCGCAGTTACGATTCAAGGAGAAATTCTCCACCATGTGACCGACAAGAAAGAAACTATGGAATCTACCGACAAAACGACAGACGTGAATTTCATCAGAACTGGCGGGATTCTAACAGAGCTGGGCCCTCTCGGCAAGGTGAATTTGTAGAAGTTAGGTCTCCTAATCCCAATAACAACGCGCGCCAACAAAGAGACAGACAATGACTCGCGCCGCAGGCACCCACGTGCGCCGGCTGGCTCAGAGAAAAATAACATTGACGCTAACCTTGTGAAAAATTTCAGTATTCTTTACCGACGTATACTGCATGATAATTGCGTTCAAGGTGAAATTCTGAGTACTTTGAAGAGTAAAAGATTGTACCACATTTCACATGTAAAACCGATTATTGAAAGATAATCTGCTTTTTAACTTTGTCTTTGCCATATAATTTTTCCCTTTACATTACTAGTATGCTGTGTTAGACTTAAGAAACTGTTAGCATGTAACAATGTTTGAAGTTAAATATCCAATCAAGAACCAAGAGAACTTATTTAAACAGAAATGACGAATGCATTGTTATAGTGAACAGACGTCACAGTGTTATTGTGTGTGTACTTTCTTGCTTGTTTGTTGCACGATTACATAACGACTATAAGGCTCACATACTTAGAACATTTACTAGTACTGCTAATGAGATTCTAATGCAACATTTTGGTTTACTTGAAAATACATTCTGGATTTAAAGTACTTTCTGTGAGATACCAGATGACACAGTGGTTAGTTTATGTGACAGCTACACGATTTTATCACGACGCAACTAATGAGTGACAATATACAATGTTGCTTTTGCAGTGTATCTGTTTTATATCTGCACAGTTTTCTGAATTCTTCTAGGAAGAAAAATATGTTTTAGTAGTAACTTTTGTGGTATAGCTACAATGAGACAGCCTTTTCGTAGCACAACAATACGTTACAGCACAGTACTTTCTTCATCACGCCAATAAGCATAATAACTACGATATCTATACGCAAAGCATTTCACTTTTGTTTATGATGTGGTAAGTACATTGACTTCTGCAGAACTTAGCTTTCGGAGGACGATAACTATGACACTTCCACAGAGATTATGTTGCAACAAGATGCACAGTTTAGCGCTACAGTACACGCATTTGAGTGATTAATCTTATACTTAAAACACTTATTTTTAAAGATTTTTTTAATTACAAAGAAAGTTTTCCGTGATACATTTCATTCCATTGCTGTAATTTGTAACACCTGGGAGTATAATTACATTTATCCTCAGGGGGTACACGCTTACTTTGTGTACCATGTGTGTGGCAACCACAAGGAGCCCTAGCTAATATGGTATTTGCTTACACAACTTTACACATCGGTACCATATTTCTCTAACACATAATTACACAGCTATCTAATCATTTAACTGAGAGAGACAAACTTTTTTTTTACTACATCAGTGACAGATGTTTACGTAATTATACCGTTGGATAACTTCACACTTACGAAATTGTATTTTGTCTGTACTTAGTGAACTGTTCATATTTTTTTGGAACCATTGTGATACTATGAGAGCTTTGAATGATATATTTGGTAAGGGAGCATGATTTTAAAGTACGTTTGAGGTAGATGACACTATTGAAATGAGTAGAGAATTTTTTTTAGGTTTTGAAATTATTGCAGAAAGCTACGACGTTTTTGAGATTTGACTGAGGTGTTATGATATTTTTACGACGACGATGTGTAATATGCTGTTGAGGTATGTTTATGATCAATAAGCTGATGCAATTATGATGAAATATTGAAGTGTCGTCGCAAGATTGACGTGTCGACGAATATATATATGTGTAATAAGGTAAGGAGTAATGAGTAGTGGGACTTTGACTTGTGAAAAAGGATGTTGGAAACCAAGAATCGTACTTTAAGAGTTATGAAATGTGTGTATATGCGTGAATGTATCACAATGCTGGCGAAAATTTTTTGAACACTGTTATATTTACAGGATTTTTTTTCTACACATTTGTTACGCAAATTTTCGACCTGTGAAATGTTTATATGAGACTGTCACTGTAGCAGAAACTGCTGTCGTAAATATGTCGGTAAGAAAGGTAAGTGACCGTGACGTAATGCTTTGCGAGCGGCCAGGTGTGCCAGTTGCCTGGAGGAAAAGCCATTATTGCGAGCCCTTTTCAGCGGCACAGGTAGAAAAAAATAAAAAAATAAAAAAAGACGCCATTAACCTCGCTTCTGACATTCCTTTGTAGAAAGCATCGCAAAAACGACACGGTCGAACTTGAAAACATACGATTACACTGGATGCCTAATGAAATGACGAGAAATATTTTTATGTCTATACACCTGCTTATGACTACTGTCTCTCTAGTTGAGAGATTTTTCTACTAACTTATGAAATGCCACATGGCATTGGTTCAAATAAAATTTTATAGATGTACTAATATAAATATTTTCTGTCTACAGATCCAGTAAATAATAGTTTTGTGATATATTTCAAAAAAATGAGGGAGCACAAAAAGATATTTCCCTTCACAGGAACTGCATACATAATTTTCTTTACAATATTTGGTAATTTATTTCATAGAGTAAGTTATCGTGATGCATCACCTTAGTGTTAAGATGTGACATAGGTATTAGACATGGCCATTTTTACTGTAATATCTTTTCTGCTTGAGCTTTGTCATGTATAGATATAAGTTTTATATTTTTTATATTTTTTTATATTTGCTGCTGCTGTTTGCCAGGCATAGTGCTACTGAATTTTAAATTGTGTTACTCTGTTAAGCTAGTTTTACTACTGACTTATTTTTCTTGTTACTGCACATTGCCTCATATTAGTTGTAATGTGAATTGCTTGGTAATTTAGATTTACTGTAGCTTGCTTTGCAACTTTCCATTTTTTTTGTCATTGCTGTTTGTGTTAATTGTTTTGTGCTGCTGCATTGCCTCGTCCCTTAGTTTAATATCTGAGCTCAGTAGATTTAAGTTAGCTTATGAGGGGGTAGACTATATAAGAACCTAACTATGGAGAATGGGGAAATAATGCTTTGAAAGTTATATGAAAACGATTTGGGCCTAAATGAGTGTTGTACAATGAGCCATATTTATTTTGAAAGAAATATGGTTAGAATACAGAAAAGAGGTACAGATAGGACTTTTTGGGAATAATGATGAACGAAGGGAGATCTCCAAGAACAAAAAAGGTTTTGTTCGCAAAATACTGCAGTACCAAATGTTACACTGAAAACAAACCCTGTCCTTTTCTCCTGTGTTATTCTGGTATGTGTATATGTACCCTTGTGTATTTGTCTTTTTCCTGTCTTTATGTGTTTAGCTAATAAGATTTATGTTGAAGAATTTTTCAAATACTATGTTATTTTCTTTGTAAAGATGTTTAGACATTATTTATTCTGTTCTGATTTAATGCTCATGTGTGAAATTAATGTTTCAAAAACTATTCTCATTATTTTATGTATTCACTTATGTCATAATTCCTGTAACACTGATGTATATGTTATTTCTATTCTTTTGTAAAGCCCCTATTACTACAAATGTTATCTATATTGTTATGTTTTTAATGATGAATTGTGTACCTTTGTTATTGTATTCTTATGTTATAAAATTGTAATTGTCACCAGTTCATGATATTATTAACTTGTTAGTTACATTTCACTGCACACGTTTCTGTTGGTCATAGTATATGGACAATATGCGAGAAGTAGGGACTGTTAGTGTTTGCACGTGCGTTAATAATTCAGCAAGGGACTGGATAACAGCATTGCTGGTTCTAAGGACATTTCAAACAAATTTTTTTGTGAGTGCACGAGTGGTGGTTCATGGACTTGCTATATTGTCCACAAGACTCTTCGATGGTGATTGTGCACCTGCACAGTTCCAACAGATGGCTGCTGGCCATCTATACAAGGACTACAGTGGGTCTACATCTTTGATGACCCATCAATACCATTATTTCTACAAGGACTGCAGTGGGTCTGCACCTCTGGTGGCCCACCAGTACCGTAATCTCTACCAGGACTACAGTGGGTCTGCTCTGTGATGACCTAACCACCAATATTCTTCAAAACGTCGACTGACTCTGCTGTGGGTTTACTCTGTTGTGGCCCATTACCTGTCTGCATGTCGAGTCAGCACTGTCTTTCCGTTGGAAGGACAACACTACTTCTTCAAGACTCCATGGAAATCCACTACGTCTGTGTGCATTGTATTTTACTGCTCAGACTTTGAGAAAAACACGACAATTTTAGTGTGATCAATGATCAGGACTATCTTTATGGACTGTGAGAAAATTTTAGCTTTTGACCAACATTTATCAATAAATGTGTGCATCTGATTTCTTTGTTATTGTAATTGTGAAAAAAAAATTTTAACAAATATGTATTGGCCAGTGCCCAAAAAAAATTTGTAAAATTTTTTGTGGGGAGCATGGGGGCTATGTAAGTAGGCTGATTAGGTTTTTTTTATTGGTAACGCCACCTCTGTATGAAAATCACTGGCTGTGCTGTGTGCAGTCTGTGGCTGCTTTGCATTGTTGTAATACTCGCCATTGTAGTGTTTGGCAGCTGGCTGCGAACAGCGCGTAGCGTTGCGCAGTTGGAGGTGAGCCGCCAGCAGTGGTGGATGTGGGGAGAGAGATGACGGAGTTTTGTAATTTGTCATGAACTGCTATATTTATATATGATGATATCAAGGTAAATACATTGTTTGTTCTCTATTAATATCTTTCATTTGCTAACTATCCCTATCAGTAGTTAGTGCCTTCCATAGTTTGAATCTTTTATTTAGCTGGCAGTAGTGGCGCTCGCTGTATTGCAGTAGCTTGAGCAGCGAAGATTTTTGTGAGGTAAGTGATTTGTGAAAGGTATAGTTTAATGTTAGTCAGGGCCATTCTTTTGTAGGGAATTTTGAAAGTCAGATTGCGTTGCGCTAACAAAATATTGTGTGTCAGTTTAAGCACAATCATGTAGAATTGTTCAAAGGGGACGTTTCAAAAGTCTTGGTCGCACAGCATTTATTAAAAATATGACCGGTTTCCCCTTCTAGTAGTAGACCATTTTCAGATAATGACGTTTGGAACAGCGTCATCATCGTCAGCAAGACGGCCCGCTACTAGACGCCGAAACCGGTCATATCTTTAGGTAATCACCACACGATAAAGACTGCTTTTACTATTTTTACTTTACTGACAGATCGCTGTTACCCGAAATGTTGTCTAAAATTATGATTTTCTTTCTTGTTGATATACTTTTATGGTCTGGTGCCTATTTTCTTATTACCAGCAATTTAGGTGTGTTAGCTGCTGCACTTGACACTGAGAATTGAGATCAGTCAGAGGTCGTCCCCATTCCATGTGGAGGTAGACCACCTCCTGTACAAGAAGAATTATTTAATTCATTTTGAAGTCCAAGAGAATTTCGCTTCTGTGTAGTATCTTGCATGCAGGGTAAAACAGTTTTGTCAGGATTTGCTCTCCCAAGAATGTCAGGAACTCTGAACGGATGTCCTATATCCCAAAGCAAACACATTTAAACAGAGTGTAAACATATTTAAGTAGTAACCTACAGTCGGTGCTTCCAAAGCGCGGCGTATCCAAAAGTGGAGATCTGACGCCCACCCCCGCCCACAGCAAAAAAGTTTCATTAAAACTCTTTAACATAATGTCTGTTTCAAATTTCTCAGCTACTTTTCGGAGAATGAAGTACACCAAAACTAAGAAGCTCTAAGCTCGGAAGGAATTTTGGAAATCTACAAGCTATGTATGTTAAACAGAGTATACTTTGAAGCTTCTTCCCCTCGTAGGTGGGCTTGCGTCCTGACCGCCTGCAGATAATATTTCACCCTGGTAAAACCGACTGTTCACCGGCAAACCAAATGAAGGCTCGTAAGCCTAGAAAGGGTAAGGCTCTTCCATGAATAATAAAGGTAGGGTAACAGAAAGTCACTGTCCTGAACGAAGACTAAAACGACTTGAAGTCTCACATTTTACGATAAAATGTAGTCGATATCAAACTGAAATGTGTATTCACCACTAATATTATTTCACTTAACATTGCGATTGGGAATACAGTTCTGCAGACTGCAGCTGTACGAGCGTGTACGTAAGGGAAAGCTGTCTTTTTTTTTCAGCCTTTTCCTTCTATGTTCCAAAAAGCTCATAAATTAACTCAACAATGAACGTTTATCAAATGCAGTATATCTCAGAATATCAGTTTGTGCTAAATGGCTGTAGTAATCACTGGTGTAAACAGATTATTCTTCTTCTTTCGTTTCATCCTGCTTTAGGTTTCGTCATATCAATCAGTTTTTAATGTTCCGTGCCCTTCTGTTAGTCCAATATTGTTTAATTATTTCTGATCTATCTTACTTTCCTTTCTTCTTCAGAGTTTTGGACTGTTCGTTTGGTTTTTTATTTTGACTTGGAACTCCTCTTTCTTGTTTTTTAGGTTTTTTCTTTCATTCATTTATTGCAGATTTATTTGTGAGCATATTTTCTGTGATTTGGAGTTCTCTTAAATCCCTCTCTGTGTCCTTAAGCCAATTTCGTTGTTTTTTGAGGAAACAGTAAGAAAATTGTTAACAAATTATTATTTTGTTGAATATTCTGTATATGGTAAAGCTAATGTAGTTCTCGCGGGTACGATAGAAGCCGCACTTTCCGTTTTGATACTTCTCCGTATGCGGCAGCAGCAAGCAGTATGTTAGTAGCTAGTTAGTATTTGTGGTAGACAGTCGTGCAGAAAATTCTGTATAAATTGTAAGTGTATTCTGAAAACTGAGGAGGGAACTTTCAAACCGACTGGCTGAGATAAGTGACTGAAATGTCACGAACATAGTGCAATATTGTTATGTAATGGACATTCAATGTAATTGACAAAAAAAACAGGATGATGCAAGAGATAGACACGTTAATGACAATGGCGCGCGGAGTGTTTAATGTTAAACAGATATTTTTACACCGGAACGGCAAGGTGCGTCATCTTCACTATAGCCTTAGGACAGTTGATACATGAAGGCAGTACGAGAGAAGACGGGAACCTAAGGCGGATACCAAATTATTGTTCTGCAGTTTTGCGCTTACGATGTAGCATAGTTCGGCTAATTCACCTTCCTTGTTCTTGCATAATTCCGAATACCTGTAACCGGATAACAAATCGGCCTTCTAATTGCTTTGAGAAATGCCGCCATCGCTATAATGAAGAAAACTCTTTCTTTGTGGGCAGTGAGCAAGCAGTTCAATATACCTGGCTAAGGATTAGAATAAAGAACAATAATTTCACTAAAGGAAGCCACGGACCATTATCACAATTAGGAATTGATACCGAAGAATCATGGTCAAAAATAGTCCTGAGCTCCAGACTGTAGGGTTTTCTCCTTCAGGAAGATATGATAGGGAGATAGCCTAAAACATGGCGGACCTGCTAGGCTTAAAAACCACATTCAAATAAAGACGAAGAAGTGACTGGAAAAGTTTGACTAATTTCCTTTTTGCCCTGAGATCTATACATAGAAAAGTGAAGCCTTTTCTCGACCAAGCGTAGAAGCTATGGACGAGAAGGACATATCTGATTACACTGAACTTTTGACGAAAGTGTTAACAGAAAATAATCTTCTTTACAATCCAGGATCCATATAGAATGCAGATGAAACTCGAATCTGTATGGACAACGTTGTTGCGCAAGTTATTGTTTGTAAGGATAGCGAAACACTGTCGGACAAAGGCGAGACGGTTACTATTTTGGCTTGCCGTAATGCAGGAGGCCTCTTCTTACCCCCTGCTGATAATGAAGGACGTATACAGCAAACATGAACTTCAAAGAGGGGACACTTTCATTGACAGTTATCAAAAGGAGACATGAGTATGCCTACAGTAACTCATAATTAATCATGGGTCGGCTACTAAACCAATTCATTCCCGGAAGGTACTGAAAAATCTTCTTGTCTTGGAATGCCATGCTTCGCACAGAAACTACACTAATTTGTTAGAAATAGCCAGAGACAATGACATCAGTATAATCTTCCTACCGAGTCATACCACACTTTATCTACAGCCACTGGACCATGTTGCTTTCAGATCGGTAAAGACCTTTTGGAAAGACGCTTGCCAACAGGTCATGAGGATGAACAACGGCATCAAGAATATTTCCAGATCTCATTTTGGGGAATAATTGAATTCAGCATGGATTTGACTGACTAATGTTCAGAATGGCACTTCTGAAATTCAGAGCTACAGGTATCTACCCGCTTGGTATGGACGTTATTCCAGATTACGCTTTTCTTTCGTCCAATCAAAACCATTCTGATAATTCTTCTTTGAGCTCACTGCTTTCACTTTTTTTCTGTTTCCAGTTCTCCTCAACCAGTTACAAGTACTGCAGTAGCTTCTCCTGCGGTGGGTTCCTCAACCCATTTTCCTGATCCCGTTACTCCTCGGCAAAGTCCAAGCACATCAAGTTCTGCTAAAGACACCTTAGTAAATGAATCATTATTTCCAACCTCTGCACCTAATACCGTTCAAAATGTGCAGTGAAAACCATCGATTGTACTGAGGACTACCTGGCCTATTCCCTTGGATTTAAAACTACCTGGTTCAGAAAGGAATCAAAATGCTGTTGAAATAACGGACGCGACGTACATTGTCAAACAGAAAATCAAGAATGAAAACACCAAATAACAAGAGTCCTGCTGAAAAAGTGAATCATAAAATACGGAGAAATGAATCTAGGCTGTCAAAAAACAAGAAAGTATTTCCAAGAAGGCACAGAGAAGATTTCAATTAGAGTCATCATTAGGTGATGACTGTAACCAACAAATAAGAAATTTCCTGGCAGATTAAAACTGTGTGCCGGACCTTTGCCTTTCGCGGGCTAGTGCTCTACCAACTGAGCTACACAATCACGATTCACGCCCCGTCCTCACAGCTTTACTTCTGCCAATACCTCGTCTCCTACCTTCCAAACCTCACAGAAGCTCTCCTTTCCCATGATAGGTTCTGTAAAGTTTGGAAGGTAGGAGACGAGGTACTGGCAGAAGTAAAGCTGTGAGGACGGGCCGTGAATCGTGATTGTGTAGCTCAGGTGGTAGAGCACTTGCACGCGAAAGGCAAAGGTCCCGAGTTCGAGTCTCGGTCCGGCACAGAGTTTTAATCTGCTAGGAAGTTTCATATCAGCGCACACTCCGCTGCAGAGTGAAAATCTCATTCTGGAACCTATAAATAGCTCTTCACTGCAATGATGAGTTATGGGAATTCAATGAAAATGAATGTGTAGGAAGCCTGGCATATTACTCTGAAACGCGATCTAAAGCTGACTGGCTACAATATGTAGCGTGGAAACTGTGGATGCATGAAGACTGTTCAATGTATAATAACATGTGTGCACTTTATGGAAGAAATGAAAAGAACAAGCAGCAAAGATTAGAGTTATACAAAAAGTAGAATAATACATTATATCTAGTAATTTCTTTTTGTGTGTGGATACTTGTCTGTGAACCATTTCATTCAGTTCCCACGTACTTATCAGTTACCACATGCATTTACATAGTTACGTGTGATTCTGATTCCGTAAGTGTTTCCATTGGCTTGAAATTGTAACAGAAGCTTCTTAAGCCAGTTGTAATCCAGTAGGCTAGATTTTTCTTATAATTAAACGAAACAGTTCCAAAGTAAACTCATGATCCACTTCACACACCTTTATCTTCGCGTGACATCCATAACTATTATTCATTGTCAATGATAAAATCCGCTACAGCTGAGGAAATTTTTGTTTGTAAAAAGGAAAGCACTACGTGGTTTCAGGACATCTGTCCCACCTTCGGGAGCATATTAACAAGTGAATCCACCAGCATGTATTACTAAGGGAAAAATAGGTTAAAATATGTTAAATTAGTTCATCCGTGGTACACGACATGCAAGACTCACATTTTAATATGCACCTGAAGATGGGACATATGTCCTCAAACCGGGTAATGGTTCCGTTTTAAAAATAAATAATTGTTACAACTATAGCAGATTTTATCATTGACGATGATCCACTTCTATAGCCTTGGTACTTCAATTCTCCCACCGTAGGAGGAGAGATAGCAAAATACAGTTTTTGATACTGCTTAAAATTCTAACTTCATTGATGCACTTACAGAAGCGATCAAGGACTAGAAACGTGAGCCAAACATTTGGTAAGCACTTTTACTTTTACACATGCACCTTTACAAGATTTAGAAAATGTTTTAGAAAAAAGCATCATCTCTCATCGGTTTACTCTAATGTACTGTTATTATTATTATAACAATCACATCAGTGGCACATTAAAAATTACGTTCTATGCATGTAACCCATCGGAGCTGAGAGTGGATTGTTGTAAAAGACTGTGACCCCATCCCCAGTACCTAATCCTGAATCCGCGGTTGCTTCCAAAGACGAACACGTCTTTCAAGTTCCATTCGTACCTGACACTGGGTTTTACTTTACCAGCAACATAACAATTGTAAATTAAACAGTCACATTTTGATATCGAGGGCCCATTTTAAAATCGACATTTTAAACTGACGTTTGAAACACTTGCTAGACCTACAAAGACATATGTGACGGAAATGAACTTCATATCACAAGTGTATGGCTAGGATTACAACACCGCACATCACAAACAATGACGACAATTCAGTATTATGAGAGGCAGCCACACGTTGCAGCCACAACTTCTAAGTGTTGGAGCATGTAATTAAGGACGCTCTGCTTAAGTTCTTGGGCATCTCCATCCACGCAGGGATGTTTTCAGGAAATACTTTTTAGTATCTTGTGTATAAGCGCTAGTTTCCGGTGGCAGTGCAGCAATGTAATTATTATTTATTCTGTTTGTTACCCCAGATAACTTTGTTACTGCGAAAATAAGTTCGCAATACTGAAGTAATTCTGTAATATGCAATCAGCAAAACGTACAAAACAAAACACAGAGTACTGGAAAAACCCTCAGATTCTAAAGCGCTGTGATGTAGTTGACACTGATATGGGGACAGCCTAGCTTAGAGTCGTTGGTCCACACTTCGATTGCATTCAGTAAACCAGTACTCACTGTGCATGGCGGACAATTGTTCCTCAAAAATTCTGTCAAAACTGCTGTTTGTCGCTATTGACCGGCAACCAACACTGACATACAAACAGACGTGAAGCAAAACCGATCAGTGCCAAATGCAAGCTTGGGGGCGAAGGGTAAGGTGGGTATTACTGTTGTCCACGTAAAATATCGCTAGTGAAGGGAACACATTGATTTCCAGACAAGACATACAGGGAGAACAGTCAAGATTTCCACTCACGTGTAAATATCTTCAGCGAAATTCTGGTACAAAGATAAATAAAAGTAAAGAACCAAATGAAATGCATTCGGTTTGTAACGAGATAGAGTGCACCATGGGCAGTAAATATGACCTATCAGCCTCCGAAATTTTGTTTAAAGAATTCGGGTTCATTCCGTATATGAGTGGAAAAAGCGACACCCCTATTTTCCGGATTACCGCGAGTAAAAAGTCGCCAAACTACTAAATCAGAAATATGTTCTATGAATAATATCTCAAGCGATAGAGAAAATTCGGCTAACAATGAGAAATGCCACTCTTCGAAGACTGCTAGCATAAACGTTGTAACTTGTACCCGGCACTGTCGTGCTGAAAAATGACTATTGCAGACTGAGTACCGTTTCCGAGGTTTAGGATTTTCTGTTCAAATGTCGTTCAATGTACAGGAAACGAGGTCAGGTATTCTTCTATGATATGATAATACTTAACTATAATAACACGCAGCATCATGAAGCAACTTGTTAACTTCATGTAAGAGCCCAGGAGAGGCGCTGTGGGTGATGTCGTGCTGCTAGCAAAGACACTCGCGTCGGTCGTCTGCTGTCATAGACCATTAAAGCCAAATTTCACCGCACTGTCCTAACGTATACGTTCATCGTACGTCCCATTTAGAGTTCTGGAGTTATTTCACGCAGAGTTGCTTGTCTGTCAGCACTGACAGCTATACGCAAACGTCGCTGCCCTCGGTCGTTAAGTGAGTGGCATCGGCCACTGCGTTGTCTTGGTGAGAGGTAACGCCTGGAATTGTGTATTCTCGGTACACTCTTGACACCGTGTATATTAATAGTTAAATGTGTGTATATTAATATTTAAATCCATGATAATTTCCGAAATGGAATGTCCCATGCATCTAGCTCCAACTACCACCCCGCCTAAGATGTTTGTTAATCACGTCGGTAGCATTTTCACATGAATAATCTAAGTACAAACGACAACTGCATGAAATTTTCACTCTGCAGCGGAGTGTGCGCTGATTTTGAAACTTCCTGGCGTATTTAAACTGTGTGCGGGACCGAGACTCGAACTCGGGACCTTTGCCTTTCACGTACAAGTGCTCTATCAACTGAGCTACCCAAGCACGATTCACGACCCGTCCTCACAATTTTACTTCCGCCAGTACCTCGCCAGTTGAGTGTAAATTTCATTCGGGAAACATCCCCCAGGCTGTGGCAAAGCCATGTATCCGCAATATCCTTTCTTCCAGTAGTGCAAGTCCTGCAAGATTCGCAGGAGAAGTTGTGTGAAGTTTGGAAGGTAGGAGACGAGGTACTGGCGGCAGTAAAATTGTGAAGACGGGTCGTGAGTCGTGCTTGGGTAGCTCAGTTGGTAGAGCACTTGTACGTGAAAGGCAAAGGTCCCGAGTTCGAGTCTCGGTCTGGTACACAGTTTTAATCGGCCAGGAAGTTTCAAAATCCATGTCCTTTTATACATTGTGCAGGCTATATTACCGCCATCTGTATATGTGCATAAAACTACCCAATGACATTTTGTGACCTCAGTGTACAACGTTAACAACGTTTGTTTTATTTAAAGACCTTTAAGAATTTGTACTTAAAAATTTGGAGGCATTACCTTTTAGCATACCTTCGTGCGTGTATGTACAAATGAAGTCGGAATGACGTCATTTAACACAAGAGCGATTTTATTTGCGTGTAATACTGTACGACTCTAATGGCGTGGGAACTGCGTGGAGTTCACGTCAGAGCTGAAGTTCATACGAACAGAAAGCACACCACAACTCCAAGTAAATTCGTCCTTGGAATGGTCCATTATCTGTTTGTCGGCAAGTGACTTGGAATAGCTCCCAAACGCCTTGGGCAGGGGGAATGGTGATCTCTGGAGACCAGCTGCTGCAAGTTGGCACAAACACACCAAAATCTCCGATAGAAAAAAGGAAGTTGACGGAACCAGATTCCGGGTTTCGACGCTTGTGTTATAGTTGATTCCCTTTTGCTATATTTGAGTAAGAGATGTAGTGTCAATAGCTTGGGAACACCTTGTACATGCCTTCCAAACAACTAGCAGCTAAGCGGGAGAAAATTCCATTTCCGTGCTACGTCATTACGAACTCGAGAGAGACTCAGGTGTGCGTGCCCAGGAATCTCCCCTCCAGAAGTCGGTGTTCGTACGGTGATGCCCGTCTCCCTTGCACCTCATTGCGTATCCATGTTTCGTCGTCGGCGGCCTCCGGACACTGGTGAGGCCACAGTCCATTAAGTCGAGAGCAGGTGGCGCCACCGGCTGCAGCTGCGCACGCGGACCAAATCAGATTTGAGCGGCGAGAGCAAACAGCGGCCGGCCACCGCGGCTCGCCAAACAGCGCGCTCCGAGCTCCGCGCCCCACCTATTTCCTGGAGAGGCGGCCACACACCTTGATTGGCACGCAACGGGCGTGCCGTGTTCAAATAACCATCGCACGCGCGCCCTCTGCCAACAGAAACTGCCCGCCGGAAGTGGCCAGTATCCGTTGTTCGGCAGCACGTGTGTTATGCCATGCGCTGCAGCCTGAGCGCCGTGCTGCTGCCTGAGCGCAAGATGATAGCACATCTTCAGAGGGATGCTTCTCAGCAGAAACACAGCATGCGGACAAACACATTTATTTATTCTATTCCATCGTAGCCTGTTACCTATAATGTAAACACAGGCTGTATTGATTCTTACACAAATTATGTAATTTACGTTAATACTTACTCTGAGGGGCGAAAGTCGTGGGATGGCCACACGTACATACGTAGATGACGGTAGTATCACGTACTCAAAGTATAAAACGGCAGTGCATTGGCGGAGCTGTCATTTGCAGAAAATGTTTCCGACTCGATTATGGCCCCACGACAGGAATTAACAGACTCTGTCTGTGGACTGGTAGTTGGACCTAGAAGCAAGGGACATTCCATTTCGGTAAACGTTAGGGATTTCAGTATTCCGAAGCCCGCAGTGTCAAAAATGTGCCGAGGATAACAAATTTCGAGTGTTACCTGTCACCGACGACCTTCACTTAACGACCGAAAGCGACAGACATTGTGTTGAGTTGTCAGTGCTAACGGACAAGCGACATTGCGTGAAATGACCGCGTTAATCAACGTCGGACGTACGACGAACGAATCCCTTAACACAGTGTGGCGTTCATGGGCACCCCACGCATTGGAAGTTGGGGAAAGGGGCAAACCGGAATGTCTGCCCTAGGGGGCAATTTCAGGGGGCGCCAAATTCATATTCTTGAGTAAAAGTAGCTTGTTCCACAAAGAACCTACCATCCAGCGCACGTTGGTCTATCGATTATTCATATGATTTTGAAACGCATTCTTGTTCGTTTTTGAACATTTTTGAACACATTATAAGTTGATTTCAGGACGAATCATAAGTTTATTTTGAATGTGCGCGTAGTTCATGTGATGTCTCTGCCAGGGGAGCCAGCCAGAGTGGCCGAGGGGTTCTAGGCTCTACAGTCTGGAACCGCGCTACCGCTACAGCAGTAGGTTAGAATCCTGCCTCGGGCATGGATGTGTGTGATGTCGTTAGGTTAGTTAGGTTTAAGTAGTTCTAACTTCTAGGCGACTGGTGACCTCAGAAGTTAAGTCCCATAGAGCTCAGAACCATTTTGTCAGGGGAATCCCCGTCGCATCCAGAAATGAAAAACTTCTCTGCACACAAAAGGGGACGGGGCTGTACGAGATGAGCCGCATAAACCCGATGTGGTGAATGCCAACTGCTGTTTATTTATGTGGTTGATGGAGCGTGCGAATGATAATCACTGTTGTCGTTATTAGCGAAATCCTTAGGCTCAGACTACCAGAGTGAAAATAAACGACTAACGGGAAAACTGGTAAGAAAGATTACATATTAATCTTCTCGGTGTATTCAAGACAATGAAATTTCGGTAAAAATGTTTTGCCAGATCACCACACTACTAAGAGCCAGGTGTACAGTCGCCCCCTTAGCAGCCGCTTAAGTTATATTCTAGTAATAGCGCTGAAAACGCGTTCTACGAACACGCTATAGCGCCTACGTGGAGAATAAACGCGGGATATCTAAACTGGTTATTCTGGCAGCGTTAGTGAAGTTAACCAGGGAGTAAGTTTAGACAATGACAGGAACAGTTACAGAATTAGTGACGATAAGACTGTTTGTTAGAATGAAGAAGGAGAAGAAATGAGAACACCACAGTAATTATGTGGAGGAATATGACGATTAAAAATTAATATAAAAAGTTCATAGCTCTACATTTCGATCTTATGCTTGAGAAACTGGAGCGTGTGAATGAAACATGAAATTATATCCTAACATAAAACATTTTGCTTGTAGTAGGCCCAATAGGCATTTGACATTGATACTTCACGGATTATATTCTGTTGTGTTATTTAAGTAAATGAGGTTGATAAAAATGAGCGTTTGAGCCAAAATAGTCTTGCTTATTTGGCGTGTGATACAACTGCTGCGATATTGGAAAGGCCTATTTCATTTTATCTAGCAGACAGTGGCAGAACAGACGCAATCAGATCGAGAAACCATACTAGTCTTGGGTGCTATTCCCATTAACAGCTTTTTCAGTATTAGACAAGAACATTTTGATTTTTCGTGTAGCAAGACGTTTAACGAATTTTGACGAGTTAATAGGTTCTTTCGCAGAAAGGAAAGCACTCCTGTAAAACTGTAGCAAGATTAGAGAGAAAAAAATATGCTGGGACCAAAGGATTGAAGAAATGTGTACCGCTCTGCTTGTCTCTTGTCTTTACTGGTTTTATGTTATATTAAATTTTATGTCACACCAAGGAGAAAGGTAATACCTAATAGGCAATAAAAAGCGCAAATTTTTTTGTTCTCCCTGTTACATATAATCCCACCTAGTATTAACTGCGAACTTTTTATTTTCTTTATTTTTTTATTCTAAAGTGGGTAGAGTGTCAAACCGGCCGACTGCAGACAGGAGAGGCACCACAGGACACTTTTATTTCCATTATCCTGAATAAAGGTTTGATGGCTTCCATTACAAAGCATACACACTTGAATTCCACAGAACAAAACGCAGTGACGTGCGATGGAAGATTGCTGTGTGAAGAGGCGTGGCACTGCACTTTGGCAGACTTAAGACCAAATAACATGTCTTACATTTCCTCGAACATATGTGTTTTGTATATCAAACTCTTCAGAAATCGTCGCGCGAGGTAGCCGAGCGATCTGAGACGCCTTTTCAAGGGTCTCACGACTGCCCCCTTCGGAGTATCGAGTCCTCCCTCGGCCATGGATTTGTGTGTTGTCCTTAGTGTAAGTTAGTTTAAGTTTGATTAAGTACTGTGTAAGCTTACGGACCGATGACCTCAGTAGTTTGGTCCCATAGAACTTACCACAAATTTCCATTTCTTCAGAGATATGTGCACTAAAAAACATAGTTTTGAAAAACCTTTTCTTTAAATTGTTGATGTTCTATCTCAAACGCTTGACGAGGGGTGTGGGTTGCCTAGGGTCGGAAATATCGTAATCCGGGACTGTTCATGGCTAAGGCAGCAGACGACCGTCGCGAGTGCCTTTGTTAACATCACGACATCGCCTACAGCGCCTCTCCTAGACTCGCGACCATATCTGTCTGACCCTAGACGACAGCAAAACCGTGGCCTGGTCAGTTGAGTCCTAATTTCAGTTGGTAAGAACTGATGGTACGGTTGGAGTGTTGCGCAGACACCACGAAGCCGTGGATCCAAGTTTTCAACACGACACTGTGCAAGCTGCTGGTGGCTCCATAATAGTGTAAGCTGTCAGTACATGGAATGGACTAGGTCCTCTAGTCCAAGTGAATCGACATTTACTGTAAATGATTATGTTAGGCGACTTTGAGACAACTTGAAGCTATTCATGGACATCATGTTGTCAAACAACGATGAAATTATTGCGGATGACAATGTGCCATGACACCGGGCCACAATTATTTTCGACTGTTTTGAAGAACATTCAGGACAGTTGCAGTGGATGATTCGGCCACACAGATCGCCCGACATGGGAAATAATCGAGAGGTCAGTACGTGAACAAAATCCTGCACCAGAAACACTTTCACACTGTTGGACGACTATAAAGGCAACACGGCTCAAGATTTCTGGAGGGGATATCCAGTGACATATGGAGTCCATGACCCGTCGAGGTGCAGCACTAAGCCGGGATAAAGGAGGTCAGACAGGATATTACGAGGCCTCCGTCGACTTTTATCACTTCAGAGTAATTTTATTCCACACACTGCTACCTCCAATCAATATAACTATTTCCGTTATAATAACTTCGGACTTGTCTGTCACATTCTACAATGCACTCCATCACCATATAGTCCATAGGCATGCCCTGCCTCTTCCTTGAGCTCTTGGAGGACGTTGTGGTTGTATCTACCTCTTCCATCGTTTGTTGGGTCCTGAAGTACAATGTCAGAAAGCCCTTAGTGTTCTCAAGAGTAAATGTATGGCTGGAATTTCATTGGGGCAGTGATTTTGCGATCATTGGAGCTGAGCTGATACAATGTCGGCCGGCCAGTGTGGCCACGCGGTTAAAGGCGCTTCAGTCTGGAACCGCGCGACCGCTACGGTCGCAGGTTCGAATCCTGCCTCGGGCATGGATGTGTGTGATGTCCTTAGGTTAGTTAGGTTTAAGTAGTTCTAAGTTCTAGGGGACTGATGACCACAGATGTTAAGTCCCATAGTGCTCAGAGCCATTTTTTTTGATACAATGTCGGATTTTGGTACATGATCTTAGCTGTTAGCGAATTAAGACCCTGCGTCCGCGCAGTTTCAGCGCGTCAGAGATGCTCACTTTTACTCGTCTTGGAGCTTAATTGAAACTGTATGGCATTCGTGGCTGGGAACCCACGACGTGTAGATTCGGTTCCCTAGTTGGCGAGGATCGTTCTTCCTTCACACACAATGGTACATATACTTCGCGAAGTATGAGATAATGTCTTAAGTATATCATTCGTGTGTAGTTGACTGTAACTGATGTTTGTATAGCGTAGTGTCATGCTCATATGATTGGAGGATGGGGTTGGAAACCTGTGCCGGCACATAACCTACTCGTTCCGAATTTGTACCAAGGTGGGCACCACACTGCTATACAGGTACTCGGGACACCCGAACAGCCCTTTCATTCTTATTCTGGGAAACTATCATCAAAACCGCAGGTGGAAGCATAAGCTGCCAAAGACTTTGCTAGCTAGGACGTAACCACCTATGGCAAGCTAACATACACTCACAAGCGACAACGTCGGCAAGCCCCTGCACATCAGCAATACTGGCTGGATATGCCAGCTGCTACCACGGCCCACCATTAGGGTACAGCAGGGAAGCCGACAACTTCGCACACTAATGCACACACAAACCGCCAACACTACCCTACACTGTGAATCCGATATATGACCTATCGGACGCTAAACGATGATGAACCCAACTGTTACAGGTGTGCTTATGGTGATCGAGAAGCAAACACCGGTACACAGCTGCAACAATCGTCTAACATCGACCCACCAACGTCAAAGGTATCTGCCTGCTTCATACCCACTACTAACAGAAGCTACCCTTGCATGGCCTGTCGCAGGCAGCTACTGCTCTTACAACACGGCACAACTATCGCAGAGGTATTTTTCCCTTGGCTCTTGCCTTGGCACGGTTTTTCCTCTGCCCTCCAAACCGCTACCCTTTGTTCAAATTTCGACCCAATCTATCTCCCAATGGGCGCGTATTAATGGTTATTCATAATCGCAGTACCCATACCCTGCAAGACCTAGCTTAGTGAGAGATGGCAGTAGAACTTTCACCTTTTTTGTTGGCTATCATGCCGGTGTGGAGAGGCTTCACACAACATAAAAAGTGGCAACTGATCTTAATATAATCATCCGATGGATGGATCACCACTAAAAGCACTACATGCCCTCATTCCAAGACACCGTGACGTAAAAGTCTGATGACCAAGTGTTACACCTATAACGATTAGGAGTAGGTTTATATTATGTAACTGTGTACCTGCAATTATGAAGTGTGTATTCTGTGTTATTTAAACTCCTTGACCTATGACAAGAAAATTAGAGTTTTGTAATGTATATGCGAAGAAAAGCAAACGGATATGTTAAAATAATAAATTATTGTAATATGAGCATGTTCATAAAAAAGAAAATGTTTGCTGAAAGGTGGCTGATGCTTAGGGAACTTCTATTTGTAACATGTAAAGCTGTAGGGAAGTCCCTTCGCAACGGAAGTGGCATGGTGCGATGTAAAAGGTGGTTTCGGCGGTCGAACTGAGCGGCTCCTTTGTGTGAACGGCACGCAGTATGTGACTAGCCGTAACACGGTACACTTTGACGATGCTAAGAGAGGCAATTGGAAGCTGCTTTATAAAGGATTTCCCTCGTATGTGGATCTGGTTATTAAATGGTATTCTCGGCATAAAGGAATGACTCTAATTTGTTGAAAATCCGACGCCAAGAAGAGACTTTGTAGAGCATTAGAACATCAAGAGCCGTAAGTACAGTTAGCCGCCATGTCGCTTGCCACCAATTTTCGCCACTGCTTCTCAAACTTCATACATTCAGTAACGCATATGGGCATGGACCAGTTAATTTGTGTGTTGTTTCAATAATAATTACAAATGACTAAATTCATGTCCGGAACCGTTTTTTCTATCCTGATCACGAACTTATACAGGGTCCTCGCCTAAGTGCTACTAAAACCGAGTGTCCAGATTCAAATGAACAATTCTTGCATTCTAGTGTTTAAAAGTGATTTTTTGTCTACTGTAAAAGGAGTAGTAAACGTTAAAACTAAAATCACAAAAGTAAAGATAGAGAGGCTTTTGCTAAAGTATCCTTAGCTTATTACAAAATATAGTTTAGCAGGATTACAATGCCAGATTGTGTAAATATTATTGTCTAGAATACTTGCTTCACAGGTGATAAAAGGAAAATAATTTATACTCATTTTCGAAAATACTGTGGTTTTGATATCTATCATGAATGGTTCCTTTTTTTAAGTCGATTAAGCCCAGTTTTGTATTTCATTATATTGCAAAGTAAATTATGAACTATGTGATATTATTGGATTTCAGACATGCGGTGAGTACGCAATCTAGTGTTAAAGGTTGCATTCTTTATCTTGTCGGCAAACATTGCCATAAATTATCATCATCAATGTTGTATTTGGTTAAATGTGAAAAGCAAAAACCTTTTAACGCTAGAACTACTCCAAGTGAAGTGAATGTTTAGCTTCTTGAATTGTAATAATCAAAGAGCACTGACTAGTGAAACTATACTAGTTTATGGGTCCCCCTTATATTTTCCATCTATTAGGAAAAAAATGAACTATTACTGTTGTTAAGGAAGACTGATATATGTAGAGGAGCTTAAACAGTGTATTTATGGTATTATTAATCTTTGTTTTTGTTTTCATGTCAGTCACGATAAAAGCCCCTCATATCCAAATTTACTTATGCACTTCATGCAGTAACATTTTAGTATTTTATTAAGTAATGCTCTTGAGTGTAGCTGTCATTAGTATGAGATTGGTGCCAATGTACTTCCTATAATTTACTGGTGTGTGCGTTATTGGTAACTGCTGTTACACGCAGTTCACAGTGAACTGTGTCAGTTTGTATCCTGTTTGCTATTCAAAGGGTAATCTAAATGAATGTAAATTCAATAACCAATATTCAGTTTCCTCAAATATACATTTCCAAATTAATGTGCCTAACTGGGCTGGCGACCGTTCATTTTTTTCATTCATTTATGATTCTGCCACTTTCATGAACTCCCAAGGTTAAAGTCCTTTTGGTTTTTCTGTTAATTTCACCAAATTCAAAATTATAGTACGACAGCTTTGTTCTTTAGACACATGCGCCGTCAATCTTCGAAATCCTCTCAAAGATTAACGTTAGCGTGTTTCACGTTAGAGTGAAATAGTGTTATGTGTGGCTTTTCCCGTGACAGGGCTAAAGATTAGGTTGTTAGGGAAGAGTGACATATACGCTAGTGTTATACAAAACTAGACGGCACCATCTCTTCTACGCTTGGGAGCCAAACACTAGCGATGAAAATTTCTCGTGTGACGTAATGTATGAGATGGTACACGCAATACCTTTAATGCATCAGTCGATCCAAACTCTCTTGTTTACTTTACAGTAGTGAATTACATGTGCATGGTGCGATGCAGACATAAATGTATTCATAGGCCTCTATACAGGATATAACTAGGAAAACATTTCTTTTGGGTTATTGACAAGGGCAGTACGTATGTATAACATACAGCAGTAAGGCTTCGCCATCTCGTCGTTTCTTACGCATAAGAGCGGATACTTAAAATAAAAGAAAAAGATCAGTCCACTCGTTTCACACTCCTGCCTTCTAGAAGACAGTCAACTGAATTTGTAATGAATAATCTACAAAATTCCGATATCGAAAAAAAAAAAATTGAAGCGTCTTGGATTTTTATTTATTATTCAGGATCTAAGTATGTGTTACTTGTTCGAAAGAATGTAACTAGTTCAACTGAAAACAAGTCATTTAAAGAAAAATAGTGAGAAAGCTACAACATAAAAAGTAGAGACTGTGGAAAACTTCTAAGCAAACAGAGGTTATTTACATTAATTGCCACATGCCTTAACGGAAACACTCTGTTGTATATTTAATAACTTGTTTTGATCAAAAAATATTTGTTTAGACACTAATGTTAAAAAAAAAGAAACTTTTGAATTACAGAGACTTCAATTATTAATTTAGAATTCCAGATACTTCAATTATTAATTTGAAAAAATGTAACCAGGGAATAGTATCATTTTGTGACATTAAAACAGTAGTTTCCAAAATACTTTCATTAACAGTTATATTCCAGTTAGAACGTTGTTGCAGTAAGAAATGTATTTTTGTAGAAGGTTCTCGCTCGAACCTGAATGCTGGTCCAGTTAGTCACTTTGAGACATTTCCCCTTTTGTCTTTTCTTTGTTTCTATTATCGGCAACGGCCTTGCCGCAGTGGATACATCGGTTCCCGTGAGATCACCGAAGTTCAGCGCTGTCGCGGGTGGTCGGTACTTGGATGGGTGACCATCCAGGCCACCAGGCGCTGTTGCCATTTTTCGGGGTGCACTCAGCCTCGTGATGCCAATTGAGGAGCTACTCGAACGAATAGTAGCGGCTCCGGTGAAGAATACCATCATAACGACCGGGAGAGCGGTGTGCTGACCCCACGCCCCTCCTATCCGCATCCTCCTCTGAGGATGACACGGCGGTCGGATGGTCCTGGTAGACGGAGTGCTATTTGTTTCTATTATGACTTTTATGTACGATGGCGCACGTGCGTATGGTGCTCTCATTATATACACTGAGTTAATAGAAATTAATAATGCAGCCTGTTTAGTAATATTTATCTAAGGCTATTGCATTTGTCAGTCAGGCGAAATGAGGAATGAGGTCACTCGTTTGATTATAAAGAAATTCGAAACCTTCGTGTCGGAGCATGGTGGCCCCATTAAAAATAAAACGTAAGTTTATTTGACTTCACAAAGGTGTTTGATCTTGTTTTGTAAATACGATCCTAACTCGAGAATAAATTTTGTAAGAATTTCCAGGGCCACCTACCAGAGCTCAGTGGCATTACTTCCCGACCGCGAACGAGATCACGAACAAATAACTTCTTGAAACCGTAAGGCTTTATTTTCAGACTACTAGACGACTGGGGAGGCAATAACATGTTTTCGATGTAATCAGGTGTAATTCAGATTCTTAGGTTTAGTCACTCTTTTGTTGAGATTAGCATTTCAGAACGTTTTTCTGATGGTTATTTACACTACTTTGTTTTCTGGGTAGTGTTTCTGAGGAAAACTAATGATAAGAAAGGATTAGAAGAAAAAAGTTTCAGTCAGTACAATAACAAACCCGCCACCCATAAAACCAGCTGCTAATTATCTGCAAGAGAGCCAGAAAAGATGAGTAAAATCTCTTAGTACCTGTAATTATTTCTTAGCGGCTATGATTACATAGTGCAACACTGGTTTTTGTGTTTACCAAAAATGCACGTATAATTTTTTGGTTTTGAGTGGTTGGGAAGAGGTACGTCTTGGTATTGTTTGCTCGTCTATGATTATAACTATTTATGTAGCTAGTTTCAGAAAGGATGATACAAGTATCAGTTCTCGAATCGGCTACACCGAAGTCATTTACTCGTGCGCCAGTTGGGAGCTGATGCGTTAGTTGTCCGAAAGATGCTCAAAGTAATGGTCTTTAGAGATGATTCTAAATGCAGGTAGGCCCCACCTCTATGGAAGTAAAATTGCTCCAGATATATCTAGCCTTGTTGAATTTTGCCTGTGGTTCCAGCTCATTTAAATACAAATGAACTATCTGACGTTGTTGCTATGGGCTTACCAGTATTCGCTGACATTTTTGTAGAGCAATTCAAAGAGTAAGCACTACGCAATGTGGATTTAAAACCACCAGGCTCGGTCCGCTGTGATGTGACATGCTTGTTGTGTGGCCACGCGAGATAGATCTACACAGATTCGATGATTTCCTAAATATCATTCACCATAAAATCAAATCATTATGAAAATAAAATGTATGATCGATCTCCAGCCGCAGGATGTGCTGATGTACGGAACAGCTAACTAAGTTCTAGGACACAGCGTTTATAGGAGTAATACAAGCGGAGACAGGTGTTTAGACTCCGCTGTGGTTCAAATGGTTCAAATGGCTCTAAGTACTATGGGAATTCACATCTGAGCTCATCAGTCCCCTAGACGTAGAACCACTTAAATCTGACTAAACTAAGGACGTCACACACATCCATGCCCGAGGCACGATTCGAACCTGCGACCGTAGCAGGAGCGCGGTTCCGGACTGAAGCGCCTAGAATCGCTTGGCCAGTGGCCTGCACGCCGGTATGCATAGCCACCCAGCCCAGAAGCAACCAGTTCTGAACACAATGTCTTCGTGAACACTTCGGAGGCACGACAAAAATAGTATTATAATGAGATTTCCACTGTCTTCCGCTATCTTCCACCAATATTTGCCCAAACCTGACGATTTCTACCAGTAACTCCTCCGAAAAAGCAATGTCTTATAAATGGAAGCGACTATGGTGTCCGACATTGCTCTATCACCCGGAGACACCAGAAGAATTCCGAAGAAGGTAATAGCAGGGATTCGAAACGTCGAGTAATCTAGAAGTATGAAGAGGAATTTGATCTGACAAACTCACAATATTTTTCGATCAAGTGTCAGTCTGTTGGCTGACATCTCATAACCAAAATAACATCTGAAAGAATAGAGAGAAAATTATGAGATACCGAACGAATCTCAGCTTATTTTCAAAAAAGTAAAAGTGCCAGAAATACTACGTGACCTTGTGCTTAAACACGTACAACTGAATCAAAACGCCTTTGTGAATGTAGACAAAGCCTCCGACAATGTAAGACGGAATGGGGCTGAAGGAGTGACGCGAATAATCAACAGTTTCTACAGCATGCAAACAGGAACAAAATTGTAACTTCGTAAGAGATAGTATAATAGAGGTAAGTAATGTCGAAGCAGCAATGTATGACTGGGAAACGCTATTTCGGAAGAGATATGAATGTGCAAAAGTAAAATTACCAATGATAATCGTCGAATTCCATACGGAAACTATAGCAGTAAGAAAGGAAAAGTTACAAGAATGAAATGGACAACTTTAATAGGCCTTCAAGAAAGAGAATAAAGTCATGAAGATGACTCCATAAAAAAATAAAAAGAAGAAAAGTTTCATCACCGAAAGAGAATTACTGGCATGAAACATTGACATGAAAATCAATCCCTAAAAGCTTAAGTCTAGATACACCAAAGTATTAAAATGAAACGTAGATAACAGGAATTCCGGACGGGGAGGAAATGGGAACAACTGGAATGCGATTATGTAGAGGCAGGCTGAAAATTTAAGGGACAGATCAAGTAGCAAATGAGAATGTAAACGCAAGAACACATGAAGAAAAATGAGTAGGAAGAAGAAGAGGCAGATTAGAGACTCATCCTCTAAGGCATCTGGAAAAATTTATAGGCGGACGAATAGTAGAGTGTATAAAACAGGAAAAAAGAAGAAAAGAAAAAATCTTTATTGAAGACGAAAACTTCATTCCCTTGCCAGAATTTCTTTACTACTGTAAAGCACAGAGTTCACAAAGGCTGACTGTTATTCGAATGTATTCATGAGATAATTTTCTACGTTTTGCTAAGATTGTCTCTATCCTCCACTTCTTTTCTTTTTTTTCTGACCGTAACTATAGTCATCTCTGTCCACGGTGCAGTACGGCGGACTCGGAGCTATAATTACAGCAACGACGATCCTTATTGCTACATCACCATTTGCCTCGTGATACAATGGAACCTTTTTGCAAGTAGTCGTGCGGGACGAGCATCATTTAACAATTTTTGCAATAGGTTGCTCCGCTGCCCGGATTATTAAACGCAGTTTTGTTACGTTCTGTCAAAAAGGGCCCTTTTCCATTTGTATGGAGGGAACGCGATCTTTTGGCGCATAATAGGTCAATTACTGTTCCAGTCTCTTCAAGCGCACACACAGATGCACTGCGTACCATAAGCGTATCTGTAAAGTAACCCTTCTTATGGAAGCGAACAGTGTATGAAAAATCGGTGTACGTAATAAATATAAGCGCTGTTTGCAACCCACAACCACAGTATCAGTGGGTTATATGTTACGGTAGCCCTCCGTCCATCAAACATGAAGAAGGTTTCGGTCTTGAACTGCAGGGGTTGGGTTCGGAGATGTGGGTGACAAATGAGAGCGTTACATCAATGGCCTTATTCCGAGAAGTCAGCGAAGCTGCTGGGAATCGATTGCCAAAGTGGCCGAGACCAACCAGAATGTTCCGTCTAGAATCTTCGAAACTATTCTAGAATGTTCCAGAACGTTAAGGAATATTACCAAAGATTCGGGAATGCTCTAGAGTGTTCCAGAATGTTAAAGACTCTTCCAGAACGTTATAGAGGGTTCTAGAGTGATCCACATTGTTCTTGAATTTTCCGAAGTTCGAGAATGTTCCAGGATGTTTGCGAATCTTCTCAAAAGCTGCATTATCCTTTCTTAACGAGGATACGAGCCGGCTCGAAAGAATGAATAAAGGCGATGATGAGACACGTGAGTCAGCATAAGCAGTAGAAAGGGAAATAAATTTAACTGAAAGTGAGTTTATTTAGGTAATGAGCAGTGTAGGGGGAATGGGATATTGCTAGTTGCGAACGGAAAAGGAAAAAAAGAAAGGAAAGTGAAGAAACGAAAGAGATGAGAAGAGGAAGTACGTTTAGCTTCACAATAGCAGAGAATGCATAGACTAAGAGAAATCTTGACAGGTGAACAACGAGATGAAACGAAAGAAGAGGGTCGAGCAACCACTCAGCAAGCAGATGTAGACACACTGCTGAAGAAACAAGTTTAAGAAATTAACTAACTACATTCACAGTGAGTGTAGTTAGTGCAAGACAACGATCTAGAGGTCACAAACAAAACATTAGTCTGTTGTTGTTGTTGTTGTGGTCTTCAGTCCTGAGACTGGTTTGATGCAGCTCTCCATGCTAATCTAACCTGTGCAAGCTCCTTCATCTCCCAGTACTTACTGCAACCTACATCCTTCTGAATCTGCTTAGTGTATTCATCTCATGGTCTCCCTCTACCATTTTTACCCTCCACGCTGCCCTCAAATGCTAAATTTGTGATCCCTCGATGCCTCAGAACATGTCCTACCAACCGATCCCTTCTTCTAGTCAAGTTGTGCCACAAACTTTTCTTCTCCCCAATCCTGTTCAATACCTCCTCATTAGTTACGTGATGTACCCATCTAATCTTCAACATTCATCTGTAGCACCACATTTCGAAAGCTTCTATTCTCTTCTTGTCCAGACTATTTATTGTCCATGTTTCACTTCCCTACATGGCTACATTCCATACAAATACTTTCAGAAACGACTTGCTGACACTTAAATCTATACTCGATGTTAACAAATTTCTCTTCTTCAGAAACGCTTTCCTTGCCATTGCCAGTCTACATTTTATATCCTCTCTACTTGGACCATCATCAGTTATTTTGCTCCTCAAATAGTAAAACTCCTTTACTACTTTAAGTCTCTCATTTCCTAATCTAATTCCCTCAGCATCACCCGACTTAATTCGACCACATTGCATTATCCCTCGTTTTGCTTTTGTTCATGTTCATCTTATATCCACTTTTCAAGACTGTCCATTCCGTTCAACTGCTCTTCCAAGTCCTTTGCTGTCTCTGACAGAATTACAATGTCATCGGCGAACCTCAAAGTTTTTATTTCTTCTCCCTGGATTTTAATACCTACTCCGAATTTATCTTTTGTTTCCTTTACTGCCTGCTCAATATACAGATTGAATAACATCGGGGAGAGGCTACAACCCTGTCTTACTCCCTTCCCAACCACTGCTTCTCTTTCACGCCCCTCGACTCTTATAACTGCCATCTGGTTTCTGTACAAATTGTAAATAGCCTTTCGCTCTCTGTATTTTTCCCTTGCCACCTTTAGAATGTGAAAGAGAGTTTTCCAGTCAACATTGTCAAAAGCTTTCTCTAAGTCTACAAATGCTAGAAACGTAGGTTTGCCTTTTCTTAATCTAGCTTCTAAAATAAGTCGTAAGGTCAGTATTGCCTCACGTGTTCCAACATTTCTACGGAATCAAAACTGATCTTCCCCGAGGTCAGCTTCTACCAGTTTTTCCATTCGTCTGTAAATAATTCGTGTTAGTATATTGCAGCTGTGACTTATTAAACTGATAGTTCGGTAATTTTCACATCTGTCAACACCTGCTTTCTTTGGGATTTGAATTATTATATTCTTCTTGAAGTCTGAGGGTATTTCGCCCTTCTCGTACATCTTGCTCACCAGATGGTAGAGTTTTGTCAGGGCTCTCCCAAGGCCGATAGTAGTTCTAATGGAATGTTGTCTACTCCCGGGGCCTTGTCTCGACTCAGGTCTTTCAGTGCTCTGTCAAACTCTTCACGCAATATCGTATCTCCCATTTCATCTTCATCTACATCCTCTTCCATTTCCATAGTATTGTCCTCAAGTACATCGCCCTTGTATAGACCCTCTATATACTCCTTCCACCTTTCTGCTTTCCCTTCTTTGCTTAGAACTGGGTTTCCATATGAGCTCTTGATGTTCATACAAGTGGTTCTCTTATCTCCAAAGGTCTGTTTAATTTTCTATCTTACCCCTAGTGAGATAAGCCTCTACATCCTTACATTTGTCCTCTAGCCATCCCTGCTTAGCCATTTTGCACTTCCTGTCGATCTCATTTTTGAGACGTTTGTATTCCTTTTTGCCTGGTTCATTTACTGCATTTTTGTATTTCCTCCTTTCATCAATTAAATTCAATATTTCTTCTGTTACCCAAGGATTTCTACTAGCCCTCGTCTTTTTACCTACTAGATCCTCTGCTGCCTTCACTACTTCATCTCTCAAAGCTACCCATTCTTCTTCTACTGTATTTCTTTCCCCCATTCCTGTCAATTGTTCCCTTATGCTGTCCCTGAAACTCTGTACAACCTCTGGTTTAGTCAGTTTATCCAGGTCCCATCTCCTGAAATTCCCACCTTTTTGCAATTTCTTCAGTTTTAATCTACAGTTCATAACCAATAGATTGTGGTCAGAGTCCACATCTGCCCCTGGAAATGTCCTACAATTTAAAACCTGGTTCCTGAATCTCTGCCTTACCATTATATAATCTATCTGATACCTTTTAGTCTACAAGAGATAAAAAGCAGAAGAACAAGAAATTACAGGCTTATATATGAAGCATTCCGGTGTGATCTCACTAAATGAAACCGAGAACACGAACAACCTATTGTTTAACTGGCCTAAGTGAGCTTACAAATGACTTATTAAAGACTGTTAACGTTCTATATGAATTAGTAGATAACGTTTATGCGAAGGTTGTTCAAACTCATGCAAATTCACATTGATAATTAGAAATAGCCATGTTAACAGAAAGAAATAATTTAGTTGACGATGTTAACCTAAAAATTCAAAATCATCATGAATCATGAGAAGGGAGGTACAGGTGGGAAATGGAGGTACCACGAATATAGGAAAGTCATTGATGATAAGTTTAACACAGGATTAAATACATGCCAAAAAGGAGGTCACACTTGCTTTGACATCATCTGGAATTGCTGCATCATGACTGCAAGTAGAACGAACTGCTCATTCTCTTTCGAAACTATCATTAAATGTTGCAGAACAAGAATTTCCAGTCTGTAATGTTTTAAGTGCATCTCGACACGGTCAGCTTCCAAACCAATGTAAAATAATCGTTTGTGAGTAATGTGCAAAGGCACATAGAAAGTCGTTTGAGGCATTACATGATGTCTGAGGTAATTCAGAATCAGTGGTAAGTGCTTTAGTTATACTTTCTGGTCATTTTTCACAAACGATTCCAGTTATGCCAACATCAGCGGATGAAATTAATGCATGTTCGAAGCAATCATTTCTTTAACCTCCTTGGCACATCGTTCTTGTGCAACGCAGCTAGCTCTTTATTCGCACGAAGCAATGGCCGCTATCGACAGGGGATCTCAAGTTGATTCTGTATTTCTAGATTTCCGGAAAGCTTTTGACACCGTTCCTCACAAGCGACTTCTAATCAAGCTGCGGACCTATGGGGTATCGTCCCAGTTGTGCGACTGTATTCGTGATTTCCTGTCAGGAAGGTCGCAGTTCGTAGTAATAGACAGCAAATCATCGAGTAAAACTGAAGTGATATCAGGTGTTCCCAGGGAAGCGTTCTGGGACCTCTGCTGTTCCTGGTCTATATAAATGACCTGGGTGACAATCTGAGCAGTTCTCTTAGGTTGTTCGCAGATGATGCTGTAATTTACCGTCTAGTAAAGTCATCCGAAGACCAGTATCAGTTGCAAAGCGATTTAGAAAAGATTGCTGTATGGTGTGGCAGGTGGCAATTGACGCTAAATAACGAAAAGTGTGAGGTGATCCACATGAGTTCCAAAAGAAATCCGTGGGATTTAGATTACTCGATAAATAGTACAATTCTCAAGGCTGTCAATTCAACTAAGTACCTGGGTGTTAAAATTACGAACAACTTCAGTTGGAAAGACCACATAGATAATATTGTGGGGAAGGCGAGCCAAAGGTTGCGTTTCATTGGCAGGACACTTAGAAGATGCAACAAGTCCTCTAAAGAGACTGCTTATACTACACTCGTTCGTCCTTTGTTAGAATATTGCTGCGCGGTGTGGGATCCTTACCAAGTGGGATTGACGGAGGACATCGAAAGGGTGCAAAAAAGGACAGCTCGTTTTGTATTATCACTTAGTAGGGGAGAGAGTGTGGCAGATATGATACGCGAATTGGGATGGAAGTCATTACAGCAAAGACGTTTTTCGTCGCGGCGAGATCTATTTACGAAGTTTCAGTCACCAACTTTGTCTTCCGAATGCAAAAATATTTTGTTGAGCCCAAGCTACATAGGTAGGAATGATCATCAAAATAAAATAAGAGAAATCAGAGCTCGGACAGAAAGGTTTAGGTGTTCGTTTTTCCCGCGCGCATTTCGGGAGTGGAATGGTAGAGAGATAGTATGATTGTGGTTCGACGAACCCTCTACCAAGCACTTAAATGTGAATTGCATAGTAGTCATGTAGATGTAGATGTAGAGTGAGTAAAGTATAGTTAAGAACAAATACAAGGGTTCTCCTTTCCAATGATGCATAAACGAGACATTCTGCAGAAAATCTCTTGCAGACTCTTGAAGATACTGACCCAGTTGATCATATACTTGACCAACTAAGACTTACAACTGGATCATGTAGCAATGGCAACAATTCAGATGAACTAACAGATAAATTTAGTCTGAGCATTGTTCAGAACAACACAAAACCTAACTGGTTATTCGAAAGAGCCGTTTTAGCATCAAGAAATGAAGTAGTTTACATTAACTCAAAAACTGATTCCTGGTGAGAAAAGAGTATTCGAATCAATGGATTCAGTGGTTGATGCAACTGAAAGTGTTAATTTTTCAACCGAATTTTTGAATTCGATGTATGTATCAGGAATACCTTTACATAGTAGAAGATTAAAAGTAATATTGTCACTTATTTTGATGAATGGATATACCAAAATAATGTAATGGAACAGGAATTGCGTCAAACAGCTATAAAACGATATAACTGAAACAAAAATAGTATCAGAAAAGATAAAGGAAAAGCAGTTTTATTCCGACATTTCCGGTCGCACCTACCAAACTTTCTTTTCAGTTCAAAAGACTAAAATTTGCAGTAGGTTATGTATTTAGTATTTACTTAATTTGTTTACTACCTCTTCCAGGTTTACGCTATTAGCTTGTTGTGACCTAAATTTTCGTGCCATCTCTTCATGGGTCGACCAGAATTTCTTCTTCGGACAGGATAATATATGAGGCCAAGCTACGGAATTCTATTGTGTTCCATTTCCCATATTCCCAGTTTCTCTTATTTGGGGAAATCTGTCATTCAACGAGAATAGTGGTAACTGATGCTGTATCCCATCATGGGGTTGTTTGTCTTTTAGTGAGTATCCTTTCACTGACGATTAGAATTTAGTATCACCGCAAGTAACGGACCAGAATAAAGTTTAAGATATTGTGGTATCCATTCACCAAATAATATAATGATATGATGACAATTCAGTCCATAAGCAAGTATTGCACGATAGCATAGGTTAATTAATTACGAAATAAAATGAAAACGAAGTAGAGTTCCCTTACACTAACTTCAATAGAGCTGTACTTGAGAATTTGATGATTTAGTGTAGCTTTACAAATTTTGTGTTTATTTACACTTAAATATTTAAAGATCTTATATGTGTGTGTATGTGTGTGTGTGTGTGTGTGTGTGTGTGTGTGTGGGGAGATTTCAGAGTTTGAAGCGGTCGCTATCAAACTGGTGTTCACCAAGACACTGTCCATGTCTTTTCCTTAAGTGTATACGATGGGCTAGGGATGGACTCGAGGGTAATTGAAGCTATCCATGAATTTTCCGCTCCTGGTTTTGAGGAGGAACTGCTATCATTCCTTGGAGAAGAAGGCAGTATGACAGTGAACTTGGTTTTGAGGTCACACGTATACCCAGAAAGATACACAGAAATGTGGATGGATTGAGTAGGAAAGAAACGACATTTCAAAAACAAGGTAATGCGCTTGGGGTATGACAGACAGCAAAGAATGCGCTTGGAGTACGACAGACAGCACAGAAGACAGATGAATAATGTGAGCAGTTTCGTAAGCAGTTGCAATGCTGTGTACTGGATAGGCTGCTGTGCAGACATCATTAAGTTGGGACAGTGAGTGGTGGCACTAGCAGAGCTGGGAGACAGAGTATTACACTGTTATGATCAGGTGTTAGCAAGTCGTGGGGAATGTAGGTTTACCAACAGTGTTGTGGAGATATGCTGGTGGAAGAATACGAGGGCGAACGTGGACCAGAAGGTGTAGAATTGCATACACTGTACAGAGAAATCAGATTTGTGTAACTAGACTACTATTGCGGAGCTTACTGGCAGCGCTAGCATGATTTCATATGCTCAAAATTGATGTCTTACGACCTTTCAACGAAATACCTTTGAAGGAATAAATATGGACTCGTGATTACAGTTCTTTCTTTGAGATATGTAGAAATGCTCGAAATGCCAAACCAACAGACAGAAACGGTAGCACAAATGCTGATAAACATACTGGACACTGAAGTTCAGAGTACCTGAGACAGTTGTGCGTATCAGGGAACCTACTTCACGTCTGATTTATTCAGTTTTTGTGTGTGAAAAAAAATTGAGAGCGAGTCCTCAACATTCCTCAAGGTAATGGAAGAAGAGAAAGCGTTCATAGTAGTGTAGGGAGGATGCTAGGATGCATACCATACTAATACTGCAGCAAGAAATAAGGTCCAGCTCTCAATACCAACGCGCAAGAGGCTCTCTGAACTCGGCACAAACGATGGTGTCACAGTGACGTGGCTCCAAGTGCTAGTGGGTTGTCTGGTGGCAGCAGATGGCACTCATTGTATGGAGCCACTAGAGGCTTGGATCAGCGGTGTGCACCACTGGCTCCACCAGATCCCACATGACCGCTGTTGCCTTCTAACTGAAACTTGGAAGTCCGTGATCACCTGTAGAACCGCTGGAGCCTGGGGCCGGAGGGGAAGGGGGGGGGGGGGTGGCAAGTATCGATGTTTACACCATAGAAATCGAGCATGATGTATAGTGCAGGTGAGATGAACTGCTGCGGGGTAGCAGGATTTTAGAAGAAGGAATAAGTAATGGGTATCCCTGTTCTCAGGCTGGGTATATATGGAGACAAGGTGGAGAACGTGCGAACCGTGGATATGCTACTGGTCGTCGCCAGAGAGAAGGCGTTGCAGAACGAGCACGGGATTCGGGGGAGTACTGTTTGAAAGGCAACAAATGGTGATCACTATTACCTGCTGGGTGATACAGGTAGTATGTAACGCACGGGTATGTGTAACGAGGTGAGACGACTATAGGAAGCATTCAGCAGTTTCTGGCAGGGAGCAGAGAATGACATAGTGCTTAAAGGGGTTACAGTAGTGTATATGACATACTTGACACTTACGAGAAATTGAGAGACGATGCAGGTTCCAGAGTTATGACATATGAAGAGTAGGAGATGCTGGATGAATACGGGAAGATCTTTAGGCTAGCTGACGAGGAGAACCTCATGAGGGTCAACACCACCGTGGAAGTAGTAAAGTTGTGGGTAAAAGGAAACAAGGCGGCAATTGAATAGCTCACAATGCAAGTCGCAAGTTTGGAGAGAAGTGTTTTAAATCTTACTTGGTTATTACGCTAGCTGACTCAAGTAATGAAGTATGTGAAAATTGTGGAAGAATCAGAGGACCGGTTACTAGCCAAAGTAGAAATATTATGTAGGGAAGTTGTGATAACGTAGTGGTTACAGTCCTTGAAGCACTGTGTGTGAGCTTCACGCAGAGAGGTATCGGAATTGCGGGAAGCTATGCAGCAGGATGTGCCAAGACGACTGGGAGGAAACATGTCACCAGGAGGCTACGGAAAGTACAAGCACAGATACCACTTGAACTGACGTTGGTTTTAAACCCACGAATGAAAACATTGCCTTTCTATTATAACATAGCCTTGGTAGATGGAAGGACCGATGGAGGAAAGAGGTACGTTCATTTTGCAGGGAAGCAATGTTACTTAGTCCATTCATATCCCATCAAGCGGGAGCTGCCGAAGTAGTTGGTCAGGGTAAGGGTGCAGTGGTTGTCGCTAATTTCGAGAAGACAACAGCGGGCATGCGGAAATGGAAGAAACGGAGTTACAGAAGTATTACAGGGCTGAAGGTATGCTTTCTCCAGACAGGGTAGTGAGAGAGGGTCACAATTCCGGCGCAGCGAAGCTACCGATGGGTCAGAGAACAAGAGAGGATTGGGTGAAAGAAATGACTAGGATTGAGTTGTACTTCGAGCAGGCTGAAGCACGTCAGTTGTACTCCACCCTCGATACAATGGTAGCAGTAGCCAGTTGCTACGAACGGCAGAAGATCACAGTAGCGGAAAGGTCAGAGCTACACGGAAGTGAATAGCTAACAAATGGGACATCATATCAAATAGTGGGACCTACTTTCCGTCTGTCTACAACAATTTAGAGAAGAACCTATCTGAGCATTTCACAGCCTCGGTTGTATAGGCCAGAGGAACCTGTGCAAATATTACCAGCCGTGAGTCTATGATAAACATGACTTTAACGTACAAATTAATGAAGGTTAGTGAGAAAAAAAAATGGCTCTGAGCACTATGGGACTTAACATCTGAGGTCATCAGTCCCCCAGAACTTAGAACTACTTAAACCTAACTAACCTAAGGACATCACACACGTCCATGCCCCAGGCAGGATTCGAACCTACGACCATAGCGGTCGCGCGGTTCCGGACTCAAGCGCCTAGAACCGCTTGGCCACACCGGCCGGCAGTGAGCGAAAGTGGCGAATCTCTGTGGTGACTTTAATGCAGCATGTGGTTTAGTATAGGGAGAACCAGTTCCGCAGCGACACTTACTCTGCTAAGCATAGTCCTTGTTTATATGTACGGGATGCGAAACACAACGCGAAATTCGGACCTAGCGACTATTCAGGTTCCAGTAGTCTTCATTCCCAGAGAATGTGGCAGTAGCGAGAACTGTAATTGTAAGTTAAATTTAACTAAAGGGGAGTTAATGGAGCTTAAGAAGCGTAGTGGAAAGAGAAATCTTGAGTAAAGAGCAGATTAAAGCCAACTGGGCCAATCGCCAGGGAACCTGTCAACCTAGTCTGCATACTGGTAATACAGCATGTACAAGAGCCAAAAGGGAATAATAGCAGTGGTCGACCAAGAACGAAGTGCTCGTATTAAAAAGGACATAAGACAGGGGTGAAGTCTTTCCCCCCTTACTATTCAATCTCTACATCAAAGAATCATAGATGGAAATAAAAGGAAGGTTCAGGAGTGGAATTAAAATTCAAGGTGCTGCAGATGACATTGCTGTCCTGAGTGAAAGTGAAGAGGAATTACAAAATCTGCTGAATGGAACGAACAGTTTAATGATTACGTAATATGGATTGAGTGTAAATCTAAGAAAGACGAATGTAATAAGAGTCAGCAGAAATGAGAACAGCGACGTACTTAACATCAGGATTGATACGCAGTAGATGAAGTCAAGGAATTCTGCTACCTAGGCAGCGGAATAACAAATGACGGACGGAGCAAGGAGGACATCAAAAGCAGATTATCAGTGGCAAAAAGGGCATTCCCAGCCAAGAGAAATCTAGTACTACCAAACATAGGCCTTAATTTGAGAAAGAAATCTCTGGGAATGTCCGTTTGGAGCACAGCATTCTATGGTAGTGAAACATGGACTGTGGGATAACCGGAAGAGAAGAGAATTGAAGCATCTGAGATTTGACGAATGTTGAAAATTAGGTGGACTGATAAGGTAAGGAATGAAAAGGTTCTCCGCAGAATCGGTAAGGAGAAGAATACATGGAGAACACGTCAAGAAAATGGGACTGGACACCGGCCGCGGTGGTCTAGCGGTTCTAGGCGCTCAGTCCGGAACCGCGCGACTGCTACGGTCGCAGGTTCGAATCCTGCCTCGGGCATGGATGTGTGTGATGTTCTTAGGTTAGTTAGATTTAAGTAGTTCTAAGTTCTAGGGGACTGATGACCACAGATGTTAAGTCCCATAGTGCTCAGAGCCATTTGAACCATTTGACTGGACATCTGTTAAGACATCAGGGATGACTTCCAGGTACTGGAGTGAGCTGTAGAGAGCAAAAATTGTAGTGGATGACAGAGATTGGAATACATCGGGAAAATAATTGAAGACGTAGGTTGCAAGTGCTACTCTGAGAAGAAGAGATGGCACAGGAGAGGAATTTGTGGAGGGCCGCATCAAACCTGTCAGAAGACTTACGACTCTAAAAAAAGGAAATTCCAGTTTAAGACGACCCGAAGGACTCGGTCTTGTTAAAGAGTAGGACAATGAAGGACACCGACCCAGTTTGGTCAGAAACGCGGGAAGTAAGAATTGGTTTGCAGAAGCATCTGCTGCAGACAAGTGCGAGTATTGTGTCTACAAAATATAACAAAGCCGCCGCGGTGTTCAGTGCGAGCCGGCCTTGGTGAGGCGTGGAAACAGTTAACGCGGCAGTACCTAAGCGGAAGATGGCTGAAGCTTTTCCATAACGGCAGCCGCCGACATGTTTGGTATACGTGCCGCAATGTATGCCAAAGGGCCAAGCGATCGCACTTTGGAAGTGTAGAAATACCTACTCATATTACATTAAAGTAATTTCTGTTAGTATCGCAGCTCTGTCATCACGCGGATGTAACGCTTGGGCGCTTTTTGGAACGCAGTTCTGGACCACAGTTCGACTCTGCGACCTGTCAGTCCGCCGTGAAACCATGCGAATTGGATCCACTATTACACGGTGCCAGCACGGCTCTGGGAATCAGCTTGCTGGTCACAAGCCCAGAACAGTAGGTCACTGCCATTACGCCACTATCTGCCGCCTGGCGGACAGTGCAGGGTGCGCTATCTGTTGCACAAAACTCGCGGCCAAAGTTAGCAGAGACCACCGTGACCTGGAGTTGCCGCTGACTGAGAAGTTGTTACGTCACAAGCTACCTGCCCGCCCGACGCTGTGCTTTTTCAGCCCGCTTCTTGTATTGAGCATCAGCGGTCAGCCCCGAAGGCAGCAGTTTCCAGTAACATGTACGATTGAACTCTTACCCTGCCAGGATAGTGTTCTCATTATATGATCTCTCAATTGCTAACAGTTTCATTCCATTTAGCTTAACCTTCCAGCAATACTTATTCAGTTTCATTAGAAACATCACAATTTGTTATAAGATAACGTGATTTGTAAGTTTGACAGCATTCTATTACAAATGACAAAGGAATAAAATAGTAAAGATCGCAACAATCATTTATTAAAAAATGCCCAGCAGTTTCGGTCCTCATGCTGGATATCTTCAGATCCAATACACTTTAGTGATATATAGAGTTCCATATTAAATATTAACGTCAGAAATGCTGGACATCTTCAGATCTAATATACTGCAAAAATATAAAGAGTGGCATATTGCATATGGACGTCAGAAAATAACATAGCGTGCGCCAAAAGAAAGGCAAACAGGAGTTAAAAAGAATGTAGCGTTTACCCGTATTACTGCAGGCAACGTTGCACGGAACATCTGCATGATATCGTAGTCGTTTACAAATGCTGATGACTATTCTGCATGGGTTAAAGGGAGCGGAAAGCGCGCTCTTAAGCTGCATGACATCAGTTTCAGACAATCGAGGCTCACGAGAATGACAGGCTGTGGCGCATGCGTCACAACACGTGACACTACAAGTCATACAAGTGCCAGCAGTCGTCTCAGGCGGGGAGCGAGGAGCTAATTCAGACGACTTTAATATACATTGATTGCGCGTTTAAATGCAAGCGAGATCTTGATAGTACACGAAAAAGTTAAGATCTTTTGCGAATTCCTTTTGGATCACATACTAAATTCCCACTGGTCCTGCACGCCTGCACGGAGACTGGTGTACTCGAAGTATGACGGAAAAGTTGACTAGTGTGAATCCACAAGTTCATTGCAGAGCCGTATTTCTCGAGGGCCCAGTAGGCAATGGGCAACGACTTACGTAAAATGCATTCAAACGAACCAAAAAGAACGTGAAAGTAAATTTAAATTATTTGTGTAACATTACGCAAAAAGTAGCTTACAAATAACTATATCAGTTTGTTGATAATAATGGTGTAGGTTAAAAAACATTAAAATTAAAGGATCCAATCTGATAGGCTATACGGCAGTTGATTGCCGCCTGGTGGGTCTGGTTCGTATTTTCAGGGATGGCTGTTTCCGCAGAGACGCCCTCATTAAACGGATTGCTGGTAGTCAAAGATGTACCAGGAAGGCACCGTGTGTTGCTATGACGATGGCGTGAGGTTACTGACATGGGCCGGTAGTAAGGTACCGTGGACTGTGTTGGTAGCAGTGTGTTGCAATACTGTCGGCAGCACCAGGACGTTTACAAATGTGCAGACAAGAAGCCGGCGACAATCTATTACGAATTTTTTTATTTAATTTTGAATCGCATTCGTATTAATATTATAAAATCAGTTAGTACAAGTTTGTGTATCACAGAAATGATAGTAAAATACACTCAAGCGTTAAAAAATAATTTTTGAAATTGTACATAAAAATCGACAGTTAAAATCATTGTACGTGGTAAGAAGCTGCATTGAAAGATGTATAAAGTTCAAAATATGGATGAAAATAAAAACCCAATGAAAATGAACAAAACATAAAAAAGTACGTTAAGGAAATGAGTTTGGTAAAAATTCGCTATCACGTTAATGTCATCAGTAAAAACCCGTAAAAAAGCTAATATGTAAGAAGTTACGTTAAATAAATTACAATAGAGTAATTATACAGTTTCTTCCGGTGTATTTCCTCAAACAGTCCACTGGTGTAATGCTGGTCCATAGTGTCTAAAGGGCACAATATTTCAGACATGTCACCATCGTCAGATTCGCTGATGAACTGTCACCTGACGATGGTGACATGTCTGATCACCGAAATATTGTGCCCGTTAGACACTATGGACCGGCAGCACACCCGTGGACTGTTTGATTACAGTACAGTAAATAGTGACGTGATTAAAACTGAAACGAAAAATCAGCTACACTTTTTTTAATGCAACGCACTTAAAATGGTTCCCATGTAAGTAATTTAAGAGAATAATAGTTCTGAGGGCAATAGAGTGTTTTTTCATTTTGTCATTTGAAAAAGGTCATCAACAATTTTTGTGTCTAAACATTAGCAGTTGCATTTAGCTTCAAAATCCCTAATTCCCTTTGTTTTTGGTCTGGTGTTAGAATAATTTGACTATTCTGTTAAGCACTACTAGAAAAAAAAGCTTTCTTGCATTCTGTCAGTTGACAGGAATGGTTGAATATTTCGAGTTCTTTACTTAGCCATCCTTGGCTAATAAAGAAATGGGGATAATTTATTGCACTGTGATTTGATAGTCAAAATGTCATGACAATAATTATCACTGAGGATCGCGCCTGTCCTTGTTAATTTTCTAAAAATAGGAAAAAGATGCTTTCTATTATGATTAGAATTGTTAGGTTTAAAAAATTAATAGTCCCGCGTTTTTGTGTTCAATTGTCAAAACGATGTTCGTTATTGAAATCAGTGATCATAGAATTTAGTTCTCCTTCCGAGTCGTCACAAAATAATAAATTTTCATCAACATAACGTTTGTAATTCATATTTAATTTCAAATCTTTTATATGTCATAATATTTTAACATACTTTATTGTATTTTATTATTATTTCAATGGCACACAGACTTCCGATTGCTAATTTTATAAAATTAATACGAATTCGATTTAAAATCTAAACAAAAAGATATTGCAGTAGACTAGCATACTTCGGGTAGCACATTCATCAGTGCCTTCATACATAAAATTTTCATTATGGTACTACACTTTCAGGCATTGCCTTACTACTATTTATTTTTCGCTTTATAATGTAATCACTACAGCGACTGAGATTCTGGCGTCCCTTATGAACATTCAAGAAACGTCCTGGTGCTGGCGACAACATATCAACATACTGCCGCCAATATTCTGCTGTGACTTACCGATTCATTCTTGCGGTGAATATCGGTAACCACACGCCGTCGTTAGAGCAACACACAACGTCCTCCTGGTACACCTCTGACAAACAGCAGCCATCTTGATAATGACACCGGCCGAGGTGGCTGAGCGGTTCTAGGCGCTACAGTCTGGAACCGCGCGACTACTACGGTCGCCGGTTCGAATCCTGCCTCGGGCATGGATGTGTGTGGTGTCCTTAGGTTAGTTAGGTTTAATTAGTTCTAAGCTCTAGGGGACTTATGACCTTAGAAGTTGAGACCCATAGTGCTCAGAGCCATTTGAACTATTTTGAGAATGACGTATCTATGGAAGCAGCGTCCCAGAAAGCACCAATTGTACCTTTTATGTCATATTTATTTGAGTTTACACGATTATTATGAACGATCTGGTACAGTTATTTATAAGCTATTTTTCGTGTAATGTTGTACAAATACTTTTATATTTATTTACATATTTTTCTTCGTTCATTTGAACGCATTTTGCGTAGGTTAGCCAATGTCTGAGGTTGACGTCAAGCCCCATAGTTACGCGTTTTCCACTCCAGGTCTCTCGATTCATTTTGCGTATTGATTGTTCATTTTCGCACGTGACTCTATTTCATCAACACTACATAAGCTGGCAGCCATTTAAATTCAAAATTCGAAAATGCTAAATGATTGTAAGGGATTTCCCACATACATCTACAACAGCTTTAAAGCTGTCAGCCTGGCAGTGAAATATATTTACGTTTGGGTCCATTGCTCCCATATGAAATTGAAAGAACTTACGCCACCCTTTCTGACGACAACGTCTAGCCCTGAAGAGAGACACCCTTAGCAAATAATCTCATCAGCTGACACGAAACTTTCACCAAACAAAAATTTGTTTACAGTTATGAAATGAAAGCCAAAGGTCGCAAAATCAGTGAATAATTAGGACGTTCCAATTATTCGCACTCTAACTGTACGTAATACTTTCAAATCGTGAGCCAGACAGGCTATGACCCAGTTCTCTGAGTTCTGAAAGCAATGATCGTTTTTGCATTCCTAGCACATCTCAAGAAACGCACCTAAGTGTCAACTTCCAGAGGCTGATTTTCTTTCCTTGCAGACTCTACTGAGGCTGTCTTACATTTCAGTAAGGTGATGTCCCCAGAGAAAATGAACAGCAAAAAGGGTTGCATATTCGAAACCTAACGGTTTTTGTTCAATTATTTTTTTGTTCTGTAACTGTATTCATGATGTCTGAGGATACTGCGACCAGTTTTACTCTGAGCAAGGTACACAGTGTGATTATGTTACCAGGAATGTCTGTGCACCGAAGTCCTGTCTCAAATTATGACTGCTACAGCTCACCGTGCCCAGATCCAAACTCCTCCTTCATTCAACACAACCGAAGCAGTGTCAAGGATTCGATTTTAAACTGAAAGACAAAGTTAATACTCTTGTATGGAGTCGCTATAATGTTTGGCCAAACTAGAAAGCATAGCAACCATAATTTCTTACATTTATGCACGTGTATTACCACCGCTTGGTGTGTTACTCCATCGGAGTGTCACATAGCTCCCACTGTGACACAGCTGACGATGAGAAACGTTTTAAAGTCCAAGATGTAGCTAATACTCTAGCATGGGGTCAATATAATGCTTAGCTAGCTCTGCTACCTATTTTACACATGATTTTTTAACGTGAGAGTAACATTGTTTACTGTCGTAATTCTCGTCGTAAAGTGCTCTTTAAACTGTAAGTTGGATCAGCTGTAGTGCCCATGTGTGTTTTATGATGTGGTATGTATACCACATTTCATCACGTACTCAATCCCAGCAAGAGAAAACTTAACGGAATAAGCTAAACGCTCAGTCAGCGAATTCGGTCTTGCTGATACCTGCCTGCCAGCCTTGTGACAGTTTACAAGCGTCAGAAAACAATTTAGATGCGGTAAATAAATAATATGAGGTTCCGTTGTGCCTTATCCAACCTATGGGTACTGATATAAAAATTTGCATATACTTAAGTGCTGTTGTAAGAATGTTTTTGGATAAATATATGATAAACGTGTGTGTGTGTGTGTTTATGTGTGTGCGTGTGTGTGTGTGTGTGTGTGTGTGTGTACGCAAGTTGGAGGCAAATATCTTTAAAACATCACCTTTTTAAGTCACCTTTGAATGTGAGGTAAAGTCAAGAGAAAGTTACATAATTTTGTTGTAAATACTACCTATTGTTGTGGTACCAGACACCAAATGTGGCGTACTGAACCTCGTCTGAGCTTTTCAAATTATTTATTTGTTTCCACTACAGTGTTCCATTCACCTTGGTTTGCGTCACAGGGTCCCGCAATGCTGAGGCCACCACCTCAGGGACCCAATGCAATGCGCTGCTTCGAGCTGGCCTTGTACGCCAGCTGCTGAGTTCCGATTACGTCAGGATGGCTGCGCCAGCAGCCGACTCAGCGCTGCTTGATGTGAGCTGCACTGGTCTGCCAGGAGCCGTAGGCCGACCTGACTGCCGCTTCTTCCTCGCTAGCGTAGCTGAGAACGCGGTGGCAACGTCTGCCCGCGATCCGGCATCCGAGTCTGCCGCCTTCGGCTCGGAAGTCTCCGGCACGTTTCGGGAGCAGAGACGACTGCTCGCAGTAGCGAGCCGAAGACTGGCGCACCCTGGCTGGCTGCTGACCCCACGTCGGCCTCAGAGGGTCGAACCAGCAACCGGCCGTGGACTGGGACACTGGTGCCCCATCTGTTGCTGTGTCTAGCCTGGCGGTGTGACACGCCCCGCCGTCCAGGAGAGCTGCCTCACTTCAATGAATCTCGTTAAAAAACCACACCTGTTTATACTTGGCCGCACACCTCTGTTTTATCAAGTGCACTGGTTAGCGTCACATACACGTAACACTTAAGTTGGCCAGTGGCCCTCTTCTGCCTGTGACTTGGGCCATGGAAATTGCTTTGTGCACCCTCTCTGGCAGTTGTATGCCCCTGCCCTGTGGCCTCTATTTGCGTTCACAACTGCTGGTATGCGTAACTTACTGCAATCCGGCCCACACCTAGCTGTAAATCGTTCTCCACATATCGCACAAAATTAACTTTCTCTATCCCAAACGGTGGTGCCGCTACAATATACTCAGACTTGTTATTTTTACGCAGTTCAAGTGATTTAACGCCCCATTGATGAAATGCAGAAGTATGTGTGACTGTCTCTCTCTCTCTCTTTAATGTTGTATGCAGCTTAGAAGCAAAGATGATTTCACGTAAATATCTTTGATTTAGGAACCAGTTCAAGTGAACATTACATAACTTTCCTGAGAATAATGAATAGTTTTGAATTTGAAGCCAGAAGCTTGCGTAATTTCATAGCTACTCTGTGATTGGGTGCCTCATATTACTACTAGAATATGCGTGGTTGGTGAGGGGCAAGAGAGAGAGAAAGGTTGCTTGGCTTGTCACGTGATGATGATGATGATGATGATCCATAGCTACGGGAGAGGCTGGTATGTGATATCATGGCTAGGACAATGGCCCACTCACGTGACGTCACAAATGTAATCAAAGTGCTCCAGAGAGCTGCTGTACATATGCTGGCATGATGAGATGACTAAGTGTTAAAGCAACACCTGGAAAAGCACTGACCTGCTTCCGTGTCCCAGTTCAAATGGTTCAAATGGCTCTGAGCACTATGGGACTTAACATCTATGGTCATCAGTCCCCTAGAACTTAGAACTACTTAAACCTAACTAACCTAAGGACAGCACACAACACCCAGCCATCATGAGGCAGAGAAAATCCCTGACCCCGCCGGGAATCGAACCCGGGATCGTGTCCCAGTCAGAAACACACATTTAGCATGCCATATTCAACGTATTCCGGCAAAACGAAAATAGATCGTTGCGTCTATTGACGACGTCCCCGAGCCAGCATGAGAGTATTTTGCCTTGTCTTTGCAAGCAGTTGCATCTGGAGTAAATGAAGCGTTAACTGAAGTGCGTTTGGCGCAGCGTTGCGCAGACAAAACTCGTAGGCTGACGGGGCTTCGACAGCAAGGCGAAAACCGTGAAAATACAGGCAGGAAGTGGGGTGAACGCCACTGTGGTTAGTGTCAACGATCTGATACAGGCGCCTCCCTCACGCCGCAGTGCGAGGGCAGATAAAAAGCGCAATAGGATGTTCACCAACGTGAAACGTGACTCGGCAAACACGTCGCGTTTAGCGAGAAGAGAGCAGAACGAATGCTATTCATCACGTTATTAGGCTACGCGGGCTGCGGGCGAATGGGGGCCGGTCGCTGGACGGCCGCGCCTCTGCCGCTGCCCCGCTCCGCTGCTGCGCTCCTCATTCACGCCGCTTTTTGTGAGCGTCCCGCGCAAGAGCCCGGCTGGCCTCGGCCCGGCCCGGCCGGCGGATCGATTTACGTACTGAAAGGCAATCTATTTGCCTTGCCGAGGTTTCACTTTAACGCCTGATCCGCGCCGGGGCTGCACGGCCTCCTCTGTTATTTTTCCCGTCGAGAACGAAAGCAGGGAAAGATTAGGCAGTGCTGCGCGGCCGGGCGGCAGCTGCGGGCACCACAACAACGCTCCCCCACCCACTCCTGTCGTTGTGTGTTGTCGTCTTCGACGGGCGCCGTAATTACGCGCGTGCACGGCTCCGGCAGTCCTGTAGACACTGGACGGCGGAAGGCCGGAGCTGCTGCTGGAGGGGCCGTCCGCACAGCGCGGGTGTAACATTCGCCCTGGTTATGTTCCGCACGGCGCTAAGATTGTCGTTTCGCTCAGGAATGATCTCACGGTGGATCCAGCGAATTTTCGTCAGAGCCCTGGAAGAGAAATACTGTGTTGACGATAGGCAACCACTGTGCACAAGCAAACACGAGGGGCGATCCCAAAGTTTCTAGCCCAAGAGATTTACCTTGATGTCTCCTAAAAACAACACCACCGACGAGGGTCATTCGATAAGCGATGCCCCACATTTTTTTCTCAAAACATTCACTACTGGCAACTAAAATTGCTACACCAAGAATAAATGCAGACGATAAACGGGTATTCATAGGACAAACATATTGTACTAAAACTGACATGTGATTACATTTTCACGCAGTTTGGGTGCATAGATCCTGAGAAATCAGTACCCAGAACAACTACGTCTGGCCGTAATAACGATCTTGATACGCCTGCGCATTGAGTGAAACAGAGCTTGGATGGCGTGTACAGGTAGAGCTGCCCATGCAGCTTCAACACGATACCACAGTTCATCAAGAGTAGTGACTAACGTATTGTGACGAGCCAGTTGCTCGGCCACCATTGACCAGACGTTTTCAATTGGTGAGAGATATGGAGAATGTGCTGGTCAGGGCAGCAGTCCAACATTTTCTGTATCTAGAAAGGCCCGTACAGGACCTGCAACATGCGGTCGTGCATTGTCCTCCTGAAATGTAGGGCTTCGCAGGGATCGAATCAAGGGTAGAGCCATGGGTCGTAACAAATCTGAAATATAACGTCCACTGTTCAAAGTGCCGTCAATGCGAACAAGAGGTGACCGAGACGTGTAACCAATGGCACCCTATACCATCACGCCGGATGATACGCCAGTATCGCGATGACGAATACAAGCTTCCAATTTTGCGTCCACTGCGATGTCGCCAAACACGGATGCGACCATCATGATGCTGTAAACAGAACCTGGATTCACCCGAAAAAATGACTTTTTGCCATTCGTGCACCCAGGTTCGTCGTTGAGTACAACATCGCAGGCGCTCCTGTTTGTGATAAAGCGTCAAGGGTAACCGCAGCCATGGTATCCGATCTGATAGTCCATGCTACTGTAAACGTCGTCGAACTGTTCGTGCAGATGGTTGTTGTCTTGCAAACGTCCCCATCTATTGACTCAGCGATCGAGACGTGTCTGCACGATCCGTTACAGCCATGCCGATAAGATGCCTGTCATCTCGACTGCTAGTGATACGAGGCCTTTGGGATCCAGCACGGCGTTCCATATTACCCTCCTGAACCCACCGATTCCATATTCTGCTAACAGTCATTGGATCTCGACCAACGCGAGCAGCGATGTCACGATATGATAAATCGCAATCGCGATAGGCTACAATCCGACCTCTATCAAAGTAGGAAACGTGATAGTACGCATTTCTCCTCCTTACACGAGACATCACAACAGCGTTTCACCAGGCAACGCCGGTCAACTGCTGTTTGTGTATGAGAAATCGGTTGGAAACTTTCCTCATGTCAGCACGTTGCAGGTGTCGCCACCGGCGCCAACCTTGTGTGAATGCTCTCAAAAGCTAATCATTTGCATATCACAGAATCTTCTTCCTGTCGGTTGAATTTCGCGTCTGTAGCACGTCATCTTCGTGGTGTGGCAATTTTAATGGCCAGTAGTGTATTTATTGTTAAGAGTCAGAATTTGGTGACAATATACATCAACATGTACATGACCTGTTTTTCTAAGTAGCCTCCATCACGTTCTGTGGCCGCACGCCAACGCTCTGGAAGAGTATATATTCCCTGCTGATAGAAGCTTTCTCCTCTAGACGTAACCATGTTTTCACTCCCTGACTGACACTCCCGTGTTCTTCAAAGTGGAGAATGTTTAAGCGCCCAAAAGAGATAGAAGTGCGAGGCTGCCAGGTCTGGACAGTAGGCAGTGATGTCCAACCCAATTTAGCGATGTGTTCTGTGTTCTCAGACATTAGTGTAGGCGAGCATTATTGTGTTGGGCTGGATTCTTGTCCGATCGAATACGTCGGAAACGGTTCTTGAGTTTATTCAGTGTGGCTGTGACAGGACGTCCCGAGCGTGGCTGACCATGGAGCTCTGTTTCTGCACTTTCTGAGGCTGTAACTTTCTTTACCAATCGGCCAACTGTACTACTATCAACTGCAGCATCGCCATACACTGCACATAAAAGCTTAGGCTGTTCACTATGGTTTCTTTTTATGGACACAAGAATTCTATACAGGATGCTTCTTGTAACGTGAGTGGTATGCAGCCTCCAATTGGACACTGTACTACGGCTCTGCCGTAAGGCAGAACGGTTCGAAACTTCACCGGCACACAGAACAAACATCAAATGTGGAGCACCATCTAGGCCGTTCGTCTATGTAAATTAATGACTTTTTTAAAAAATGTGGGGCATTTCTTACTGAACGCCCATCGTATTTTTATGGTGAGACTTTTTGGGTATGCAAGTCCCATTTCGCGGCTGCAACTTCTTTGGTTTTGCTCTTAGGATGCGTTGTATTCCCTAGTGTAAGCAAAATGGCGACTATCGAGAGAATGAAGAACTGTGCTGTCATTAAATATCTTCATTTGAAGCGAATGACGCCCAAGAAAATTGCTGAGGACATGCGGAGTACACTTAAGGAGAGTGCCCGCAGTGAAAAACTGGGTGTCCGACTTCAAATATGGAGGAACGAGTGTGGAAGATGCGACAAGAAGCGGAAGGCCTGTCACCGTTCTCAATGATGAAACAGTGACTGCACTTCACGATACGATTTTGCAGGAACGTCGAACATCGTTGCAGCACATTGAAACCACATTTGGAATCTCCCATGGGCGTGCACATGACATTCTTGTGGATATTTTGGGAACACGGAAAGTTTCACCTCGTTGGGTCCCGAAAGACTTGAATGCAGATCAGAGACGGGAGCGTGTGCAGCGTTGTGAAGAGACCGTGCTGAAGTTTGAAGCAGTTGAAGACCGCTTTCTTGCAAAGCATGTGACAAAGGACGAAACGTGGGGGTCACCAGTTTGACCCTGAAACAAAACAGCAGTCAAAACAATGGAAGCATCCTTCATCCCTTAGCCCAAAAAATTCCGGGTGGCAAAATCATCCGGTAAGTTTCTGACATCGCTCTTCTGCGATGCAGAAGGGGTAAGTATGGTGCATTACTTGCAAAAGGCCGGGCGCTGTGTACGAGCGATTCTAGGCACTTCAGTCTGGAACCGCGCTACTGCTACTGTCGCAGGTTCGAATCCTGCCTCGGGCATGGATGTTTGTGATGAACTTAGGTTAGTTAGGTTTAAGTAGTTCTAAGTTCTAGGGGCCTGATGACCTCAGATATTAAGTCCTATAGTGGCACCTTCATGCGCCGTTTGAGAGAAGAGATAAAGAAAAAAAGGCGCGTAAATTGGCGCGCGGGGTTCTTTTGCATCAGGACAACGCACCGCCGCAACACTGGAAACTCTGCGTGACTGCGGACTGCGTCATACACCATATTCTCCAGATTTGGCTCCATTAGAATTTTTTCTCTTCCCAAGCCTAAAAAAGGACCTGAAAGGACGACAATTTAACGAAGATGATACAGTGATAGGTGCTGTGAACGCTTGGCTGTACTCGAAATTGAAGACCTTTTATTTGAAGGGTTTGTAGAAGTTATCTGAGCGTGCCCGCGAATGTATTAGTGTACCCGGCTATTATATTGCTAAATAATTTCGTGTTATGAAATTGCTGTCATTCTTTATTTGTTAGGTAAGAAACTTCTCGAGCCCCCTTGTACATTGTGTCGCAAGACTGTTGGTTTGATTTGAGTGACCTGCGGGAGGGGACTAAAACAGTGAGGTCATCGGTCCCATCGGATTAGGGAAGTATGGTGAAGGAAGTTGGCCGTGTCCTTTTAAAGGAACCATCCCATCATCTGCTTGAAGCGCCGGCTGCTGTGGCCGAGCGGTTCTAGGCGCTTCAGTCTGGAACCGGGCTGCTGCTACGATCGCAGGTTCGAATCCTGCCTCGGGCATGGATGTGGTGATGTTTTTAGGTTAGTTGTCTTTAAGTAGTTCTAAGTCTAGGGGACTGATGACCTCAGATGTTAAGTCCCATAGTGCTTAGAGCCATCTGAACCATTTGAATCTGCTTGAAGAGATTTATGGAAATCACAGAAAACTTAAATCAGGGTGGCCGGACGCGGGTTTGAACAGTCGTCTGGCCGAATGCGAGCCAATGTGCTAAGCACTGCGCCACATCACTCGGGGCAAGAGTGATAGCTGAAGAAGATACGCAGAAGAACCAGGATGCGCTTTACTGGCAGAATCATAGACGGGGTAATGCGGGGATGCAGTGTTTTACCGCAACTGTTCAGTCAATACATCGAACAAGCAATGGTGAAAATAAAGGAAATGTTTCTTTTTTTCAGTTTTTTGGCTTTCGGGTCGAGCCCATTCAGCCATCTCAACAGTAATGTCCATTACGGCGATACGAAAGAAAGGACGGCACAAGAGCCAGTCTCCGGTCGGAGAAAATCACCGACCCAACAAAAAAGGAAAAGCTGAAGAATGAAATTAAACTTCGAGGTGAAAGGATATCAACGATGACATTCACCGATGAAATTTCTGTTCTCAGTGATACTGAAGAAGATTAAAGTTTCTACTGAATGGAATAAATAATCTAATGAGTGCAGAATAAAAACTGAGAATAAATCGAGGGAATACGAAAGAAATGAGTAGCAGCATAAATTAGACTGGCGGTAAGCTTATCATCAAAACCCAGGGACCACGAAGTAGGAATTAAACAATTATGCTACTTTGAAGTTAAATAAGATACAACTAACATAGCAAGAAAGATATAAGAAACAGATCAGCACTGGCAAAAAGGGCATTGCTGATTAAAAGTAGTCTAGTAGTATCAAACAAACTCTTTAATTGGAGAAAGAAATTTGTGGGAACGTACATTTGGCGCACAGCATTCTATGGTGGTGATTCATGGGTTGTGGGAGAACCTTATCAGAAGAGAATTGAGATGTTTGAGATGAGGTGCTATAGAAGAAAGTTGAAACGTAGGTGGACTGACAAGGAATGAAGACGTTTTCCGCAGACATGGTAAAGAAGGGGACATAAGGAAAACACCGACAAGAAGAAGGGATAGGATGACAGGACAGGTATTAAGATGTTAAGGAATAGTTTCTAAGGTATTAGGTGGGAACTGTAATGGCAAAAACGGTAGAGGACAGAGATTGGAATATACAGGGCGGTCAGAAAAAGTCTGCAAAGGTTGTAAGGATTTCTGGGCAGGTTGTACTCAGGAATAACAGTTTAAGAAAACAAATTCCGTGCGTTGCGCCGTTTCCGAGTCAATTAGCATTGAAGTTCGCCAATCAGGCAGTTGAGCGCCAAATTCAACCGACCCTCCAGATACAGTTTGTGTCAGTTGTTCTCTTAGCAAGACTGCTCAGCCCTTGACTCCTGTTCGATCCTTGCTACCGTCCCATGTCCAATTTTTATATCGGTCTCTTTTTCGGTTTTAGGAAACCAAACGCAGAACACGTTTCGCGACACTGTCGTCGGAGGGCTTCTAAAATTGCGCGCTCAACGGCCTGATTCGCTAACTTCAGTGCCAATAACTCAGAAATGGTACTACGTATCAATTTTTTCCTTAACAGTTATTTCTCAACACAGCCTACTCTGCAACACCCTTACAATCTTTTCAGGCTGTTTCTGACGCCCTGTATATAGGAGTGCGTTCTAAAAAGTAATGGCTCCGAATTTTTTTATTCTGTTGTAAATATCTGTTGACGTATTACATGTTATGCATATTACTTGCTCGACTTTCCCACTTCCATGGTACAAATTGCAACCCTCTGCCGCTAGATGGCTCGTAATTGTAGCGTGTCACATGGCGGTGTGTGACGTTAACTATGTTTGTGCGTGAGGAACTGAAAGGGCGAATTGGGAGAGCTCGTCCACACATGCAGCATCCACCCCTTTACCATGACGATGCCAGACCACACATGGGCGTTATGACAACTGTAACAGTCGATGCCTTGGGTTCACTGTCATTGATCAACATTAGAGTCCCGGCTTATCTCCGTCTGGTTATCATCTGCAGAGAACCTGCACAGATGAGGTCGTGGCTCCGTCAACTATGTTAAATGTTCTGCAGTTACGGTATCAACAAACTGGTCTGTCGTTAATAAAGTTTGTTTTCTTTAAAAAGATTTAAGGGTTTTGTGCGTCCTCTTGTTACAGGTAGTTTGGGACGTTAGGAGCAAGTGCTGTTGTGAGGTTAAGAGTTTGGCTTGGCATAAGGGACAAAGACAGTGCTAGCCCCATCAGAAGACTAATGACTAAAAAATATGGGGTGGGGGAAGATATTATGCTGTCGAGGCCCATTGCCTCTTTACCCGACTGGTAAGGGCTCTGAGCAAGCATAGAATTTAAAGGTCCGAGTCTTTCCAACCGCGACCGAGTTCAAGATACAGTATACTGTAATAAGTCACTATTCAGTGCAACACCATCCTAACTCGGTAGTTTCATTAAATGTCTCCATAAAGAAGGTACCTTTTACAACGGTGCCAGAAATATTTGTCAAATGTAAAAGTGTTGTCTGTGGTCTGATACGCTACTTTAACTGACGTATGGCCTGACAATGTTGTTATAGTCTTCTGGCTAGAATACTAACACTAAGAAATGATAACTTCGCTCGGAGAAACGGGGAAGTGGATCATGTAACAGATATTTGCCAGATGATTAAGCTGTGAAACTGAGTTTGTAGAAGTTGGTACTGTTGGCTCGGATAATCTCAGCCCACACAACTTCGTACCAGGATACCGCTTGGCGGTATGAAATGTTCTGAACTGTAGCATTAGACTGTCACACTATCTTTCCAATGTTGAGATGGCTGTATGGGCACGTCCAAGAAAGCCATTTTGAAAATTACTTTGATGGAAATCTTCTGTAACTTAGAAGGAAAAATATTATCTCCGAATATTGTTAACTTTTTAAAACTTTTGTTACAATTTATTTTCCATTGAGATTTAGGTGGTTGGAGATGAGGCAATGCTCTTATTCTAGTAAAATATAAGAAACGATTCTTGCGTTGCATACCCTCTAAGACTAGCTTCCGGGGACCATAGACAATATTAGCGTGTTTCTTCGAAACCGATCGCAGTATCGTAGGTACAAACACAGAGGAGGGGTACCAATGGTGACGCTGTATTAATGTATAGTTTTTGAAGAGTCTACATTTATAGCAGTTGTGAATACAGAAAAAGTTTCGACAGTGTTGACTAGAATACACTAGACGAGATACAAAACTCAATAAATTATTGAACTGTACTAAACAAAATCGTCGTAACTTCTGAACGGTTTGCGTTAGGACATTCAGACTTCACGGTTGGCCGCGGGACACGATGGGAATTAGTAGGCACATACATGCTTTGGTTTAGTGACAGAGCCTACTTTCATTTGTATGGGTTCGTCAGTAAGCAAAATTGGCGCATTTGAGGGACTGAGAATCCGCATATCGCGATCGAGAAGTGCAGTGTCCAGTTATGGAATCGTCAGTGCGATATTCCTTAATGGCATGGTAACTACCGAACGGCACGTGAAGGTTCTGGAAGATGATTTCGTTCCCATTATCCAAAGTGACCCTAATTTCAACAAGATGTGGTTCATGTAAGACGAAGCTCGACGCCTTCGAAGCAGGAGAGTGTTTGATGTCCTGGAGGAGCACTTTGGGGACACCATTCTGGCTCTGGGGTACCCAGCGGCCACTGGCATGGGCCTCGATTAGCGACCAATTCTACGGATCTGAAAACATGCGATTCCATTTTATGGTACTATATTAAAGACAAGGTGTACACCATTGGTGAGCTGAAAACAGGCATTCAGGAAGTCATAGATTGCATCGATGTTCCATTATTTCAACGGGTCATACTGAATTTCGCTATACCTCTGTGCCACATCACTGCCAATGATGGCAGACATATCGAACATATCATAACCTAAATTCGAATACATATAGTGACATTGATATGTTGGATAAGGTGTGTGCACGCCGTAGTCTGTCACTAATTTTCTTTTCTTTTTCATACAATTCAATAGTTGGAGAGAGCGAAAGGTTATATCAGCAGCTATTAAACTGCAGTTTCTCTTGTGTCGCAGGAGATGAGACGGAAACAGTGTTGGAGAAAAAGTGAGTAAGGCGGTGGTTTGCAGCCTAATCAATGTGTTGTTAAATCCGTACGTAGAAGAATCAGTAGTGAAAAACAAAGGAAAATTTGGAAGGAGAACTAGATTTCAGTAAGAAAAAAAATTAAAAATTTAGTTTCGCGATGGCACAGCAAAAGAAAGAGTTTATGCGACAAACATCAGGAAAAGTAAAAGTAGGGTAATGGAATGTAGACGAATTCAGACAAGGAATGCTGTGAAAGTTACATTAAGAAACGAGACACAGAAGGTAGTATACAATTTTTTTTTATTTGGTCAGAAGAATAACTTACGACGATAATATACAGGGTACTGAATATAGTGTCGCCATAGCGACAAATACCTTTCAGGAAGAGAAACGGTTAAGACCTAATATAAATATACGTGGGAGTAATTATTCTTCTCTTCAAATTTTTGTCTCGAGTTTTGGGTTACACGGCCGGCCTTAGTGGCCGAGCGGTTCTAGGCGCTTCAGTCTGGAACGGCGCGACCGCTACGATCACAGGTTCGAATCCTGCCTCGGGCATGGATGTGTGTGATGTCCTTAGGTTAGTTACGTTTAAGTAGTTCTACGTCTCGGCCCTACCCCCATGAACCATGGATCTTGCCGTTGGTGGGGAGGCTTGCGTGCCTCAGCGGTACAGATTGCCGTACCGTAGGTGCAACCACAACGGAGGGGTATCTGTTGAGAGGCCAGACAAACGTGTGGGTCCTGAAGAGGGGCAGCAGCCTTTTCAGTAGTTGCAGGGGCAACAGTCTGGATGATTGACTGATCTGGCCTTTGAACGCTAACCAAAACGGCCTTGCTGTGCTGGTACTGCGAACGGCTGAAAGCAAGGGGAAACGACAGCCGTATTTTTTCCGATGGCATGTAGCTTTACTGTATGATTAAATGACGATGGCGTGCTCTTGGGTAAAATATTCCAGAGGTAAAATAGTCCCCCATTCGGATCTCCGGGCGGGAACTACTCAGGAGGACGTAGTTATCAGGAGAAAGAAAACTGGCGTTCTACGGACCGGAGCGTGGAATGTCAGATCCCTTAATCGGTCAGGTAGGTTAGAAAATTTAAAAAGGGAAATCGATAGGTTGAAGTTAGATATAGTGAAAATTAGTGAAGTTCGTTGGCAGGAGGAACAAGACTTTTGGTCAGGTGAATACAGGGTTATAAATACAAAATCAAATAGGGGTAATGCAGGAGTAGGTTTAATAATGAATAAAAAATAGGAGTGGGGGTAAGGAACTACAAACAGCATAGTGAACGCATTATTGTGGCTAAGATTGACACGAAGCCCATGCCTACTACAGTAGTACAAGTTTATATGCCAACTAGCTCTGCAGATGAAGAAGAAATTGATGAAATGTATGATGAGATAAAAGAAATTATTCAGGTAGTGAAGGAAGACGAAAATTTAATAGTCATGGGTGACTGGAATTCGAGAGTAGGAAAAGGGAGAGAAGGAAACATAGTGGGTGAATATGGATTTGGAGAGAGAAATGAAAGAGGAAGCCGTCTGGTAGAATTTTGCACAGAGCGTAACTTAATCATAGCTAACACTTGGTTCAAGAATCATAAAAGAAGGTTGTATACTTGGAAGAATCCTGGAGGTACTAGAAGGTATCAGATAGATTAAATAATGGTAAGACAGAGATTTAGGAACCAGGTTTTAAATTGTAAGACATTTCCAGGGGCAGATGTCGACTCTGACCACAATCTATTGGTAGATTAATACTGAAGAAACTGCAAAAAGGTGGCAATTTAAGGAGATGGGACCTGGATAAACCGACTAAACCAGAGGTTGTACAAAGTTTCAGGCAGAGCATAGGGGAACAATTGACAAGAATGGGGGAAAGAAATACAGTAGAAGAAGAATGGGTAGCTCTGAGGGATGAAGTAGTGAAGGCAGCAGAGGATCAAGTAGGTAAAAAGACGAGGGTAGTAGAAATCCTTGGGTAACAGAAGAAATATTGAATTTAATTGATGAAAGGAGAAAATATAAAAATGCAGTAAATGAAGCAGGCAAAAAGGAATACAAACGTCTCAAAAATGAGATCGACAGGAAGTGCAAAATGGCTAAGCATGGATGGCTAGAGGACAAATGTAAGGATGTAGAGGCTTATCTCACTAGGGGTAAGACAGATACTGCCTACAGGAAAATTAAAGAGACCTTTGGAGAAAAGAGAGCCACTTGTATGAACATCAAGAGCTCAGATGGAAACCCAATTCTAAGCAAAGAAGGAAAAGCAGAAAGGTGGAAGGAGTATATAGAGGGCCTATACAAGGGCGATGTACTTAATGACAATATGATGGAAATGGAAGAGGATGTAGATGAAGATGAAATGGGAGATACGATACTGCGTGAAGAGTTTGACAGAACACTGAAAGACCTGAGTCGAAATAAGGCCCCGGGAGTAGACAACATTCCATTAGAACTACTGACGGCCTTGGGAGAGCCAGTCCTGACAAAACTCTACCATCTGGTGAGTAAGATGTATGAGACAGGCAAATTACCCTCAGACTTCAAGAAGAATATAATAATTCCAATCCCAAAGAAAGCATGTGTTGACAGATGTGAAAATTACCGAACTATCAGTTTAATAAGTCACAGCTGCAAAATACTAACGCGAATTCTTTACAGACGAATGGAAAAGCTGGTAGAAGCCGACCTCGGCGAAGATCAGTTTGGATTCCGCAGTTGGATTCCGTGTTGGAACACGTGAGGCAATACTGACCCTACGACATATCTTAGAAGAAAGATTAAGGAAGGCAAACCCACTTTTCTAGCATTTGTAGACTTAGAGAAAGCTTTTGACAATGTTGACAGGAATAATCACTTTCAAATTCTAAAGGTGACAGGGGTAAAATACAGAGAGCGAAAGGCTATTTACAATTTGTACAGAAAGCAGATGGCAGTTATAAGAGTCGAGGGGCATGAAAGGGAAGCAGTGGCTGGGAAGGGAGTGGGACAGGGTTGTAGCCTCTCCCCGGTGTTATTCAATCTGTATATTGAGCAAGCAGTACAGGAAACAAAAAAAAATTCGGAGTAGGTATTAAAGTCCATGGAGAAGAATTAAAAACGTTGAGGTTCGCCGATGACATTGTAATTCTGTCAGAGACAGCAGAGGACTTGGAAGAGCAGTTGAACGAAATGGACAGTGTCTTGAAAGGAGGATATAAGATGAACATCAACGAAAGCAAAACGAGGATAATGGAATGTAATCGAATTAAGTCGGGCGATGCTGAGGGAATTAGATTAGGAAATAAGACACCTAAAGTAGTAACGGAGTTTTGCTATTTGGGGAGCAAAATAACTGATGATGATCGAAGTGCAGGGGATATAAAATGTAGACTGGCAATGGCAAGGAAAGCGTTTCTGAAGAAGAGAAATTTGTTAACATCGAGTATAGATTTAAGTGTCAGCAAGTCGTTTCTGAAAGTATTAAATGGAGTGTAGCCATATATGGAAGTGAAACATGGACGATAAATACACTCCTGGAAATGGAAAAAAGAACACATTGACACCGGTGTGTCAGACCCACCATACTTGCTCCGGACACTGCGAGAGGGCTGTACAAGCAATGATCACACGCACGGCACAGCGGACACACCAGGAACCGCGGTGTTGGCCGTCGAATGGCGCTAGCTGCGCAGCATTTGTGCACCGCCGCCGTCAGTGTCAGCCAGTTTGCCGTGGCATACGGAGCTCCATCGCAGTCTTTAACACTGGTAGCATGCCGCGACAGCGTGGACGTGAACCGTATGTGCAGTTGACGGACTTTGAGCGAGGGCGTATAGTGGGCATGCGGGAGGCCGGGTGGACGTACCGCCGAATTGCTCAACACGTGGGGCGTGAGGTCTCCACAGTACATCGATGTTGTCGCCAGTGGTCGGCGGAAGGTGCACGTGCCCGTCGACCTGGGACCGGACCGCAGCGACGCACGGATGCACGCCAAGACCGTAGGATCCTACGCAGTGCCGTAGGGGACCGCACCGCCACTTCCCAGCAAATTAGGGACACTGTTGCTCCTGGGGTATCGGCGAGGACCATTCGCAACCGTCTCCATGAAGCTGGGCTACGGTCCCGCACACCGTTAGGCCGTCTTCCGCTCACGCCCCAACATCGTGCAGCCCGCCTCCAGTGGTGTCGCGACAGGCGTGAATGGAGGGACGAATGAAGACGTGTCGTCTTCAGCGATGAGAGTCGCTTCTGCCTTGGTGCCAATGATGGTCGTATGCGTGTTTGGCGCCGTGCAGGTGAGCGCCACAATCAGGACTGCATACGACCGAGGCACACAGGGCCAACACCCGGCATCATGGTGTGGGGAGCGATCTCCTACACTGGCCGTACACCACTGGTGATCGTCGAGGGGACACTGAATAGTGCACGGTACATCCAAACCGTCATCGAACCCATCGTTCTACCATTCCTAGACCGGCAAGGGAACTTGCTGTTCCAACAGGACAATGCACGTCCGCATGTATCCCGTGCCACCCAACGTGCTCTAGAAGGTGTAAGTCAACTACCCTGGCCAGCAAGATCTCCGGATCTGTCCCCCATTGAGCATGTTTGGGACTGGATGAAGCGTCGTCTCACGCGGTCTGCACGTCCAGCACGAACGCTGGTCCAACTGAGGCGCCAGGTGGAAATGGCATGGCAAGCCGTTCCACAGGACTACATCCAGCATCTATACGATCGTCTCCATGGGAGAATAGCAGCCTGCATTGCTGCGAAAGGTGGATATACACTGTACTAGTGCCGACATTGTGCATGCTCTGTTGCCTGTGTCTATGTGCCTGTGGTTCTGTCAGTGTGATCATGTGATGTATCTGACCCCAGGAATGTGTCAATAAAGTTTCCCCTTCCTGGGACAATGAATTCACGGTGTTCTTATTTCAATTTCCAGGAGTGTAGTTTAGACAGGAAGAGAATAGAAGCTTTCGAAATGTGAGCTGCAGAAGAATGCTGAAGATTAGATGGGTAGATCACATAACTAATGAGGAGGTATTGAATAAAATTGGGGAGAAGAGGAGTTTGTGGCACAACTTGACAAGAAGAAGGGACCAGTTGTTAGGACACGTTCTGAGGCATCAAGGGATCACAAATTTAGCATTGGAGGGCAGCGTGGAGGGTAAAAATCGTAGAGGGAGACCAAGAGATAAATACACTAAGCAGATTAAGAAGGATGTAGGTTGCAGTAAGTACTGGGAGATGAAGAAGCTTGCACAGGATAGAGTAGCATGGAGAGCTGAATCAAACCAGTCTCAGGACTGAAGACAACAACAAAAACCACAGGTCTCGGGGACTGATGACCTCAGATTTTAAGTCCCATAGTGCTTAGAGCCATTTGAGGATTCATGTCAAGCGATATGACTGGCAAGATCATTCGCTCTAAATGTCCAGAGTGTTCTTCAAACCAGTGGCGAACAATTTTCGGAACATGAAGTCCATGAGTGGATGCTAATTTTCTCTAGATAGCTGAACATTATCATTTCCAGTCAATGATCGGTTTAGTTGGACGAGGGGCCCCGGCCCTTCCATGTAAAAGCAGCCCACACCATAATATTATGGGACCAAGAAAAGCTTCTACTGTGCTTATTGATCAGTTGGGTCCATTGTTTTGTGGGGTTTGTGTCACACTGGAAAGTTAATATCAGCTCTTTCCAACTTAAACCGGTACTCATCTTGCCTGGACACCTTTTCCAATGGCCAAGGCCGGCCGCGGTGGTCTAGTGGTTCTAGGCGCGCAGTCCGGAACCGCGGGACTGCTACGGTCGCAGGTTCGAATCCTGCCTCGGGCATGGATGTGTGTGATGTCCTTAGGTTAGTTAGGTTTAAGTAGTTCTAAGTTCTAGGGGACTGATGACCACAGAAGTTAAGTCCCATAGTGCTCAGAGCCATTTTGAACCAATGGCCAGGGTCCAACCGATACGGTCACGATCCCAGGAGAGGCGGTGTTGGCAACGTCTTACTGTCAGCAAACGCACTCGCGTCGGCCATCTGCTGCCATAGCCTATTAACGCCAAATTTCGTCGCATTGTCGTAACTGATACGATCGTGGTACGTCACACATTGATTTCTGCCGTTATTTCACGCCGTATTTCTTGTCTGCAGATACTGACAACTCAAACGCAGCTGCTGTCAGTTGTTAGATAAAGTCTGCCGACCACTGTGTTGTCCGTGGTCAGAGGTAATACTTGTACAGTGGTATTCTCGGCACACACTTGACACTGTGGATCTCGTAATATTAAATTCCCTATCGATTTCAGAAACGGAGTATCCCAAGTGTCCAGTTCCAGCTACCAATCCGAGTTGAGAGTCTTTTAACTGCCGTAATGCGGCCGTAATCACGTCGATAGCCCTTGCACATGAATCACCTGAGTACAAATGACAGTTCCGCGAATGCACGGACCTATTATCCCTGTTTAGGCGGTACTATCGCCGTCTGTATATCCCAATCCCATTACCTTTCTCACTACAGTTTAGTGCTCCAGAATAATGCGTAGTATTCGATGGACCAGTAGGGCAAGTAATGTTAAGGCACTGAATCGAGTGAGAGACAAAAGCAGCGAATGTAATAATTTGATGGCAAGTGAGTACAAGAAGAGATACATATTTACGTCTGTAGTGGAGATCACACTAGCGATTCGTAGTGACGTCTCGCTGACGGAATAGAATCATTAATACTGTTGCTAATGAATCCGATGTAAATAATTCGTACTTGAAAAGAAAATATGTAATTCAAGCGTGAGTTATTAAAGTGCAGGATATAAGCCCGCGTATGTTTCTTTGTGCCCCTTTTTTGAACTGATCCTCGAAGAAGTATCTATTAAAATCCTTTCTCGTCTTAGTCATAAGTTCTGAGGGTGTTCACAATCCTTTCACAGAAATGATTTTCGCCGAATTGGACCTTAACGAAAGAGTTCCTTGTTTCTTTATTTTTAATGTATGCAGTGATAAGGTTCGTTAAACTTGTGCAAACGACAGTACTTTTAAAATATTCGTTCATGCTGTTGCATCTCTGAAGATTGTTATCGGCAGTTTATTCTTTGAACATATTACCGTAGAGGTCGGGTACAGCAGCCAAAGTTGCACATGGTGGATAAAATACTCCGCACGGCCCGTTCAAAAACTTCTATTAAAAAGTCTCGCATGAGTGGAGATGCCTCTTCAGGTGAAGGTTTTTTTATTTGTTTAAACAAGCGGCAAAGTAAATGCTACGAGTGAATTCCCACTGTTCATCGCCAGGATTAAACCAATAGGGCGCTAAAAACGGTTGTCTGTGATCAGACTGACTGGAATCGCGCCGCACCATGGCGTAGACATCATAGAAGCGCGCGCTGCGCCACCGTAAATTGTAGTGAAGGGTCGCTGTTACGAGCCACAACATTATGATCGCTGCCAGCCCCGAGGTTCAGCGCGGTCTAATAGCGTCGCGGACACCTGATGGGGCGAGAAAAAGATGTTAACAGAGGAAAGATGAATAGGGCTGTAGCGAAGATACTGGCCACGAATAGGGAAATTTACTGCCATAAGTGAGTTCGACAAAGGGCATGTCGCTAAGGCCAGGCGACCGGGAATAAGCATCTCTAAAACGGCATCTTCGCTGACCGCGTACTATTGTCGCGAGCATCTGTCGATAGTAGTTGAAGGACGGTAAACTACGAGTAAGCGACAAGGTGTTACAGGTCCACACCTCTCCATACTATGTTTAGATCAGTGGCTCAAGCTGTCGTCAGACGGGCCGTGCATTGTAAAGTCAACGTTGAATGCGAAGAGTTTCTGGCGCCATGACGTGGAAAAACCATGTTGTGGAGCCTTTCCGAACGTGTAGAAAAACATAGAGCGCGACATGCGTTTGAAAGTAGACCAGAAGAACGCCACTTACGTCACATGCTTGCCATATCTTCTCGGTACAGCTTCAGGAGAGGGCATATTGGGTTTCAGTTGAAGCCCACATTTAGTTGGTTCTGTAATGTAACTTACCCTCTATGAATATACCTCCTTTCATAGCACCAGCAAATTGAGGGCCCCTTATTGCTACGATTTGTTGTAATAATATTATTGGTAAAGTCATATTGGTGATTAAAGAATTTACTAATTGTGACTTGGGTGTTATGAAAGTATGTCGTTTCATGGCAGAGGCAGACTGAAGCTCCATCAAAGACATACTGTTCTTCGTACAATTTGCTATAACTGAACGTCATTTAATAACATATCTACTATTAAATCCTTCAGAAGACAGTAATATGACAGGGCAGAATGACACAAAAGTTCAGTGTAGAGTAATGAGCAGAGACAGAGAGTGACAAACTGATGTGTTCAATGTAGCCGGCTCGTGTCACACTTCATCCACTTTTTTTTACTCACCTTTGCTTTTTCTAACAGGTTGTGAGACATTTTTACTACTTTAGTAGAAGTGTGTTCTATAAAGAGAAGGAGCGCCTGGTCCCCGGCACGAATCCGCCTGGCGGATTTATGTCGAGGTCCGGTGAACCGGCCAGCCTGTAGATGGTTTTTAGGCGGTTTTCCATCTGCCTCGGCGAATGTGAGCTGGTTCCCCTTATTCCGCCTCAGTTACACTATGTCGGTGATTGCTGCGCAAACAACTTCTCCACGTACGCGTACACGACCATTACTCTACCACGCAATCATAGGGGTTACACTCGTCTGGTGTGAGACGTTCCCTGGGGGGTCCACCGGGAGCCGAACCTCGCAATAACCCTGGGTTCGCTGTGGGGCGGCGGAGGGGTGAAGTGGACTGTGGTAGTCGTCGTAGGGTTGTGGAACACTGAGGCTGCGGCAGGGACGGAGCCTCTTCGTCGTTTCTAGGCCCCCAGTTAACATACAATACAATACAACGTTCTATAATATTCGATTTTAAGTTAACGTAAGTGCGCTCTCCCTCGGGAGTGTGCTTGTTCGATCGGCGTAATCAGAAAGAGAGCTTGCGCTACTTGCAGTAAGATAATTTGCCCTTCCTTGTTTATAATCTGGTATTTCACATGTTCTAAAGAGTCTGCTACTGAATATAAACAGTGATCAAGTAAGAATGACCTGAGTGTTTTGCTAAAAAGTGAGAATAATGAAATCAATTTTATCTTACGTGGAAGCCTATTTAAAATTTGTTATGGAATATTTATAAGCTGACGTCTTTGCTTATGGGACATGGATATTTCCTTTTACTGTATGTTCACGAATACTGAAGCTTTCATTTATGTGTATTATAGGCAGAACAGTTTAGCCAGCATACGGATAGAGGAGGATATATGTCTTAATAGGGCCTACATGAGAATTTTACATCCGTCCATGTCGTAAACAAACAGTATGATTTGAGCGCCAGATACAGCTGACAGCTGCCGCTGGAAAGCGCTGCGATCGCATATTCCACATTGAGGCACAGGTATTCTGTTCAGAAGCTCGGTTGTTTCTGAGTGTTCAGCGGCGCGGTGGAGATTAAGTCAGCGGACTGCACGTTGAGTGTCACTGCTCGTGTAAAGATGGCATTATCCTCTGTAAAACAGGGTGGGAGGCGATCTGTGAGGGGTCTGACGACAGAGTACAGTGCTGGAGCAGGCAGAAGTGTCTCGAACACCGCTAAGGGCACGCTGTGGCTCTCCAGCAGTCGACTCTTATTTATTCCCATGTTGACCAAATGACATCGTCATTTACAACAGTACTGATCACAGATCACCGAGGCTGTACCGTGGATCAGTGTAAGCTTGCCGCCTGGTCGGTGAACTACGCTACATGTTCTGTAAGATGACATAGAAGTTATAGTACAAGAAAACATAATGGCGCATATGTAAAAATCAATATATAAGTGTCAGCATAATGACTAGAGAGTCATTAGTTGAAATGAAATGTCGTGCGACTAGGGCCTCCCATCAGGTAGACCGGTCGCCTGGTGCAAGTCTTTTCTTTGTAGTTGACGCCACTGGAGCGACTTGCGTGTAGACGGGGATGAGATGGTGATGATGACGACAACACAACACCCAGTCCCTAACCGGAGAAAATCTCCGACCCAGCCAGGAATCGAATTCAAGCCCCGTAGCAGGGCGTTCCATCGCACTGGGCACTTTTTCTTTTTTGTTGATCTCATTTTGTTCGTTAGTGGACGTTTTATTTGCTCGGGGCGGACGTCCCATGACACTTGCTCAGGTTCATCGTTGATCCACAACTCAGATTTTTTATTACAGGGGCAGCTAACACACTGACCGAACACGCTCAGCTACCGTGCCGGGTCCATTCAGTTATCGAGGCGGTCAGTCATTATGATGAGACTTACGTACAGATAGAGAGCATATTTAAAGTATTAGAAGTTGGGTTGTCAACCTCTTCAGTGACACAGTTACTGCATTTTGCACTGACAGTTGCCTCTGTATGGTTGCTTTCTATTGCATTTATCAAACGTTGATGACTATACCCTTCCATACGCATTGCCTGCCAAAGCTAGTTTAGAGATACACAGTCGAAAGTCTATTACGTTTCTTCTGAGGCACGACGTTTGCCTGTATTATACTATTTTCTTTTCCTTATTTATTTGCTTTAATAGATATGAATATCCAGTCCTCCTGCTTAGTATTGTAAAACAGAGTATTACAAGTCTGATTGAGAAGAGAGTGTGACTGTAATGTAGTCTCTCCTCAACGTTACTCAGTCTTATATATTGAACAAGCATTACGACGGCCAAGAAGACAATCTGAAGGCAAAGTAAAGTTCACGGAGAAGAACTAAAAGCTCTGAGGTTTATCGATGACATCGCTATTTTGTTATAGACAGCAATGGAGTTGTGGGAACAGTTGAACGGAATCAATAATGCCTAAAAAAAGGGCTATAAGATAAATATCAACAAACGCAAGGGAAAGGTAATGAAATGTAGTCGAATTAAATCAGGCGACGTTGATGGAACAGTATTAGGAAATGAGACACTAAATAAAGTAGTTATGTTTCGCTATTTGGGCAGTAAAATAACAGATTGCGGCCGAAGTAGAGAGCATATGAAAACCAGACTGGCTATAACAAGAAAAATTCGTTTTTTAAACAAAAGAGAAATTTCTTAAGATTGAATATAAATATGTGTTACAGTGCCTTTTCTGAAGTTATTTGTCGGAAGTGTAGCTTTTTGCAGAAGCGAAAGGTATGCGATAAGCAGCTCAGACAAGAAGAGAATAGAAATTTTTGAAATGTCGTATGCACAAGAATGCTGCATTAGATGGGTAGATCAATTAACTGTTGAGAGGGTACTGAATAGAATTCGAGAGAAAAGATGTTTGTGGCAGAACTTGAGTGACAGAAGGTGTTGGTTGATAAGACACATTCTGAGACCACAAGGAATCATTAGTTTTGGAGGTCAATTTGGGGAGTAGGCATTGTAGAGGTAAACCAAGGCATGAATACAGTAAGCAGGTTCAAGAGTATGTAGGTTTCAGTAGTTATTCAATAATGAAGAGACTTGCGCAGAATAGACTTGCCCACGGTTCATCAAACCAGTTAAAAAAAAAAAAATCTAATGTCTCGAAGCACTATGGGACGTAACATCTGAGGTCACCAGTCCCCTAGACTTGGAACTACTTAAACCTAACTAACCTAAGGGCATCACACACATCCATGCCCAAGGCAGGATTCGAACCTGTGACTGTAGCAGCAGCGCAGTTCCGGACTGAAGCGCCTGGAACCGCTTGGCCACAGCGGCCAGCAATCAAACCACTCTTCACTTTGAAGTCCAGAACAGCGTCTTACTGTAGACAACAGTGCTAAACGTGTAATCGGTCTTCAGACTGAAGATCAGAGCAACATCTTGCTGTAGACAATATTGCTAAGCGTATAACATGTGACGTAGAAAGGAGTGCGTTAGAATCGGCCACTTCCCGATGTGTAGGGGCTGTGGTTGTTGTGAGCGGACGCAAGGAGAATTGGCCACTCTTCGGGGGCAGGTGGAGGCTTTGTCTGTTAGGCTCATCGAGCTCGAGGCGCAGGCGTCGGCTCGTAGTGGCGTTGGGGCAACTGTGGTGAGACCTATGCCTACTTCGGTGGCCTTGGAATCACATGGAACCCCTGATGTCGCTGCGTCTTCCGGCAGTGAGCATCTTACCGGTCAGCCATCACTCCAGGGTGAATGGCGGACAGTGGTGGGCTCGCGCGTGCCTGGCCGAAAGGCGAAGGTGGGATCTGGCCGCGTGGCAGCTGCCTTACCCCTTTCCAACAGGTACGGGGTGCTTCCTAGTGGTGATGACATCGTTTCCGAGCCACCACAGGGTGCCTCGCCTGTTGGGCCAGTGGCCGATTCTCCGGCAAGGTCCCGACAGTCACAGAGGGCGGGCCTATTAGTTATAGGGAGCTCCAACGTTAGGCGGGTTATGGAGCCCCTCAGGAAAATAGCGGGTAGGTCGGGGAAGAATGCCAGTGTGCACTCGGTGTGCTTGCCGGGGGGTCTCGTCCGTAATGTGGAGGAGGCCCTTCCGGCAGCTATTGAACGCACTGGGTGTGACCGGCTGCAGATAGTAGCACATGCCGGAACGAATGACGCCTGCCGCTTGGGTTCTGAGGCCATCCTTGGTTCCTTCCGGCGGCTGGCTGATTTGGTGAAGACAACCAGCATCGCACGCGGAGTGCAAGCTGAGCTTAATATCTGCAGCATAGTGCCCAGAGTCGATCGCGGTCCTCTGGTTTGGAGCCGTGTGGAGGGTCTAAACCAGAGGCTCAGACGACTCTGCGACTATAATGGTTGCAAATTCATCGACCTCCGTTATTGGGTGGAGAACTGTAGGGCCCCCCTAGACAGGTCAGGCGTGCACTACACACCGGAAGCAGCTACTAGGGTAGCAGAGTACGTGTGGCGTGCACACGGGGGTTTTTTAAGTTAGAGGGACCCCCCCTTGGGCGAAACGATAAAATACCTGACGGCTTACCAGAGAGGACATTATCATCGTTGATAAAGAATGTCCGTCCTCAGAGACCAAAAACAGGAAAAGTTAACATAATATTGGTAAACTGCAGGAGTATCCAGGGCAAGGTTCCTGAATTAGTATCTCTTATTGAAGGAAATAGTGCGCATATAGTATTAGGAACGGAAAGTTGGTTAAAACCGGAAGTGAACAGTAACGAAATCCTAGACCCAGAATGGAATATATACCGCAAGGATAGGATAAACGCCAATGGTGGAGGAGTATTTATAGCAGTAAAGAATTCAATAATATCCAGTGAAGTTATTAGCGAATGCGAATGTGAAATAATCTGGGTTAAGTTAAGTATCAAAGGTGGGTCAGATATGATAGTCGGATGCTTCTATAGACCACCTGCATCAGCAACCGTAGTAGTTGAGCGCCTCAGAGAGAACCTGCAGAACGTCGTGAAGAAGTTTCGTGATCATACTATTGTAATAGGGGGAGACTTCAATCTACCAGGTATAGAATGGGATAGTCACACAATCAGAACTGGAGCCAGGGACAGAGACTCTTGTGACATTATCCTGACTGCCTTGTCCGAGAATTACTTCGAGCAGATAGTTAGAGAACCAACTCGTGAAGCTAACGTTTTAGACCTCATAGCAACAAATAGACCGGAACTTTTCGACTCCGTGAATGTAGAAGAGGGTATCAGTGATCATAAGTCAGTGGTTGCATCAATGACTACAAGTGTAATAAGAAATGCCAAGAAAGGAAGGAAAATATATTTGCTTAACAAGAGTGATAGGGCACAAATCGCAGAATATCTGAGTGACCACCATCAAACGTTCATTTCTGAGGAAGAGGATGTGGAACAAAAATGGAAAAAATTCAGAAACATCGTCCAGTACGCCTTAGATAAGTTCGTACCGACTAAGGTCCAAAGCGAGGGGAAAGATCCACCGTGGTATAACAATCATGTACGAAAGGTACTACGGAAACAAAGAAAGCTTCATCATAGGTTTAAGAGTAGTCGAATCATAGCTGATAAGGAAAAGCTGAACGAAGCGAAAAAGAGCGTAAAGAGAGCAATGAGAGAAGCATTCAACGAATTCGAACATAAAACATTGGCAAACAATCTAAACAAGAACCCTAAAAAGTTTTGGTCATATGTAAAATCGGTAAGCGGATCTAAATCCCCTATTCAGTCACTCGTTGACCACGATGGCACCGAAACAGAGGACGACCGAAGAAAGGCAGAAATACTGAATTCAGTGTTCCGAAACTGTTTCACTGCGGAAAATCGTAACACGGTCCCTGACTTCAGCCGTCGCACGGACGCCAAAATGGAAAATATTGAAATAAACGATATCGGAATTGAAAAACAACTGCTATCACTTAGTAGCGGAAAAGCATCCGGACCAGACGAGATACCCTTAAGATTCTACAGTGATTATGCTAAAGAACTTGCCCCCTTTCTATCAGCAATTTATCGTAGATCGCTGGAAGAACGTAAAGTACCTAGCGACTGGAAGAAAGCGCAGGTCGTTCCCATTTTCAAGAAGGGTCATAAATCAGATGCGAATAATTATAGGCCTATTTCGCTTACGTCAATCTGTTGTAGAATAATGGAACATGTTTTGTGTTCTCGTATTATGACGTTCTTAGATAATACAAATCTCCTTCATCATAACCAACATGGATTCCGCAAACAGAGATCATGTGAAACTCAGCTCGCCCTATTTGCCCAAGAAATTCACAGTGCCGTAGACACTGGCGAGCAGATTGATGCCGTATTCCTGGACTTCAGGAAGGCATTTGATACGGTTCCGCACTTACGTTTAGTGAAAAAAATACGAGCTTACGGAATATCGGACCAGGTTTGTGATTGGATTAAGGATTTCCTAGAAGAAAGAACACAACATGTCATTCTTAACGGTTCAAAATCTGCAGATGTAGAGGTAATTTCGGGAGTACCGCAGGGAAGCGTGATAGGACCTTTATTGTTTACAATATACATAAATGACTTAGTTGACAACATCGGTAGCTCCGTGAGGCTATTTGCAGATGACACGGTTGTCTACAAGAAAGTAGCAACATCAGAAGACTCGTACGTACTCCAGGAGGACCTGCAGAGGATTAATGCATGGTGCGACAGCTGGCAGCTTTCCCTAAACGTAGATAAATGTAATATAATGCGCATACATAGGTGCAGAAATCCATTCCAGTACGATTATGCCATAGGTGGTAAATCATTGGAAGCGGTAACGACCGTAAAATACTTAGGAGTTACTATCCGAAGCGATCTGAAGTGGAATGATCACATAAAACAAATAGTGGGAAAAGCAGGCGCCAGGTTGAGATTCATAGGAAGAATTCTAAGAAAATGTGACTCATCGACGAAAGAAGTAGCTTACAAAACGCTTGTTCGTCCGATTCTTGAGTATTGCTCATCAGTATGGGACCCTTACCAGGTTGGATTAATAGAAGAGATAGACATGATCCAGCGAAAAGCAGCGCGATTCGTCATGGGGACATTTAGTCAGCGCGAGAGCGTTACGGAGATCTGAACAAGCTCCAGTGGCGGACACTTCAAGAAAGGCGTTACGCAATACGGAGAGGTTTATTATCGAAATTACGAGAGAGCACATTCCGGGAAGAGATGGGCAACATATTACTACCGCCCACATATATCTCGCGTAATGATCACAACGAAAAGATCCGAGAAATTAGAGCAAATACGGAGACTTACAAGCAGTCGTTCTTTCCACGCACAATTCGTGAATGGAACAGGGAAGGGGGGATCAGATAGTGGTACAATAAGTATCCTCCGCCACACACCGTAAGGTGGCTCGCGGAGTATAGATGTAGATGTAGATGTAGATGTTCTGTTTAAACTTAGCTTCGTCTTGGGAGTGATCTTTGCTGTTATATCTGTGGTATATTGAACTCCAAGGTCTTTGAGGTGCGTGTGCTCCGGCCAGTGTCTAGCGTGGTGGCCATACATGGCAAGCCATCTCTGAAGAAAACAAAGCGTTTTGCTTCAGTTTGTTCCGTATGGGCTGCTCTGGAGTGAAGTTGTGCTCCTCTCGTGTGTGATATCGTGTGCTGCATTGACATACGTATACTGAGAGTTAGAGAGAGAACATGCATGAAAGCATCATTAGGATTTTCTATTGATAAAGTATAGACAATTCCGTCCCACGCACCTATTTTACAACAGAAAATAATGTGTCTCTTCAATTTACGAGCTGCTAAGCTATACTGGGACAGAGTGGTTGCTTAGCAATGTTGTCGAATGACTATCACAGTGGCTCTCGCATCTGGTGTGGGGCGGATCCCGTTTTGTTCACGCGTTGCTTCTCAATCGAGATCGGCTTTAGTAAGCCGATATCGCATGCACCGAAAATAATTTGCAATCTTTACGCTTTTCTTCTAGATACACGTTCTGGAGCAGGTCTTTGTATGAAGGTGCTAAAAGCACAACGTGAGTCAAGAAACAGTAACCGGATTATGCTGTGTAGAATACCTGCGCTTTTTAGGATCAAAGAATACCGCTGGAGATAAAAGGACGTGACATGTCTTTATTTCTATCTCGATCGTTTCATCGGTTTAAAAATGAAATACAGTTCTTTAAGATGTTAGACTGAATACACATTGTAATAGGCTGTTTAGGTTCTTATATTGGTAACGCCGCCGCCATGTAGCGCTCTGTATGAAAATCACTGGCTGTGCTGTGTGCAGTCTGTGGCTAGTTTGCACTGTTGTCTGCCACTGTAGTGTTGGGCAGCTGGATGTGAACAGCGCGCAGCGTTGCGCAGTTGGAGGTGAGCCGCCAGCAGTGGTCGATGTGGGGAGAGAAATCCCGGATTTTTGAGAGCGGATGATCTGGACAGAGACAGTAAATTTGTAAGACTGGATGTCATGAACTGCTGTATATATTATGACCTTTGAACACTATTAAGGTAAATACATTGTTTGTTCTCTATCAAAATCTTTCATTTGCTAACTATGCCTATCAGTAGTTTGAATCTTTTATTTAGCTGGCAGTAGTGGCTCTCGCTGTATTGCAGTAGTTCGAGTAACGAAGATTTTTGTGAGGTAAGTGATTTGTGAAAGGTATAGGTTAATTTAGTCAGGGCCATTCTTTTGTAGGGATTATTGAAAGTCAGATTCCGTTGCGCTAAAAATATTGTGTCAGTTAAACACAGTCATGTATAATTTTTCCAAGGGGACGTTTCAACATGAGGCTTACACTGATGTCTTGATGTTATTGTTGTTGTGGTCTTCAGTCCGAAGACTGGTTTAATGCAGCTTCCCATGTCACTCTATCCTGTGCAAGCCTCTTTATCTTTGAATAACTTTTGCTACTTATGTCCTTCTGAATCTGCTTGCCGAATAGATCTGTTCGTATCCCTCTACGGCTCGCCCCCCCCCCCCCCCCCCCCACACACACACACACATTCCCCCCCCAGTGCTAAGTTGATGATTTTTTGACGTCTGTCCTGTCAACCGATCCCTTATTCTATTCAGATTGTGCCACAAATTTCTTTTCTTCTATAGTACCTCCTCATCAGTTATGTGACTTACTCATCAAATCTTGAGCATTTTTCTGTAGCACCACATCTCGAAAAGTTCTAGTCTCTTGTTATCTAAGCAGTTCATCATCCATGTTTCCCTTCCATACACGGCTACCCTCCATACAAATACTTTTAGAAAAGACTTCCTGACATTTATATCTACATTCAGTGTTAAAAAATTTCTCTTCTTCAGAAACGCTTTTATTGCTTTGCCAGTCTACATTTTATATCCTTTCTATTTCGACCATCATCCGTTGTTTTACGGGCCAAACAGCAAAAATCATCTCCTACTTTGAGTGTCTCGTATCCTAACCTAAATCCCTCAGCTTCATATGATTTAATTCGACTACATTCCATTATATTTATCTTTCGCTGATGTTCATCTTCCGTCCACCTTTCAAGACACTGTCCTTTCCGTTCAGCTGCTTTCCAAGTTCTTTGCTGTCTCTGACACAATTACAATGTCATCGACAGACCTCAAAATTTTTGTTTCTTCTCCCTGAACTTTACTCCAAATTTTTCTTTGGTTTCCTTTAGTGCTTGCTCAGTGTACAGACTGAATAACATCGGTGGTAGGTTACAACCCTGTCAAACTCCCTTCTCAGTCTACATCTACATACGTAATCCGCAGACCACAGGACGGTGCATGGCAGAGGATACCCTCTACCACTACTTGTCATTTCCTTTCCTATTCCACTCGCAAATGGAGCGAGGCAAAAACGACTGATCACATGCCTATGTATGAGTCCTAATCTCTCGTATTTATCTTCGTGGTCCTTACGCGCGATGTATGTAAGCGGCAGAGAATCGTTCGGCAGTCAGCTTCAAACACCGGTTCTCTAAATTTTCTCAATAGAGTTTCTCGAAACGAACGTCCCTTTTCCTGTGAGCATTCCCATTTACTTCCCGAAGCGTCTCCGTAACAGTTACATATTGTTCAAACCTACCGCTAGCAAATCTCGCAGCTCGCCTCTGAGTTGCTTCGATGTCTTCCTTCAATCGGACCTGGTACGGATTTAAACACTCGTGCAGTACTCAAGAATAGATTGCACCAGCGTCCTACATGCGATTTCCTTTAGAGGTGAACGACTTGTGGCGAAACAAGCGTTGTACAATTTCAGAGATACAGAGGCGAGCGAGTGTGCCATGACTTTCCCCAGTTCACTGCTACAGGCGCCACGTCAGCATAACGCGCCTGTGCCTAGCACATAGATAAAAAATGGTTCAAATGGCTCTGATCACTAGGCGACTTAACTTCTGAGGTCATCGGTCGCCTAGAACTTAGAACTAATTAAACCTAACTAACCTAAGGACATCACACACATCCATGCCCGAGGCAGGATTCGAACCTGCGACCGGAGCGGTCACTCGGCTCCAGACTGTAGCGCCTAGAACCGCACGGCCACTCCGGCCGGCAGCACACAGATATAGCGGCATAATCTAATAATTAAATTAAAAATTGCAGTTGCTTTTCCAAACTTTGTAAACGTATCCTATAGCTTCCAGAATGAAATTTTAACTCTGCAGCGGAGTGTGCGCTGGTTTCGAATCTTCCTGGCAGATTAAAACTGTGTGCCGGACTGAGACTCGAACTCGGGCTACAGCTTATTAATGTTTACATTGTTAAATCTCAGAGTGATCAGGCGACTATGTTTCTCTGAATATATCGTTTTAAATAGGAAACCAACTGGCGCTATATAATAAAGCTAGAAAGTCAAAAATCGCTCTGAATATGCAAATGTATATTGAAATCAACTGTTACAAATCTCAACTTGATTGTAACATTATTTTGGTCAGAATCCACGTTTTTACGAAAAATTGAAGGCGCTAAGTATTAGACTTACAAAGATGAAAATTGGTATAAAGGGTCAGTCTGATATAAAAACCTTAACTATGTTAGACTTAGGAAGACGAAAATTGTTATGAAGCGTCAGTTTGCTATAAAACCTTAACTATGTCACCCCACTGAGCTAACTCTAATAGTTTTCGAGCAATTTACTGAAAACTAAATTTGGAACAAAAACGTCCTTATTTATAATAGATAAAGTATCATTTATATTAATGATAGAAAGTCTGATTACAGGACCAACTGAAACCCATTAAATAATGGAGCTATAACGGCTTTCAAGACTTTGATGCAAATACTAGACTATGAAAGGTCTCTGAAAGATGTAGTTCAGAGGTCATGGTCTATTATCAGTTTCGTTCTAAAACTTCTAGCCAGTAAAGTTAAATGCAATCGGGCTGAAACTTTCTCTATGATTAAAGCCAACTCAACTCCATTCATACAAAAATTAGGAAGTTTCTAAACTGATTCATGAAAGTGTTATAAAATAAGTCAGAGAAAGCGGTATTTACAGGTTGTTACCGGGCTATAGAGCGGATGACGGCAGGTGTTCCCTTCGGCCGTCCCCTGTGCCTTTATATAAATGCAGCCTGAGAGGCAGTGACACACAATTCGCACAGAGCTACCATTCTTTGCGCGTCAATCAATCGCCGCAGTGCACGCTGCTTCGGATAATGTCACAACCAGGCCGTTACTAAACAAATGTTGAATAGTGCTCAGCAGTGTGGGACCCGTACAAGATAGGGTTGATAGAAAAGATAGAGAAGATCCAACGGAGAGCAGCGCGCTTCGTTACAGGATCATTTAGTAATCGCGAAAGCGTTACGGAGATGATAGATAAACTCCAGTGGAAGACTCTGCAGGAGAGACGCTCAGTAGCTCGGTACCTCCACCTAGGAGCCAAGCAGTATATTGCTCCCTCCTACGTGTATCTCGCGAAGAGACCATGAGGATAAAATCACTGAGAATAGAGCCCGCACAGAGGCATACAGACAATCCTTCTTTCCACGAACAATACGAGACTGGAATAGAAGGGAGAACCGATAGAGGTACTCAAGGTACTTTCCGCCACACACCGTCAGGTAGCTTGCGGAGTATGGATGTAGATGTAGAAGTTAACTCTTGAGGACTGTATACCGTCCTGGATCGCTTAGATTTCGAGGAAGTAACTGTTTGTGTGCCACCCGTAATGTTAACAAAACAGCGTACCAAGTGGTGGCTTTATTTTCACTTTCATTATTATTGGTCAGGGTGTAAGACCAATTAATTGGAACTTACCGTAGAGGTCGACTTTCAACTGCTCAAAGTGCTGCTTATGATAGAGACATCATCATCATTATTATTATTATCATCATCACGAATATTACTATGTAGTGCAAGTGAAAAATTAATTAATATATTGATCAGTTAGAACTCAGAAATTTTATATTTCCTGACTCCACTGAGTAAATAGAGAGTAGGAACATTTCTTTCAGTGAGCAAAAGAAGAAAGTGAACTTGCAGACTGGTAGCTATGGTCAGTGTGTTCTCCATCGCTTTCTGGCCTACCGGAAAAATAGTTTACAGGCTTTCGTAACAGACGGCGCCGCCGCTCCACACACTCTTTCCTAAAATTCTCCCAACAAACCGAAGTCTCCTATTCGCCTTCCGTAGCACAGTTCTCAAATGCTCGTCCCGCCTCATATCGCTTTGCAACGCTACGCCCAGATATTTAAACGACTCGACTGTGTCCAGCAGGACACTAGAATCCTGTATGCGAACATTATAGCTTTGATCTTTCTACTCATCTGCTTTAACTCACATTTTTCCACATTTAGAGCTAGCTGCTATGTGTCACACTAACTGTTAATTTTGTCTAAGTCGTTTTGTATCTTCCTTCAGTCACTCAGCTTCGACATCTTACCGTACACCACGCCATCATCAGCAAACTGCATCAGATTGCTGCCCATCTTGTCCACCAAATCATTTATGTATGTAATGAGAAACAGGCGTTAGTACCATACTTACCTGGAGGCTTTCCTCATGACGATAGCTTTGTCTCTGATGAACACTCGCCGTCGAGGACAACATACAAGGTTCTATTATTTATAAGAAGTCTTCGAGCCGCTCAAATATCTGTGAACTTTCCCATATTCTCGTACCTCCGTTAACAGCCTCCAATGGGGAGCTTTCTCAAATGCTTTCCGGAAGTGTACATATATGGACTCTGCCTGTTGCCCTTCATCCATAGTTCGCAGGCATGCTGATTCGTGGACATAAGCTTCTCAGTCTCAAGGAAATTTATTACATCGGAAATGAGAATATGTTCAAAGGTTGTGCAGCAAACCAAAGTTGGGGATTCTGGTCTGTAATTTTAATTGTCCGTTCATTTACTCTTCTTAAGTACTGGAGCCACCTGCACTTTTTTCCTGTCGCTTGGAACTTTGCGCTGGACGAGAGATTCACGAAAATGCAAGCTAGGTACTCTTTGTAAAGTCGAACTGGTGATTTATTTGCTTTCAAATCTTTCAGTTGATTCTCTACGCCAGGGACGCTTATTACAATGTCGTCCATACTGGAGTTGTCCGACGGTCAACTGACGGTATGTTTGTACGATTCTCCCGTGTAACGATTTCTTAACGTCAAATTTAAAACTTCGGCTTTCCGTTTGCTATCTTCAGCTGCCACACCAGACTGGCTAACAAGGGACTGAATGGAAATCTTACACCCGGTTAGCGATTTTACATAAGACCAGAATTTTCTCATGTTCTCTGCCAGATCATTTGCCAAGATGTGACGGTGGTAGTTGTTGTATGCCTCGCACTTAGATCTTTTCACAGATACGCTAATCTCTACTAAACTTCGCTTGTCGTCATTTGTGCTTTCCCTTTTGAACCGAGAGTGCCACAGCCTCTCTTCCTCTGCATCCGCCGAGTTTCGTAATTAGACCATTGTGGATCTTTCCCATCCTTTATTCATTTACTAGGTACACAACTCTCCAGACTAAGATTTACAATCTGCTTAAACTTTACGCATAATTCCTTCACTAGAAGTAAGTGATGCAAATTCACTGTCAAGGTGAGATGCTAATAACTGCTTATCTGCTCTATCCAGGAGAAACACTCTCCTAGCCTTCTTGACTTTCGTAATCATAATTGCTATAATGACATCATGATCGCTAATCCCCGTTTCTATACTGACATTAGCGATGAGGTCCGGCCTGTTTGTAGTTACAATGTGGGCTGCCGAAATATCTGCTCCAGACAGTTTACAGAAAACTTCTTTCTCTGCCTTCCACAATGATTTCATATACATTCCAGTCTATACTCCTCAGGTTAAAGTCGCCTCCAACTAGTACTGCATGACCTGGGTATTCACACGCTACTGACGGTAGACTTTCTCTGCATGACTCACAGCAGAATCGGGTAGCCAGTAGAAACATCCTACAATCAACTTGGTTTCACCTACACCTGTTATACACGACCAGATGACTTCCCTGTTACACTCAACTTCGACCTCATGAGAGATAGTATTTATTTCAGCTGCAGTGAACACTCCCTCTCCTATGGTATCTAATCTGTCATTCCCATACATGTTCCACGACTCGCTGAATATTTCGGACCTTTCCACTTCGAGTTTCACCGAGCTCTCGGTCCCAAGAATAATGTGAGTGCGAGATCTCTCCTGGAGGGCAGTAAATTTGGGAAATTTGTTATTAATACTTCGACTATTTATTGATAAAATTGTAACAGTCCAAGTGTCTTTATTGTGAACGCCGTTAGACTTCCCTTGTTGTATAGTTGTATATAGACTGTCGAATATTCATCAGAGAACCTCAAACTATTGCCTATAAAACCCTCATGTAAACTCCACAAGTACCCTACTACCGAAGTAGCTGCTTCCTTTGTGCAGTGCACCCTGACCTACCAATGGGAGTCCTACAAATCCCCACTCGATAACCCAGGTCCAGAAATCACCAGCCAAGACCATCACAGAGACGACGAAGGCTTCGGTTGAGACCTTCCACTCAGCTCCAAACCGAAGGACCTCGATGTGAGGGTCACCTAAGAACCCATACGAAAAGCGCCGTTGCTGCCAACGGGACCCTTAACTTGCAGACGAGTGCACCCAGTACCCACGATAATAAATGCAAGGCCGCCTGTGGTCAGTCTCGAGCGACGCGAACGCGTAACCAACCGGCACTCACACTGCTGTGAGAGCGGATAACCATGTCGGGTGCACTAGGAGCTGTCCCGGAAGCAGAGCCCATGGGCCAGACAAGCGACACGTGAGGTGTCCCGTGCGACGAACCAGATTCCCCGCCACCGCTACACCCCGAGGAAACAGCTTGAAGACGACTAACCGTAGCCAAAGGGACATTCATCTGTCCGCGACCTGCGGCCACCTCCTCCTGCGTCCACACACAGTATACACACGCTCTAGCCATCTTGGCGAGACTAACTGAATAAGTAAACCACAAAAACAAATACTTCTAGATATGTAACTTGCTAGGTTCCTGATGTGTTACCAGTGGACGCTGATGCGTTAATGAGCTGTGTAGTTGGCTGTTCTGTGAGCAACTATTCCGCTACAGACTGAATGAGCTGACACTTTAAAAAAACGTGGAACTAAACCGCTAAAGCAGAAAAACAGGCACCAAATTTAATAAACATACTACGAGGAAAACACAGAAAAAGGTAAACACTTAACTTGCCACACTGTAGTTGTATGTCAGGTGAGAGCTGGAGCCAGCTGTATTTTACCTCTGCTACATACAGCCTTACGCGCAGTTAAACAAAGAACTATTATCGGGTTTTAATTCGAGCGATAGTTCAAGTGAAACAATTTCTACCCTGAGCGTTTTATTCAAATATAAAGAATTTCTTAGCTTTAATAAATTACTTTCAAGTGGTGGAAGGCTCGTTTGCCTCGAGATTTCTATAAGCGCGTTCAAAAATTTCCGTTTGAGGGTGTTGCTGCAGCATATGTGTAACGTATTGTGACTCCGATGAGGGAATATCAGTACTGACATGTAGGCAAGGTGTAATATTCCTGGCTGTGGCCGGCAGTTCTCGCCTTGATGCAGCTTGATACACGTGTTACATATGGTACGAAAGTGGAGCGAGGTACAAGCGACAGATGGTACAGTATGTACCAGTACCGTGGGAGATTCCGCCAGAAGTACTGAACTTGCTTCTGATTGGTTGGCACGTTCGGGTACTAGGGGCCATAACGCCTAACTTCTCTTATTAATCGTTTATATACTTTCCACTGTATTTAACCAAGTCTTCAGTATGACAGTCTCTCCTGGTTAGCCTAGGAGTCCACCGTATTTGTTTGTTAAATTTCACTAGTTTTGAGAAACGTAAGAGTAACGATATTACAACCGAAGTGCTTCGGACACCTTCGGGTCGCTTTGGCGCGCCTGGGACACGAAGTACTTCGGCTGCGCTAGACACTCTGTCTCGGGCGTTCTGGGGGGGGGGGGGGGGGGGGGGGGGAGGGATGGTACACGTATCTCAGTATCGTGCGTTACTTACATGTGAATATGTAATAGTCACTCTGTTTCGGGTGTTCTTTAGAAACGGACATGTCGGGCGTAATTTAGTTGTGAATATGTAATACACACTCTGTCCAGTGTGTATCAGAGAGCCGGACATGTGTACCATGTTTCGAAAGCTGGAGGAAAAATTTATCATACAGTTAAGGAAGCTATGTCGAGCGTTGTGAATGACACTGTTAATTTGTGACTATGTGAATAATAACCAAACACGCTACATTAACGAGAAGTCAATATTACAGATCTTGCCCTCTGTAGATATAGAGACTAACCTGGGCAAGTGACATTTCGCAAAAAAACACAATCACTGGTTCGAACTGACAGCGTAGCAGCATCCTCCGAAGAAGATCCCACGACCGACGAGCTGTCTTCTGCGCTGGGGATACAACTTTAGAAGACAACAGGTTGGTGGAGAAAACAGTCAGAGACCCTTATTCAATCTCTCCAGATTTCTCCCGCTTGCAGATCTGACTTCCAAAGGGAAACATAATTTATAAAGGGACTAGTGTGGCATTCATGTCTTTTCGACATGCGGCACTGATGACCATGCTGTTTAGCACCCTCCGCCATAAAACATCATCATCATCGACATGCATGCGGTAAATGAGGAAACTTGAAGTATGGTGACGTTATTACCAAACCCGTTCAAGCAAATCCAATACCTGAAATACATTCGCAATTGTAAGTATGGACAACCATTAACTGTCTAATGGAATGACGACAGTATTTTTTATTTTTTTATTTTTTTATTTTTTATTTATTTATTTATTTTGCCAGACCGGGACACGAATCCGGATTTCCTGCTTACCGCGAGCGGCCGCCTTACCATTTGACTGTCCGAAGGGCCATTGCGTCTAATTCGGAATAACACAGGCACTGCAGTATGATATGAACAGATCCAATGTGCTACTTGTCATTTTTTGGCTTCCGAAGGACAAACACCGGCGCACATGTAGGATGAAGGAAGTCTATGGGGCACCCCGTATGTCGAAAACTGGAAAACTGGCGCAGGGATGCCGCTTCTTCATGATATCACACTTTGCCACACCGTATTTATCGCAAAACAGAAGTTAGGCACTCAAGTGGGAGACTCTCGACTACCCGCCCGATAGTCTTGACCTCCCTTGATGCGAATATCTCGCCTTTGGTCCATTGAAACTTAGGCTACTCAGAAATACAAACATTTATCTAAGGTTTCATTAAGAGCTATATTATGCCTCATAAAAGAAAAAAAAAACAAAGTACAGTTCATAAATCACTGTAATTCTTCATCGAAATTATAAATAATATGATGAGTGCCGCACACATAGCTTCAAATTTAGTTGAGCATAATATCTTCAGTTATATCCATCTTAAACCTAAATCCACCTTCCATAGCATTTGGAGCAGTTAGAGCTATGGTTATCCATTTTTCATCATTTATCGAGTCTATATCTGGCACTTGTGGCCAAACAAACTTCAGTCCTCGTATCCGAAGATATTTGACGTTATGTCCTACGCCGGAATCACAGCCTTAACCACAACCGTTTGCAATTTGAGCACTATATGATCAACATTTGTTTTTCTTAGTTATCCTAGCATGAGAACATGCAAATGAGCTTTCCTTTGTTACTAATGGTTGAAGTTGTTACTCCTTAGTTCCACAATGTTATTGGGATCGACACTATTTACTAAATTGTATATCTGTAATCCTGAGGTAACAATGACAAGTGGTGAAAGAAACCCCGAATCTGAGGACTCACGTGCACTGCTTCAGAAGTCGTAATATACTGGCAGATATATAAAAGTCAACAACAGAGTAGTTGGTGGTCTGTTTTGAGGAAAGTAGAGATAATATGTATGATATAGTTGAAAACACCGACTGTTTTGCAGGTAAATGATGTTGGTGGATATTGCACAAGCACATTTTGACACACTTTTCGGTGTATAAGTCGCAACAACTTGTTGCGCAAGAAAATCAACACTACTTGGCACCATCTAGTATATATTGACGTAATTTTACCACCAAACAACACATACTAAATACCCAATCGAGAGCCAGCAGACAGCTGTAAAATGTATGGTGTATAAGTGGTCAAAGTAACCACGGCGATCAAGTATAGCCGGCTAACGGTAGTGAATATTTTACATTGATCCTATTACAAATTTTATATGAAGTTTATTTTGGTAGAAATGCGTTGGGACGTATACAGTGTTACGGAGCACAGGTCATACGTTGTTTGGTATCATACGCAATTTGTGTGGGTTGTAATGGTGCGAGGACTCCTGACATCATTCAGAATTAATTTTTGGAGCCTTATCGAGGATCGCCGATACACTGCGCGCAGCACGAGTCGCGTGATCCAGATTAAGCGTCGCTGTCCAATAATACTTCGTCACGAGAACGCGCCGTTTCGTAATCCCGCCGTCATTGTGCCCTGCGAGAGGAGCTGTCAATATAATTATGATATATGCACTCGCGGCGGGCTGCGAAGGAGCCATTCCCGGATTGGCCATTTGTTCGCGTCAGGGTTAAGCGGCGCAGCGCCGGCCATCAGCGGCGCTTGTTGGGCGAGAGCTCCCAGCGGCCCCGCACGGCGGCGGCAGCGGCAGGTCACGTGACTGCCCGCCCGCCAATTACCGGCAGGCGTCCGCCGGAGCTCACGATCCAGCCGTCGTCCTGGATAATGATCCCTCCGGCCGGCGATTCGTTTGCGTAATGAAGCGTGATCGTTCGCCGGCGGACCCCACTCCGTCCTCGGACTTGAAAACTTTCTTGTCATCAAGCCGTCCCGTCATCGTCTTTGATTGCGAGCCACGAAACTAAGCTCAAGTCACCAGTCTTAGTTCGATGCAGTAAAGTGCTACGGTAAAGTGAAAGGAAGCTGCAGCGCGTATTAACAATGACTCCGAATGCAAGGTCGCCTGTCGTTGCAGACATCTAAGTGGCAAGTGAACGACTCCGCTGAGGAACCATCGAAGATCATTGTTTGTTTCCAAGAAGGAGAAGACGCATTACATCTTCTTAAGATATAATAAATACGACCCAGTAAATCCATTTACAACGTTGTACGTAAAACATGCATACAGAGTGCAACTAAATTCTCTTTACAGACGTTGAGGACGTACAGGGGATAGCCAAAATAATGTGAACACCTGTACTTACTTGGAAATTGTTTACTAATAAGGGGATTGATCCCAATTTGTCCGTAATACAGCAGCGATTCTTCTTAGAATACTGGCAGATAATGATTGTATAGTCTCCAGTGGAATTTTGTGCCGCTTTTCGACCAGAACATCTTCTAATTCCTGTAGTGACGAGGGAGGCGAAAATCTACTCCGGAGTCTGCGCTCCAATACTGCACACAACGGTTCGATAATGTTCAAATTGGGGGACTGTGCTGGTCAGGGAAGACGCTGCAGTTCAGCTGCATGCTCCTCGTAAGACGATTGTACTGTCCTCGCTGTGTGAATGGATGCATATCGTCCTGAAATATGACATCGCTGATGGGAAACCACATTTGAATCATGGGGTGCACCTGATCACTTAAAATGTTCACTTAATCGTTGGCTGTAGCACGGCCTTTGAGACCAGCACAATACTATGATATGGCCGCTCACAGCATCACACTTCCACCTCCATGCTTAAGCGTTGGAATCAAGCAATCAGGTTTGAAGGCTTTTTGTATGTATGTGGTGAAAGACCCTGGATATGGTAAAGTTAAAATTTATATATAAAAAAAAAAAAATGAAACACGATCGACCATAAGCGTCGGCTAACACAATAATTATGAACGCGAGACAAATGAACGAAAAACATCATTCACTTTCCTTTGTTTCATTCTCCCGTATGTAGAAGGATGGTTAAGATGTATTGCTCAAAGTATGACCTGCTGAAGATGTTACTTATTACATGTGATTTTGAATAAGAGAACACTTAACAACAGTGTTAGGTATTTTTACTGAAGTGAAGTGGAACCAAGTTTGGAGGATTTTCTTTATATTTGACACGTACTTGTGTCCTTGGTGTCGGCTGCCTGTATCTTCAATTGAAATGTAAGGGAGAAAATCCGAAAAGAACAAATTTCGTGCACGAAGAACATTTGTTAATAATGCAATTGAATTATACTTCAATTTTTTCCATTTATATATTTATTTATTTATTATCATGCACATGTAAACCCAGGGCGATGTTGGAAATAACAAAAAGGTTGGCTCGTCGGTCCATATGATGTGCTTCCGCTTATCAGCCGTCTAGGATTTATACTCCTGGCACCATGTTTTACGCTTCTTTGCGTTGGTTGTCGTCACAAATGGTTTCGGTTAGCAGCTCGTCCCTCAATATTCGCTTTATGGAGTTCTCGGCGGACAATGCTGATAGGTAGGTGTTCTCGAAGATGGCTATTGAGTTCTGCAGCCATTTTGGCCGCCGCAGTTTTGTGTTCTTTTGACTCAGTTCTTGTTAGCGTACGACGATCTCTGGCATATAGTTTTGATTTGCGCCCACTATTACGCTTACACATTGATGTCTTTCCTTGTTTTCTGTAGCCTTTCGTGGCTGTTGCTTTTGAAACATTCTATAAGTTGGCTGTCTTGGTAAGTGATGCTCCAGCTAATCTGGCCCTCACAATTTGCTCTCTTTAGAACTCTGTTAGGTCTTCAATTGCACGTCGACCTCGGACTCTAAATTCAAATACGCAGTGTGCACTACTCGTAAACAATCTGCACTGATGCCTAGTCCGTACTGAACACGCACGGTCCAGTGCGGCCCATGGCTTAACTGTGTTGTTGACCGTAAGACACAACCAACCAATTCCTAGCACTGTTCACATTATTTTGCCTACCCGCTGTATACTGCGGACCAAGACGGTTAATATTACGTAAATTGAAGGTTGAGGCTTGGCGACGGGGGAGGAAGGAAAGGAGAGCGCATGAACTGTTGATGTCAGCTGCATCGGGACTTTACAAGGAAACAACGGGGACGAGGCATGGAGGGATAATCGTTCAAATCGCGTTACACATTGTGTCCTGGTGGCGCAGTTTTTAACGCAACTGCCTAGAAGGCAGGAGATCCTAGGTTCGAATCCTGGTCTCACACGCATTTTCACTCGTCACCATTGATTTCGTAAAATGTTCCGATGCAGCTAACATCAGCAGTACCTTCCTTTCTATTTCTTTCTCCCCCACCCCACTTCAATTTAGATAATATGTATCACTAATACGATTTCCGCATGGCGTCTGTTCTTTCGGACATGTCCAAGATGACAGACACAATGCATTCATACAAGACAGTGAAGTTCAGCATAGAAATTCATGTCTGGAAATGTTACGTTTTCCTGCTACAAGCAAAGTACCACAACACGTATTCAAATCTCCCGCATTTTCGGCTGCACTGACTAGGATATTACGATGCATATTCCGAAAGTAAGGTCCGATCGGTCACGAAATGGAAACCACAGTGAATATCAAGTACGCCAGATCTTCCAGTAACGTATCTACATAGCAGCTGCTCTGTCTGAGACATTTGACGTAGCGTTGTATCAGCTTTCCAATACCCTCGTCACAAAAGGCACCCGCCTGCACCTTTCGCCGATTCTCTACGCTCATCTGCAATTCGTTGTCTGTGCTGAAACGTTGACTTCATAACCAGCGGTTCATGTAAGCAGAGATGTAAAGCAGAGGGAGCAAAATCCGGGCCGTATAGAGAGCGATCAAATACTTCCCATCAAACACGCTGCAGGAGCGTCCTCATGGCCCCTGCAGGGTACAGCCGAGAACTTTCATGAAGAAGGAAATGCATGACAGTTATGTTGTGTGGGCTGCATAAAATCAGACGAAACCCCTCACGGGCACACAAACCTGGTGGGAGACACTGTTTTCAAGGCATCTTTATGTGTCACTGTACGCTCAGAATTGAAAAGACAAACGTGACACGATGAACGGGTATGCTAGACACACTGTCCAACACACCACCTATCGAAGATTTATTGGACGTTCACTGTGGTTTCCTTTTGGCGATCGATCGGACCTTGCTTTCAGGATACGACTTGTACGTAAGTTATTAACAGATCACCTGATGTACAGACTGGGCTCCTGGAAGATGTGTCATTGTATGTGTGCACCACCTCATTTTTCAAGTGCAGTCTGAGATCATCAGGACCAGTGATTTGGGAAAAAGTGGATAGGTTGTGGTGGCCCGACTGCTTGGCCCGCACGTTTTCCCGACACCAACCCTCTAGACTACTACCTGTGGGGTCTCATAAAATTCCCGGTTTACGAGATCTCTGTCGCATCTGAGGAATTCTTACCCATGGGAGAGCATTATGGCTGTGGTGGATGTTGGAGGGCCAGGGATTTGTGATCGTATCAAAAATGGCGCGGTGGTACCGTATCTGTGTTGACGTCGGTGGTTGTCACAGTCTGCCCTACTTGTAAGTGGTGCATGACCACGAGCAGCGGGAGTCAGAGAGCAATGTGTGTCTTGATACTATGAATATGTAGCGAGAAAACGATACATTTCCGGAAATGAGTTCCTATGCTAAACCTAACCGTCTTGGTCCCCACTGCAAGTCACCAAAGTCTACAAAGAGAATTTAGTTATACTTTTTATACTATTACAACAATTACGGATACTTACCATTGGTTTAAAAAGTTATATTAGCCGAATTTCACTGTCAAACCATGGTGTGGGTGAGCTCGTACTGTAGGTAACCAGCTCCATACCTTCTTGTTGAAGCATTGTCCCTAACCTCTAAACGACCAGGAAAGGGTAATAGGCCTAGTGGTGCGCTATTCCTAACCGCTATACTGTGCTAAATGCAAAAGAAAATTGAAAATATGTTAGATGTCGATGAATTTGACTTTGTGAAAGTTAAAAGCACCAGATAGGTGGTATTGACGTTGCACTTGATAATGGAACAAGAATTAAGCGCAGTCAGGACACCGTCATATGATTTGTCGACCTTATAAGAGCGTTAAACAAGATACAACGGTTTGAAATTCTTAGAAAACTAGGTGAAAGCTGTAGGGGAAGACGGATGATATAAGAACCCTGAAGGAACAATACGAATGAAATACTAAAAACGAAGTGCTCAGATTAAAAAGGGTGTAAGACAAGGATGTAGCCTCTCTCACATACTGCTCAATCTGAGCAAATAATGTCGGAAATAAAAAATAAGTTCAGAAGTGGAATTAAACTGCTGGATGGAAGAATGTCAACGTTAAAATTTGCTGATGACATCTCTTCCTCAATCTGGGAGTAAAACGAAAAAGGCGAAATTAATGACGAATAACAGAAATGAGGTTAGTGGTAAACTTAACATCAAAACTTGGACCTCGGAATATTAGAAGTGAATGAACTCTGCTACATTTCATGCAGAACAACACATGAAGGACGGAGAAAGGACGCCATAAAAACAGATTATAACGGATAAAGAAGGCATTCCCGGGCAAGAGAAGCCTACTAGTGTCAAACACTGAGGAATAAATTTCTGAGAATGTAGGATTGGAACAGAGCATTCTTCAGAAGTCAGTCTTGGTTTGTGGAGGAAACCGAGAAGAAAATCGAAGTGTATGAAATGTGGTGTTGTGGGAGCATGCTGAAAATTAGATTCACTGCCAAGAAATGAGGAGGTTCTTTGCAGAATCGGTGAAGCAAGGAAGATTTAGAAGACTCTGAGGAGGTGTCAGGGAATAACTTCCATGGTAATAGATGGTAAAAGCTGCACTGGAAGACCGATACTGGAGTAACTCAACAAATAATTGTTGAGATGGTTGCAAGTGTTATGCTGAGATGAAGTGTTTGGCACAGAAGATGAAGACATGGCGGACCGCTTGAAATCAGTCAGAAAACTGATGACAAAACAGAAAGGGAAAAAAAGGTTGTACTTACTGTCTCATGGAGTGATGGAGGCGACGAGACACTGCAGACCAATATGCCCTACACGTCTTCGGCCTGGATCTTGCTGACTGGAATAGAATTGTTTTCAGTCATGAGTCCCGATTCGAACTAAGCCCCGATGACCAACGAAGTCTAGTTACGTCCCGGACAGCGATGGGATCCCAACATGACTGTCGCCCGCCGTATGGCCTGACAACCGGGAGTAATGGTCTGGGGTGCCGTTTCTTTTCGTATCAAGATCCCTCTGGTCGTCGTCCTCGTCGCCCGTGCAGCTTCATAGCAAGCAATCCTCGCCTTACACTTCCACCAGGAGAGAGTTTCTACTGCTTGTGTTCGTGCTTGCGAAACCCTACGTTGGTGAGAAAGATCACCGGATCTCTCCGCAACTGAGGACGGTGGGAGCTCCCCCAACCAGCTCGGCATTTTCACGGTCTAAATCGCCTATTGAACACATTTTGGAATGATACCCCTCGGCAGGGTATCAAGTAACTCTATGAATTAATGCGAAGTCGAATAACTGCTCGCACAAAGGCCAGATGTCGACCAACGCGTTGCTGACTTCTTCTATTTGCGAATCCCTTTCTCTTGAATAAATCGTTCAATTTTTATAAATAGCTGTGGTTGGTTTGTCTGTATATGTACATCACATGTACTGACTTCAGTCCCCTTCGGACAATTCCTTCTGTTGCACCGTATTTTTTTTTTTTTTCTTAGAGTGTATAACTGGTGTTAACATCCAATTTCAAACACCTATTGTTATTTTGCTTAAATCCTATCTTAGCATATTATTATTTACTGTGTGGAACAGCAGAAACAGTAAATGAAACTTTTGTATAATTTATCAAACTATAAATGTGTCGACACGCAACTTTGATGGGTCGCTTTGTTACAGTGTCTGCTTAAGTTCCATTTTGTTGTATTCTATTACTAATAGTCTCAAGATGAAAGTATCTCCAGTCACATGACAATTACTAAATTCCTTTTGTCTGTGTTAAATTGAAAATGTAACGTCTGAATAGGAAGTCATTTAAGATAATATTAGTTTCATTCCGGTACAAGAAAGCTATAATTTCATATCTGGAATTCTAAGCAGACTGAACACTATTTTCAAAATCTGTCGGTTCATAACGTGGCGACTGTTAATTGGCAAGTAGAATTGTAGATTGTCAGGAGGGAAACCCACAAGGTGAGTTTGTATTGGTTGCTGGCCCAGTGATTAATGTTGTAATTATGCATGAGTGGAAAAACCGTAACACATGTATCACAGGTAAGAAGTGAAGTGTGCACTTTATTTTTGTATACAACAAACCACTACCTTGTCCACTAAACGCTTAGGAGGACGTATGACAGCCTAATTAATATTAAGAGAGATACAAACGCTGATAATATTAGTGATAGACTTCAGTTTTCTTCAAAACAGTTCTCAAACTGTTACTTTTATTGTCTTCATTTGCGAGTCCGAGGTTAAATGCTACAAAAGATAGGCAAATTGGACCAAGGTCATATTTCTTCACAGGCGCGACCAGCCACTCGCAATAATAGATGGCAGGACAATACTATAACTAAGAATAGAAAGGATTGCGTAGGATCTGTATAACAATGTTGGAGCCATTACTGCTAAAGCTCCTGATGTATTCGCCGTATGCTTTCGTCGTATTATACGCACTTTTACTAATAGTTACACGATAACTTCTTTCTAAAGAAGAGATTCAGATTGTACAAATTGTCGTCCGCCGTAACTCGTCAATACTTTTCGTGTCTTACAAAAACTATGGCTGACAGACTAATATGGGGGATGAAGAAATATTGTTCCATTATTTTGTGGCTCTCTCAGTCAGACACTATGATAGGTCATCTCAATGGGTTCGATTCTGCAATTCTTCTCAGCGCTGAAATGCGAGAATTTCAATTCAGATAATGGAAGTTGCTTAAGTATACATCAAAAGCCTCTGACACACTCGATGAGGCGACTTTCTGATGTAAGTTTAATGCCATTATTTTCATGAATCTTACGCAGTTACGGAGGTGACAGATTTGACAACTAGTTCCTGCAGTGCAATCACCTATTCGCTAATGTTTTCACAACATGAATATAGCTCTTGAAGCTTTCTCGGCGGATATGTTGTAAATAGTCTTCACAGGTTTTCCGCCGGATGATGTGCAAATTCCACAATATTTTCTCGGACCAACTGTCCAGTATCTTCAGGTAGTTGAACCTTGCTGGTGGCTAGGTAATACTGAAGATGTCGAACAGTTGCCGACGTCAGTCTTAGCTACCCACCAGCAAGTTTCAACCGCTTGAAGGCTTGAAGATGTTGGACAGTTGCTCCGAGGAAATATTGTGGAATTTGCGCGTCATCCGAGGGCAGCCCATTGAAGACCATTTACAGTATGAATATAGTTTCATTGAAGGTAGGGACGTTTTCTTGTAACCTTCACGGCACAGCACGAAAATCTGAATTGCATTTTCCCTGAGTCGCAGATAAGACGTTTACCTTAGCAAGGGAACTGCAGATTGTCTAGCACGAAATAATTGGAATTCACTAATGATTCTCACTGTGGTATGGGCGCAAGTTTTTTAAGTGTGGGAGACACATATGCTTCTCCATCACAATGCACGTCTTGGAAACTAATTGAACTGTTGTTGGGTTACTGATCATTTCTTTCACTGCTGTTCGTGCACGTTTTCCGTTTTCACTCTTGCTACTGCCTTTTCCATTGCATTTGGCTAACACGACATTCAGTGTGACGGGTTTGTATGTTTTGCTGACATGACAGCCCTCCACGCACACTATTTGAATTACAAGCTCCTCACGGAGTCTGGTGTCTTGAATTTTCATACTATGAACTTGGTTGTAGAGCAGAGCTACGCTGACGACTCCTGTGCTAAAATACACTCTAAGAGATGTTTTTGATGTCGTCTGATGTTTCTGAATGGTACCAGGAAAATTGACTTAGGAACAAAGAGACCGTGCGATCTCAGCTAAGCTTAGATGCTACAGAATCTATCATCTGCCACCGACAGTGATAGAAAGCTGCCCATAAGATCGCGCGAATTAAAAGAGACCAAAGCTGCAAATCTGAAATCATCTTGTCTGGGTAAATTACCAGTTGCGAACCAAGTAAGCATGAAGTCCGAATACTGCATCTCTGCCGGACGTATTCAAACAGGATCCATCCGACTACAGAAACAGACAAAGGGTCGCTATAACAACCTAATTTACTGCTAAGAGACATCAAAAACATTTTTATCCACTGAACCAAGAATACGGTTACTTATACGTAGAACAAGGGATTGATAACGTGTACGATAGCTTTGGCACAGATGGATATGGTATAAAGTGTAAAAAAATTGAATTTGCGGGTATGACCAATGACTGATGAGTACGTTAACGAGCTAAAGATAAGTCTGTAAAAGGCAAGGACAAACGCCAGTAATCACACCTAAGTGCATCATGAGTGTAGTTAGCTGCCTCTAAAAATTAGATCAGCAAAACAAAACCTCTATGGAAAATAAATGACTTCGCACTCACTTTGTGTCGATGAACGCATGATTGTAAAGGAAGGTTGCAGTGATGGCTGTGAATTATAGGTTCACCCCCCTCCCCCTCAAGCATCTGATTTCTGCTCTAAGCTGGGACATCTTGCACTGGACCATAAGCCAAAGCGTACTGCCTCAAGCCCTGAGGAGAAGTCATCTCTAAGATGCCCTATGGAGAAGTGTCTACTATCAAGCCCACGGTGCAAGTGCTCTGTTACTCTCCTCTACGAAACTCAGCTTGTTCTGCCAGCACTGGAATCTCACCTGCCAGTTTTAACAGAATTTGCGAGTTTTTACCAATGATAACTGAATAAACACGGTAACAAATTTCCTACACTTACGGATTTTTCCTACACTTACGGATTCTGGTGCTCAACCAATGAGGTACATTTCTCCCTTGGGGCAGAGTAGAACGAAGAAAGACCCCGAACTATCTGACGCATTTCTAGATACTACCAATGAGAAGGCATGCACATACATAAGCGCAAGTTCACTTCCCCGCTACCAAAATATTTTCTATGAGCCAATCACTGACCTCCTTGCTAAATTTTGAACAAAAATCACAGCTGTCCTCCTTTGAGGCTAAAGGCTGTGTCCCACACCAGCAGCAGCGTTTTTTCTTCTCTCCTTCAGACCTTTCCTTTCCTAGAAGGTATTCTTTCCAATGTGTGCACATTCAAACTTTATAACAGGTGGGGCCACCTTCAGCCGCCGCTTCTGCTGCGTTCGACTGGCACAGCGTTCTCCTCATTGAGTATCTGGCCAAGACTTGACTTTAATCAGAAACACTCTTATGACCTCTGCTGCTCCCCTCACAACTCTCGCCTTTCGCCAACCGGCTGAAAGTCCCAGGCAGCAGCACATTACTAGAATCTACCACTATACAAAACTAAAATACACAGAGCTAATTAGGTTTGGAACCTCAGGCATTTGTTGTTATGGTTTACTGCTTTCATGTAGCGTTATAGATTTGATTTGATTTTTCGTCAGGTTTGCGTCTTCAATTATTAAACATGTTACGGGACATGTTTGGAAAAAACTGCTGTGCAATGTGATCTGCCTGCCTCTGTTGTTATGGATGATTCCTGCAGGCATCTCAATATCTTACAACAAACTAATATTATCATACTGATTGTGCCACTCTAATAAGGATATCAGTCCAACTTGTGAAGCTAGAAATGCTGTTGAACAGCATTGTTACATTCATTATACATGCATGCTGTTGTCGTTGTTGTCTTCAGTCGGAAGAGTGGTTTGGTGCTCCTCTCCATGCAACTCTATCCTGGCCAAGTTCTTTTCTTCTCCAAATAACTACTACAACTTACATCCTTTTCTACATGCTTACTGTATTCATCTCTTGATTTCACTCTACAATTTTTACCCCCCACACTTCCCTCCAGTACTGAAATGGTGATTCCTTGATGTCTGAGAATGTGTCTTAGCAACTGATACCTTCTGTTAATCAACATGTGCCACAAATTTCTCTTCTCCCCAATTCTGGTCATTACATCCTTATAACTAGCATGATATGGCCATCTAATCTTGAGCATTCTTCTGTAGCGCCACAATTTCAAAAGCTTCTATTCTCTTCTTGTCTGAACTGTTTATTGTCCATGGTTCACCTCCATATAAGACTACTCTCCTGACATATACCTTCAGTACTTGACGTACATTCGATGTTAACAAATTCCTCTTCTTCATAAACACTTCTCTTGCCATTCCCAGCCTACGTTTTATAATCTCTCTGTTTATGACACTATCTGTTTTTTTACTGCCGAAGTAGAAAAACTCAATTACTACATTTAGTGTCTCGTTTCCTCATCTAATTCGCTTGACGTCACCTGATTTAATTGGACTACATGCCATTACTGTTGTTTTGTTTTCGTTGGTGTTGACCTTATATCCTCATTTCAGTACACTATCCATTTCGTTCAAATGCTCTTTCCTGTCTCTGACACAATCACAATGTCATTTAAGAAACTCATAGTATTTGTTTCCTCTTTTTGGCTTCATTTAGTGCTTGCTCAGTATACAGATTGAATAACGTCAGGGATAGCGTACAACCGTGTCTCACTCCTTTCTCGACCACTGCTTTCCTTTCATGTCCCTCGATTCTCAGAACTGTCACCCGGTTTCTGTCTGCTGGCTTTTGTACCATTTTATCCCTACTATCTTTAGAGTTTCAGATTGTGTTTCAGTCAATAGATTCTCAAAATCTTTCTCTGAGAATTCTGTGAAATTTGCAAGAGACGTTTTACGTGTTTATTACGTAAATGATGTATTTGTGGGAGGAGGCTAGGGGTAGGAAGCTATTATGGTCATGTGTCAGCGTTCGCGCGTATGGAGAGCGTAGTGGACAAGGCGACAACTCAAGTCTTAGTAACGCATATTTTTTTCATCACTGGTAACATTATTAAATTTATATCGCATTTAAGTCGTAACGTAATGAAAAAAATGTGCGTTTTCATTAAGTTGTTGTGACTTTCTTATGTTATTTGATGACTTACTACCTGTAAGTTTTCAAGGACGAGGGACAGGCTTCGAAAGCCCAAGTAAAACCTCGATAAATAATGACGCGAACGACGTTATTTAGAATCAGTTGTATAGTAAATCACAGTGTGCCAGACGACAAGAGTAATGCACAGTTACCCGGCGGATGTGCTCTCGACATCACACTTTGCAGAATGTTATTTGTCATCCCGGCAAGGAAAACATAAATTGAGACCTCATGCAAATAATTCATGCAAATACACAAGGTTTTTCCATTATATTATCTATCAAATGTCATATAAATTAAATAATATGACCAGTGATGAAAAAAAATACGGAATGAAAAGTAAATAATGGCGGGATTCGAATCGTCGCTTAGTTTACGGTGTTCTTGCGAAACGCGAACGCCAACCACATGACGACGACTTCCCGCACAGAGTACATGTACATCATTTACATAATGGACACGTAAAACTTCTCTTGCGATTTTCTAGCAATTGCCAGAGTAGTCCACTTTACCGCTTGCACATTATGCTGTTCAAATGGCCTACTAAAGGTGTACAAAGTTTGAAGTAAATCCGTGTGGCTTCCCCTTGTAAGACTAGCTCTTACAAACAACGTTCACTATTATCTCTGTCTTGCCCTCCATCTTTTTATCCCATTACGGCTCCCTCTAGTACCGTGGAAGCCGTTTCTGAGTTCCTGGAAACAATGACCATCGCCTAGGTACATTACAATCCAACCCAGTTAAAAAAGTGTAGTGTAGGGTATTCAACTATAGGTGTTTATTTATTGCTTTATTTATTCATGACGCTCTAGGCATCTTCAGACTGACCAGCATAGCGTTGGTAAGTGGGTTTTGGCTGCCACGATTACGGTATCGACAAAAATAGACTGCCCTCGTCTTTCAAACGGTGAATATTATTAACTCTCTAAAACCCCAGAAGGGATGTAGATGACGTTGAGGCAAATAATTTAATGTAAGCCACATCTGGCCGCAAATGTCGGGAAACAACACAAAAGTGCTGGCCGGAGTGGCCGAGCGGTTCTAGGCGCCCGCACGGTCGCAGGTTCGAATCCTGCCTCGGGCGTGGATGTGTGTGATGTCTTTAGGTTAGTTAGGTTTAAGTAGTTCTAAGTTCTAAGGGACTGATGATCTCAGTAGTTAAGTCCCATAGTTCTCAGAGCCATTTGAACCAACACAAAAGTGAATGACAGATGCTGAAAATGCGATGTCACCAGATGACGTACCTCGCTGCTCGTGCGACAGTAGATCCTATCGGTCTGTCTTAACTGATCACCCCAAGCTAAGTCAACTATCCCTGTGAGGTTGGCACAGGGCGTAGGTGCGATTGGGGCTGCGGGTGCGAATTTTGCGTCTGGCTGTCAGTGCTTTCTTTTCTTTATTGGCATTTTGTTAGACGGTTACATGTTTACATTCAGGTGAGATATATTATTTACTCGTCTCGGGGTATCCACAGATTAGTTGCAAAGTACAGTGCAACGTAAACCTACATTATTTATTCACAAGTAGATAAGGTTCCAAATCGTATCGCTAGCAGTAAATGCCCTACATGTTCTTTACTAAATAAAGTCTGTTAAAAAAAAAAGAGGCAAATGGAAAGAAATAGCGTTTCAGTATGGATCGCGAGGGCAAGATTAGGTTAATTAGAGGGCGAATAGAGGCTATTGAACAGTGATTCTTCCTGCGCTCCTTACATGAATGGAAACCTTATAACTATGTACAATGCGATGCACCCTCTACCACGCACTTCATATGCAGAGTGTGGATACAGATGTATAAAACGTCACTGGAATGTGTTGGTAACAAATGTGATTATTCGTTGAACTCAAACTGAAGTCATGCTTTCGACTGATAGCAGCTGCCAGCTGTGGGTATGCACCGCTGCACAGTGCCTGGGCGGATGCCCTTGGCTGTGATGCGGTGGCCAGCGACTCAGCCGCGGCCTTGGCCGCCGCCGCTCTATTGGCTCACATTCGGCGGCCTCAACAGGTAGTTTACTCAGCCACCGCTGCACACAGTGGCGCTCTAGTGGATCCACCTGCCGCTAACCGCCCTGCAGGATGCAAATATAGGATGGGCTGTACAACATGATGAGGCGTGCGTAAACACCTTATCGCCCGTCTCTTGTACTCGCACCACACTGTCTGCCTGCCATCTATGATGACCCCATGATCCAGTTAAAGGCAGAAGCGACCACGTAATAGGATACAACTGCATACGGTGAATATTTACATTGGAACATTGCTGCATAACATGATTTGTACGTTAATGGTCATTGAAGTAGTTCATTAAATGTGCTTCTACATCATGTCGTAGCTGAAAGATGTTTAAGGTAATGACCGAATCCAAGACAATGAACAGTAATGCAAAACTTCTGGGTCGTGTAATCACAGAGGTAAGTTCAGAAAGAGTACGGTGTATTGGCAAAAGAAGTCTTACATATCAGCTTGTAATGACTGACCTTCCGAGAAAAAGTGCCCTATATCTCTAGGTTCAGAGTTCAAATGGTTCAAATGGCTCTGAGCACTATGGGACTTCACTCCTGAGGTCATCAGTCCCCTAGAACTTACAACTAGTTAAACCTAACTAACCTAAGGACATCACACACATCCATGCCCGAGGCAGGATTCGAACCTGCGACCGTAGCGGTCGCTCGGCTCCAGAATGTAGCGCCTAGAACCGCACGGCCACTCTGGCCAGCGCTCGTTAGCAGCAGTACGATCGTTCTGTATACTGCTGACAGTGCTGATTCTCTAAACTTCCTTCACTGAGAAAGCTGGTTCATGGTCACAGTAACCACAATGAGTGGACGCAAACTACAGTTTGTAAAACCGACCCAAATGGTCTGGCATGGTTTACACCCTCCATTCACTATGTGTCAAACACCTCAATTTCGTCACTGCAACTGACACCTTGCATCATTGGTTGTTGGACCGCAATACATTTCCGTTTGCAATGTTTGCTAGGAAGCTAGTTGAAATAGACTGACAATATCTCAGAGCAGTATTTCCCGTCAAGTTTGAAAGTAGTTACTGCCTTTGGTTCCTGATGGTTAGGATTATTTTGCGTCCACCAGCACCACATCTTTTGCAACACCAGCCACCATCAGCACCACACCCTTCACAACCCCAGCCACCATCAGCACTGCACCTTTCATAACACCAGCAACCATCAACACCACAACTTTCACAATACTAGCCACCATCAGCACCACACCTTTTGCAACATGAGCCACTATCAGCACAACATCTTTCACAACACTAGCCACCATCAGCACTGCACCTTTCGCAACACCAGCCACCATCAGCACCACAACTTTCACAACCCGTCAGCATCAGCACTGCACCTTTCACAACACTAGCAACCAACATCTACATCTACATGACTACTCTGCAATTCACATTTAAGTGCTTGGCAGAGGGTTCATCGAACCAAAATCATACTATCTCTCTACCATTCCACTTCCGAACAGCGCGCGGGAAAAACGAACACCTAAACCTTTCTGTTCGAGCTCTGATTTCTCTTATTTTATTTTGATGATCATTCCTACCTATGTAGGTTGGGCTCAACAAAATATTTTCGCATTCGGAAGAGAAAGTTGGTGACTGAAATTTCGTAAATAAATCTCGACGCGACGAAAAACGTCTTTGCTGTAATGACTTCCATCCCAATTCGCGTATCATATCTGCCACACTCTCTCCCCTACTACGAGATAATACAAAACGAGCTGCCCTTTTTTGCACCCTTTCGATGTCCTCCGTCAATCCCACCTGGTAAGGATCCCACACCGCGCAGCAATATTCTAACAGAGGACGAACGAGTGTAGTGTAATCTGTCTCTTTAGTGAACTTGTTGCATCTTCTAAGTATCCTGCCAATGAAACGCAACCTTTGGCTCGACTTCTCCACAATATTATCTATGTGGTCTTTCCAACTGAAGTTGTTCGTAATTTTAACACCCAGGTACTTAGTTGAATTGACAGCCTTGAGAATTGTACTATTTATCGAGTAATCGGATTCCAACGGATTTTTTTTGGTACTCATGTGGATCACCTGACACTTTTCGTTATTTAACGTCAACTGCCACCTGCCACACCATACAGCAATCTTTTCTAAATTGCTTTGCAGCTGATACTGGTCTTCGGATTACCTTACTAGACGGTAAATTACAGCATCATCTGCGAACAACCTAAGAGAACTGCTCAGATTGTCACCCAGGTCATTTATATAGATCAGGAACAGCAGAGGTCCCAGGACGCTTCCCTGGGGAACACCTGATATCACTTCAGTTTTACTCGATGTTTTTTCGTCTATTACTACGAACTGCGACCTTCCTGACAGGAAATCACGAATCCAGTCGCACAACTGAGACGATACCCCATAGGCCCGCAGCTTGATTAGAAGTCGCTTGTGAGGAGCGGTGTCAAAAGCTTCCCGGAAATCTAGAAATACGGAATCAACTTGAGATCCCCTGTCGATAGCGGCCATTACTTCGTGCGAATAAAGAGCTAGCTGCGTTGCACAAGAACGATGTTTTCTGAAACCATGCTGATTACGTATCAATAGATCGTTCCCTTCGAGGTGGTTCATAATGTTTGAATACAGTATATGCTCCAAAACCCTACTGCAAATCGACGTCAATTATATAGGTCTGTAGTTAGATGGATTACTCCTACTACCCTTCTTAAACACTGGTGCGACCTGCGTAATTTTCCAATCTGTAGGTACAGATCTATCAGTGAGCGAGCGGTTGTATATGATTGCTAAGTAGGGAGCTGTTGTATCAGCGTAATCTGAAAGGAACCTAATCGGTATACAATCCGGACCTGTAGACTTGCCCGTATCAAGCGATTTGAGTTGCTTCGCAACCCCTAAGGTATCTACTTCTAAGAAACTCATGCTAGCAGCTGTTCGTGTTTCAAATTCTGGAATATTCCATTCATCTTCCCTGGTGAAGGAATTTCGGAAAACTGCGTTCAATAACTCCGCTTTAGCGGCACAGTCATCGGTAACAGTACCATCGTCACTGCGCAGCGAAGGTATTGACTGCGTCTTGCCGCTTGTGTACTTTATATAGGACCAGAATTTCTTCGGATTTTCTACCAAATTTCGAGACAATGTTTCGTTGTGGAACCTATTAAAGGTATCTCGCATTGAAGTCCGTGCCAAATTTTGCGCGCCTGTAAATTTTAGCCAATCTTCGGGATTTCACGTTCTTCTGAACTTCGCATGCTTTTTCCGTTGCCTCTGCAACAGAGTTCGGACCTGTTTTGTGTACCACGGGGGATCAGTTCCATCTCTTACCAATTTATGAGGTATGAATCTCTCAATTGCTGTTGCTACTATATCTTTGAATTTGAGCCACATCTCGTCTACATTTGCATAGTCAGGTCGAAAGGAATGGAGATTGTCTCTTAGGAAGGCTTCTAGTGACACTTTATCCGCTTTTTTAAATAAAATTATTTTGCGTTTGTTTCTGGTGGATTTGGAAGAAACAGTATTGAGCCTAGCTACAACGACCTTGTGATCACTAATCCCTGTATGAGTCATGATGCTCTCTATCAGCTCTGGATTGTTAGTGGCTAAGAGGTCAAGTGTATTTTCGCAACCATTTACAATTCGCGTGGGTTCGTGGACTAACTGCTCGAAATAATTTTCGGAGAAAGCATTTAGGACAATCTCGGAAGATGTTTTCTGCCTACCACCGGTTTTGAACAAGTATTTTTGCCAACATATCGAGGGAAGGTTGAAGTCCCCACCAACTATAACCGTATGAGTGGGGTATTTATTTGTTACGAGACTCAAATTTTCTCTGAACTGTTCAGCAACTATATCATCGGAGTCTGGGGGTCGGTAGAAGGAGCCAATTATTAACTTAGTTCGGCTGTTAAGTATAACTTCCACCCATACCAATTCGCACGGAGTATCTACTTCGACTTCACTACAAAATAAAGCACTACTGACAGACACAAACACTCCACCACCAATTCTGCCTAATCTATCTTTCCTGAACACCGTCTGAGACTTCGTAAAAATTTCTGCAGAACTTATTTCAGACTTTAGCCAGCTTTCTGTACCTATAACGATTTCAGCTTCTGTACTTTCTATTAGCGCTTCAAGCTCAGGGACTTCACCAGCACAACTACAACAATTTAAAACTACAATTCCGACTGTTCCTTGATCCAAGCACGTCCTGTATTTGCCATGCACCCTTTGAGATTGCAGCCCACCCCGTACTTTCCCGAGGCCTTCTAACCTAAAAAACCGCCCAGTCCACGCCACACAGCTTCCGCTACCGTGTAGCCTCCAGCTGAGTGTAGTGAACTCCTGACCTATTCAGCGGAACCCGAAACCCCACCACCCTATGGCGCAAGTCAAGGAATCTGCAGCCAACACGGTCGCAAAACCGTCTGTGCCTCTGATTCAGCACCACACCTTTCACAACACCAGCCACCATCAGCACTGCACCTTTCACAACACAAGCCACCATTAGCACCACACCTTTTGCAACACCAGCCACCATCAGCACCACATCATTCGTAACACTAGACACCATCAGCACCACACCTTTTGCAACACTAACTCCAGTAGCACTGCTTTCCAGTGCAGCATCTATAAGTTGATTGACACTGGTCAACGTGACTTCTTGATGTTTGTATACAGGGGTCGATTCGCTTATGCCCACATACATCTAGCACAGTCCCTATCCTTTCCCTGTTATATAGAATAATAAAAAGAAAACTAATTTAAGCAATCACATGGTAACTGAAAAGCAGCTGGAGACATCACCATTAGGCATTTGAATTTTTTCACACTGTCACCTCGCAACCTAAAATGTCGAGATGCTCACAGGTACAGTACCAGTCACACATATTAAAAGCACATCGATGACATCCGCGTCCTTGTAGACGCTTGTTTATGCCAGTTGCTTTTTAATCATTGGGCGACCCAATCCCACACTTATCTTAAAGGGAACTGAGTCGAGTTCTCTGCATCTGAAGTTATTTATGGTACGTGAAGATATTGGTTGCATCCTGAAAAAGTGTCTGAATTGTGTCTGAATGCGCTCTAAAGGGGGGGGGGGGGTGTTGTTAATAAATAATAGTGTACATGGTTTTCTGGTTGGTACTTTAGTTCAGTGACTGGTTTTCCAATCACATGAAGAAATCTACATCATACTCCGCAAGCCACTTAACAGTGTGTGGCGGAGATTACTTCTGATTACCACTAACAAATTCCTTATTTTCGGTTCCACTCGTGAATGTCGCGAGGGTGCAATACTTGTCCGTAAGCCTCCTTTCTAGCTCTATTTTTTTTAAATTTTGTCTTCTTGATCATTTAGCTAGATGTGTGTCAGAGGAAGTAGTAATCTGCTCGATTCTTCCCAGAATGTTCTCTCTGTAAACTTTCAACAGTTAACCTCTCTGTGATCTGCAACGACTCTCTTGTAAGGTCTGCACTGGAATTTGTTGAGCATCTCTGTAACGCTCTCGCGCCGACTAAACAATCACGTGGCAAAACGTGCCGCTCTTTGTTGAATCTTCTCTACCTCTTCTACCTGTCCTATCTGATAAGGGTCCCAGATTGACATACAATACTCAGAAATGGTTCGAAAGGTCCCTTGGAAACTACTTCTTTCGTGGTTGAGCTACATTTCGTTACGTTGGGCATGTTGTTGGAAGTAATCTGGTATTTGGTACATAAGTGTAATTGACAGCCAGGATCGTGTGTTGTAATATTTTTACTTTTATTCGATTTTTTTAAGGCTGGTGGCAAAACGTGCCGCTCTTTGTTGAATCTTCTCTACCTCTTCTACCTGTCCTATCTGATAAGGGTCCCAGATTGACATACAATACTCAGAAATGGTTCGAAAGGTCCCTTGGAAACTACTTCTTTCGTGGTTGAGCTACATTTCGTTACGTTGGGCATGTTGTTGGAAGTAATCTGGTATTTGGTACATAAGTGTAATTGACAGCCAGGATCGTGTGTTGTAATATTTTTACTTTTATTCGATTTTTTTAAGGCTGGTTTCGATAGAATCTAGCTGTCATCCTTGGAACTACAGTGTAACAGGGGAAAAATATTACTATGACAACTAGTGCATCCACTATACAAGTGAAAAAACACCATAATAGCCAGATATCACAATGTATTTACATTCCTTCTAGAAATTACATTACTGTGCTTCAATCGCCCACATATAACGAGAGCACACTCCAGGTATAAAGCAAATTCGGGTGCATAAAAAAGAATAAATAAAAGTCCAGTGTGCTCCAGAGGGGAGGCAAGTTCCTCAGTGGCGCCGTTATTCCTGTGGCACATTAGGGAAGACTCAGCGGGCAAGCAGCGGTATCGTCGATTTTTGCAAATATCCCATGTTCCGTGGTAAAACATCTTTTATACCACCTGTGTCCTACTCCAGCACAAAGTGCAAAGCAGCCCAGTACAGTTAAAGGTATTGTGCAATCCAGGAAAAGACGAAAGCATTTCACGTCACTCAAGGAACTCCCAGTCATACACATAGTGAGCTATTGTGTACCAAATATCACACACTACGGCGCTATGCAGTCGTATGTTAACTATTGGTTACAGACTATGTAAATAAGAAGCTTCAAAACTTAGACTGCCTTTAAGGAGACATTTTCTTTTAAGATTTAGCTTGTGAAAGGTCAATTATCCTGTGAACCTAAGAAACATCGAATTTTGTGGTTCTTGGAGCTTTATAAACCATACTCTATCACTGTTTCTCAACATAGACTATTAAATATCTGTAAGCTACTGGACGGAACGTCGAAGGATGTTATGTGTGACTAGTCGTCTGCGGGTTAACCAATCTTCAAAAGAAACAAAAGCTAGTTCATTTTCTACTTTCTGCCTTACGTGCAGACCAGCGAAATCTTTTGCGATCATTTCTGAGAAATGTAGATGGTTAATGAGTATGTATATACCTATACTTAACAAGGCAGCGTACGACGTGTGGCAGAAGCTACTTCGTGTACGACTGTAACTACCTCTTACCATGTTTCAGTCGCACTCGGTGCCGGGCTCGATAATCTTCCGTCTGAGCTCTACTTTCTCTAATTCTACTTTCATGGTCTTCTCTCTTTCTGACCAAACATAACCAGACAGCCATGTGTAATGCTGTACTGTCCACTAGGTGTCACGAGACATGGAAACGCCAGTATAAAAGGAGGTGAAAAAACCGTGTTGTCAGCAGAGAAGCAATAACAACAGAACAGCTCCGTGAGGAATGCTCACTGCTTTAGGGCGTGGACTAGTCATAGGATTTCACCTGAGTAACAGATCAATCAAGAACCTTTCAATGCTTCAAAAGTTGCCCAAGTCGACACTTGATCACGTGATTGGAAAGTGTAAAAGCGAAGGAACAACCACAGTTAAACAAAGACCAGGCAGATGTACTGATGGACAGGTACCGTCGAGCATTGCATAGGGTGGTAGTAAGAAATCGCATGAAATGAATCACTTTTGAGTTACAAGTGCTTCCAGCAGTCCTGCTAGCACAACGGCCTTGGATATGGCGTTAAAAAGTTTTGGGGTAGAATGGTCGACCAGCTCCTCCTAAGACAAGTAGTAGGGTAAAAAAGTTCTGGCACACTTTTGATATCAAACTGCACCTGATTGATTTCTGACCTTAACCGACTGTTCTGCCAAGTGGTTTATGACTTCCTGGGGATATCTATTGTCATCTTAAATGATTCATCATTCTGTGGAGATAATCCACCCTTCTGAGAAAGCCCCAAACCCTCCCCCTTCTCCTCTCACACTCATCTTTGAAAAGGGACACTTGTTGAGTTCTGAGTCACTTTCCCCCCTCCTGGGAAATCCTCCAACCATTACCTCCCCTCCTCCATCTCACCCCTCCCCGCTAGTACTGGAAATTGGTGTGAAAAAGTCTCATTTTGTGCTGGAGAGGAAGGATCTCACAACACTAAATTTAAATTAATTTGAGTAATAAGTTGCTGCATATTCTTAGACAAGGTTCCTCCCTGGTGGGAAATAGCTCATTTGTGGTACCACTTGTCTTATGATGTTACCTCACATACAGTTGGTGTATACTGGTGCAGTAAAGTCAAAATCCATACTACATTGACCTCACAACCCATCAGTTCCCTGGAATATTCAGGCACTTTTGACAGAGTGCTTGAATACTTGGCAGGAAATAGCTCCTCAGATGGATTGACTGTGTGGAACACCGCACGACCGCTACGGTCGCAGGTTCGAATCCTGCCTCGGGCATGGATGTGTGTGATGTCCTTAGGTTAGTTAGGTTTAATTAGTTCTAAGTTCTAGGGGACTGATGACCTCCCCTAGTGCTCAGAGCCATTTGAACCAAATTGTATGCATTGATGCTTCCCAATACAACACCACAACCAGTATCCAGCAGAAAAAGCCTTATGATCATCTTCGCACCATCTGCATGGCAGCTGTACCAGCTGCCGCATGTATTTCCACACACGCAGGTCGGGAGAGAGGCTCACACACAGGGCTGGCTGGCTCTTGAGTGTAGACTGCAAATCACCCTAATCCACAAACAAACTCTCAATTGACAGCAGTGCTTTTCACAGCTGTGCTGACAGCTAAGCGATGATAGGAAGCACTAGCTTCCCACTGCCACAGACATCACATGTGATGTCATTCTTTGATTACAGGGCTACAAACTGGCAGTGGAAATAACATATCACACAAGAAACAAAGTTTATAAAGACCCAAATATTCCACAAATGTCGCAGAAACCGTGCCTAACACATATACTGCAGACAGGCTCTATGAGACAAACACCTGCTTAAAGCTCCAAGCAGATTCACAGTGATGGAGAAATAGCACTCTTACTGCACTTTGCTACAGGCATTGTGACAGCACGTCTGCTTCCTGCAGTGTCCAGAAGACTTGTGCCCAGGCCTGCAGACAATTAGCGGGATATCCCAGCCTCTCAAGCGACATCAATGGGAACTACTGACTGGTTATTACATCTCAAAGAATGACATTGTCCATCCCCACACGTATAGACAGACCAAAGCAAATCAGTTAATTAAATTTCAAAAACACTCGCTATATATGGTTGGGAAATTTGACAACACGGGCACCCTCAACTACAATGTTTCCACTAAACATTTCTAACGAAAGAAAACCTTCTGACTGCACCTGAAGTGCGCAACATCTGCCAACTGCCAGGTAACCATGCCTGCTGTCACCATGACCGATAAGCAGTAAACTGAACACTTTACAAGGGATAATCATCCAGCACAAACACTTGCACAACACTTGCCACATGCTGGCTAGTTCGTTATTCAGCCACCCAGAGGATGCTGCTGGTGGAACTTGGTCCCACAGCTGCAGGCAAAGAGCTCACAGGTCAAAGCACTGTCACACGCTATGCTATGACTTCCGGTTGACAAAATCCTCATGCCCTCTCCAGCTTCCGGCCGCAGCACACTGCAAGGCAATCAGGCTCGACTTGGACATATAATTATAACTGAAATTTCATCCCCAGCATAGACTCTCCCCAGTTTAAAAAAATCCACTTTAAACAACACGAGACAGGGATATTATTGTTGGCATATCTCGATTTTCTCATGCGAAATGTAGATTCCTCCCTCTTATGCATAGTATTTTCGAAAACCGAATAAATCTGAGCATACACATGTTTTCACACTGCTGCAGTATCGTTGCTTGTGAAAATCCTGTACAACAGTATGGTATAGCCTATATTTCCTCTACATATTCCCGCATCATGAAAAGAAATATCTGTTCGAATCAGCTTAGTAACCGCTATGCCCTGCGTCACAAGAGTAGGATATTAATCATTTTTGCCTTATGACGGAGCGCTAAAAGCATACTCTACCTCTGTCACACGATGCCTTTTCACTTTCAAACTCTCTTAAGGTAACCACATTTTTCGTCACATAGACACCTCTTAAGGTAGCTCCACAGAGGAATTGTAAATTTCATGTTTATAATATGTAGCACTTTAAAAATTCGCTAATATAGCTGACTTTATTACTATGGTCATCTTTCCGTGTGTACGCAGGAGATGCACATTTCGTTAAAGGATCACGATGCAAGGAAACACCGCATGATTACCGCTCCAACTCACAAATCTTATCCATGGTACTCTCGCCCTCGCTTCCAACTGCTTGGCGGCATGTCATTGATATCACATTGATTGCCTCATTAATTAAACTGATTATGAGAGTTCCTTTGCAGGGCGACTTTTTTTTCCTGGAGTCGGATTACAATCACCATGTAGTCTATGTGGGAATTCCTAGAGGAAAGACGATGTTCTTTTTGAGGAACAGTATCGAGAAATGACATTTGAAGCTGAGAGCAGAATGTTTCTACTGACTCCAACATACATTTTGGATAAGGAACCGAAGATAAGATAGAGAAATTAGCACTCACATTAAAGGATACAGCTAGTCATATTCACTCGCTCTATTTTCGAGTGGAATAGGAAAGGAAATGACTAGGAGTGGTACAGGGTACTCTCCACCACACACCGTACAATGCCGTGCGAAGTAAGCATAGAAATATAAGTTGTAAATTTGGATTACCTGTCACGTTGTTACTCCATCAATCTATAGGCATACAAAACTTACGAAAGAATGCTGTCTCTTATCTATCTAGAAAACAAAAGACTGAGTTTCTGCTGATGATTCTCCCCAGGTAAATTGCTCCAGGAGAGCAGTTCCCTCATTCGTCTTGGCGAGAAAACCCGATCTGGCTGAGATGGATACGCTGCATTCAGTAGCCTGCACACATTGTTCGTCAGCTTTCTCGGCGAATATGTTATCATGCATAATGCAGTGTAAATCTTTTGTGAACATGCATCACGGCACGACAAGTTTTCTACCTAGGCCGGGCATCTCTGGCTGAGAGCGTCCTACGGCGGCCGTATACATTTCTAAAGATGTAACAAAATATCGAATTTACCACCATTTTGAGTAAGAACCTGGTCTTAACATCACGCTAGTAGTTTCAATGAAGCCTAATTTTCGCTTGAGGCATGCAAGCCTCCTTTTTTCTATTGTAACCAACACTTCCATATGGATGGGAAAGGTACTGTTAATCAGAACACTGAGAGGAGTTGTGGTCTAAGTAACAATAGGCTTATTCATTCTTAACATCACAAGACAAAAAAAATTGCTAAAGAAAAGTCACAAAAAAATTATTTGACAAAGGCTTTCACAAATATGTGGTCTGCGGTGAACAAAGTGATCAGCTGGAACCATCACATGATACTAACCAGAACTAATCGCTTTACCTTACTTCAAACGTGTAAATCTGTGGTATGGCCCAAAAACTATGCTAGTATCAAGCATCTGTTCTCTACTATTCCATAAAGAAAAATATGGTTCGAAAGAACATGGTGCTGAGAAGCATATACTGGAGCCCTTTGCCGTAGCAGCGAATACTTTACCCTCCTGCCGGTAAGAGCGGCACACCGCGATGCATTCTGCGACTGGAGTCATGGACGGCAGCAATCAGTTATTAATGGCGCACACCAGAAAAATGCAAGTACGTGGTCTCGGATTCGACTAATTCGGAACGCAGGTGCTTCGCTATGGGCCTCTGAAACCCCGATGAATCCCAATGTGCAAGTGACTCCTTTGCTGGTCTGACAAACCAATTTGACTCTGTACCACGATTATGCGTCACGGAATATGTCAAGTGATTAGACAGCCACCTCAAAACATATAATTACACCCACACATCACTCAATGTGTGCGTGATGCTAGAAGTAGTACCTGTGATCGTTCAATGCTGACTGGCACAGGCGCTAAGTGGCACACTAGCAAAGGACAACTGTCTTTCCGTTTAGGTAAAGACCTACAGTTTTTACTAGCGAAGAGCCATTACGAGAGAGTCCTCTTCCCTTTCCCTCAGCTTTCCTTGCTAGGTCGGTAGCGTAGCACATTTACATCTGAGGCTACACTCGCTTTTGCACAAGCCAATCACGAGCTGGAGCATGGCATTCGAAGCTGGGAGACTGAACCTTCCTCTGCATACACAGACTTGACCAATAAGCGACTTAAAAGTTAATTGGGAGAAAAGGAAGAAAGATTCAGCTTCCCGGCATCTTTCCCACGCGTTTGCGCCATGTCTGTGCTAAAGCATGACCTGGATGGAACCACAGCCACCCGAAAAAAGATTGTTATTTCCCCTGTTGTGTCCATTTCGAAGTTTCCAAAGAGCGTCCGTAAACTTGTGGCTTCACAAATATGTTCTGTAATGACCCTGGACGTCTGGGCGCCAGTGATCTGTCCCACGGAAGTTCGCAGAAACACGCAGTTCTCTCATCGGCTTCCTACCTAACAAGAACCCATCCTCTGCTTTACTGATGGACTTCAGTGCTCTGCCCATTGCAGTGGCAACTGCTCAGCGCTAGTCAGCCTACCTGGAAGCGGCTGCCGACCGACCGATGTCATATAATGTGTCTGCACAATGAGACTGTGGTACTCGGCAGACCGCAATTGTTTTCGCCCAGGATTTGCAGAAAAAAGCTCCCTCGGCTCTCAGCCGTCATACGCTTTTACTGCAGTCATTTAAATCGGACCCTATTCCTTCGAACGCAGGTAAATCTTGCCTCTGTTCCTTCACTAGAGCACACAACCAGGAGTATTAACTACTGCCGACCATTTCATCATATGAATGAAGTCAAATCATATCCAGGAATTGCAACCAAGTAATAAATATCAACTTCCCTAAGAACATTATGCAGCATAATACCGTATTAGAAGTGAGAGTGCCCTGCAATTTCTCAAGACAATAAAATGGAAATCCAACACTTAATTTGGGTACAGAGGTTGGTGATGAATGGGGGTTATTCCATAGTCACAGTAATACTTATCTTCCATTCGCTCAGTAGAATAATTGGTTAAAGATTATTTGTCTTCATATCGGCACCAGTTACAAAATATGATGGCTTGCTGAAGAGCCAGAGGTCTCAATAGAACACTTCATACTGGCTTCGATTATCCGTGATCATAATCACAATATTAATTTCTAAAAGTAAATAACATTCAATATAAAATTCGAGTTCAGTTCCACAACAACGCGGTGCATTTGCTGAAGGCATACTAATTACTCGTTGTTAAAGAAGTCGCGTCTATACAGCCACCGCGGATTTCCCACACCAACATGAAAGTGGAACCAGTGCCACGCCCTCGTGAAGTATATCTGTCCCCATTCCTAAAGGAAATACTACAGCTAATTACATATGAGAACGAACATGAGATTGAAATACACCCAGTACAGAGAGGCTGCACGTGGTTACTAAATTTGAACAGATTTCACGAAATAGAAAAGTATCTGATTTCCTTACATCTCGCTGAAACACAATTTTCAGTTGGGAATGCCACCATTAACATAATTTAACCAGACCAATCAACTGATGGTGTTGGATCATACTGGATGGATTTCCACAAGACAATCTACACTGAAAAGCCCAAAGAAACTGGTGCACGTTTAGGGCCCTGCGAGCACAAAGAAGTCCCGCAACACGACGTGGTCTCAATTAATGTATGAAGTACTGCTGGAGGGAAATGATACCATGAATCCTGCAGGGCTGTCCATAAATCCGTAAGAGTACGAGCGGGTGGAAATCTCTTCTGAACAGCACGTTGCAAAGCATCCCGGATATGCTCAATAATGTTCATGTCTGGGGAGTTTGGTGGCCAGCGGAAATCTTTGAACTCAGAAGAGTGTTTCTGGAGCTACTCTGTAACAATTCTGGACGTGTAGGGTGTCGCATTGTTCTGCCGGAATTTCCCAAGTCCGTCTGAATGCACAATAGACATGAATGGATGCAGGTTATCAGGCAGGATGCTTACGTAGATGTCACCTGTCAGAGTCGTATCTAGATGTATCGGGTGTCCCATACCACTCCAACTGCACACGCCATTACAGAACCTCTATGAGCTTGAACAGTCCCCTCCTGACATTCAGGGTCAATGGATTCGTGAAGTTGTCTTCGTACCCGTACACGTCCTTTCGCTCGATACAACCTGAAACTTTATTCGTCCAACCAGGCAACATGTTTCCAGTTATCAACACTCCAATGTTGGTGATGACGGGCCCAGGCGCTCGTAATGCTTTCAGTTGTCCAGTCATCAAGGGTGCACGAGTGGGCCATCGGCTCCAAAAGCCCATATCGATGATGTTTCGTTGAATGGTTCGCAGGATGACAGTTGTTGATTTCCCATCATAGTTGCAGAAGGGCAGCATTTCTGTGACGTTGAACGATTCTTTTCAGTCTCGTTGGTCCCATTCTTGCTGGATTTTTTTCCAGCCGCTGCGATGTCGGAGATTTAACGTTTTACCAGACTCGTGATATTTACGGTACACCCGTAAAATGGTCGTACGTCAAAATCCCCACATCATCGGCACTTCTGAGACGCGTGTCTCATCGTTCATGCGCTGGTTATAACACCATGTTCAGACTCACTTAAATCTTGATAACATGCCACTCTAGCAGCAGTAACCGATCTAACAACTGCGCCAGGCACTTGTCTTATATAGGCGTTGCCAACCGCTGAGCAGTATTCTGCCTGTTTACGTTTTTCTGTATTTGAATACGTATGCCTACATCAGTTTCTTTGGCCCCTCAGTGTATTTCTCTGTATCCCATCGTCCAAACAATATTGACAAACTACTACCACATAATACCAGTTTGATTTTCTTAAGGGAATTTACCAATACGAAACCTAATTTAGCTGGAAGTCCACCAAGAGATACTTTCTAGAGCCATATATTATCCACTTGAAAGAGATCGTAATTTACAATCCCTTTGTTCCCATGCTTGGCAGGAGTGAGAGCGTGGGCTCACATGTAAATCCGGTCATTATCAACACAAACATTTATTCCACGTACTGATTATATTACAATTGCACCCACTTGGAAGAGATAGCAGTTTACAAATCCTTTGTTCCCTTGTTCGCCACGAATGAGTGCATGGTCTCACGAAAACCTTCGCAAGAAAATGAACTTAAAATTAAAACTTGTATTCATTACAAACACGCAAAACTTTAATTAACACTATTAACTTTCTGACACTGAAAGAGATATCTTCCTACCACTGAAGGTGAATCGAGCATTCTCATTGTATCTTCGGACCCCGCGTTGCAACTACGTCCGCTTACACGACAGAGTGCTGAAAGCGTGGCTGACCGTTGAGCCATTGTCACAGGGGCCGTGCCTTTTGAACGTCAACGTTGAGTGTGCAGAGGTCAACGAGCTGCTGAGGACTCAGGAAAGATGCGACCTGTACATACGGTAAGTGGACCCCAGCGTGGTAGATCCGATCGCAAAGCTCTCCGGTGGCAGTTGTCGGCGGTACCTAGTTCGTAAATCACTCTGTTTACGAAATGGGAGCGTGAAAAATTTTCGCTCTAGCTCCCTTAAAACACACATCCATTGTTCACATGCTAATCACGTTGTTCTGTCTGTATTATACATAAATAAAAACTTCGATGTCCATGGGCGTGTTTTAAGGCAAAGAGGAAAATGCCATGTCCAGTCAACAAGGACATCGGCATTTACAGTAGTTCTCCAAATAACATCGAAATTATTTCGTCATTTTCACTTTTCTGTGAAACCCTAGAGTCATACTTACTTGGTCGCTGCTCCCATTCAGCAGCAGAATCTTTATAACATGTAAATTACTGAATTCAAAAGAGAAAACGGCAGAATATCTTACGGGAAGTCGTGCAAGCTGTCCTACAGAGTAAGCCAACCGAACAAACTCATTCCTCAAAAAGAGTGCACATATGTTCACATAACACCGAAATTGTGGCATATATTTGTGTTAAACTAATGGCGAGGTATCAGGACCTATTAAAAAGCAAAGGATAGAATAAGGAAAAGTATTTGACTGTAAGCGGACATGGACCACCAACATAGTATACTCTTTATTATGGATCTGTGACGCTGCCCATTGAGCTAAACCGAGCCGAAACTCTGATATTCATACCTAACATCTTGCCATCTCCTGAAAGCTTAAATCGTACTCATGTTACTAACTGGAATTTAATTGTAACTACGTACCAAGAACAACGCGTTTCCGATGGATCTTCAACAATGTACCATAGCATTCAAATGGCATAGCTCATAATACGCAAGTTACAATAATTTCTTTACCACGAATATAACTTTTCTCGTCATTTTATTACTACGAATCATACAATTAACGGCGGATTTTCGAGAAATCCTCAATTTTTCTGGTCCTCAGAAACGGCATGTATACATAGAGGCTTCAACTGAATGCCAATATGGCGCCTCACAACTTTGTAGTGAAGAGAGATGGCGTGCTTGTAACGAAGGTGGCGTTCTGCTGTCTCATTGAACAACGTTCAAAAGCACGTTCACAATACCGGACTTGCTACATATTGCTCTGCAGGTTCGGAAAGACTTCCAGATGTGCTGTTCCACGCTGTGGCGTCAGGAGCTCGGCCCGTTAAACGTTCGAATGCACGATCCGTGTGCGATGGTTTTACTCTCCTTTGTTGTGCGTCTCGGAAGTCCGCTAACCGTGGCTCCCTCCCAAACAGCTGTTTCTCTTGCCAGTCTAACACTTCGCCTCTTGACCAGCGGCTAGTGTCCTGTTGTACCTGCAACCCCTCTGAATCAGCACTCCATTCGCTTTTGGTATACCTGCACAGCAGACGCTACAGCCTGCCACCAGAGATGTCAACTGTACGCGAAGTACCGCAAACATTCGTACACCGTACAGGATATGGTTACAAGGAGTTCTATACGTAAAATTGCATTGGGTTCTATTTATTACAAAATAATTAAATAAACAACAGGCTCTTGCTTCCTCGACTTTGTTTACGTCTGAAACTGACGGAATTAGTCAGGAGATGCAGTAAATGTGATGCGAGATAATGAGAGACACCAACCAGAGATCTCTCAGCAGTATTTTTTTCTTTTTTTTCCAATTCTACTGACAGAGTTTTGCCAGGCAATCAGTGCAAGGGCAGTACATGAAAGCATATAGCTATGTTAAAGGGAAAGTCATTATAGGTGATTTGGTGGAACAGGAGAGATAGCATTGGATTAGCGCACATAAACTAATTTGCAGATGTGGGTAATTTCTGATTTGTCATTCGTCAAGAAACAAGTTTACTACATTTACCACTGCCATAACATCACATAACACAACACGGAATGTCTCAACGACACATTTGAATACCAGCAAATGGCAATGAGCCACTAATATATTCTCTTACATTAATAATTAATTATACCACAATGTAAGTTAGCAGTAATAGGAACTGAAAACAACAATTTTCATACCGAGTCACTCACATGTACTAATTTAATTATGAAAGTAATGCAGTTTTGATGAAATTAAGAATAAAAGATTACGAGGAAAGCGAAACGAACGTCTGAAGTCGTAATCACCCTGGAATCTACGAAGTGTATCTGCAAAAACCTTTCAATATGCAGATCTGATAAGCCAGTACTTCGCTTTGCACCTGATTCAGAAATGACAGGTAAAACACAAATGACTGAAAGGAAGTGTGGTGTGCAAATCGGCTCTTTTAGATGGTGTCCGTATGCGTTCACAGGGCAAACGGAAGGGTTTCGCTTGATTACTTCATGTTTTTTTTTAAAAAAAAAAAAAAAAAAAAAAAAAGCTTCAAATGTCTCTGAGCATTATGGGACTTAACTTCTGAGGTCATCAGTCCCCTAGAACTTAGAACTACTTAAACCTAACTAACCTAAGGACATCACACACATCCATGCCCGAGGCAGGATTCGAAACTGTGACCGTAGCGGTCGCGCGGTTCCAGACTGCAGCGCCTAGAACCGCTCGGCCATTCCGGCCGGCCATGCCTTAAAAGAAAAGCATTTAATCTACGTAACATTCTCCATTCTGTAAGATACGGAAAAGATTAACCGCTGCTGTCTAATTATTCAACATACTAATAATATCAACAAATTTGCATCAGTTTAAATATTCCGTTCATCTAATATTTTTTTTTCTGTTATGACAGATGCAAAAATGTCCATTTTATGTACGATTGTATCTTCGTGGTAAGTTTCTGCAGTTCACTTCAGACCTCGCTTGTTTATGACGTTTATAGATGGCACAATATTTCTCGTACTCGTTTGGAATTCCGCTGTTCCAATGCGAACTTTTTGAGCGTTCGTTTTGGATTGTATCTCTGACTTTAAAAGAAATTTTTACGTTTTTCGGTGTGTTTTATGACCACCGCGAAAGAGATATACGAAGTTGAAAGTTGGTAAAAACATGTAATCTGATGTGAAGGACACTTTCAGAAAGTTTACACTTATCTATAAAAATCTGATACGACAAAATTCTTTAACAGCTACTGGCATGCAGAGTTTGCTAAAATCTGTGTAGCTTAACTCCTTTATAACTGAACTGACAATTTAGAAATTTTAATATGCTGTATAATTAAGAAGTTAACCATACGGCGTGGTTCTGGACCATCGAAATGTAAATTTCTTATCCACAATCTACTGCTGAAGCGATCTCTCAGAACACAGATATATGAGCGATATCTTTGAGAAATTTTGTTAGTTTTATCTTATTAGATATGGTGCTACTTTTTGTTGAGCTGTATTCAGCAAGAGATCCCCTTTCAGCAAAACATTATCTGATGTCTGAAAAAGCCCCATAGGGGGATCGGAAGATTCGAGACATCCATCAAAGTGCAACTTCAGTAGAGATGCAGACCTAACGACGAACGAAGAAAGAAGAGTTAGCAACACATTAGGACTGCCACAGAAGCAAGGAAAGAAAGAAGACGAAACACATCGACCGAAGGCAGAGCGCTCCGCACTGGAACTCCACACGACTCAGGATGACATGGGAGTCCTGTCTGTCTTGGAAAGCGAGCTCCAGAGGAGAAGTCGCGTATGGTAAGCTCCATTGCGTCCACCTCTCTCCATTCGATCATTAAACTGCCGAATATGAATCCTGCATTTAAATCGAGTGTGTTTTATAACCCACACGAAAATAATATCGTCGCACGGATGATAAGCAGCTCAGTTGCCTGTACTCTCTGCTCCCATCCAGACTCGCATAAAAATTAATTTTAGAAAATATCGTTGCAGGTTATTGCGTTTCATAACATGGACATAGAACACGTTGCTCGTCGGAAACTCGACTTGCTCTTTACGCACATTATATCCTGCGAAACATAGATGAAGGATTACAGGAGGTACTACAACTCCGATTTCCGGAAATCGTTTAACACAGTCTCCCACAGCACACTGTTAACGAAGATCCGAGCATACGGATTGGTTCCTGGGTATGTGAGTGGCTCGAAGACTTCTTAAGTAGTAAGTTGTTCTCGAATGCGAGTATTCGTCAGAGACAAAGGTATCGTCAGGAGATCCCCAGCGAAACGAGATGGGAGCGCTCTTAGTATCTTTATACATAAATGATCCGACGGACGGAATGAGGAGCTTTCTCTGGCTGTTTGCTGGTGATGCTGTGATGCACGGGAAGGTGCCGTCGTGGACTTGCTACAGTAGGAGAAAAGGTGGCATACACAAAATTTCTTGTTGGTCTGATGAATGGTGTTTGCACGAAGTGTAGAAAAATTGAAGATTAATATGGGTGAGTAAGAATAAAAATCCCTTAATTCTCGAATACAAAATTAACAGTGTGCTGCTTGATACACTCACGTCGATTAAGTATCTAGGTGTAAAGCTGAAGAATGCAAGGACCACAAGGACTGTAGTAGCGAAAGAAAGTGGTCAAACTGTGCGGCTGGTCCCGTCGGAGGTTCGAGTCCTCCCTCGGGCATGGGTGTGTGTGTTTGTTCTTAGGATAGTTTAGGTTAAATAGCGTGTAAGCTTAGGGACTGATGACCTAAGCAGTTAAGTCCCGTAAGATTTCACACACATTTGAACATTTTGAATAAAGTGGTCAACTTCGGTTTATTGGGAGAATTTAGAAAAGTGTAGTTCGTCTATAAAGGAGACCACACACACGATACTGGTACGACCCATTCTTGAATACTGCTTGACTGTTTGGGATCCGCATCAGGTCGGATTAAATGAAGACGTCGAAGTAATGCCAAACGGGATTGCTGAACAAGCTCCAGTGGCGGACACTTCAAGAAAGGCGTTACGCAATACGGAGAGGTTTATTATCGAAATTACGAGAGAGCACATTCCGGGAAGAGATGGGCAACATATTACTACCGCCCACATATACCTCGCGTAATGATCACAACGAAAAGATCCGAGAAATTAGAGCAAATACGGAGACTTACAAGCAGTCGTTCTTCCCACGCACAATTCGTGAATGGAACAGGGAAGGGGGGATCAGATAGTGGTACAATAAGTACCCTCCGCCACACACCGTAAGGTGGCTCGCGGAGTATAGATGTAGATGTAGATGTAGATGTCACCGGTAGGTTCAATCAACATGCGAGTATTATAGAGATGCTTCGAGAACTCAAAAGGGAATTTCTAGAGTGAAGACGACGTTCCATTTTTATTTGGTGTGAAGTGCAGCTATTCTCTTTAAAATCCTTCTCCAAGTGTTCTTATTCTGCGTGGAGGGTTTCATCGTTCGATATTATGTGCGCCCGATGTATTAAAGTTATAAGAACACCGGCAGTTTGGCGGGGTCATGGCAGCTAGACGCATGAAAAAAAAGATTTGTGTGTATGTGGATTTTCTGTACACCAAATGACCCAATGACCCATCATTTTTACGGTGTACTAGCACGTCTAACAATGTTAAAGTCCCATCTTTCTCAATCTCCATCGGAAACTTAACGTTCTCATGTAATGAGTTTAAGTGACAAAGGAAGGCCATGCACAGCTTTAATAACAAGAAGCATCGAACTGAGGACACTGATGATCGACTATAAGTCAACTACGTTCCTTTCGTATGCCGGGAATGTATCTTCTAAAATAGGCAGATTGCTTAGGAAAAATAAAATCAAGGTTATTTTCCGTCCTCGAGTGAATATCTGTTAAACACGACTTACAACTGAAAAAAGAGGGCGTTTACAAAATTCCCTGGAGGTGAGATGCTGCATATTTTGGCCAGACGACACGAACTGTCCAGGAGAGCTGTACAGAACACGAAACATACACCTGTCTTCAGCAACCGTTGACATTAACAGTAGTAGAACACTGTATTCCCTGGGACAATAAGTGGAATTCAACAAACCAAAAAATTTTAGCTCCAGTTTCCAGTTTTTGGGATTCAGTAATGAAAGAATCGGTGGAAATACGTCTTGCAAAAATTCTTATAAATAGTGACAATGGATTTCAACTGGATAAAAATTTTAACAATTAAAGTTATCCAGTGACAGTGGAATGGACGAGGACAATTGATACTCAGTGATAAGATCATCTCTCACTCCCACCACCGAGGGCAGCAGACATAACTCGGCTGTTCCGCGGTTGTCTCTGGGCCTAAATATCGTGGCAGAATGCCGACGGGATCCGACTGCACACACGAGAATTATTAGAGAAGATGCACTCCTGGCCATTAAAATAGCTACACCACGAAGATGACGTGCTACAGATGCCAAATGTAACCGACAGGAAGACGATGCTGTGATATGCAAATGATTAGCTTTTCAGATTGGCGCCGGTGGCGACACCTACAACGTGCTGACATGAGGAAAGTTTCCAACCGATTTCTCATACACAAACAGCATTTGACCGGCGTTGCCCGGTGAAACGTTGTTGTGATGCCTCGTATAAGGAGGAGAAATGCGTACCATCACGTTTCCGACTTTGATAAAGGTCGGATTGTTGCCAATCGCGATTGCGGTTTATCGTATCGCGACATTGCTGCTCGTGTTAGTCGAGCTCCAATGACTGTTAGCAGAATATGGTATCGGTGGGTTCAGGAGGGTAATACGGAACGCCGTGCTGGATCCCAACGGAGTCGTGTCACTAGCAGTCGAGATGACAGGCATCTTATCCGCATGGCTGTAACGGATCGTGTAGCCGCGTCTCGATCCCTGAGTTAACACATGGGGACGTTTGCAAGACAACAACCATCTGCACGAAAAGTTCGGCGACGTTTGCAGCAGCATGGACTATCAGCTCGGAGACCTTGGCTAGGGTTACCCTTGACGCTGCATCGCAGACAGGAGCGTCTGCGATGGTGTACTCAACAACGAAACTGGGTGCACGAATGGCAAAACGTCATTTTTTTCGGATGAATCCAGGTTCTATTTACAGCATCATGATGGTCGCATCCGTGTTTGGCGACATTGCGGTGAACGCACATTGGAATCGTGTATTCGTCATCGCCATACTGGCGTATCACCCGGCGTGATAGTAGAGGGTGCCAATGTTTACACGGTCGGTCACCTCTTGTTCGCACTGACGGCACTTTGAACAGTGCACGTTACATTTCAGATGTGTTACGACCCGTAACTCTACCCTTTATTCGATCCCTGTGAAACCCTACATTTCAGCAGGATAATGCACGATCGCATGTTGCAGGTCCTGTACGGGCCTTTCTGGACACAGAAAATGTTCGACTGCTGCCCTGGTCAGCACATTCTCCAGATCTCCCAGCAACTGAAAACGTCTGGTCAATGATGGCCGAGCAACTGGCTCGTCACAATACGCCAGTCATTACTCTTGATGAACTGTGGTATCGTGTTGAAGCTGCATTGGTACCTGTACCTGTATACGCAACCCAAGCTCTGTTTGACTCAATGCCCAGGCGTATCAAGGCCGTTATTACGGCGAGAGGTGGTTGTTCTGGGTACTGATTTCTCAGGATCTACGCACCAAATTGCGTGAAAATGTAATCACATGTCAGTTCTAGTATAATATTTTTGTCCAATGAATACCCGTTTGTTATCTGCATTTCATGTTGGTGTAGAAATTTTAATGGCCAGCAGTGTACGTCTACTTTGAGACATATAAATGTTGCTTAAATACGCAGTGCATACATTCGTTTTGCCGCTGCGGGAAATGAGTGTCCAAAATGAGTTTTTGGCACTACAGTCTGTACAGAATTTTGAAATCAGAGCGATCAAAGTGTCAGATTGTCCTTATTGGTTGCCTTCCGTAATTCGGTCTGTTATTACTACCTGGAAATTGGAGAGTTCCGCATATGAGGAACTTAATTAAGTCACGGTAGTTGATTGATGATCTCCTCTTACAGCGAGCAACTTTCATCGTTGTATTTTACCCGAGGCCACAACCCAGCAGCTTTTTCGCACCATATTAAAAATAACGTTTGCGAGTGCTGGAAGTCCCACTGATAGGAAGGATCATTACTTTTATTGCCCTTTTAAATCAATTAGAAAGTGTAGAAGACTACATAATGGCAAATGTGGAATATTAGTTCATCCGAATCTACATCTGCACCTGCATGGATACTCCGCAGACCACCCTTATTTGCCTCGCAGAGAATTTTATCGAACCACCTTCACAATAATTCTCAATTATTTCTCAGTCAACCAGCGCGCGGACGAAAACGAACATCTACATTTTCCCGTGCGAGCTCGGATTTCCCTTATTTTATTACGACGATCCTTTCTCCCTTTGTAGGTCGGCGTCAACAAAATATTTTCGCATTCGGAGAAGGAAGTTGGTTATTGAAATTTCGAGACAGGAACCCGCCGCAACGAGAAAGGTCTTTCTTTTTATGCTGTACTCTCTAAACCCTATATATGTCCATGACATTCCCTCCCCAATTTCTCGGTAATACAAAAGGTGCTGCCCTCCTTTGAACTTTTTCGATGTCCTCCGTCAATCCTGTCTGATGCTCATCCCAGACCGCGCAGCAGTGCTTCAAAAGAGTACAGACAAGCGTAGTTTAGGCAGTCTCTTTAGTAGATGTATTGCATCTTGTAAGTATTCTGCCAATAAATAGCACTCTTTGGTTCGCCTCCCTCACAACATTCTCTGTGTGTTATTTTCAATTTAAATTGTTCGGGATCGTAATTTCTAGGTATTTACTTAAATTTACGGCCTTTAAATTTGATTGGTTTATCGTGTGACCGAAGTTTGACTGATTCCCTTTAGCACTCTGTGAATGACCTCATACTTTTGACGGTCAATTGACAATTTAGTAACCATATAGATATCTTTTCTAAATCTTTTTGCAATTTGTTTTGATTTTCTGATATCGTTACTAGACGATAAACGACAGCATCATCTGCAAACAACTTAAGACGGCTGCTCACATTGTCTCCTAAATCGTTTTCATTTATAAGGAGCAGCAGAGGACCTGTGACGCTACCTTGGGGAACGCCAGGAACCACTTCCGTTTTACTCGACGGCTTCGCGTCAGTTAGTACGGAGAGTGACCCCTCTGTTAGGAAATATCAAAAAAGTTGTTGAAATGGCTCTAAGCACTATGGGACTTAACATCTCAGGTCATCAGTCCACTAGACTTAGAATTACTTAAACCTAACTAACCTAATGACATCACACACATCCATGCCCGAGGCAGGATTCGAGCCTGCGAACGTAACAGCAGCGCGGTTCCGGACTGAAGCGCCTAGAACCGCTCGGCCACAGTGGCTGGCTGGGAAATACCAGTCCAGTTGCATAACAGAGACGATATTGTATAGGCATGCAATTTAATTGCAAGCCGCTTGTGACGTACGGTGCCGAAAGGCTTCTGGGTATCAAGAAATACGGAATCAATTTGAAATCCTTTGTCGATAACACTCATCACTTTGTGTGAATAAAAGAGCTAATTGTGTTTCACAAGAACAATCTTTTCTAAATCCGCTTTGACAGTGTGATAATACCCCGTTCTCTTCGAAGTAAATCACAATGTTCCAACAGCATACATGTTCCAAAATCCTGCTACATATCAAGGTTAATGACATGAGCCTGTAATTTACTGGATTACTCCTATTGGCTTTCTTGAATATTGATGTGACCTGTGCAACTCCCCAGTCTTAGGGTGGGATCTTTCGTGTAGGGAGCGGCTGTACATGATTTTTAAGAATGGAGCTATTGCGTCAGTACACTCTGAAAGGATCCTAACTGACATATATTCTAGACCGGAAGACAAGCTTTTATTAAATAATTAAAGTTGCTTCACTATTCCGAGGATACCTACAGCTAAGGTACTGATGGTGGCAAATGCTCCTGAATCGAAGTCTGGAATTAAGGAATACAATCTCGTTGCTACAAAAAAATGTATTGAGACTATTAATATACGACAGCAGTTACCTTCCTAGGATGAACTTGTGTTGGGCTTATCCAAAAAGGAACGGACTGGAGAGTGTAAACCAAAAATCACTATAGGGGTCCTAACATTGATGCGTAAGGAGAAGGATGTGGTAGCTATAAGAACGCCGAGGCCGGAAACTTGCCCCTAGAGGGACATGTGTGCGTACAGAAACACACATGACCATAGACTGAGCACGTGCGCTCCTCGACCGTCCACTGCACTCAGTCATGCTGCAAACAGAGAAATGAAGCATTCAGAACAGGAGCAAAGGTGTGTAGTGCGTTTTCTTACTGCAGAAGGATGAGGGGCATGAATATTCAGCAAAGAATGGCACAAGTGCATGGTGAACACTGCACGTCCATTGCAAGGTGGGACGCGTGTGCATCCGATTCGAGGAAGAACGGATGTCGTTGGTCGATGCCGCACGATCTGAATGCCACATCGCATTACCGGTAGCATTGTCAGGCAGGTGCATTTCCCCTTATTGAAGACCAGTGTTAAAATGATACTCCTCGCCCGAATGGTCGAACCGAACGTCGGAACTGCAACGGAGACTCAGTGCTATTCTTCGATAAATTCCCGTTCCGTGCACTCCTTCCGCTGTCAGGGAATGCAGTACATCCCTTAGTTATTTTTTTGATGTCTTCATTTGTCTGTTATCAGCACCCCGTCAAATTTAGTGGTAAGATGGCCCAGGTTGATATTTCGTCAAAAAATGAGCTCATGTCAAGCATGAAAACAGGGAAAAAGTGTACTGAACTGTGGAAAAAGAAGCACAATAGGAACAATGAACAGTCCTAGCGCAAGATGTGCAACATCGAACAAATTTAAACAGCCAGGGTGTCTTGCTTCTGTAGTCACGGTTTTGGACTACGAAGCAGAAAATCCGTTTTCAGATTTCTCTCGTGCCCCCACCACTTATTTTTTTTTATTTTATTTTTTTTTTACAAATTCTGTGTTGTGGTGTATAGCCCGTTTCCAACAATTGCCAAGACTACAGAAGATGAACAGATACAGTAACTAGGTCGTTTAAGTTTTTATGTTGGTAACGCCACGTAGCGCTCTATATTAAAGTCACTGACTGTGCTGTGTGAAGTCTGTGGCTGGTTTGCATTGTTGGAATATTCGCTATTGTAGTGTTTGGCAGTGGATGTGAACAGCGCGTAGCGTTGCGCAGTTGGAGGTGAGCCGCCAGCAGTGGTGGATATGGGGAGAGAGATGGCAGAGTTTTGAGAGCGGACGATCTGGATGTGTGTCCGTCAGAAGAACGAAATTTGTAAGACTGGATGTCATGAACTGATATATATCTGATGACTTTTGAACATTATTAAGGTAAATACATTGTTTGTTCTCTATGGTTCAAATGGCTCTGTGCACTATGGGACTTAACTTCTGAGGTCATCAGTCTCCTAGAACTTAGAACTACTTAAACCTAACTAACCTAAGGACATCACACACATCCATGCCCGAGGCAGGATTCGAACCTGTTACCATAGCGGTCGCGCGGTTCCAGACTTTAGCACCTAGAACCGCTCGGCCACCCCGGCCGGCTCTACAATCATTCCTCAACAATAGCTGTAGTCGAGGAATAATGTTGTGAACAGCACTGTAAAGCATGTCCGGAGTTATGGTGAGTCATTGGCGTCGGATGTTGTCTTTCAGATGTCGGTCGATCACGATACACTTGCGACTTGAGGTAACTCCAAAGCCAATAATCGCACGGACTGAGGTCTGGGGAGCTGGAAGGCCAAGCATGACGAAAGTGGCGGCTGAGCACACGATCATCACCAAACGACGCGCGCAAGAGATCTTTCACGCGATTAGAAATATGGGATGGAGTACCACCTGCAAAAACATCGTACGTTCCAACAGGTGTTTATCAGACAGACTGGGGGTGATGCGATTCTGTAACATATCGGCGTACCTCTCACCCGTCACGGTAGTAGTTACAAAACCAGAATCACGCATTTCCTCGAAGAAAAAAGGCCCGATAACGGTAGATGTGGTAAATCCAACCCATACCGTGACTTTCTCGTCGTGTAGTGGAGTTTCCACGATAGTTCTAGGATTTTCGGTAGCCCAAATTCTGCAGTTGTGGGCGCTGACAGACCCTCGGAGCGTGAAGAGAGCTTCGTCGGTCCACAACACGTTACTCAACCAATCGTCATCTTCCGCCATCTTTTGAAACGCCCACACAGCAAATGCCCTCCGCTTCACTAAATCGCCAGGTAACAGTTCATGATGCCGAGAGATTTTGTACGGATAGCATCGGAGGGTGCGCCTCAGTGCCAACCAAACAGTAGTGTATGGAATGCCGGTGCGACGTGCAACTGCACGAGCGCTGACTTCCCCGTGCACAGACGAACCCGCTACAGTTTTTTCCTGAACTGTCTCAGGAGCATTACGTCGTGAGCTCGGTCGGCCACTACGGGGTCTATCGTCTAAACAACCCGTGGCTTCGAACTTCGAAATCATTCTCGTCACAGCTGCATTTGTCAACGGACCTTTATCTGTTCGAATCCCCTTACTATGGCGATAGGATGGTAACACTGAATAGCACATTCCCCATTCTGGTAATACAGCTGCACTAAAAGCGCCTTTTCAGGTAACGTCAACATGCTGCGACTGCTAGCGCATCTGATTCTCTCTCTCATTACAGTTCTTTTATACACGATTGTCATGCACAGTCACTGACGTGTTGCTGTCCAGCGCCATCTGTCAGACATTTTGTGAATTTTGTGTTTTTTTTTGTTTTTTTTTTGTTCTCATAAAATCCCATTCATTCCAAGCATGTGTGTCAATTTTTACCTCTCTATCTACATTATTCCGTGGTTTACTAAGTTTTCAAATTTATACAGACTTTTTGATCACCCGGTATATGTATACAAACCCTCGTAGCATTCTCGCGCCCTCAGTGTTCCGACGTTTCAACTGGTAGAAGTCGTTGTAGCTGTCCATTGCAATTGGCTGTGACAGAAACGCTGACGGAAAATTGGTTTCGATGTCGGTACCACGCTGCAGCGCGGACAGTGCTTCACGCACGCGGCGTGCAGACACCGCGATGCAGCGAAGCTCGGCGCTGCCGCCTCATCTGGAGCACGGTGAGCCGGCAGCCAGCTCGCCCGCGGGCGCGTCCGTCCCGCAGTGCCGCCAACTCTCCGGCTCGCAATTACAATCTGCGCGCGCATTGTCCGCCGGCGGGCGCGCCCGCACTCGAGCTGCAATTACCAGCCGAGGACTCTGGCTGTCACGGCCGCATTCACGGCGCCTGTCCTGCCCCCCCCCCCCCACCCCACCCCTACCCGACCGTCCGCCACCTCTCCACTCCGCTCTTCTCTGTTTCACAATTTTTCCTCTCTGCCGCCCCAGACCGGGCTCGCCGTCCTCCCCACGAACCCACATTCCCTCGCATTCCGGCAGGCGCCGCGCTGAAGAGTGCCGGCCTGCTCCCCTGGGATCGATCACCGGGCCGCGAGCTCTCCTGGTTCGGAGAGTCCGCAGGTACTTGGCGAAGCGTTTTACGGCCGAGAGGTGCTCGCGCGACTTCAGGTTCGTCAATCACGAGTGACCGGAGAGGCTTTCGCGTTAGTCGGACGGCTGCAGCACGAGGTCGGGCCGCGCGGGAAGCCTCGGCACCTTTACGGTCCATCCGCAGCCACAACGGTTAACTTTTAGGTGCTTTTCGCAACTCCGAGCTCGGTGCGAGAAATAAAGAGTGCACCAAATCACAGACGCCCCTGTGATCCCCCATTTAGCGACTACATTACGAAACCAGTTTGCTGACGAAACGTCAGATTTCGCTTATGGCTTTAAGGATATTATTTTGCAAGTATAATTTCGGTGTCACACCACAGATAATGGATGTCTTTGCTGATAGTACGGCAGGAGGAGCTTCCATTTATTTGGGAGGGATAGACTGTTGTCACTCAACGGTACCACATAAAATTGTCACCGTGGTCTAGAGCAGGGGTTCTCAAACTTTTTCATGGCGCCCACCTCCGGACCATAAATTATTCTATCCCCCCCTCCCTATTTTTCATCCTTTCCTCAGCGTTTATCATAATTGACACAAAACAGCTCACGGTATCTATCTACTTCTATTTATTATTGTAACAATCACTTACAATAATAATAATAATTGGGCAGTATCCTTTGAGCATATCAGATTTACATATCTTTTGAAACTTATCATTCAAAGGTGGAAAAAGTTAACCACTGCTATTTCATACACTACTGGCCATTAAAGCTGCTGCACCAAGAAGAAATGCAGATGATAAACGGGTATTCATTGGACACATATACTAGAACTGACATGTGATCATTGCTAGTTCATACACTACTGGCCATTAAAGCTGCTGCACCAAGAAGAAATGCAGATGATAAACGGGTATTCATTGGACAAATATACTAGAACTGATATGTGATTACATTTTCACGCAATTTAGGTGCATAGATTCTGAGAAATCAGTACCCATAACAACCACCTCTGCCCGTAATAACGGCCTTAATACGTCTGGGCATTGAGTCAAACAGAGCTTGGATGGCGTGCACAGGTACAGCTGCCCATGCAGCTTCAACACGATACCTCAGTTCATCAAGAGTAGTGACTGGCGTATTGTGATCAGCCAGTTGCTCGGCCACCACTGACCAGACTGTTTCAATTGGTCAGAGATCTGGAGAATGTGCTGGCCAGGGTAGCAGTCGAACATTTTCTGTATCCAGAAAGACCCGTACAGAACCTGCAACATGCAGTCGTGCATTGTCCTCCTGAAATGTAGGGTTTCCCAGGGATAGAATGAAGGGTAGAGCCACGGGTCGTAACACATCTGAAATGTAATGTCCACTGTTCAAAGTGCCGTCAGTGCGAACAAGAGGTGACCGAGACGTGTAGCCGATGGCACCTCATACCATCACGCCGGGTGATACGCCAGTATGGCGATGGCGAATACACGCTTGCAATGTGCTTTCACCGCCATGTCGCCAAACACGGATGCGACCATAATGATGCTGTAAACAGAATCTGCCATTCGTGCACCCAGGTTCGTCGTTGAGTACACCATCGCAGGCACTCCTGTCTGTGATGCATCGTCAAGGGTAATCGCAGTCATGGTCTCCGAGCTGGTAGTCCATGCTGCTGCAAACGTCGTGCAGATGGTTGTTGTCTTGCAAACGTCCCCATATGTTGACACATGGATCGAGACGTGGCTGCACGATCCGTTACAGCCATGCGGGTAAGATGCCTGTCATCTCGACTGCTAGGGATATTATGCCGTTGGGATCCAGCACGTCGTTCCGTATTATCTTCCTGAAACCACCGATTCCATATTCTGCTAACAGTCATTGGATCTCGGTCAACGCGAGCAGCAATGTCGCGATACGATAAACCGCAATCGCGATAGGCTACAATCCGACCTTTATCAAAGTCGGCAACGTGATGGTACGCATTTCTCCTCCTTACACGAGGCATCACAACAACGTTTCAGCGGCAACGCCGGTCAACTGCTGTTTGTGTATGAGAAATAGGTTGTAGGTGTCGCCACCGACGCCAGCCTTGTGTGAAGGCTCTGAAAAGCTAATCATTTGCATATCACAGCATCGTTTTCCTGTCGGTTAAGTTTCGCGTCTGTAACACGTTATCTTTGTGGTGTAGCATATTTAATGGCCAGTATTGTAAATTACCGTGGACGCATGTACAGTTATTCATAAATTACTATGGCTGCCTGTACTGTTATTGGAACTGAACAAACATGAGTACTTCACTAAATATTTTTATAAAAATTAGTTAATGAAAGTTAAATTGCTTCCATATTATATGTTACTTTTAATTCATTTAGAATTTTTAATATTTAAAATATTACGGTGATACAAAAATCAACAATTAAACGCCAATTTACTGAGACTGATAATCGAAAAAGAAGATAAATAAGTGTCTGTTATTTACAATATATTCTGATAGTCATAGTTACAAGGACGTGACGGTCACATTGTCACGCAGTTTATATTCGTTAGTCGCTTTAAATGTTTGGTAAGTTGGTAACCCTGCAGATGATCGGTGACAGGGGCTTCGTGATGAGATACACTGATCATGCAGAACATTATGACCAAGTACCTAATAGTCGGTATGTCCACGTTTGGCACGCATAACAGCGGCGAGGCGTCCTGGCATGGAAGCTACTAGGCCTTTGTAAGTCGCTGAAGGGAGTTGACACCACACCTGCACACACAGGTCACCTACTTCTCGTAAATTCCGGGGAGGGGGCGATGACATCTGACGTCACGCTCAATCACAACCCACATATGTTTGATCTAGTCACGTAGGGCGAACGCGGGGGGAGGGGGGGGGGCAGTGCACCAACTAGAACTCGCCACTGTGTTCCTCAGACGATTCCATTACAATCTTGGCCTTGTGACACGGAGCATTACCTTGTTGAAAAATACCGTTGCCGTCCGGAAACATGACTGTCATGAAGGGGTGTACGTGGTCAGCACCCAGCGTACGATACTCCATGGTGCCGCGCACGAGGTCCACTGGATTCATGCATGTCCGCATGAATGGCCCCAGAGCATAATGGTGCCGCTACAAGCTTGTCTCCGCCCCGCAGCACAGATGTCACGGGCCTGTTCCCCTAGTAGACGACGGATTCGCGCCCTCCCATCGGTATGAGATTCATCAGATCATGCAACGCTCTGCCACTGCAACAACGACCAGTGCCGATGGTCACGTGCTCATTTCAGTCGTAGCTGCCGATGTCGTGGTGTTAACATTGGCACATGCGTGGGCCGTTGGCTGTGAAGGCCCATCTTTAGGAGTTTTCGATGCACTCTATGTTCAGACACATTCGTACTCTGGCAGGCAGTAAAGTCTGGTGTTAGTTCCGTCACAGTTCACCACCTGTCCCGTTTTACCAGTCCGCCCGGCCTCGACAGCCGAGATCTTTAATGAGAGGTGGCCGCCCATGGCCACGACGTCTTGACGTGGTTGCACCTCGGTTTCGCCACGTGTTGAAGAGACTCACCACCGCACTCCTCGAACCCCCAACAAGTCGTGCAGTTTCCGAAATGTTCGTGCCGAGCCTCCGGGCCACCACAATCTACCCTCGGTCAAACTCAGATAGATCGCACGTCTTCCCCATTCTGCCCTCGGAAAGCAAGCTGACTCAGGCTACACGCACCGTGCGTGTCCGGCTAGCAGTCATTCCTCGCTAGGTGACGCTGCTATCGCCTGAACTGGTTTATATCGATAGTAGATCGGTGGTCATAATGTTCTGGCTGATCAGTGTATTACTAGTGGCTCTTCTCAGTATTCCTCCTGACAGGATATATTGGCCAGTTCTTGTCAAATGAGACAGGAGGTCAGTTTGGTTCAGGGGGATGAGAACCTGACACTAGTAGTCCCTGTGCATCGGAGATCTTTCTCTTACGTAATATGAAATGTAAACATTTCAATGGAAGCCAGCCTCTATTATTCTATGCCCCACCCCAGGATGGTGCCCCCCTACCCCACTTGGAGGAAGGGTGGTCTACTAGAGGGGGCTGTGTGGAAAAATTGTGTCGTCTCCTGGGAAGCCTTCTAAAAACCGTAGTAAATTGTTAGAGAAACTACAGGTGAACTGTGTCAATACCGAACAAAACTATACGTGTTATGTACACAAATGTGCTGCCAATGATAGAATATTATTTTTGAACGAGAAAAACTCTCCATCTTTACGCGTTTTGAATATAAAAATATTAATAATAAGTATACGTGTGTGTAAAATAGTACTAAGAATAACAAAGACTATATCACATCATGGAATGTCTACATAACTGCGTGATAATGGCTTGGATGGATAAAATGATTATTCTGGTGTCGGCTCTCGATCCTTCTAGACCCTTCTGGACGAGTTTGTTTCCGAACGCACGATTTTGTTAACTTTCGTAAGTTTTTTCGGAATATATGTATAAAAGTATTTGTCCTTGTAATCTTATTTTATACCTCCCCCTCCATGTGAATATAATTAAGTGGAAGTAATTAATTATCGTTGGAACTCGACTAGAAGACAGTTCGATAGCAGGGCCCTGTCAAGGAGAGTGAAAGAACGGATGGAGGTTCGGGACACTGTCTTTCCATTACGGGGGGAAACTCCACCTAAAAGGCGGATATATCAGCGATGATCCATGACATGAGGGTGCAGAAGGAAACGGAAAAGTACATAATGCGTATCCACAGGTCATGTGGCGTGTAACTGAAAAAAATGTAATGATCTCTTTAATGCCAAGAGATTCCAGACTATTCCCATTCACATCTCTGAAAGGGGATTGCCACGAGGGAGGTAATCATGAGAAATGGTCTAAATAAGCGACGAAAGGGTAACATTCTAGGAGCCGGACTGTCTAATGTCAGAAGTATCAGTGTGGTGCAGAAGCTAGAAAATCTGAAAATGGAAATGCAAAGGATTAGTATCGATACAGTGGGTGTCAGTGAAGTGAAATGGAATGAACATAAGGATTTATGGTGAGATGAATATGGGATGAAATCAACAGAAACACAGAATAGTGCATAGGGAGCAGGATCCATAATGAATAAGAAGCTAGGGCAGAGAGTGAGTTATCGTGAAAAGTAAAGTGATAAAACTGTTCTCACCAGAACCAGTGACAACAAACCAACGCCAATAACACTAGTTCAGATAGAGAAGACGACGTCAAAAGCAGAAGAACAAGCGATAATGTAGACGAGGATACTGACCTTGTAATTCAGTATGTAAAGTGAGACGGAAATCTAATAATGAAACACGGTTCAAATGGTTCTGAGCACTATGGGACTTAACTTCTGAGGTCATCAGTCCCCTAGAACCTAGAACTAATTAAACCTAACTAACCTAAGGACATCACACACATCCATGCCCGAGGCAGCATTCGAACCTGCGACAGTAGCGGTGGCGCGGGTCCAGACTGTAGCGCCTAGAAACGCTGGGCCACTCCGGCCGGCGAAATCTAATAATCATGAGTGACTGGAACGCTCTAGTAGGTGAAGGAATAGAAGACGAAGTCAGAGGCAGAATGAACTCTGTAATAATTTACATAACAATTCTGCAGTTCACGTTTAAGTGCTCTGCCGGAGGTTCACCAAATCACTTCCAGACAATTTCTTTACCTATGATTTTGGGTGTGGTCCGCCTTTAGCAAAACACAATTTGGTTTTTTATCCCAAACATGTCTCACTGCAGTTGCAGCATCATTAGTGTTTTTTTTATTTTATTGCTGTTATACATAACGAGTGTTTTTTGCTGTTTATATAGATGTAAATAGTAGTTTTTACATGGTAGTTACAGATTTCTGAAGAGCACATAAAATTATGTATTCATACATTTTTACCACATGATGTGGTTTTCCTGCTGTGTTACGTTCCCACAATACCCTTGGCTCTTCAGTGTAAAAGATACTATTATAGATATATGTTTATATGAAAATACATGTTATTACCAACTGTACAATTACCTAATAGTTAATCCAATAGCCGCCCTTATCGATTATAGCTTGGCACCTTTTTGGCATGCTTTCCACGAGATTTTTGCATATTCTCTCGACAACGATCTCCCTATCGTCCCGATTTTGTATGACGGTTACTTCAAAGTATACACTGGCCTTGCATTAAGCTTTATCATACTATGCGACCAAACATTTCCGATCAGATTTGCACCCGCTAGACATTGCAAGCCAGTCCATCGTGGACACCCGATTGCCTTGTTTCCACGCCTTATCGAGGCGGCTACCATGTTTCACATCACTATCCTCTTGAAGCAACCTGTTTGCCTCGTTCGAGCCAAGTAGGATTTAATTTCTGCTTAAAAACACTCTCTATCTCTTTGTCTTCAGTTTTAGTTGTCGAGCACGTTAGCCCTCTCTCCGGCAAATCATCCACGTTTCCAACCTCTAAATATTGTTTCATTCACTTCGCAAAGTCTTTGACTTTATAAGAATTTTGGCAGCAGCTCCGCACGAAAGCTTTGGTCCCTTTGAATGATTTACAAGGAACACTGGCTCGTGACGCTTGAGATATTTGGCACTCATTTTAAACTGCAACTGACAAAACAAAACATTCAACTCTCACACTGTTTATTTATACACTGTGCGAAAGTGGATTCAGTGCATATTCGCGACGACTACCAGAGACGTTGCTGCGAACGTTGCATTTAAAATTATGGCGTACGCTATCTTGTGGAACTGACTGTAAGTTTTCTTCTCGTTATTCCTCTCGTGTTTGACATTTATTTTTCTCGTTTATCACAGAGTGTAGCAGAGTGAGGTCTAGGATATTAAAGTGAAGAATAAGGACTCAAAACATTTATTAATTAAACGTATACAATATGCAAACACATATTTGTAAGAAACAAAGCTTATACACCAAAAAGTAGAGAGAAACCATTTACATAACTGCAATAACGCAATGACAGTATTATGAACAGGATGGATTAGAGACGTTTAGTCGCAGGCAGGCGCAACAGAAAGACTGCTATACAAGTGAGCTTTAGGACATAAGGCCTTCTAAAGGTGACAACACAAACACATGCACACATTCACGCAAGCACAACTCACACAACTATCATCACTGACTCGGCGGATAAAAACAGTGGTCATGTGCGTGTGAGCTGTGCTTGTTTACATGTGTGAGTTTTTTTTACCTTTAGAAAAAGGCCTTTTGGCCGAAAGCTCATTTGTTTAAAGGTCTTTCCGTTGTGCCTGTCTGCGACTCAACATCTCCATTGCATGGTGAGTAGCAATCTGTTCTTTTCGTGATATTGTCATTATTCCATTCTGTATTTCTATTTTTCAGTAATAAAGTGATTGACACTACTAGCTAATTAGACGGAGGGTGTGTCCACAGCATACAAGCCATCATTACTTGAGTTCCATACTGATCATTTAGTTACAGGTTATGTGAGAAAACGACACTGGTCATCTGAAAAAATAAATAATGTTAGCGTTGGCTTGGATTGTTGTTGTGGTCTTCAGTCCTGAGACTGGTTTGATGCAGCTCTCCGTGCTACTCTATCCTGTGCAAGCTCCTTCACCTCCCAGAACCTACTGCAACCTACATCCTTCTGAATCTGCTTAGTGTATTCATCTCTTGGTCTCCCTCTACGACTTTTACCCTCCACGCTGCCCTCCAATACTAAACTGGTGATCCCTTGATGGCTCAGAATATGTCCTACCAACCGATCCCTTCTTCTAGTAAACTTGTGCCACAAACTTCTCTTCTTCCCAATCCTATTCAATACTTCCTCATTAGTTATGTGATCTACCCATCTAATCTTCAGCATTCTTCTGTAGCACCACATTTCGAAAGCTTCTATTCTCTTCTTGTCCAAACTATTTATCGTCCATGTTTCACTTCCTTTGTAATTCTCTCCAAACAAATACTTTCAGAAACGATTTCCTGACACTTAAATCTATACTCGAGTTTCCCTTTCTCAGAAATGCTTTCCTTACCATTGCCAGTCTACATTTATATCCTCTCTACTTCGACCATCATTAGTTATTTTGCTCCCCAAATAGCAAAACTCCTTTACTACTTTAAGTGTGTCATTTCCTAATATAATTCCCTCAGCATCACCCGACTTAATTCGACTACACTCCATTATCCTCGTTTTGCTTTTGTTGAAGTTCATCTTATATCCTCCTTTCAAGATCCTGTCCATTCCGTTCAACTGCTCTTCCAAGTCCTTTGCTGTCTCTGACAGAATTACGTCATCGGCAAACCTCAAAGTTTTTATTTCTTCTCCATGGATTTTAATACCTAATCCGAATTTTTCTTTCGTTTCCTTCACTGCTTGCTCAATATAGAGATTGAATAACATCGGAGAGAGGCTACAACCCTGTCTCACTCCCTTCCCAACCACTGCTTCCCTTTGATGTCCCTCGACTTTTATAACTGCCATCTGGTTTCTGTACAAATTGTAAATAGCTTTTCGCTCCCTCTATTTTTCCCCTGCCACCTTCAGAATTTGAAAGAGAGTATTCCAGTCAACATTGCCAAAAGCTTTCTCTAAGTCTACAAATGCTAGAAACGTAGGTTTGCCTTGGTTTGGCTTGCATAGGAGTTTAAAATTCTTATCCGATTAACCTGCTCTTGTGGTTATTAAATTCCTTCCAGAAACGTTCCAGATATGGACATTATAAAGGAGTCCCAACTCGAAGTTAAGCTCTTCATATTACATTAACAAATCCAAACAACATAATCCGTAATATAATTACTGTATACAAGAGAACCTGCCCTAAAACAAAACTAATTCAGATCAAGGTTCAACGTTCAACCAGCAAATCAGTAAAATAACTTACAATAACACCTCATTATACTACTATCAAGAGGAGCCTCAATTACATTTAAAAGCCCAATGCAATTTGGTAGATATAAAAGAACTTATAACACCCGCCGACTAACCACTACAAGATAATTCTGAAAATAATACAGATAAAACCCTTCCATCACACTTCCTCACCACCACTGTGGTCTAAAGTATTGAATCAGTTTAATACAGTAAACCCCAGTGCGAATCTTATTTCGAGATGCCACTTCTTACAAATGGCCGGTGCGATATTAACGCCACAGACCCACAGTGGTAACAAGTTCATAAACACAAGTCCCAGTGCCTAGCTACCATGGTTTAATCCACACTTTCCAAATATATGACTGCTAGTAGATGAAAATTATTGCAGTACTATATTAGTATTTCGTCCTTTCATTTGGCGCAGACTTCAGTGGGAGATGATTTTAATTCTTTCCACAACAAAATTCTGTCTCGAAATGTGGCAGAAAATCAAAAGAGATTTAGACTGCATGTAAATTACTCCATCAGAAAGACACACTCAATACCTTCTCGACATGATGGAAACTGTAATGTTATCAAAGATAGAACCACTAAAGCGGAGTTTCTAATCATTGTTTCCCGAAATTCCTTCACGAAAGTAGACGCAGTAAATACTCCGGTATTCGTATCGAGAGCAGCTGCCTGCATGAATAACTTAGAAGCACATATAGTCGGTATAGCGAAGCAGCTTATACCACTTCATAAAGTAAAGCCTTCCGGTGGTGTCTGTTATATCAGTTAGGTGCCTATGTGACTATGCTGATGTAACAGCTCCATTTCTAGTAGGCACATATACCCGCTCACTCATCGAAATACCCGTACCTTGGGATTGGAAAAGTGCACTGATCACATCAACAAACAAACAAGGAAATAGAAGTAATACGCTGAATTACAGCCCCACATTAGTGACCTCGATTTGCAGTAGGATATTGGAACAGATACTGTGTTCGAACGTTACATAAATTACCTCGGGAAAAAACGATATGTTGCCACATAGTCAACACAGACTCTGAAAATACCGATCCTGTGAAATATACGTGTACCTAGCTGTATATACACATTAAGTAATGAGTGGAATTGGCGGGGGATTTCGGAATGGTTCCATATTTCTAGAGTTCCAGAAGGCTTTTGACTCTGTTCCTCGGAAGCAGTTTCTTATCAAATTGCTTGCCTACTATCATCGCTGTTGTGCGAGTATGTTCGTGATTTGCTGGTGTTGTAGGCCACCTGCTGACCTTAATCTATGTAAACTATTCAGAAGACAATCTCACCAACCCTTAGACCGTGTTTTATTGGCAGAAGATTTAAAAGGTTCAACATATCTGCTAAAGAGAGTGGTTACATTACGCATATCCGTTCGCTTCTGCTGTATTTCTTTATGGGATCCTTACCGTGTAGGTGTGAAGGAGGACTACGCAAAATTTCAATGAACTACAGCTCGTTCTCTACTACTGCGAGCAAGGAGGGTGAGTATCACGGATATATCGATGATGTTTCATTGAACTGTTCGCACGTTGATACTTGCTGATGGCCCAGCACTGACATCTGCAGCAATCTGCGGAAGGGTTTCACTGCTGCTCTTCAGTCGTCGTTGGTCCCATTATTCCAAGAACTTTTTCCCGCTGCAGCGATATCGGAGATTTGATGTTTCATCGGATTCCTGAGTGTCACGGCACAGTCTTGAAATAATCGTACGGGAAAATCGCCACTTCATCGCTACCTCGGAGATGCTGTGTCCCATAGCTCGTGCGAGGACTATAACACCACGTTCAGACTCACTTAAACATTGATAACCTACCGTTGTAGCAGCAGAAAACAATGTGACGACTGCACCAGACACTTGTTGTCTTACACAAAGTGGTCCATTGATTGTGACCGGGCCAAATATCTCACGAAATAAGCATCAAACGAAAAAACTACAAAGAACGGAACTTGTCTAGCTTCAAGGGGAAAACCAGATGGCGCTATGGTTGGCCCGCTAGATGGTGCTGCCATAGGTCAAACGGATATCAACTGCGTTTTTTTAAAATAGGAACCCACATTCTTCATTACATATTCGTGTAGTACTTAAAGAAATATGAAAGTTTTAGTTGCACGACTTTTTTCGCTTTGTGGTAGAGGCGCTGTAACAGTCACAAACGCATAAGAAAGTCGTATCACGTAACATTCCGGCAGTGCGGACAGTATTTGCTTCGTGATACATTACCCGTGTTAAAATGGACCGTTTACCAATTGCGGAAAAGGTCGATATCGTGTTGATGTATGGCTATTGTGATAAAAATGCCCAATGGGCGTGTATGTATATACTGCTCGGTATCCTGGGCGACATCATCCAAGTGTCCGGACCGTTCGCCGGATAGTTACGTTATTTAAGGAAACAGGAAGTGTTCAGCCACATGTAAAACGTCAACCACGACCTGCAACAAATGATGATGCCCAAGTAGGTGTTTTAGCTGCTGTCGCGGCTAATCCGCACATCAGTAGCAGACAAATTGCACGATAATAGGGAATCTCAAAAACGTCGGTGTTGAGAATGCTACATTAACATCGATTGCATATTTCTCTGCACCAAGAATTGCATGGCGACGACTTTGAACGTCGTGTACAGTTCTGCCACTGGGCACAAAAGAAATTACGGGACGATGACAGATTTTTTGCACGCGTTCTATTTAGTGACGAAGCGTCATTCACCAACAGCGGTAACGTAAACCTGCATAATATGCACTATTGGGCAACGGAAAATCGACGATGGCTGCGACAAGTGGAACATCGGCGACCTTGGCGGGTTAATGTATGGTGCGGCATCATGGGAGGAAGGATAATTGACCCCCATTTTATCGATGGCAATCTAAATAGTGCAATTTATGCTCATTTCCTACATAATGTTCTACCGATGTTACTATAAGATGTTTCACTGCGTGACAGAATAGCGATGTAGTTCGAACATGATGGATGTCCGGCACATAGCTCGCGTGCGATTGAGGAGGTACTGAATAGCATATTTCATGACAGGTGGATTGGCCGTCGAAGCACCTTGGCCCGCACGTACACCGGATCTGACGTCCCCGGATTTCTTTCTGTGGTGAAAGTTGAAGGATATTTGCTATCGTGATCCACCGACAACGCCTGACAACATGCGACAGCGCATTGTCAATGCATGTGCGAACATTACGGAAGGCGAATTACTCGCTGTTGAGAGGACTGTCGTTGCACGTATTGCCAAATACATTGAGGCTGACGGACATCATTTAGAGTATTTATTGTATTAATGTAGTATTTACAGGTAACCACGCTGTAACTGGAACAACCGAAAAAAAAATGTTCAAACGTACGTACGCTCTATATTTTAATTTACAAAACCTACCTGTTACCAACTGCTTGTCTAAAATTGTGAGCCATACGTTTCTGACTGTTACAGCGCCATCTATCACAAAGCGGAAACAGTAGTCCAACTAAAACATTCATATTTCTTTACGTACTACACGACTATGTAATAAAAAATGGGGGTCCTATCTCAAAAAAGCGCAGTTGATATCCGTTTGACCTATGACAGCGCCATCTAGGCGGTGAACCATAGCGCCATCTGGTTTCCCCCTTCAAACTACACAAGTTTCGTTCTTTCCAGTTTTTTCGTTTGACGCTTATTTCATGAGGTATTTGGACCGGTCACGATCAGTGGACCACCCTGTACAAGCGTTGTCGACCGCAGCGCCATATTATGCCTGTTTACATGTCTCTGTATTTGAATACGCATGCCTATACCAGTTTGTTCGGCACTTCAGTGTATTTCATGCAGATAATGGTATACACTTTCTTATGGAACTGACTGTAGTCGAAATCTGAGAAATTCTTACGTAGTATGTCGGGAATAAGAATTTCAGTGAGAAAGGAGGTTGTGAACGCTGCAGACTATTCTCAAACGCAAAGCAATTCGCGATGTTGTGTAGATCACTGACTGGTTGTTAACGCTGGAGGTTAGCTTCAAAGAAGTCGTTGTAAAACGCCTTTGGTGGGGAACCTGCGATACGCAGCAAATACCCGGAGATTGACGTGTAGGCGCGCGCCGGCGGGGCGCCGTGGAGCGCCGGCAGCTGGCCCGGCGGCGGCGTCGCGACGTCCAATTTGGTGGGACTGCTGGGCGCTCGCCGGGCCACCCTTTGGCTGGCGGACAGCGCCGAAATTTAATCAGGGGCTGCTCAGCGCCCGGAACGCTGACAAATGTCTGGCGCCGGCGGCTGTTATTGGCTGCAGGCCGCCGACGCCCCCGGAATGCGTCGCCGGCGAGCGTCGCGGCGCGGCGGCCGGCGCGCCAGGTGTCCTAGCAACCGCCCCGGGCGCCCAACCCCGTGTTTTGTTACGGTTGCAGCGGCGCCCCGCGTCGCAGCCGAGAACGGCAGGAACGAAATCCAGCTGGTAGCTGCCGACCTGTTCGGGGTAGGTCCGAACACACGACGAATTTCTTCTCGGCAAGAGAATTGTACTGTTTCGGTGTCGACGAAGGAAACGCAAATTTTTCGTCAGAGCAGCACCGATACCTTTGTATCACAGCTATCGGCGTCGGTAGGGCTCAGAGGCCACTCTGCTGATAAAGAGATGTCATACTCTACGGGCGTGCAAACAGCGTCGCAGACTTCCGACGTGGCCGCGTTACATACCAGCAAACACTCTAGGTATTCTGGGTGACTAAAAAAGAGTTACATATTGCTGCAAGAGCAAATCTAGAAGAAAAATTTTTCATAATTCTATGTGTGAAAAGCGATGCCTATTGATAGGTCAGCCTAATGTGTAGTATTTACCCTAAAGCGCCAAAGAAACTGGTATAGGCATGGGTACTGAAATACAGGGATAGGTAAACAAGCAGATACGGCGCTGCGGTCGGGTAACTTCAGTATAAGACAACAAGTGTCTGGCGCTGTTGTTAGATCGGTTAATGCTGCTACAATGGCAGGCTACCAAGATTTAAGGTGGCTTGAACGTGGTGTCAAGGTCGGAGCTGGAGCCATGGGACACAGCATCTCCGAGGTAACGATGAATTGGGGATTTTCCCCTACGACCACTTCACGAGTGTACCGTTAATTTCAGGGATCGCAGCGGCCGGAAAAAATCCTTCAAGAATGGGGCCAACGAGGTCTGAAAAGAATTGTTCAACGTGAGAGAAGTGCAACCCTTCAGCAACTACGCTGGGCTATCAACAAGTGTCAACCTGCCACCATTCAACGAAACATCATTGATATGGGCTTTCAGAGCCGATGGCCCTCTCGCGTACTCTTGATGACTGTACGACTCAAAGCTTTACGTCTCGCCTGGGCCCGTCAGCACCAACATTGGACTGTTGATGACTGGAAACATGTTGCCTGGTCGAACGAGTCTCGTTTCAGATTGTATCGAGCGAATGGACGTGTATGATAACGAAGACAACTTCATGAATCCATTGACCCTCCATGTCAGCAGGGCATTGTTCAAGTTGAAAGAGGCTCTGTAATGGTGTAGGGCGTGTGCAGCGGTAGTGATATGGGATACCTGATACATTTGGATACGACTCTGGCTGGTGAAACGCTCGTAAGGATCCTGTCTGATGACCTGGATCCATTCATGTCTACTGTGCATTCCGACGGACTTGGGCAATTCCAGCAGGACAATGCGACAAACCACTCGTCCAGAATGGCTATATAGTGACTCCAGGAACACTCTTCTGAGTTTAAACACTTACGCTGGCCACCAGACTCCCCATGCATGTTGAGCATATCTGGGATGCCTTGCAACGCTCTGTTCGGAAGAGGTCTCCACACCCTTGTACTCTTACAGATTTATGGACAGCTCTGCAGAATTCATGGACTCTGTTCCCTCCAACACTACTTCAGACATTAGTCGAGCTCATGCATAGTCGTGTTGCGACCCTTCTGCGTGCTTGCGTGGACCACCAGTTTCTGTTGCTCTTCAGTGTATAAATGAGACAGGATTCACAAGAGATGATTTAGTAAATTTCCACAACACACGCGTTGGGAAAACGCAAGATCTCAGGCAATAAGGAGGTGAGACATCACGATCGCTTCATTATCAACGTAGAAACAGAAATTGTCTGTAGGCGACTAATGGGGCCACATTTTTTTATCTTTTTGAGTCATCAGTCTTCTGACTGGTTTGACGCGGTTCGCCCCAAGTTCCTCTCCTTTGGAAACCTTTTCATCTCAAAGTAACACTTGCAGCGTATGTCGTCGGTTATTTACCTATATTCCTCTCTTCACCAATTTTCCTGAGAACCTCCTCATTTCTTACCTTATCAGTCCAACCAGTTTTCAACAACCTTCTGTAGCATCACATCTCTGATGCTTCGACTGTCTTGCGCTCCGATTTTCTCACAGTCCGTGTTTCTCTACCATAAAATGCTGTGCTCTAAACGTACATTCTTAGGAATTTCTTCCACAAATTATGAGCTACGTTTGATGTTAGTAGACTTGTCTTAACTAGGAACGCTCCTTCTGCCAGTACCTGTCTGCATTTTATGTCCTCCTTGCTCCGAACATGGGGGGTTATTTTGCTGCCCAAGAAGCAGTACTCCTCAACTGCTTTGTGATCACCAATCCCCCCCCCCTCCCCCCTGAAGTAATGTTTTCTACTATTCTCATTTCTGCGTATCTCGTTAGTTTTGTCGGTCTTCAATTTGCTCTCAATCCATACTCTGTACTCATTAGATTGTTCCATCCACCAGATCCTCTAATTCTATTTCACATTCACTGAGTACAGCAATGTTATTAGCGAATTTATCTTTGATATCCTTTCACCTTGAATTATAATCCCACTCTTGAATCTTTCTTTTAGTTCCGTAATTGTTTCTCCGGTGTATAGACTGAGCATAAGGGGCGAAAGACTCTATACATGTCTTACAGACACTTTAATCCGAGTACTTCGCTTTTGGTTTTGCAAAAAGGTTAACATTTGCTGTGTATCACCAACTTCTGCGTGACTAATTACCAGTGATATTGGAGAACGTTACCCTTGTACAAACAACGACCGTTTTTATGCACGACTGGACACACAGTTTTCTACGGAACATCCTACAGTACCTCATCGCAGCGGTACATGGACAATGGAGTAATCGAGGAGATTCGGTAGCATCGTGTCCCCTTTGCCGGACTTGAGTGTCTTGGATTTCTGGCTATGGGGTCATATCAAGTCATTAAATGCATCGACAATTTGCAGGCGTTACGGAAGCTACTGACCAATGCATGTGACGTAATCGAAATGGACCCAGGTGCATTCGAAAGAATTTGTGATGCACTACGAAGAAGGGTTGAAGGACGTGTGAGGATAGGTGCAGCACACACTACAGTGCCTACGTATAAGGAGCAGATAGGTGTGAGAGGACAGATTGGTCCATATATCAAAACGTATTGGTTTCTGGACATGTGCTTATCAGAACTTTTCGTCTAGTTTTTACCAATACTACCTCCTGTAGGAATATGTGACAGTTTCTTTCAAACACCTGTACATCCCGCATACGCACAACAACGAGGCAGTTGCAGGTTGTAACGGTAACACCGACCACCTTAAACGGCAATCGATGCTAATATTAAATCTCTGTGAGGATTTTTTGACATAGTTGTGACCGTGAGAAAACGTAATGGGAACAAAACAATCAGACTGGAATTCGTTTCCAAAACACTGCAGCAGAGTATAACTAGCAGTAAACAGGTGGTCAGGAACAGACGTTCTCCCAGCACAAAAGCAAGTTGTAATATTACGTATTAATATCGGTCGCCAGCCTAATTGGGCCTTCTTGTGTCAAGCAATATAATAAACCAGAAGGGAGTGCTAAGGCTAACCCAACCTTCCTTGACACACTCATTAAACTCTTTCATTATATCTGTTCACACTACAACACAATAACCTAACCTTGCAGATAAATATACTACTAACTTGGAAGACAGACAAACAAATGACCATTGAAATAGCGAACAATAACATATGCCTCTTAACAACACGAACCTTAAATGAACTAGATGCAGCAGTTTATAGAACCAGTCACCAACACACATGAAACTAATAGCAATACTAAACAGGGGAGAGCATAAAATGATTCTGACTGAAATCAGGGGGTCTATTAAGGGTCGCATGTGTAATTACCAACTTGCAATAGAATAGCTAACACAGTAAATATTTCTTTCTTAAGGTCGGTCTGAAGCAGTCAGACAGAATGCAAATCTAACCACACTAACTTTGAAGGAGCCTTTCCTTTGCTTCATTAACTAAATAGCCTAGCACATGAGTGTACACTCACATGGTTTTAAGAACCATGCTCATTACCAAAAGTACACAAGTAAGTATGAGACATGGAAAGTATTCTCGTCAGTAATAATTAATTAAGTAAAGCACAATCAATAATAGCTCTTTCAATAACAACTATGCTTTGGTAAGCAGTCTTCTAACCTACTCAAAATATAGATGCTTGTGGAAAAGTCAACACAACATTAAATTCAAGTCCAAACACTTTTTCATGAAATTAACACTGATAAAACTTTGTATGTCTGATCAGAGTGCATAAATGCAACAATTAATAATTTATTTCACTTCAAATCAATATTATTGTTCTTTTAACTAACAATTTTACTATTTTCTGGCAGTTTTTCAAGTTGAGCAAATTATTTGAGAAACTGACAGCTGATTGATTTAACAATGCACTGGAAGTGGAGTATTTATCAAACGATAAAACCCAACTTTTAACACTAAACGCCACACATTAGAAAGCAATCACAACTATTTTTACAGTTGCCGAATAAGTTTTTCCATAAAAAAAAATAAGGACACTCGGAATTAAATTCACTAGGATAGGATTCCTGTCCAGGTTTGTGATTTTGGATAATCACGGGTGTAAATAGCGTTTATAACAACACCACGATTATTATTAAAATTAACGAAATTTCACAAATACCGGGTCCGTTTAAAGAGTGTCAAATATAAATAGTTTATTAGAAGGCCTATGGCACTGTTGGCGTAATTTGCAGTGGCTGTTAACACGGCGGCGATGCAGTCATGGCAGTACTGTTGGCCTTGCCCTTTTACAGACCTTCTTGGCGTCGAAATTATATTTTAGAGGGCCAAAAAACACGCCATGACAATATTATTCCCAAATGCAGCATCTGAGGCCCATAAATACTGGTATTAATCTCCTCTTGCATCAAAACTCCAAGAATATGAGCCGCACTGATCCACTACTAACCACAGCACTGTGAAGCCCAGACACCTCACTCCTCACAAAGGACGAGTTGCTGTTTGCGCGCCAACCACACCTTTTCCACTCCACCAGGCTACTTCCGTAACTGCGGGGATTCTCCGCATGTTTTACATTCAACTCTACAATCCCTAACCACGGACCAAGTCATTTACAGTGCATTATACACGGTGGTACAAAAAGGTACGGCCAAACTTTCAGGAAACATTCCTCACACACAAAGAAAGAAAATATGTTATATGGACATGCGTCCGGAAACACTTTCCATGTTAGAGCTCATTTTATTACTTCTCTTCAAATCACATTAATCATGGAATGCAAACACACAGCAACAGAACGTACCAGCGTGACTTCAAACTCTTTGTTACAGGAAATGTTCAAAATGTCCTCCGTTAGCAAGGATACATGCATATCACAGCCGTCCACAATACGAGCACGAAGAGTCTCTAAATTAGGTACCGGGGTTGTGTAGACAAGAGCTTTCAAATGCCCCCATAAATGAAAGTCAAGAGGGTTGAGGTCAGGAGAGCGTGGAGGCCATGGAATTGGTCCGCCTCTACCAATCCATCGGTCACCGAATCTGTTGTTGAGAAGTGTACGAACACTTCGACTGAAATGTGCAGGAGCTCCACCGTGCATGAACCACATGTTGTGTCGTACTTGTAAAGGTACATGTTCTAGCAGCACAGGTAGAGTATCCCGTATGAAATCATGATAACGTGCTCCATTGAGCGTAGGTGGAAGAACATGGGGCCCAATCAAGACATCACCAACAATGCCTGCCCAAACATTCACAGAAAATCTTTGTTGATGACGTGATTGCACAATTGCGTGCGGATGTACATGGTGCGGAAAAAACTGGTTCTCCCGTAGCACTCTCCATATAGTGACGTGGTCAACGTTACCTTGTACAGCAGCAACTTCTCTGACGCTGACATTAGGGTTATCGTCAACTGCACGAAGAATTGCCTCGTCCATTGCAGGTGTCCTCGTCGTTCTAGGTCTTCCCCAGTCGCGAGTCATAGGCTGGAATGTTCCGTGCTCCCTAAGAGGCCGATCAATTGCTTCGAACGTCTTCCTGTCGGGACACCTTCGTTCTGGAAATCTGTCTCGATACAAACGTACCGCGCCACGGCTATTGCTCCGTGCTAATCAATACATCAAATGGGCATCTGCCAACTCCATTGCACTGACTGCAAAACCACGTTCGTGATGAACACTAACAAGTTGATGCTAAGTACTGATATGCTTGATGCTAGTACTGTAGTAGAGCAATGAGTCGCATGTCAACACAAGCACCGAAGTCAACATTACCTTCCTTCAATTGGGCCAACTGGCGGTGAATCGAGGAAGTACAGTACATACTGACGAAACTAAAATGAGCTCTAACATGTCCACATAACATCTTTTCTTTATTTGTGTGTGAGGAATGTTTCCTGAAAGTTTGGCCGTACCTTCTTGTAACACCCTGTATAACAATCATCCCAGTGGTCATTTAAATCCACAAGGACAGATTATATTCTCCTCGCTTAGTTTGTCTTGAGTTATCTTGCAGAATACCTTCAGTTCGTCCACTACATGGTCTCCAGTTATGAGGTTTCCAATTTTACTGCTAATCTCATTCCTGCCTCCTATGATTTCCGTCCTTTGTAGGGATGATCTTGAAAGTTCCTGTAATTTTTCCTTAGTTTCATTTATGGCGGTAATGTTGTCAGAATCTTATCATTGATATCCTCTTACCTCGAATTTTATTCCTACTCTTTAACCTTCGAGTTATTTCCGTTATTACAGTAGGCGAGAACGCTTACATCTCTGCGTCTTATTCCGAGCACTTCTCTCTTGTCTCTCTCTCGTTCTTACACTTTTCCCTTTAGATTATCCGTATTCTTCTGAGATTTTCAAACATCTTCAATTTTACTCCGTCGAACGGTTTTCGCGGTCGACAAATCATACAAAAGTGTCTAAATTTTTCTGAAGCGTTGCCTCTGTCATCAAAAGCAACATGAGATCATTTTTATTTATATACTTGTTACCAGACTGGTATTGGATGAATCTCATTATGTGACAGTTTTTTTTATCTACATACTGATTTTGGATATTAATCTTCTTGCAGTGGCGAGATGCTTAACAAATAAATATAAATTTGCAGCTGAAAACAGTATTTGCTAACAGAATATTTTACACTGAGAGGAAAGGAGCTCCTTTCACACAACTCCAGGGCAAGAGAGAGAGAGAGAGAGAGAGAGAGAGAGAGAGAGAGAGTTTTCCAGTGAGTACCGAAGTCAGCATGTAAACGGCAGAGTGCAGCATGGCGTTCGTTACCTAAGGTGGACTTTAAAAAAAAAGTTCGATATCTGTCTATGCTTGAATTTGTAAAGCTTGGAGGCTCTTTTCACCGTCATGATATTGACACACTCAAAATTTGTGATTGTATATTAATTGTTATTTCTTATCCAAAAGAGCTTCGAAATGCGACTGATAAATATAAACGACGCTACTTTCCGTATGAGGTGGTCCAAGTAAGAATGATTTCGGAAATATTTTAAGAAAAATCATCGCAAAAAAATATGAAATGTTTTTAACGTAGCAAGCCTGAATGTAGCAATTACACTTCCAAAGTAGCTTACACCTAGTGATTTACAAACTACTTTATTTAATCTTTTAGTGGAACCACATTTTTTTCTATGAATTAAGAGTCACAGAAAAGACTTACATTCGTTGCTGTATCCCTATTGTTACAATTAATTACAAAAATGCAGGCGGAAGTAAGCGCTCGATGCCTCCAACGTACATCCCAACTTTCTGCATATACTTCGAAATTATTGAGCGTGCTTCCTTGATTTCCTTTGTTTAAAAGTATAAATAATTATCTTTCACAGTGTAATTTAATAGTCGAGTCCCTAACTAAATTAACTATAAAACAAATTATCTATATGGAATGAATCGTACTTTCTATTTATGCTGATTAAGTAACATCGAATTTGATCAACAAGGCCAGTTGCTGTATCAAGAAGTGGAAGTAATCAGTGAAACACCAAAAAGTATTTTCCCATGTGTGTGTGTGTGTATGATGCTATGCACAATATGGTGATATGGAAATCACATAAGTGCCTCATATACTTTGTAATATTTCAAAAATAAAATCTTGCAACTTTGTAATACAATTTCGAGGGCACCAACACAACAAGAATATTTCGCTGAAGTGAGAGAATTAAAATCGTAAACTGACGTTTATGTAAAGTGCATCTTGTGAATATTGTGAACTGCCGTCTGATGATGAACTTGTCAGTTCGAAACCGGTTACGGCGCTATTTACTTAAATAAACAGCATTACTAATAGTGGCTGGTTGCTGTCTTCATCTTTGTAAGAATCGACCTACATTAATTTCTCAAGAGTGCTTCTCGAAAAGAACGCCGCCTTCTCTCCAGGGATTCACATGTGAGTTGCCGAATCATCTGCGTAACACATACCGGTAACAAATCTAGCAGCCTGCCTCTGAATTGCTTCGATATCTTCCCACCATCCGACCTGGCACAGATCCCAATCACTCGAGAAGTACTCAAGAATAGGTTGCACCAGCGTCCTATATCTGGTCTCCTTTACAGGTTAACCACTCCTTCCTAAAATTCTCCCTATAAGCCAAAGCCGATCATTGGCGTTCCCTCCTCAGTTCTCACCTGCTCGTTACATTTCATTTCGAATTGCAACGTTAAGCACAGATATTTAAACGACTTGACAGTCTCAAGCAGGACATTAGTAATACTGTATCCGAACATTACAGGTTTGTTCTTCCTACTCGTCCGCACTAACTTAACATTTTTTCGCATTTAGAGCTAGCTGTCATTCATCACACCAAGTGGAAATATTATCTGAGTCGTCTTGTACCTTCTTACAGGCAGTCAATTCGACAACTTACCTTTCACCACAGCATCATCAGCTAACAACCACAGATTGTTGTGCACCCTGTGCGCCAAATAATTTATGTATATAGATGACAACTGTGGTCCTATCACGTTTCCCTTTGGCGCTCCTAACAAAAACCTTGTCTCTGATGAACACTTGCCATCGACGAAAACATACTATTATTTAAGGGATCTTCGACCGACTCACGTGTCTTTGAAGTTATTCGATATGCTCGTACCTTCGCAGTGGGGTACGGTGTCAAATGCTTTCCGGAAATCTAGAAATATAGAATCTGCCTGTTACCCATCATCTAAAGCTCGTATTATATCGAGTGAAGAAAAGGGCAGGCGGACTTTCGCATGAGTGGTGGTTTCTCATCCGTGGTCATAATCTTCTCAGGCTCAAGAAAGTTTATCATATTCGAAGTGACAATATGGTCAAGGACTCTGCAGCAAAACGAAATTGGTGATATGGTCTTAATTTTGTGGGTCCTTTGTTCTACCCTTTTTATACACTGGAGCCTCCTGCGCTTGTTTCCAGTCACTTGGTCCTTTGAGCTGGGCAATAGATTCACGATAAATGCAGGCTATGTAGGGGGCCAATGCAGTAGGGTACTCTTTGTAAGACCGACTTGGGATTCCATTCGGATCAGCAACCCGTGCTGCCCGGAACAACACGACTCCAATCGCAGCCGTTTGCGTTGTCATGTTAACGGCAGCGTACGCTTAACGTGGCAGTTCTCTAATGGAGCTGCTGCTGTCCTCTGACCGAAGGTAGGGGATGACACAGAACGTTGCAGGGAGGCCACTGCTGGTCCTCTGATCTGAAGCGGTTACCATGTTCTTGGGACACAATACAGCAATCATCTCTTGTGATAGTCATAGAGTAGAAATATCTCTGGAGTGAGCATTACGTCCTGCGCATGTTGTCAACATTAAACTGGAATTGTCACGTGATCTAGGGACGACGTCGATTGTTTAGCGCCAATTCGCGTCCGCCATCAGGTAACGTCACGTCTCGTCACATAACACCGAAACATTCTACAATACCTTTCGAATGGAGGTATTCGCACAGGTCGTCAACGGAACGTCACGTCATTTCACGGTACGTCAAGGTTTCACGGGAAGAAAATTTTAACGGTACCAGTCTGTTAACATCTTAAGTTAACCTATTTTCGCCGCGCTCATTCTCCTTATAATAGGGGATTTTGTACTGTTGTACCTTCATAATCTTTATTTTATAATAGCGCTTTGTTTTAGTGACAGATTGGAGATGTTCCATGACGACTGGGATATTTTATCCACTTTCTTACACAACCGAGATCGTATATCTGAAGGCGAAAAGTTATTTAGGTTTTACAATAACACAACGGCGCTGACTCCCACAATGTATATGTATAAGAACATAAGTAGACGAAGCGAACTCCAGCATATGACATTTTAAGCAAAAAAGTCAGCTTTAATGAAGGAGTAAAATACAGATGTTTATGACGTTATTAATTAGTAAGAAAAAACATAATGGATAAGTTTAACAGGCTTCATTAATTCGTTTGAAGCTTTCTTTGATGTGTATGAATGTACATATTTTCCCTAGTAAATAATTGTCGATGTTTTGAAACGTTGTCTCACTTCTCAGTAATTTACTAAACATAATTGATCAAGAACATAGGTTATAAAGTTTGCTTCGGCCATTGACAAATTTTGTCGTTGTTAGCTCCTCAGTTCTGATACTATAACATTTTATGCATATTAGGGATGGTGACTCAAAACCCCAATTTCGCCGTTCAGTACTGTGTTAAGCGACTTGACGAGATGTGACATGAAAGACATTGTAAATACATGCTGATGTGAAGCTTCTGTGACGTCATGCTCTTTTATTTTGCTCTTCAAAGCTAAGAGCCCAATTTATTTCAAATATCAGACGTAAACTGCTATGGTGCTTGCAACACGTCTGTGCTAAGTCCACAGCACTTACGAAGGGAATCTGTCTTTACTAGCGATATGACAACTTTCAAAATTTATAGGATAAATGTCGGACAAATCTACGGCGTCCCGAGATCACGTGACCATTGTGGCAACGTATGTTGACAACACAAAATCAATTCTGCGCTTCTGAATGCTCACTCCAGAGATATTTCTACTCTATGGTGATGGTCAGACGTGGTCGACCACAACCTTGACGACGTACGTGACTGCCGCCTTGTGGCCATTCAGTCCAACATCGGTACTCTGTCACGTCAGAATGCCCCACAAATGTGGATACGGCACGATCCGACCAGCCACTCAAATGGGTACACCAGACCCTTCCCAACGCTGCCACGTGATGATAACGATGTCTCAATCGGGTACGTGGCATTTTCACGTTCTTCGCAGTGATCACTCAACATCTGACGCTGTTCACACCCCTTTTATTATCTACCAGGGCTGATAGCAACACGAAACACAACACAGATGCACTCTGGTGGCCATTCCACCTGACACAGAAACTGTAACGCTAAACATTTACATACCCGCCGATGGCGTGTAGTTGTACAAAGTGATGTCTCTCCGTTGTTCTACTTTTTTGGTCACACAGTGTAGTTATCAACCTGCTGTCACTTCAACGGTTTTGGTACCTTTTTAACCATATTTTGTTTTCTGCACAAATGGGTTCACAGCCATCAAATACTACTGAAATGTTTCTCGTGATATTGTACTTTTGAATAATACTGTTATTTGCTATTGGCCAGTTGCTGCTTCATAGTCATTATCTAGCGTTTACCCCAGTATTTTTTCCCAAAATTAGATTTCTGAAGTCAATTATGATCTACAAACAATATATGTGTGACTACCTACATGCTAGTGATTGACAATGGCCATGCGGTAGAAATCGTTCAATAGCAAACAAAAATATTACGTAAAACTACAGCCTCAACAGTCTTCCACTAGCTGTGCTTCCTTCTATACTTTTTCGGTTAAAGGTGTTATTTACGATTATACAGTGCCGAGGGACCAATCACCTATTGTTTAAAAAAAGTTTCAGGATTTAACATTCATTCTGTTATGTGCTGTGTCGTCTTCTTTTTCATTGTGACACAACGAAAAACAATGATTGTTATTCTAGTATTTAGCTTCAGTAGAAATAAGTATTAATTTATTCATGTACGGGTCAACAGCCTAAATGCATCCTCTGAATTATGGAGCTATTTTAACCGCCATAGAGTGACAAGTTTATTCTTTTCATGCACCACGCATATGAATTGCATTACTTTACGGTTTCAGACTTAGGCGATGTTCAAATGATGGATTTAGTGATGTGTGTGTCAAATGTAAAAAACGTGCTTCCTTTAACAAGGGTATAGACACTTGTTCCCACACATACATGTGTCGAATGTTATAAATATAATCTTGCGCATACCTATCAGTTTACAAACACGACTTTCACAAATCGTCATGTAGGCAAAATCCTTATTGACAGCTACCTTATCAATACTTGCATATTTGTTAACAGCGTACCTTGTTAAAGCAGTCAACATCATGTTTATGTATGAGCGCAAAAATACTTGGTATGCTATTAATGAATATGCAAGGGCTAGTAAGCTAGCAGTCATTCATATTTTTCCCTACATCACGTGTTGTGAAAGATTTACTCGTAAACTGACTGATATGTGCAAAGCAATATTTGTAACATTCCACATAAGTACATGTGGGAATACGTGCCTGTCCCCATGTAACATGAAACAAGTTTTTCCAGTGTGACACACACACAAACATTACCGTTATCATCGTACAAGTGAGAATGGCATAAAGCTCAAACAGACCAGTAATGTAATTTCTATGAATGGTGCGTTAAAGGAATAAAACTGACAGCGCACGGTGGTTGAAGTGAAGACATAAGTGAGTCTGCGACAGGTGTTTATTTGATAATGTCAAATGTCCCACGAACAACCTCGCGCTATCTGCTGGCCGTTGAGGCAGTAAAGGAGGTACGTCATTTGGAGGTGCAAGGAACAAGTCCTCTACTTTATTGGACACCCCGGATCTGCACGAGTGAACGCGATTCGTTAAACGGCTGGTCGGCCCAAGCCGGCATCCGGCGCTTTCGCTGGGGACGGGGGTGAGAAAGATGCCGGCCGCGAGGGAGGGCGGGGGAGGAAATCTGATATAAATTATGTGACGGCGGGAGCGGGCTCGCGCTAGGCACCAGAGAATAAAGCAGTAATTCCGTAATTGAACCCGGACAAAATCCCGCATTAAATCGTGCTCCTTCCATTTAATGGAGTGTAGTTAGGGTCCAGTGAGTTCCTATAAACCTGCGCCCCGCTGCCGACTCGCGGCTCTCGCGACAATAAAGATACCAGGGACGAGGAAAGAGGAGAAATAAGGCAGCCAGTAACTATAAAAAGGGCAATAAATGAGGGGGAATGGTGGAGGGATGGGAAGTGGCGAGGATGAAGGCGACAAGAGAGATAGATTCGTTGGAGCGACCGTCTGCTCGTCAGACTCACGTGGGCTCACCCAGAATTGGTAGCAGATTCTGATGAAAGCCATCCGGCTCCTCACATTGCAAGCGTGTTCAGATTACAGAGAACGGCAGCTGGTTATTACTCGCCTGCAGAAATAGAAAACTTTGTTAGTATGTAGATAAAACACAAGTACCATCGTTCCAGCGCTGTTGACATCCATTAATGTACAAACCAGTCTTTAACTTCAGGTCGACATCCTGATCGCTACTTAATTTTAGGAATCGTTGGTCGTTGCTGACGAATGAACGATTCCGGTGTACATCAGGAGTTATGACCCCTAGTGAAGATAGAACTCCATTACTCGTTATGAGGAGCCTATACGCTGTTTTAACACTTCGAATAAATATAATACTGGAACATGCTATACTGGATACCCGCTGCTGGCTCTTGACGACACTAGCAACCCTTTTGAAGCGTTTTGATCTATGATATGAGCATTTTATGGGCTCGTTGTCGTATGGCAAGTTATACTCCAGCAGTAGCTATCTTGTTTGTTAGTAACGTTTCATAGACAATGGCACAAACTTGTTTTTGGTGTAATTGTTGGGATGGAAAGTGTAGGTTCCGAATATAGTAGAACAGTCTTTATTTCATTGCAATTAGGAGGAGTGACTGTAAAAAGTGCATTATTGTAACTACATTAAATCACATTACGTACACTTTATCGTCCTATACCTTCCTAATACGAATTCACTGCAATGGTCTCTACATTAACTCACTCGTAATGCTGCAACAGGAACTTATTTACTATAACTCGGAAAAGGGTCCGGCGAAAGACACAAATGATGTAAAGCTACATAGGAGGTTAGCGAATATGCTAGTAAATAAGAGTAGATATGTACTTAAGTTGGGAAGATAGCATAAAATGTCATACACCAAGTGAATAACAACTTTTATTGATCACAAAATATGGAAACTTTGGAAATTTGTGGTTAGGTCTAAGTCGACCAAACTGCTGAGATCGTCGGTCCCTAAGACTGCACACTACTTATGCTATGGACAACACAAACACCCATGCCCGAGGGAGGACTCGAACCTCCGACGTGGGGAGCCGCACGGACCGTGACAAGGCGTCCTAGACCGCACGCCACAAAATATGTGTGGCGCGTTTCGTAATTGTTTCCATCTTCAGAAATCCAAGTGCAAATGTAGCACAGGGAGCGTTACCAGTTGTGTACGCAGCATGAGATGACCCTCTCCCTGGACTACCCTTGCTCTTGGATTTTTGAAGGTGCAAACAATTCCGAAACGCGTCATCCATGCTTCGTGATCAGTAAAGTCATTCTTCACTTACTGGATGACTTTTTAATGCGACCTAGCCAGCTTAACTACGGATTTGCGCATATTTACTTAACAACAGCAAAATGAAACAAAAAAGGAAAAAGACTACTTTCTTTGTTTACTCAGCAGCGGACTCGACGCATATGACGGAATTGGACTATGAAATGCCAATACAATATGAAAAACGTAATTCAGAAAAATTCATATCCCAGGCTGACATGTACAGTTTATTTTTGCTGGTGTTTCCAATAACTCATTCGAGAAGAATGCAATTACATGATATGTTCCGGCAGCGACTTCGTTACGGTCGATGTTAGTTTCTGTGCAGCTGTGATACCGAGGAACATACTTTGTTTTAAAACGTAAAACAAGATGTGTTATTGTCAGTCAAGAATAACGTTACTGTAAAGTTTTCTTTTGAGCGGTGGCCGAGGTCATTGTGCGCAGATCTTGGACCGATAAATTTACTGTAATATTCGCGCATGCTATGCTAACAATTGGCACGGTGGCTGATAAGAGCGATTGTAAATGGGATATGCCTTTATGGTCGCTCCCAGCAGACAACACACTGAGTGTCAACTTAGTCTGTGCGTGTATTGCTGCGATGTGGCTTCTTAATTTAACATTTAATTATTTAATGTGGGAGTCTATTCACTCCTTGTTTTGTTGAACATTAATATCCCTTTGACGATGTAGTTATTATACACTCCTGGAAATTGAAATAAGAACACCGTGAATTCATTGTCCCAGGAAGGGGAAACTTTATTGACACATTCCTGGGGTCAGATACATCACATGATCACACTGACAGAACCACAGGCACATAGACACAGGCAACAGAGCATGCACAATGTCGGCACTAGTACAGTGTATATCCACCTTTCGCAGCAATGCAGGCTGCTATTCTCCCATGGAGACGATCGTAGAGATGCTGGATGTAGTCCTGTGGAACGGCTTGCCATGCCATTTCCACCTGGCGCCTCAGTTGGACCAGCGTTCGTGCCGGACGTGCAGACCGCGTGAGACGACGCTTCATCCAGTCCCAAACATGCTCAATGGGGGACAGATCCGGAGATCTTGCTGGCCAGGGTAGTTGACTTACACCTTCTAGAGCACGTTGGGTGGCACGGGATACATGCGGACGTGCATTGTCCTGTTGGAACAGCAAGTTCCCTTGCCGGTCTAGGAATGGTAGAACGATGGGTTCGATGACGGTTTGGATGTACCGTGCACTATTCAGTGTCCCCTCGACGATCACCAGTGGTGTACGGCCAGTGTAGGAGATCGCTCCCCACACCATGATGCCGGGTGTTGGCCCTGTGTGCCTCGGTCGTATGCAGTCCTGATTGTGGCGCTCACCTGCACGGCGCCAAACACGCATACGACCATCATTGGCACCAAGGCAGAAGCGACTCTCATCGCTGAAGACGACACGTCTCCATTCGTCCCTCCATTCACGCCTGTCGCGACACCACTGGAGGCGGGCTGCACGATGTTGGGGCGTGAGCGGAAGACAGCCTAACGGTGTGCGGGACCGTAGCCCAGCTTCATGGAGACGGTTGCGAATGGTCCTCGCCGATACCCCAGGAGCAACAGTGTCCCTAATTTGCTGGGAAGTGGCGGTGCGGTCCCCTACGGCACTGCGTAGGATCCTACGGTCTTGGCGTGCATCCGTGCGTCGCTGCGGTCCGGTCCCAGGTCGACGGGCACGTGCACCTTCCGCCGACCACTGGCGACAACATCGATGTACTGTGGAGACCTCACGCCCCACGTGTCGAGCAATTCGGCGGTACGTCCACCCGGCCTCCCGCATGCCCACTATACGCCCTCGCTCAAAGTCCGTCAACTGCACATACGGTTCACGTCCACGCTGTCGTGGCATGCTACCAGTGTTAAAGACTGCGATGGAGCTCCGTATGCCACGGCAAACTGGCTGACACTGACGGCGGCGGTGCACAAATGCTGCGCAGCTAGCGCCATTCGACGGCCAACACCGCGGTTCCTGGTGTGTCCGCTGTGCCGTGCGTGTGATCATTGCTTGTACAGCCCTCTCGCAGTGTCCGGAGCAAGTATGGTGGGTCTGACACACCGGTGTCAATGTGTTATTTTTTCCATTTCCAGGAGTGTAGATGGACCCCAATTTCCGAAGCACAATGGTATTTGAACGGAATTTGTTTACCACATTTTGGTCTCCTTTTGGCGATCACATACTTTGACTTACCTTGTATTGCCATTTGTGTGTCTAGGAGAAAACTAGCCCGTTTATTTCTTTCATGGACATCCGCCTGCTAAGCTGGGTGGTAACGTGCTCGCCTTCCATGCACGTGCTCCCGGGTTCGATCCCCGGTCGCGTTGGAGATTTTCTCCGCTCGGCGACTGGGTGTTGTATTGTCCTCAACATCATTTCATTCTCATCACTGGCGCGCAGGTCCCCCAATGTGGCGTCGACTGAAATAAGACTTGCACTTGGCGGCCGAAGTTCCCCGGTGGGGCCTCGCGGCCAACAATGCCATACGCACATTTCATTTCATTTTTCTTCCATGGAATGTCGAAAGAGCAAACCTAAAGTGATGACGTACGTGCCTTATGGTGAGCATATTGCGTTATTTCTCGCTCCACTCACTTCAGACTTTGCAGATCGAGGCCTACCTTGACTGTCATTAATTTCTTTCTTCCTTTATTTTCTTTTGAGTACTGATTGCGTTAAGAGCACTTTATCACGTCGTTGTAATTTGCGTGGCTGCAATGGACACAAAAACATAAAGCCCTATTTGAACACCCATATGATTAGAATTTCAACATCTATTTTGTAAATTGCACTTTAAAACAAATGGCTCAACAAAAGTTTCTTTCTTTGAAGGAACTTGAAGATATCATGAATTCCCATAACTTCTGGGATTCTAACAGTGAAGACGACGATATCAGTGGTTCTACAGACATTATGGAACGTCCTTGAGAACGGATCAACGAAGTTTCTGACAGTGAAGATATTGTTGATGATATTGTGGATGACGAACTGGCATATGTTCCTTGACGAACTGAAATTCATTGTGCGACAGAGATAAATCGCCTGTGGTGGATGTGGCTGTACCGTCGACAAGTACAAGCAGAAAAAGTGCAGCCCCACAACCTCCTAAAAAAAGTAAATTGCCTTTGAATTCGAAGTGAGACGCAAGCACAAGGCAGTTACTCGAAATTGTAATTCGGATGCTGCGAGACAAGAAGGAAAGGTCTCGTTAGTGATCTTACAGAGAAAAACTCGGAAGAGTTTTGAGAAGCCATTCATAATTTTCTTACGGCAGAGTATGACATCTGCGGCGTTGAAAAATGCCGACCATTTCCAGGTTTCAAATGACTGCTTCAAGAAATTTATTGACATTATTCTCTTCACTGGTTATCATTCTCTTCCTCAAGAGTCCGCAGCTCGTGGTCTAGTGGCTGGCGTTGCTGCCTATGGAAAATGACGAGATTGGAAAGTGAGAAGATTGGGAGTTTGTATGGGTGCTGATAACCACGCCATTGAGCGACCCACGAACGAAAATCATCATCATCCTCTTCTTCCTCAAAAATATTTCTATTGGTGAGCAGTCGATGCTATGGAAAAAAACGCTTGACGGAGTGCTTGAGTCGACACAAGTACCTCGAAACCAAGCTGTTTCTCCATCTCAACGCCAACTCGGAGCTCTCAGATATTCCAGCAGAAGAACAGGTTACGGTTTTCAAGATTTCCCCACCGACCGACAAATAAACGAAAATTTTCTAAAATCTTACGTGTTATCCTAAAATCTGAGCAGTGATGGATAAATGTTTCGATGTTACGGGCATCCCTATCTGAAGCAGCTTGTACATGGTAATGGCTGTGGGTTCAAACAGTGCGTAGTTTGCTGAAGCAGGTTATAGTTACAAGATAAAGACGTGTGAAGGCAAGTTAAAATATTATAGAGCTGATGATACAAGCCTGTCTGGACTCCACCTTTTGTACTGAGATATACTTCTATTTTAGACTTCTCTTTGACAATCTCTTCACGGGATGTTCTCTGATGAGACATTTGGAAAACACTGACGTCAAACAACCAGGAAGTCTTCGATTCATCAGAGTCAACAAGTGCTCCATTTCGACAGTCAAGGAGATGAAGAAAAGAGAGCCTGGAACATCTGACTACAGATTTGACTCAGAAAACGTAATTCTTTGGCCCCACCTGGAACGACCATAGCTACGTGAGTCTTGTTACCCTACCAAGAAATCTTTGAACATCTCTCGCAAGTGAAGCAATGGACAGGACTGAAAAGAGAGATTTTAACACCTCTCAACCTAAACTGATCACAGAGTACAACAAGCATAGGAAAGCAGTGGACAAGAGGGACGGGAACGCCCAAAAATACATAATCAAGAAAAGGGGTGAGAAGTGGTACTTCCCTTTCTTCACTAACGACATTGACGTCTTACCGGAGAATTACCACGCATTCTTTTGTCTCACAGAAGTAACATTTTTCTGCTGGAGCACAGAAGGATGTTTTCCAGGACGTATATTTCTCTGCCTTCACCGACATCTGAGTCAAAGAAAGCTGGTAGGAAATCTTTCACTAAATCCTCTAGCAATTGTGTTCCTGTTGTAGTTAGATCTGGAAAACACAACCTGAGACGCACAGAAATTTATGGTTCAAATGGCTCTTAGCACTATGGGACTTAACTTCTGAGGTCATCAGTCCCCTAGAACTTAGAACTACTTAAACCTAACCAACCTAAGGACATCACACACATCCATGCCCGAGGCAAGATTCGAACCTGCGACCGTAGTGGTCGCGCAGCTCCAGACTGTAGCTCCTAGAACCGCTCAGCCACTGCAGCCGGCACAAATTTATGTAGGAAATATTTAGTATGTGAGGAAAACGCAAGGAAACAATGCAGTAAATGTGATGTAGGACTACACATCGAATGATTTGAGCAGTGGCATCAAGCATAGTGGTGTTTGTTATGATCCTCATGTGGGGATCACATGAAAATCTGAAATTTCTCAAAAATGTTACTGCAGTACTTGGAAGTAGCTGCTTTCCTTACTACTTTAGTGTAAATAATGTAAACGAAAAAAATTAAAAATTTTGGTGGTTAATTGGTTAAGCAGAACTCGTATTTCATTGTATCCACGATTTTCACTATTTTTAATGGGACAACTAAAATTGCAGGTATCTTGGGAAGGTAGCGAGGGAGGCTCACAATAATACCAGTAGTGGAGCAAAGTTCATATGGGCCCATTTTCTTAGTGCAAGTTGCCTATATCGGGGGCAGGTATGCACTCAGAGACAAACCTATTGTCCTCCTTTGATTGATAGGTCATTAATCTATTGTTTTCCTAAAAGGATCCTTCTGTTTAATTGACAGGCACATAAACTATTGTTCCCCCACCCCCAAACCCTCCCTCCCTCCTCAGAAAACCCTGCTCACCCCCCGCTCCCCTCTACTAACAGCTACAGGTGCACTTTCAGGTCTGAGTTATTAGAATAGCCCCTCTCACACTTATCAGTTTGATTGATTACTTAATTAAATTGATCAATTAATCAACCTCTCCCCCTATGGTAAACCCCAACCCCTCCCACCCAGAAATTGGCAGGAAGAAAACTCAGTTGATCAGTCATTTGGAGGGACATCGACTGCTGTGTATGGAATATTGTTTACACACTTTAGACAATGTAGAGTATAATATTTAATTATTTATGGCAGTGTATGGAATATAGTTTGTTTATTTAGTTAAAGAATTTGTCCGAAATTCGATTGGTGTGTATGGAGTATTGTTTAAACACTTTAGACAAGGTATAGAATAATATTTGCTTGTTTATGGCAGTGTATGTAATATAGCTTACTTATTTAGTTAAGGGAATTTGTCCTAAAATCGATAGTTGTTTATGGAATATTGTTTAAACAATTTATACAATGTGTGGAATATTGTTTATTTAAACAATTTAGGGGATCCAAGGCACTGTATCGAATATATGGAAATTGGTGATTCTTTAGTGGAGATGAAGTAAATTCAAGGGTATATTGTTTGTTTACCAAAGATTTCAGTTTGTGGGAGCTTCTCATCATTCTCTGCTTTTTTGAAACATGTAGGTCTTGCAAGAAGTAATGACATCACTGTACTCTGGGTGTCTCAAGCTAATGTTTGGCTCTTTGTCAGCATTTATCCTATTGCTCCGTTAAGTGGTTTTCCACGTCACCCCCATTTCCTCCCATCACTTTCTGGTACACTTTTCGAATTTCACATGCTTTTGAAGGCCATTTCTGGCACACTCTCCTTTCTCACCCACCCCTTGAACTACTGTTTTGCGTTTTACATAAAAATTATGCAAATTAACCTAGTGTTCTGCACTGAAGCTGCTGTCCTGCTCCATGTCACCCGCTCTATCTCAAACCCCCCAGCCCTTAACTACTATATTGCTACACCACATTGATATAAAAAATTTACGCAAATAATTAAATCGATATTCTTCATATGGATGGGGTAGTTTTTTTCTAATTTGCAGCATCCTGTTGGTCGATGAAATCGATGGAATATAGTTTAAACAATAGGACGCTTGTAAGAAACACATCCCGTCGTCCCCTGTCCACTGGACCGCACAGGACGCTACCACACACACTCCCAGGAGTTCGGATGCAACAACGACCCCTGCAAAGTGACAATGCGGCTGTTAGCTGCTGAACCATGCACAAGAGTCCGTTTTGATCCCGCAAGCATGTGACAGTGGCATCCCTTTCATACTTGACACCTGAGAAATTCGTGTCGAAATACGTGTTCATGTAGGTACCGTTGCTGGCATGATGACACATTGCTGTGGTGTGGGTTCAGCACCGAGAGATGTTTGCACAGCAGCTAAGAGGTTCTCAGTGTTATACCAATGCCACATGTCACGCTATAGAAATCTTTTTCTGAGCTTCCCAGAATAACACAGGTTGCATTCTTCCTAGCAGTCCTAATGGGACAGCCTGTTCGTCACTGAATTTACCTGTCAAACTGCTGCTGCTGCCCATGTAAGAGCACTGTCCACCACTGTTTTCTGCACAGCCACCCCTGCAAAAGTTGTCTGCAGATCATCAAATACATACAAGACTCACAAGAACATTGGGAATGAGGAACGTAGTTACTAATGTAACTAAAATTAAATATTACAATTGCTGCTGCAGCCTGAGACTGATCGATGTACAGGTAATGTCTCCTTTTCATGGCTATGGTTCTGGTATGAATTTCAGTATCTATAGCGCACATAATTTTCCACGAAAAAATCCCACTCATACCCTTACAGTTATCAATGTGCTGAATCTGTACGTCTCTCACGATTGGACACACACTCATTTTCTCTGGTGATGCCACATCATAAGCCATATCAACATTACACTGCAATATATACACATTTTACACAAACAGGAAAATTATCTTTTATATCTGTACAGCACACAGAGAAGATATGGTATGACTACACTCACACTGGCTATATGTCTCGATTCTCCTCAGTCCTAGGAAATTATCTAAGAAAGTCTTCGAATCAGAGCTTCTGGAAGGTGCAGCATCCTGCCAAGATTCTCTCAAACAAGTGTTATGAAGGATAGGCGTCCGGCACTATGTGATAATGAATACCGCACCCGCAGACATAATACTTGGAAACACATCACTGACACAGGTTGGTATGCTGTAATAAACATCACTATCGATGGAAAAGCAAGGAAAATACGAGGGTACGCTTCGGGGTGTCGATGAGGGACGTATTGTTACAGCCATATTGCCCGTCCTATTTGTACACTGTTGCAAGTCCAGTTGAACACTTGCATTGCCGCACTGTGCTGCTGTTTACGAAATAAATCTATCACCACCTACATTCAGATAGACTTCTCAGAGCATTGAAATCACAATTCACCAAGTCCACTCTATCCTTCCATTATGACTAGATATATGTAACTTTCTTTGTTTTCAAATGAATAGTAGTTTGATTACTTCCCACAAACATATGTCGGAACGTAAGCCACATTGCCTTTACGTTCAAGCAGCAGCATAACTTCTCTGACTATCAACAGAAAACAGAACATTCGCACTGCAGATGTGGAACATGTGGGTGGAGGCGACTGGATGCAATCGAGTACAGTGCTATACTGAGCCTCCCGATCAGTGCATTTGCGCTAGGCGTTGGCAGCTATACTACATTTACAAGGAATTTTAGAACACGGAACGAGAGGCGATGTCATGATCACATGGGTAGAAGTGACATAAAAAAATCGATAAAATTGCGAAAAATGACGGAAAATACGTATAAATTGATAGAAATTACACTTAAATGTGGAAAAATTGAGGAAGCACTTGCGTGTCTTCTGGTTGGCTCAGAAGAATTCTTGTATTTGGGAACAAGTATGCGACACCAAGAGGAATACTAGAAAACGTTGACATGGAAGCATCAGGAACCAAGGAAACAGTCACTTCTTTCCGTTGAGGCAGCCTTCTACAGTATGTCTATTGAGTTACTAGTGATACACGTGAGTGGACTGCTGTCTTTGATGCTTTCATGGAAAAACAGAGAACCTTGTGCATCTAAATGTACTTGCATCTGCGTTAAAGGTTGACGTAGAGGGATAGGGTGGTCGGTTGAGATGGAGTTGTAATGGGTATGATTTAGTGGTAGACTGATAATTCATTCCAGAGAGAGAGAGAGGCAGAAGTTGCTACAGGCCAATTTTTTCGCTGTTCTGTCAGGAGGCAACGGTCGTGTGATGCCGCCTGCATTCGACTCGTATGCAACAGCATGTTCTGTGTGGGTCATAGAGCAGTGTCTACCTGCGATCGTTAACTGTAAACTCTCGGTCCTCACAGGACTTCCATCTCATGTGTGATGAAGTGTGACACATTCCTCTAAACGAACGAAGATTTATGTGATGTACTACATTCCCCTTTCGCATCTTGGGCATAAAATTAAGACTTCAGTATCATAACTAAGATGATTCTAAGTTAGCGATAGGTGTTTGTGAGGCACTGCAATCTTCATGTATACATTTGCCTGACAGATGTCCCGTTTACAGAGTTAGTGGTGGCATCACATGTCAAACGCCGCTGCTATGCGTTTATCTGTTTCCTTCTAAGAAGTAATCTCCGTTAGTATCTATCATTTTATATAAGACTGATGCGGGCATAGTATAATTTCTGAACCATGATTGGATGTGAACGGTGGACACTACATATCTATGGAAATCTATATTGTGCACATATCATACAGAATCGATATTTTAAGGAAGTACTTATTTCATTTTATAGTTTGTTACCATAGTTTATCGTAGAGAAACCTGCAAGGAGGATGCATGTCATGCGCTGGGAATATATTTCTTACACTGGAATATTAACAGCGTTATATTCCATACGACAAATAGGTCGCAAACTGGAGCGATATAACATTATAGCCTGTTTTAAGTGCTGAACCTTGTAGCTTTAGGAGTGCCTTTGTTTACGTTCTCTCTTACCAATACCTTCCAGGTACTGATCCCAGGCTCTAGAACAATACTTTAGAGTTGATAGCATGGCAAATTTGCGTAAAAATGCTTCAAACTACACCCGCCTGGAGCTCCAACATGCACAAATATCCAAATTTCTCAAATTTTGGCTGACTTGGTAATGTGGTGTTTGTTTCAACCGCATTATCATCTCTTAATGTAATACGATTAATGTTGTTCGCTTTTGTAGCCTTTCATAAGCGTTTGCACCTTCAGTGCTGGCAAAACAATTTTATTGACTGGAGAGGTATCACGAGGAGGGTCCCATGGTGTTCAATTTTGGATCCCCTCCTATCGTACATGTACATCAGGCACACTTGGTACCTTTTGCCGACAATATTAGTATCATGGTACATCCCATTAGAGGGAAAAAGAAATTGTTAGTGAGATATTTCAAAGAATTATCAAGTGGCTACCTTAAAATGGACTAATGGAATTTTCCTTACTTTTTAGATAACACACTACATGAAGAATAAACAGTCATACCGACAACTGATGTAGCACATGAACAGGAGTCAGTAGACATGGTAGAATATCGTATTTTTATGTGTACATATTGATGAAAATTTGAACTGAAAGAAACATATTACCGAGACACTCAAACAATATGACCTTTATATATTTGCTAGTCTTGGAAACAAACGAATCAAGCTCTTGACATATTTGGCATATCTCGATTAATTTCCTGTAAGTTATAACTTACAAAGAAAATATTGATTGCATAAAAAGGGAATAAGAATAATATGTGGCGTTCATATACAAACATCTTTTAGTTACCTGTGAAGGAGTTAGTTCTTTTAACGACTTCTTCACGAAATAAATTTTCGTTTGTCAAATTTATGATCAGAATTTTAGAAGAGCAGCGATGTCCTTACCTACAACACTAGAAGAAAAAGTGACCTTTATTACTCCTTACTGAAGCCGCCTGCAGCGTGTAAGTTCAACCTCATCAAGAGAAATTTTTTATCATTTACCCAATAACGTAATATGTCAGACAGGAAGATAAATGAAGTTCAAAAAACTATACCATTGATTTGAAATTTAGGCCAGTTAGCTATTAAAAACATGTACAATACCAACATGAAGGTACGTACAGAAACTAATCATTCATATAGTTACTCTCTGCAATCGACATGGGAAGTAGAACTGTCCCCTTTCAAAGTAACAATCCAGTTTGCATATATATTCCTGCAAACTGAGTTATTCCTTTGAAAGGGAAATGCTCTATTTGCAATGTCAATTTACAAGAAATATTGGCCATAAATGAGAATGGAGTTGCAAATCTGACAAATGGAGACAATCTCTGTAGTGTAATTTCTCAGACTTCCCCAGCAATTTGATGACATCTCGTGGAAATCGGGTTTTCTGCCGGATATCAGCATCTTCCAAACACGATATTTCGACGTCATTACTTGACGTCTTCATCAGGTGTTCCCTGAGACTGGCTGCTTGCTGGACCGGGTCGCATATTTATGCCTGCCCGGTGCCTGGTGTTCTGTTTGACACGGACCACGAGTCGCTGAGATGTGCAGCCGCGAGAAGGACGTACCTGCGCTTGCTAGCGACGCGAAGGGTGTGGCAGATCGGCGTCCGGCCGCGCTTGCGCTGTCGGCGGCCCCATCTGGACCCCACTTACGACGACCAGTGCTATGGCTATGGATTTGATGGACACCGTTACTGAAACCTTGACGACAGCGCCGTTTGCTCCGCTCCCCGATTCTGAAGATGAGAGCTCCACCGCCTCTCAGCCACGCGCACGAAGCGGGAAAAAGAAGAGGAGGGCAACAGCCGCGACGTCTGCTGTTCGCAGCTCGCCGATCGTGAAGAGGGCCAAGCAAGATTTCGCCCCTGACGCCGACGGTTTTGTCCCGGCCCGGCGAACTGCAAGACGCATGCAGACATCGACGACGCTTCCAACTGCCGCCGCCAACTCATTCGACGCGCTCGCTGACGCGCCGGAACAGCTGCCGCGCGATCCTGCGCCGAAGAGAGACTCCCTTCTTCCGCCGGTGGTCCTCCAGTTTCGGCTGCCCTAAGGGGAACTGTAGAAGTTGTTGCGCAGCTGGACGACGGCCGTGTACACCGTGAAGCCTGCCGGGCGTGACCTGTACAGGGTCACACTCCGCACTGCTGACGATTATCGCCGGGTCACTCAGGAGGCGTCTGAGCGTGGTATCCCATTCTATACCCACGCTTCCGCACCTGACAAGGTCTTGAAGATTGTAATCCGCGACCTCCCGTTCAGCATGGAAGCCGATCACCTGCATCGTGAACTCGCTGACCTGGGCTTCTACATCCGGGCAGTGGTGAAGATGAAGTCGCCTAAATCACGCGATGATATGCCGCTCTTCCTGGTCGTCTGCTCCGACACCGTGGAGAACCGCAAACTCTACCAATTGACGCGGGTCACCGACGTTCCGGTTCGGACCGAAGATCTTCGCTCCCGGAGAGGCCCAGTGCAGTGCTTTCGCTGCCAGGGGATAAATCACGTCGCGCGCCACTGCTCTATGCCTGACAGATGTGTTAAATGCGCCGGCGCCGACGCAGGACGTGCGTGCCCCCGTCCGCCCATCGAGAAGCCGACATGTGCACTCTGTGGCGGTGCACACGTGGCCAGTTATCGTGGGTGTGAGGTGTGGAAGCGTGCCATCGCTCGCCAACGTGGCCAAACACCAGTGCCACGTCCGAAGAAGCCAGCAACGAGACGGCCCGGCGTTTCTTTCGCGGCGGCAACGTCAGTGGCGCCCTCCGCCGTCCCGACTGCGTCAGCTGCTCCTACTCCTGCCGCATCCGAGACCGTGCCGACACCTGCGGCTCCTGCGCCTCCACCACAGCTGCTAGTGGCGGAACCGGGTACTGCCTCTCCCGGGACGTCGGCCGGACCGCGCCCCGCCAACCGCCGGCGCGGGGGTCACCGCCCCGTGGGTACCAAGCGCTCAGCACCGTCAGTCGAGCAGCCACAGGTGCACTCTCACAGCGAAGCAGCCACGCCTCCAACTTCCAGCGACGGGGCCGCGCCAGCTGCCTCCACCGCTGACCTGGCCAACCTTGTTGCGCAGCTCACTGAACTGGTGACCAGTGCTACGAAGTTGATCGAAGTCCTGTCGCAGCAACTCACCGCTGCAGTGCCGATGGCCTCTCCAGCCCCGACTGCTGTCAACACTCACCAGCTGCACCATGGGCAGCGTTGGAGGACTCACGGTCGTCGCGTGGAATGCCAACGGCGTCCGCACTCAAGCTGGCGAACTTCGCCAATTTCTTCGAGATGAAGCCGTCGACGTCTGCCTTATCAACGAAACCCACCTGAAGCCTGGGGTCGACGTCAGAGCGGCAAACTACTCCAGCTAACGCACCGATCGACTGATGGCGGGTGGTGGGACAGCCGTTCACGTCCGCAATGGCATTCGTCATCACGTGATACAACTTCCACCACTGGCAACGCTGGAGGCCACTGGTGTCGTCGTTCACACCTCGGCGGGCGCCGTCACGTTCGTCGCTGCCTATCGACCGCCGTCTCGTCCACTGGACCCTGCTGATATCGATGCTCTGCTCTCCTTGAGGGGGCAGGTGTTCGTAGCCGGGGACTTCAATAGTAAACATGTCTCCTGGAACTCCAGGATCACCAATGCCGCTGGACGCTGCCTGCTCCGGGTAGCAGAACGTCACCATGCGCTTGTGGTGGGGCCGTACGACCCGACTATCTTCCTGCCCGTGGCCTCCCAGATATAATCGACATCGTGGTCGTCAAGGGCATCCCTCATCAGATCACCGCCACGACGAGGACGGCACTGTCTTCTGATCATGTCCCAGTAGTTTTTGATATAAACCTAGACGCCCTACAACAGCCCAGGAGAGGCATCTCACTTGCTGGCATCGACTGGGACAGGTTTCAAGCAGCTGTGACGGACTCACTCGTCGCCGCGCCGCCCCCTGCGGAAGCTGGAGCGGACGCAGCACTTCTGCACTTCGCGGCAATCACGATCGACGCTGCCAATATAGCATATAGCAACGCCGCCCCGACCACGCACTCCGCCTGGCTACTCCCGACAGCTGCCGCCGGACATCCTTGCGGCCATCACTGAGAAGAACCGGGTCTACCGGGAATGGCAGAGGACATGAAATGCCGACACCAAGCGCCTCCTCAACAGGATGCGTCGGGACATCCGGACCGCCATTGACAACCATCGCAAGCGCGACTGGAATAACAAGGTCGCCACCCTCTGCCTTGACGACGGCACGGCCTGCAGACGACGAAGCGTTTCCTACGCCGCACGCAACGTATCCCTCCGCTGATGGTCCGTGGTCAGGCTGTCTGCGAACCAGCTGCGAAGGCTGATGCCCTCGCAGACGTCTTTGAGGCTGCGTTTATGCCGATAGAAGACCCGGTTGCTGACCGGCTCCCGCGCTACTTGGAGGCACGCGACGACGATGACGTCATTGAAGAGACGACGGCGGAAGAGGTGTCGTCCATTCTGCGTGCCCTGAACCCCAGGAAAGCTGTGGGCCCAGATGAAGGTTCCAACGCTCTACTCCAGAAGTTGCCGCCGGTGGCTGTCACTCATCTCGCCGACATCTTTAATGTAATCCTCCGGTCCTACAGTTTTCCTCAGTCGTGGAAGCATGGAAGGATCGTGGCGATTCCGAAGATGGGGAAGGATCTCCGTCAGTCCGCTAACTACAGACTCATTAGTTTACTGCTGGCCGTCTCCGAGGTCTTTGAAAGGGTGTACATCAGGCGGCTGCAGCGCCACGTTGACGATGAAGGCCTCCTGGCCGAAGAGCAGTTCGGCTTTCGCAGGGGCCACACGGCAGTTCACCAACTCCTTCGGCTAGTGGAAGATGCGTTCGTCGCCCTCGAGCAGCGCGAGTTCTTCGGCGCGGTGTTCCTGGACGTGTCGCGTGCTTTCGACAGTGTGTGGCACCGCGGCCTCTTATTCAAACTTTTTGAACTTGGGGCCCCGACGTCGCACGTCCGTCTGATCCGTTCCTATCTTGCCGATAGGACCTTCCATGTGCGGGCCGCGCATGGCTTGTCCTCCGTCTGCCGCATCAACGCCGGTGTGCCACAGGGCTCGGTCTTGGGGCCACTCCTGTACTCGCTGTATACTTCTGATGCGCCGAAGATCGACCGTGTGCGGCTCGCCCTGTACGTGGAAGACACAGCTCTATATACGAGGAGCCTCAATGCCGCCATCATGCGGCGCCGTCTGCATCTCGCCGTTGGCACCGTGGCAGTCTGGGCAGTCAAGTGGCGTCTACAATTCATTGGGGCCAAGACGCAGTTCCTGATCGTCACCAGGCGACTCGTTCCTGCAGGTCTGCAATCGCTCACCGTCGGTGGCAGCCCTGTCCCGTGGCGTCCAGCGGCGCATTACCTCGGCGTCACCATCGACCGCCGACTCACGTGGGTTCCGCACATCCGCGAAGTGAAGACTAAAGTGCGACTGCTACGGTCGCAGGTTCGAATCCTGCCTCGGTCATGGATGTGTGTGATGTCCTTAGTTAGGTTTAAGTAGTTCTAAGTTCTAGGGGACTGATGACCACAGATGTTAAGTCCCATAGTGCTCAGAGCCATTTCAACCATTTGAACCAAAGTGCGGAACAGGCTCCGCATCCTGTACCCAGTGCTGAACCCCGGCTCCCAACTACCACCGCGGCTGGGCATCACTCTGTACAAAGCGCTGCTCCGCCCTGTACTCCAATACGCCGCCATCGTCTGGGGGAACACCGCCGACACGAACCTGAAGAAGCTGGAGACACTGCAGAATCGCATCCTTCGGCTGGCCTTACACCTGCCTTACGATTTCCCCACCGTTCATCTTCACGACATCGCGGAAGTACCTCTGCTCCGTGACCTCTTCCAGACGACCGCCTGCACCTTCTAGGAACGTGCTGGCCGGTCGCACAACGCCCAAATCCGGACGCTGGGCCGAAAACTGCCGCGCAGCGTCACCACCCACTGGCCACACCTGCTCGCTGCATAGCTAGCACTGCAGAACTGAGCTGAGGAGACACCCAAGAAGACAATCTACATGTGAAGACGCATTACATCGGCAAGCATGGGAGGCAAAACAATAACTGCTGCAAACTAGATCGGAGGACAAGTTATCTCCGTGTAGTTCCACGCGAGGACGTTCCCTATTCCGTCCGCGCCCCCTCTGGCCGCCTCCCACTGCGGCTGAGGCTTCCTGGTGTTCCCCTCTTGGCTCGTGGCCGCAGTGTGCGGATGTCTGAGGCTGGTTGTTGGTGTTGGAAACATATTTTCTCCGGTATTGCTTCACCAGTTCAATTGCCTGGTTCCATCCAGTGCTTAGCTGGTATCCTGCCTCCCGGTTAATCAGGTTTTGTGCCATCTTTATCTCTATAGATTCAGTGATGACACTATATCAGAACCTGGGCGTCTGAACCATGACCTTGGTGTTCTCATAATCCATGGAATGCTCCAACTCCAGGCAGTGCTCAGCTATTGCTAATTTTGTGGCCTGCCGTAGCCTGGTATGTCGCTGGTGTTCCTTACATCTGATTTCCACCGTTCTAGTCGTTTGGCCAGTGTAGGACATACCACATACACAAGGAATATTGTAAATGCCAGGTTTCCTTAAGCCCAGGTCATCTTTGACTGTTCCAAGTAAAGCCCTGACTATGCTAGGTGAGCAGAAGACACTCTTGATGTTATGTTTCATTAGTATTCTGCTGATCTTGGCAGAAACAGGCCCGGCATACGGTAAAAATGCCAGCTTCTTGATTTCTTCTTCTTGCTCGTTCTCCGGTGTATCCTGACGTCTGGCGGGATGTAGAGCTCTGTAGATGTCCCTGGATGAGAATCCGTTGTTAGCAAACACTTTTTGAAGGTGTTCAAGTTCTCCTGCCAGGCTGTCAGAGTCAGACAGTGTCTTGGCTCGGTGTACGAGTGTTCTAAGCACCTCGGTCTTTTGTGCTGGGTGGTGGCAACTGTCGGCCTGTAGGTATAAGTCTGTGTGTGTTGGCTTTCGGTACACACTGTGGCTGAAGGTGGCATCCGCCTTCTTCTCCACCAGGACATCCAGAAACGGAAGCTGACCGTCCTTTTCTAGCTACATGGTGAATTTAATATTCGGATGCCTTGAGTGCAGGTGGTCCAGGAAGTCTTCTAGTTTTTCGCGACCGTGGGGCCACATGACAAATGTGACATCAACGTATCTGAGGAAGCATGTTGGCTGGTAAGTGGCAGTTGTAAGAGCCTTGTCCTCGAACTTCTCCATAAACAGGTTGGGCACTACTGGTGACAAGGGGCTACCCATCGCCACCCCTTCAGTCTGTTCATAGAATTGACCTCCACATAGGAAGTAAGTCGATGTTAGAATATGCTTAAACAGATCCAGCACAGCTCCATCAAACTTCTCACTGATTAAGTCAAGCGTGTCCTTAAGGGGCACTCTGGTGAACAGGAACACCATGTCAAAACTGACCATTAAGTCTGCATCTGAGAAATGTAGGTTTTTAAGACGTTCCACAAAGTCCCGTGAGTTGCTGATGTGGTGTGCACGCTTACCCACATATGGTGCCAACATTTTCTTGAGATATGTTGCCGCTGAGTAGGTGGCTGCCCCAATATTGCTCACAATGTGTCGTAGTGGTACACCCTCTTTGTGGATTTAAGGTAGTCCATAGAGTCTGGGTGGTACTGGTGCCTTGGATTTCTTGGATTTCAGTTGTTTGATAACTTTCTCATGGCAGCCAGTTTCCTTCAGCAGAGACTTGGTTCTTCTGTCCACCCTGTCACTTGCATCCTGCTCTAGTGGTTTGTAAGCCCGGTCCTCCAGAAGTCGCTGGATCTTTAGGTCATAGTCACCTTTCTGCAATATGACTGTGGAGTTCCCTTTGTCTGGTGGTAATACCACTATGTCGTCATCTTCTCATAATCTCCTGAGAGCCATCCTCTCTTCTCTTGAGATGTTAGGTGGCCTGGTTCTGGTAAGGGGTCTGCACGTCTCTCTCCGAATCTCTTCAGCTGTACTTGAGGGTAGTGTGTTGACGACTTGTTCCACAGAGCTGATGAAATTGGCTACCGGTAGATCTCTAAGAGTGACAGCGAAATTTAGGCCCCTGTCAAGATCCTTTAGGGTAGCTCCATGCAGTGTTCTGTCACTCAAATTTACAACCTTGCGAGTGTCATGATTTTGTTGCACTCTCCTGTTCAGGCGTTCAAATTTTGCCAATTGTCGGGCTGTAGCATACTGCTAGTGACCAAGACACTCCATCAATTCTGTCCCAATCCTCTTGGGCTAGTTTGGCAGCCTGGAGTTGGAACATTCCATGGATTATGAGAACACCAAGGTCATGGTCCAGACCCCCAGGTTCTGGGATAGTGTCATCACTGAATCTATAGAGATAATGATGGCACAAAATCTGATTAACTGGGAAGCAGGATACCAGCTAAGCACTGGATGGAACCAGGCAATTGAACTGCTGAAGCAATACCGGAGAAAATATGTTTCCAACACCAACAACCAGCCTCAGACATCCGCACACTGCGGGCACGAACCAAGAGGGGAATACCAGGAAGTCTCAGCTGCAGTCGGAGGCGGCCACAGGGGTCGCGGACGGAATAGGGAAAGTCCAGAGCGGCAGGGGAGAGCCACTCGCGGGTGCGGACCGAAAAGGGAACACCAGGAGGCCACTGTCACTGTCACTGATCCATACTAGTCTGCCCTGACTCGTGTTGGGAGCAGGCTAAGCATATACTGCTATTCCTGCATAATCCTATATCTGTGGTGTGGCTTCCTCACGGTCCGATTTGGCCTGATTTGTTTTATGGGGTGGAGTTGCCTCTCTCTGTCGGGAATTATTATTCTCGTAACAGGTGAGGCCAACACGTGGTTGGCCTGTGGTGAATAGGATGGCCCAAGTCCCTAATGAGCTCGTTGTCGGACTGTACAGTCCAGTCTTAGAAGACCCGCGCCAATTGTTTAAATCGGTCGCGGAGGAAGGGGATGCCGGTTTGCCGGTGTAGGCAAGCGGTCGAATAGAGCCTCGGTAGGCGCAGAGCGAGCTTGAACACCTGGTTCTGCACCATCTGCAGCTTGTTGATGTGTGTGTCGGCCTTGTTGCCCCACACGACGGCCGCATATTTCAGCAGTGGAAGAACCAGTGCCAGGTACAGCATGAAGCTGTGGTGAGGAGGCAAGGCAGACGACGGGTTGAGCAGAGGGTACAGAACGCGTAGGCGCCCTATTGCTCTGCCCCTGACGTCCTCGATGTGGGCTTTCCATGTTAGCTTCTGATCGAGAATGACTCCCAGGTAGCGGCCAGTCCTGCTCCATGGGACGGGGCTTCCCATGACGGTGACTGGCAGAAGATCTGGTGGCAGTGGTCTTCGTGTGAACACCACTGCCTGGCTCTTCGCCGCATTCTGCTTCAGGCGCCACTTTGTCGACCACGCACCAAGGGCCTCACATCCACGCTGGAGAAGGCGGCACATCTCGACTGCCTTCATACTCCGCACGAATAGCGCCGTGTCGCCGGCGTAGAGTGCCAACTTCACCGGCGCCACGCGCGGAGCGTCGGCAGTGAATAAGGACTAGAGCAGGGGGCCGGGAACGGACCCCTGCGGCACTCCAGCACGGATGGGTCGGTGCGTGGACGTCCCCTCGTCCAGGCGGACGTGGAAAGTCCTGTCGGCCAGATACGATCGGAGTAGGACCCCATGCGACGTCGGGACCCCGTGCACAAAACGTTTGTACACGAGGCCGTCGTGCCACACATAGTCGAATGCCCTCGAGACGTCGAGGAACACCGCCCCAAGGTATTCCCGCGTCTCCAGGGCGCGCATGGCCTCTTCCACCAGCGGCATCAGCTGATGGACCTTGGAGTGACCCCTCCAGAAGCCGAACTGCTCGTCCAGTATCACTCCTTCTGATGTCACGTGGCGAAGCAGGCGCCTGGCGTAGAGGCGCTCGAACACTTTGGAGAGGGCCGGTAGCAGACTGATGGGTCTGTAATTGGCGGCGTCACGCGGGTCCTTGTTCGCTTTGGGGATGGCCACCACCTCTGCATGTTTCCACACAGAGGGGTAGACACCCGAGCGAAGGACCTGGTTGAAGATACCAGCCAGCAGCGGATGGGCCCCTGCTGGAAGGTTCCTCAGCAGGTGATTGGTGACCTCATCAGCGCCTCCGACCTTCCTAGGATTGAGCACCTTCAGCTGTGCGGCCACCTCGGCCTCAGTGATGGCTTCGATTACGTCCCTGTCGTCCATTACCTCCAGGAACGCCGGGAGTTGCTCGGCTACCCGCTGGATGTGATTTTCATCCAGATTGTCGTCCACCGGGGTGAATGACGATTCGAATTGGTCCGCCAGGACACCTGCTTTTCCATCTGGGCTGCAGACGATGTCTTGCCCAACCAGTATTGGTGGTATGCGCTGTCGTCGGCGCAGGAACGACTTCACCGTGCGCCAGGTGCTACCGTCCTCTGGGTTGAAGGAGGCGACGTAGGCCGACCACACGCTGTTCCTGTGCGCCTCAGCCGCTGTTTTGAACCAGGAGGCCACCACCGCAGATGGAGGCGGCCAAAGCGGGCGCGGACGGAACAGGGAACGTCCAGAGTGGCAGGGGAGCGCCACTCACGGGCGCGGACCGAGAACGTAACACCAGGAGGCCACGACCGCAGTTGGAGACGGCCAGAGTGGGCGCGGACGGAATAGCGAACACCTAGAGCGGCAGGATAGTGCGACTCGCTGGCGCGGACCGACTAGGGAACGGCAAACAGAACACCAGGCACCGGTCAGGCATAAATATGCAAGCAGCCAGTCTCAGGGAACACCTGATGAAGACGTCAAGTAATGACGTGGAAATATCGTGTTTGGAAGACGCTGATAACCGGCAGAAAACCCGATTTCCACCAGATGTCAACCTCTGTAGTATCGATGGAATTATATTCTTTGTAAGTCTGTGCCTGAGACCACAGAAGCTGTTCACAGATATTAATTGCTTTGTAGAGAGTAACAGGTAGTGTATGTTAGGCAGCCTGGCAAAGTACTTTGTTCTCATTTACGAGTATCAGTCTTGATTTAGTTTCCCATTTTGATTTCCTTTAATGATTGTTTACATATTCGCATTCAATACAGCGAATTGTGTACTATGAAGATTTTTATGAATATTGTACCGACTTTCATTGCACATCGCAAGTATGAATAGTTGGATTTTAGTTTTGGAGAGTCAGATCAATATTCGTAATAGTAACAGGCTGCAGGACAGACGAGTGTTCCGTGTGCACGGGTAAGTCAACAAATTTGACTATCATCCAAAAATGGTTCAAATGGCTCTGAGCACTATGGGACTCAACTGCTGAGGTCATTAGTCTCCTAGAACTTAGAACTAGTTAAACCTAACTAACCTAAGGACATCACAAACACCCATGCCCGAGGCAGGATTCGAACCGGCGACCGTAGCGGTCGCGCGGCTCCAGACTGCAGCGCCTTTAACCGCACGGCCACTTCGGCCGGCGACTATCATCCAAATTCACGTCCACTGTAAGGTACATTGACTGTTGGAATGTATTTCTTAAAATACCATACCAGTTCAGAGGTTTCATAGTAGTAAAAGATTTCAGAAAAGTGCTATCTTGTTATTTTTCATGCAGTTCATCAGAAAGTATTTCTTAAAATACCATACCAGTTCAGAGGTTTCATAGTAGTAAAAGATTTCAGAAAAGTGCTATCTTGTTATTTTTCATGCAGTTCATCAGAAAGTCAGATGCATTAATGTATATGTTCATTTGCTGTGTAATTACAGTAACAGTTCTGGTACAGTGATTGTTTGTAAGACTAAAGTTAAAGATTAGCATTATTCAGGGCCAACATTTTATTTTGTATCGTTTTGTTTTCGGCAGGTAGCAAATGTAAGTTTCATTAGCAACAGATTGCTTTCTTGCAGTCGAATTGTTTGATGTACTGGCTAGTCCGGATTTCGCATCGTGTTGGGTGAGCGTCACGTACTTCCGTCCAAAATTAAATTTTCATTTAGTTCTGTTGCCCTGGACTGAGACTTACGTATTCCGATATCAAAGTAAGCTTTATACATTTTTCAGATACCAACCAGCCACATACAAACACGAGTTAGAAGTTTCACATTAAACTATCGCCCTATCATTTAGATAAAAAATTCAAATAATCCATTTAACATTTAACTGTCTAATTAACTGCTCTAATTTACTTGTTTCGCGTCACAGTATGAAGGCTTCGCTTCCTCATCTTCAGGAGGACGACCTAGTTACAACACTGAAAAGCGGAGGATGTTTAATTTAAAAGATTTTTCTGAAGTGATACCTGATCGTTACACAAGGCTTGCAATTTGCCACAAACACTCAACACGCTGTATAAACGCTCTAAAATCATGATCTTCCACACATTGGCAACGTAAAACGACTGTTCACCTGTCGATGAGGTAGTGAAACTCTAGAAATGTACAAAGAATCTTGCCGGAGGAACACCCGCAACTGAGTATTATACCAGAGGTTGAAAATACCGCTGCAGTTGTAACGTTCTTTTGTTTAACACAAGACCGGTTTCAGGCTCTTTACGTCCATCTTCAGGTGTACAGAAAATAGCATGAGACGGGATAATTTTTACACACTGCAATACACATAAAAAACAGAAATCCATAAAAAAATTCAAAACAGGAAAAAACTTCCGATCGGGTAGGTGCTGTGAAGCCTAATTCAGTACCAAAGTGACACTAGTGTCGAGGAAGAATCTGCGAAATGATCATGACGAGGGTGTAAGAAGAATTACAGTACAGTTCATAGAGAGGTTAATAGACAGGCGTTCTTCACGGACCTTTCGGGCTTGGAACATGGAGGATTGGACTGGTGCCGGAAGCATCGTCCACCATCCGCCCTAAGGTTGCTTTCGAAGTGTAGATATAGATCTGTTAGATTGTTCAACTTACTTATCGTATTTAGCACCATATTTCTTCAACTGATTCCCTTATCGGAATTCATCGCTATAAAATTTTTGACTCCAATGTCGAAGGTAGAATGATGAGCCAGAAGATTATAATCAATGCCGAACGCAAGACTGAATGTTGTTGGTGGTGCTGCGGGAATGTGACACGGTAAAGAGTACGCAAGCGAAACGGAGACGAATCGGGATCCATCCTAGCTACAATACACTGACGTAAATGAGTTTGACAGAGGGCGGATTGCTATATCCTGGCGCCTAGCAGTGATAGTATAAGTAACGGGCGTGCTGGTTGGCTGTTGGTACGCTACAGTCCTGAGCGTCTACGGAAAGTGGTCGAAGGACAGTAAGAAAGAGAGCAGATGAAGAGGAGTTGGACGTCCACCGCTCATAACAGAACGTAACAGTCGGAAGCTCGGCTTCTGTAAGGACAGGCAGGCGGTAATGTATCACAGACCTAACGATTGAGATAATGCTGGTGAACGAACAAGTACTTCACAGCCACCGTTATTTGCACTCTGTTGAAATGTGTCTCCGCATGTTGACCCAATGGCATCTTCAGTTACGATTGCAGTGGTAATGGGAACATGGAGATTCGACGGTTATCAATGGAAACGTGGGAATAACAACATTGCTTGCTACACGAGCTTGATGGTCGTCGTTGGATACGACATCTGGCAAGTAAACAGCTGCTCGAACCATGCACCGCGGCACGGACGCGCTCTGGCGAGGACATTATTGTTCTATGGGGGACATTCACCTGGGATTTCATGGGACCTGTACTAATAATCCAATGCCCCATTGACAGCTGTGAATTATGTGAACATTATTGCCAACTACCTGCATCCCTTCAAGCATGATGTGAAAGAAGCCAATCTCTCGTGGCATGTCCGCTTCCATTCTTTTGCCTTTATTCAACTTTTTGTCATTTAGTTCCCGCAGTAGTATAAGACGCTGGTACGAACTTACATCTGTCGGTATCGTTTGTCGTTTTGTGCTCGCGCAGTTTCACCCGGGTCTTTATCCACGGGCGCGGACCGCCACTGAAAACAGCTGCAGCATCGCCCCTGTGCCCCAAGCTGTTGGCACGTGGCCGGTTTTGCATGTGGTAGAATGTTCGCAGCACCAGCACAGTAGGGATTTGTCTAATTAATTTCACCCCTCCCAGCTTTTGCTATTCCCTTGTCGTCATACAAAGCCACGGCTCGCATATGTGATCTCTATCAAGGGCTCTCATTCCCGGTCAGTTTTGTTAGCGAAAGTCAGGTGTAACGTGTTAAGGCAGGCTCACACTCACCAAGTTTGTAGGGCTCTATAACGTGATAGTTGATTCCATTCCTGTAGCGAATTCAGTCAGCGTCTCATTATCCAAACTGCATTGTTCTTATTTTTATTCCATTCAATACTTGTGTCTTGTAATACTTTAGGATTTTTGTGGTAAGTTCGTGTGGCACCAAACTGCTGAGGTTATCCGTCCCTAGGCGTACACACTGCTTAATCTAAGTTAAACTAACTTACGCTAAAGACGACACTCTCACATTCATGCCCGATGGAGGACTCGAATCTCCAACGTGGGGAGCTGCGCAGGCCGTGGCAAAGCGCCTGCGACCGCGCGGCTACCCCGCGCGGCAATACTTTAGGAATTCTCTCAATAAATAAGTTTCTGATACCAAACGTTTGCCTTATTATGTTAACAATTGAATTTCAACTTTATTATCAGAGCTCTTTGCCAGATACAAATGATCAGCTGTTAAATTATAATAAATAGGATTATGTGGTAGGTGCAACTCCTAAACTGGCCACAAACAGGGCCATATCATAATTTATTCCATAAATTGTCTGTTGCGCCGAGGAACCGTAGTCGTTAAAGAGGGATTTGAGTATATTAGCCTAACTAGTTCAGATTTCTTTGACGAATGTAGGTGACATATCTACCTCTCAACCCCAGCACCTCGCAGATGTCTTACCCTGACGAGGATGGCATCTTCCAGTAACAATACGTATCACAAGGCCAGAAGGGTGCTACAGTGGTCTGAGGAACATGATAGTGAGCTCATAAGCAATTTTATTTACTTTTGAGAGAATCTCAGGTAATCTTCTTACCAGATTCAATAACAATATCCTTGACTGGAAAAACAACGTCAAATACTTCTACATTAACTTGGACAAGAAGCTGACATTTAAGGATCGTGTCACTGACATTTGAAGTAAATAACTCGGCAAGATATGTAGACCTTACCTCATAAAAAAGGGCAGCAGACCAACCATCACACCAAAAATGAGCATACCAAAAACGATACTCCTACCAGCTGTTTCTAATGATTGCCAGATTTAGTCAATGGCCTCATACAACACTGTAAACATGATACGAAAATTAAAAACACCTCCAAACGTCTCTTTGGCCTTTAATTTATTTATGCAAACAGTTCTGTGTTCCAGATGGTGTACGGGAACACCGAAATTGGTTGCATAAATAAAATAAATGCAAAAGAAAGAGCTACAGGTGTTTTAATTCTCACTTCATAGTGAACAGCCGAAATCCCTGTAACACATACTAAAAGGATGGACATACAAAGCTCCAACACCAACATCTTCCAGAGTATTTATTAGACTCGCCCCGGATGCTAGCTGGTACCAGTCAGAGAACTATACATTAACTTAAACGCTGACAAAATCGCTTAAACCTTTCGGACCAAACCACAAAAAATATTTCTGTACAACACTAGAATCACCATATACCCTCATAACAAACTTCGGGTATCAGCCCACCTGACCCCAGGACAACATTTCCCATCATGTGGACACCCAGAATTTGTCACATACCGTAAATTCGTCAACTGAGCTCCTCAACAAAACACTCATGATCCTAACCGCAAAGTCAATTTGTAACCTCATTTATTAGACCCATCAGACAAGCAGTTCGGTTGATATCTTTTCCACCAGCTTCGCCTGATCTGAACCCAATGGAACATATTTGGGACCCTATCGTGTGCCGGCTCCGCTCCCAGAAATTACTAGCTCTTGATTTACTTGCATATATCCATGGTGCCACATACCTCTGGAAACCTCCTAAAGATTTGTCGAATCCTTGCCACATAGAATCGCTGTTGCGATGCGTTCCAAAGCTGGACGAACAAGATGTTAAGCAGATGTCCATGAAGTCAGGAAATCCTGAGATGCCTTACGTTAAATCAGCAAACGGGTCGATGCCATCTGTCGAGGCACTCTGTGATTTCCTCCTTTCAAATATCACAGGAGAGAGAGAATGGCAGGCATGGGAACAACTAGCCAAGCGATGGAGAAGCAGCTGCAGTTGCCGAACAGAGTATGAGACACTGGTACTGACGGAATACCACTTCGACTCCACACAGAGTATGTGCAAGAACTTCCCGCTCTTCCAGAAGCAATGCAAAAAATGGCTCTGAGCACTATGGGACTTAACAGCTTTAGTCATCAGTCCTCTAGAACTGAGAACTACTTAAATCTAACTAACCTAAGGACATCACACACATCCATGCCCGAGGCAGGATTCGAACCTGCAACCGTAGCACTCGCGCAGTTCCGGACTGTGCGCCTAGAACCGCTAGACCACCGCGGCCGGCGAAGCAATGCACCATCAGTATCTATAGGAGCGTAGGCTTGCTGATGATTAGAAAAATGTACAGGTCATCCTCTGTCATGGACGGTCGTCGAGGCAATATCACAAAGCTAAAGGCCCAAATCTCTGATGTTGATCTGTTGTAGAATTATGAAACACCTTTTCCGCTCACGACATTTATGGAGACCGAAAATCTCCTCTGCGGGAAACAACAGTGATTGTCTGAAACCCAGCTCGATCTGTTCGACCATTACACTCAGGATGCAATATGTACAGGTGCCAAGGTAGATTCAGTGTTCCCTAACTTCCGCGGAAGGCGCTCGGTACAGTTCCGCAATGCAGCCTAATGAGCAAGTAAGGGAATACAAAATATCAGACCAGCTGTGTTACTGAAGTGAAGAGTTTCTAACTAACAGAACAGAGCATGTTATTATGAACGCAGAGATGTCTTCAGACGCAAAAGAGGTGTGACCTAAGGGAGTGTTATTGGACCACTATGTTTCTCAGTATAAATAAATGAGCTAGCAGATATCGTCGTCAGTTCCACGAGGGTGTTCGTGGATGATGCTGTTGTATACACAGAGAGCGCAAAACTAGACACCTGCAGCGAAATCCAGGAAGACCTTCACAGCATCGACACTTCGTGCAGTGGATGGCAATTACCAACATAAATAAATATAACGTATTGCGAATACACAGACAGGATGATACTTTATTGTATGATTACACAGTAGCGGAAGAATTCCTGGAAGTAGTCACTTCCATAAAATAAGGAGCTATCTGAAGTGGAACGACCATGTAAGATTAATCGCGGACTCGGCACGTGCCAGAATAACATTCACTTTAAGAACCGTCAGGAAAAGAAAGTAGCTTCATAAACAATCATCCACACATACAGTCCACCCCGATAGCTGAATGAAGCTACTGGGTAATCATACAATAAAGGATCATCATGTCTGTGTATTGGTTCAAATGGCTCTGAGCACTATGGGACTCACATCTATGGTCATAAGTCCCCTAGAACTTAGAACTACTTAAACCTAACTAACCTAAGGACATCACACAACACCCAGTCATCACGAGGCAGAGAAAATCCCTGACCCCGCCAGGAATCGAACCCGGGAACCCGGGTGCGGCAAGCGAGAACGCTACCGCACTGTCTGTGTATTCGCAATACGTTATATTTATTTATGTTGGTAATTGCCATTCGCTGCACGAAGCGTCGATGCTGTAAAGGTCTTCCTGGATTTCGCTGCAGTTTTCTGGTTTTGCGCTCTCTGTGTATACAACAGCATCATCCACGAACACCCTCATGGAACTGTCGACGATGTCTCAGTGTGTTCGGTCAGAGGGCTGTGTGTTCCCTGCAATAAAAAAAACTGAGTCAAGGATTGAACGATCAACTTGAACGGATGTCTTGTGACGTCCGCCCAGACCAAACGCAACGAACTATATTGAACAAAATGAGAAAAAAAGAAAAAAAAATGAAAAAAATGGTCAGCGTGATGGATTGCCGTCCTAAGGGGCCTGGGTTCGACTCCCGGCTGGGTCGGGCATTTTCTCCTCTCAGGGACTGTGTGTTGTGTGGTCTTCATCATCATTTCATCCTCATCCGGCGCACAGGTCGCCCAATGTAGCGTCTAATGTAATAAGACCTGCACCAGGGCGGCCGGACCTGCCCCGTAAGGGGCCTTCCGGCCAATGACGCTAGACAGTCATTTCCATTTCCACACATACTTGAATATTGCTAGAGAGAATGGGATATGTATCAGATAGGAGCGATAGAGGGGCTGGATAAGACCAAAGAAGAGCAGCAGGTTTCGTTTCAGGTTCGTTAATAAGCGCGAAAGCGTCACAGAGATGCTCAATCAATTCCAGTCGCAGGCGCTGCAACATCGGCGTTCTGTTTCACTTTATCGCGTATTGTTAAAATCCTGAGAGAGTACTTTTCTAGAAGAGTCCATCAATATACTGCATCGAGCGAAGTGGCACAGTTGGTAGCACACTGGACTTGCATTCGGGAGGAATACGGTTCACACCTGAGTCCTGCCATTCTGATGTAGGTTTCCCGTGAGTTCCCTAAATCGCTTCAGGTAAATGCCTGGATGGTTCCCGTGAAAAGGCACGGCCGACTTCCTTCCCCATCCTTCCATAACCTCTGAGACCGATGACCTCGGTGTTTGGTCCCCTCCCCCGAACAACCTACCAATACTGCTCCTTGCTACGTATTCCTCGCGAAAGGTCAATGAAGATGACATTAGAGGGATTCGAGCCTACACGGAGGCTTACTAGCAATCGCTCTTCCCACGAACCACACGCCACTGGAACAGGGAAAGGGGAAGTGATAAGCTTACACGAAGTACCCTCTTCCACACATCGAGGCAATCTATCCACTGTAAAAAACGTTTTGCTTTGCTCCAAGTAGCGATTGAGTCGAGAAATAGGTACATTTTAGCCTACACTCGCAGTCTTTCAGCCCGAGGACGGGAAGCTTTCAGCTTGCCTTCGTTGCAGGTGCTGCCCTGCTCGTTTAGGGTAAGCTGCGACCGGTGGTGGGGTGGTCCTCCGCGCTAAAAATGGGATTCCCATGCAGCACCTGACATACGCGACTGCCGATATGCGTCTGGCACACTATACTGGTACTGATCGCATTACACTGTCGTGTCCCAGGGTTCATCAGCTACCTGGAGCTCAAGCCAGAGCAGCGAGCGGCTCCGGCGATCCAGTTGGAGAGCGGTGTAGGTGGTGCCGCAGAAGAGAACAATTGTCCATAGGCGAGGGAAGAGTGATGAAACTTGAAAAACTTGTGGAAATGGTTGCAAAATTTCCTTACGTCTACGATGTATCCTTCCCACTGTACAAGGACCAAACTATGGAGGATAATGCACGGATAAAAATTGCAGATAAAGAAAAGTAATATATATATATTTTCATTTTATTAACATTATCTACTGACTTAGTTTGGGACAAATAATGCGTATTCCAATAAAGAAAAATAAGTTTATCTCTAGCTTTGTTCCACTTTTCAATCATTTATTATTGTAATAATAATGAGTACAGAAATTGAATATCAGAACCTGATGTATGTTATACAAGTTTAACTCATGAGAATATGCCTACATATATATTCAGTAACGATGTGAACTACGGAGCGTATTGTGTTTTGTTAATTTGATTATCTTGCCAGGGTTATTCCTGTACATGCACGGCTGCTGGAGTATTCTGTAAATGGATCTCACACAGAAAATCCACCAGCATATGCATAATCGCCATTCCTGGCTAATAGTCAAAGATTTTTCAGTAGTTATTGGTTTAATTCTGCTTGATTCAAAATGGGGCTCTTTATTTTCTCTAAAAATGCATCTCTAATAAATTGTGGAAACAGTAGGCTACAATAACCAAATTATCAGTCGTTTATGACGTCAGACTGTTCTACGAATAAAATATGTGGAATATTTTATTTTAAAGAGTGATGGCATTTTCAGAGCTCTTGATGTACGGTAGCTGAAAATATCTTTTCTCTTCAGCACTAGCAGATCAACGAGAGAAAGGTTTCATCATGGTTGTATGTAATCGAAACGGCATGCCTAAAAAACCATGTGGAACTACTACATCCGAATTCGGCAATTTAGTAGGTGAAGGAAACATCTGAACAGTTGCAAATAATTTCCCGATGTTACTTTTGTCATAGATTCCATGGTCACCTTTCTTCCCATACAACCCGACACCAATGACAGTGAATCTGTAGTTCACTTTACCACAGAAAGAAGGGCGGCACAGAAAAAATGTTTGGATGGTAATACAGTGACCCTGTTAGCGCAGAGGAAAACATCCTCATATGTTTACGATGTCCCTCTCGATGTCTTCTTTGATGAAATGGAGGACATCGTTGAACTCCACTGTGTACAACTTGAACTACAACCGAAATTTTTGGTCATTTTACAACAAGTGACTATTGATGAGCTGTTCAGAGCAAACTTCCTCAGTTCTCGTCGGGAAAATCGGCTGTGTTTCAATATTTCCCTCACTTACAGTACCTGTAGCTGAATTTCATCTGCGACATCTGATGTCAGATAAAACTAACTCCACGACTCCATACAGCAGACGCTCTATAGCAGGGGCGGCCAAGATTTAAGCTGGTGTCCAGGCACGAGTGCCAAAGAGCTCAGCCTTGCGGCCAGCAGCTGTGGCCGAGCGGTTCTAGGCGCTTCAGTACGGAACCGCGCTGCTGCTACGGTCGAAGGTTCGAATCCTGCCTCAGGCATGCATGTGTGTGATGTCCTCAGGATAGTTAGTTTTAAGTAGTTCTAAGTCTAGGGGACTGATGACCTCAGATATTAAGTCCAATAGTGCTTAAAACCTTTTCTTTTTCTTTTTTTTTTTTTTTTAAAAAAAAGCCTTGCGTCAATTTCTCCCACCACCACGTGACGCTGTCTGAGCGCAAGAAATCGCACTAAGGGAAAACTGCTAATATATTGCATATAAATGGCAGTGAAGTTGTAATGAATACGACTTGTTTTACTTATTTTACATTCCACATTTCTCAACATTCTCACAAAACAATTTTTCATTGTTATTTATTTTTGGCGCCTTTAAGATGTGATTAAATTTCTAGATTGTTGCAAATTATCGCATATGGAAAGGCACGTGCAATTTCACAGAGTTTGCCACTCATGTTGTCATGTAATCATCATTTATTTAGTTTCACAATATTTCACACAAATATGTCCATCGAAATACTGTATCGCTTTTGCAACCTCATTACGGAGACTTAGAAACTCTTCCTGCGGAAAGCAATGTAAACGGTATGGACACATTTAACATAAAAGATTTGTATATTAAACATAGACATGGTTCGTAGTAGGCGGCAATGTGATTTTTATAAAACCGTGTGGTTACCTAATTTCGACTTCTTGTCACTGTCAAGCACCTGTAAAAGGAAAATGGAAAAGCACTGCATTGTCTGTTTATGACGCCATGTGTAACTAACACTTTACACACGTTGCGTTAGCCGGGCGGGGTGGCCGATGGGTTCTAGGCGCTACAGACTGGAACCGGGAGACCGCTACGGTCGCAGGGTCGAATCCTGCCTCGGGCATGGATGTGTGTGGTGTCCTTAGGTTAGTTAGGTTTAAGTAGTTCTAAGTTCTAGGGGACTGATGATCTCAGCTGTTAAGCCCCATAGTGCTCAGAGCCATTTGCACCAACACCTTGCGTTCAGATAGAACCTTACAGCCTAAAGTGGACCATGTTTACGTTTATTAATCATCTGGAGGTTGTGGATCCCCACAAATACAGAATTTTAAAAAGATTTTTTTTTTAAATCTGGAATTACGTTGCAGGCAAGTCACTTAGATCTGTACATACACAGAGTCATTGACAGTGTCCTGAAAAACCCTTAATCTTTGAAGGTCATAATGACTTCTTCACTTCTTGAAACAGCGCAACGGCGCTTTTTTTTTCTTTTTACGACAGTGTCCCTTCTACAATGAGATTTACTTTTCAAATGCATTAGATCAGAGGGATGTTGCCTTTCAAAGTCTTGCTGTGGGTAGTGTGCAGTTAAGTTTATTTAAAAATCGAAATCTGCGATCCATTCCTGATGTTCGAATTTTCGTTCCGGCACTCTGTTTTCCTTCATAAATTCAACAGCAGTGAGTTTAAAATAAAAAAAATCGTTAACAAACGTACTTTCCAGTAATATATAAAGTCTCCATTCCCTTTCCTCAGTTCCATTGTTGTCACAAATGACAGTACAATAATGCGTGTGACTTTAGAGATTTGGGTATTCGTAGTACCAATTTCTTCACGCGCTCCATGCCTGCAAATTTAGCATAAACTACTTCCTGATGCGCAGAACAATGAATCCCGTCTGTCCACCTCTGCAAATTTTAGCGATTTCAATTCCATCTATATCTTTAAATTCTTTCTGCACGATAGTGTATCGTCGTTTTATAGCAAATTCACGGTACTTGACACTTAGGCAATATGGTAACTCTGACTCCTGTCTTCTGTCATTCCCATTCATTTTTAAAGAATTGTGACGATAGATCGCTAGATTGCTTCTTTTTACGTAATAGTCACGGGAGCTGTGACGTTCTTCCCTAGAATGAACAACTAGTAAAGGGGAAACAGCGCTGACACGACGATTCGGGCGGATTCGGAGAGTTGTGCTGACCGAAAGATGTCGCACCTCTGTGCTAAATGAAATGTGGCGCTCTTCCGGGTACTTCCGAGACAGGCCGGGAGTGGGCAAAAAGCGGCCCACACACGATACACACGTGAAGTCTGGTACGCCATGCCTGGCCCTGCCTTCTAAGAATCGCCAGCTATGCGTCGGTGAATTACGTCGAACCGTGATTTATTTTCAAAGAATATTCTTAAGAATTGATTTTATTTACTAGCGGCTCATCAAGAACATTAACACATTTAATCTCACTATATAAGCATGGAAGTAGTTGCCAGGGCGTAACTGATGAAATCATAACCAAATTCCTTTTAACAAATGGGAATTCTACTGACTTTAATAGGGCTTAAAAGCATTTTTTTTAAAAAGAAACAGATTTAAAACTATAATCAGAAAGCAGCCTCTAAATATCAAAGTTACAATTTATTCAGAGGCAGAAAGAAACAAGTTTTGACTGTATGAGCTTTCGGGCAGAGGACCTTGCCGCTCCCTATTGACACGGCCGTAGTTACGACCGCTTACAACAGCCTCTGAAAGACTGCAGTGGTGCAAATCTGCAACACACCAGATAACTCTAAACTAAGAGTTTTAACAGTTTACGCAAGCACACAAACGATGCACCGCCCTTAGGAGGGATGGAAATGGTACAAAAGACCAAGAATTAAAATATTAACCTTGCCACCGAAGGTGCAACTTGTTTTTACTTCTAAGGAAAGACGTACGATGAAAGGGTGGCAACTTTATATACTAAAATGGTCATTTAAATAAAAGCCCATAAAATGCAATCTTATATAAAATTCTACATGGTTGGCCAAACAATAGTTAAGAAGCTCTACAGTAGACAGATACCGCGTCTCGAGATCATAGGCAATAATATCAAAGTTTCCAAAGATCAAAACATATTTCAAGTGTTAGGTCGTTACAGTCCAAGCAATAAATTCGTTAACACACCAATTCTGACAAAGATGACAAAAGCAGCTACTAACGTACGGTAGATTGATACGGAGATTACCGAACAACCCCAACCGCAGGTTGGTCTGACCCGTCCCTACTCCACAAGGGAAAAACGGACCACCAAATTTATAAATAACCACGTTTCCGCGGGTGGGCAAACGGTGGGACGAACCCAAAGCAAAACGGGTGGTGACCTCACCAAAAAAACCAGTAGAATTCAACAAGAGTAAATCAAACAACATATCACCAATCACTTAACTTCTAATAAACTGCGATTTCTCGAGAAGACCTGGCGCAGCACCTTCAAATCGCTCTCCCGAACCGTCCGCTGCCAGCCGCTTCAACGGACGCTGGAAGGTGCGCTGATCTCCCGTCTCATGGCGTCGCAGCTCGCACCGGTCAGACCGATGTCGTGGATTGACTCCTGCTGCTCTCGTGTCGACGGCGAAGCCACTACCCCTCGCTATACGGCGCGGCCCACTCGGTCACGTGGCGACCTCACATGCGCCGACGCTCAAGACGGACAAGTCATCTTGTGTCTCTGTGCAAGACCGACCAACCGATCGATCCAACCGCCAATGACCATTGCCTGAGCGAACTCGAGCAGACTGGCGGCCTAACACGCAGACTCATATGTGGGAACTAAGCCCCGACCGGGCGACCACTCGCTGAGTTCTCTTACTGGCGGAGCGGAAAGACTCTCATTTTGCCGGCTTTAAAGGTTGATCCGAACGACAGACATACTAGCACTCCGAACGACAGACAGACACTAACTGCCTGACAAATGCGAACGAGTGACAGACTAGCAAGCTGGGGACGAGAGACTGACCCAGACTTACCGACTGGCGAGCTGACAGCGCCCCTTAAATGCACGTGAACAGGCAACCTTTCCCCTTTCCCACTGGAGGGAGACACCAAAGCTGCGATTGCCACTGCGGCGCCACCGTCACAAATGGAGGGCGAGTGCTTCAGGCAACGCGCTGCGGCGAGCTCTTCAAAACAACAGTTTTACCACGGCTCATACGTCAGGTGGGTAACGACAGACGCTTGTCACCTTAAAGACAGGAGACAGAGGTTTCGCTAGTCTGAGGACGCTGGCGGCAATAGAGTCAGCCCTGGGAGGTGCCTGAGTTCCTTTCGGCTCCCCCGCCTGCCCCGCACGCCTCTCACCGTGCAGCCACCGCGGCTCCCCTCACACCCACACACGCACACCCACACAGCTAACAGAGAACAGCGCCTCGGCCCGCACATGTACCTAATTGCAGGCGCGGCGTGCCCGCCGGGCCCAGGGACGGGGACGGGACGCGTCTGTCTGCTGCAGCACCGGCGCCGGCCGTTAATTAACAACAGCCGACCTTCTGCCGCGCCCCGAGCCGCAGCGCTGCCGCCGGCGCCGACGCCGACGCCGACGCGTAGCGCCTGGAGCCGCCACCAGCGTGCCACGAGCCCATCAGCATCCGGCAGGAGCGCGGTTTGCCAAGTAAATTCCTAATACACTACTGGCCATTACAACTGCTACACCAAGGAGAAGTGCAGATGACAAACGGGTATGCATTGGACAAATATACACTCCTGGAAATGGAAAAAAGAACACATTGACACCGGTGTGTCAGACCCACCATACTTGCTCCGGACACTGCGAGAGGGCTGTACAAGCAATGATCACACGCACGGCACAGCGGACACACCAGGAACCGCGGTGTTGGCCGTCGAATGGCGCTAGCTGCGCAGCATTTGTGCACCGCCGCCGTCAGTGTCAGCCAGTTTGCCGTGGCATACGGAGCTCCATCGCAGTCTTTAACACTGGTAGCATGCCGCGACGGCGTGGACGTGAACCGTATGTGCAGTTGACGGACTTTGAGCGAGGGCGTATAGTGGGCATGCGGGAGGCCGGGTGGACGTACCGCCGAATTGCTCAACACGTGGGGCGTGAGGTCTCCACAGTTCATCGATGTTGTCGCCAGTGGTCGGCGGAAGGTGCACGTGCCCGTCGACCTGGGACCGGACCGCAGCGACGCACGGATGCACGCCAAGACCGTAGGATCCTACGCAGTGCCGTAGGGGACCGCACCGCCACTTCCCAGCAAATTAGGGACACTGTTGCTCCTGGGGTATCGGCGAGGACCATTCGCAACCGTCTCCATGAAGCTGGGCTACGGTCCCGCACACCGTTAGGCCGTCTTCCGCTCACGCCCCAACATCGTGCAGCCCGCCTCCAGTAGTGTCGCGACAGGCGTGAATGGAGGGACGAATGGAGACGTGTCGTCTTCAGCGCTGAGAGTCGCTTCTGCCTTGGTGCCAATGATGGTCGTATGCGTGTTTGGCGCAGTGCAGGTGAGCGCCACAAACAGGACTGCATACGACCGAGGCACACAGGGCCAACACCCGGCATCATGGTGTGGGGAGCGATCTCCTACACTGGCCGTACACCACTGGTGATCGTCGAGGGGACACTGAATAGTGCACGGTACATCCAAACCGTCATCGAACCCATCGTTCTACCATTCCTAGACCGGCAAGGGAACTTGCTGTTCCAACAGGACAATGCACGTCCGCATGTATCCCGTGCCACCCAACGTGCTCTAGAAGGTGTAAGTCAACTACCCTGGCCAGCAAGATCTCCGGATCTGTCCCCCATTGAGCATGTTTGGGACTGGATGAAGCGTCGTCTCACGCGGTCTGCACGTCCGGCACGAACGCTGGTCCAACTGAGGCGCCAGGTGGAAATGGCATGGCAAGCCGTTCCACAGGACTACATCCAGCATCTCTACGATCGTCTCCATGGGAGAATAGCAGCCTGCATTGCTGCGAAAGGTGGATATACACTGTACTAGTGCCGACATTGTGCATGCTCTGTTGCCTGTGTCTATGTGCCTGTGGTTCTGTCAGTGTGATCATGTGATGTATCTGACCCCAGGAATGTGTCAATAAAGTTTCCCCTTCCTGGGACAATGAATTCACGGTGTTCTTATTTCAATTTCCAGGAGTGTATTATACTAGAACTGACATGTGATCACATTTTTACGCATTTTTGGTTCATAGATCCTGACAAATCAGTACCCAGAACAACCAGCTCTGGCCGTAATAACGGCCTTCATACGCCTGGGCATTCAGTCAAATAGCTTGGATGGCGTGTACAAGTACAGCTGCCCATGCAGCTTCAACACGATACCACAGTCCATCAAGAGTAGTGACTGGCGTAGTGTGACGAGCCAGTTGCTCAGCCACCATTAACCAGACGTTTTTAGTTGGGGAGAGATCTGGAGAACGTGCTGGCCAGGGCAGCAGTCGAACTTTTTCTGTATCCAGAAAGGCCCGTACAGGACCTGCAACATTCGGTTGTGAATTATCCTGCTGAAAAGTAGGGTTTCGCAGGGATCGAATGAATGGTAGAGCCACGGGTCGTAACACATCTGAAATGTAACATCCACTGTTCAAAGTGCCGTCAAAGTAAACAAGAGGTGACTAATGGCACTCCATACCATCACGCCGGCTGGTACGCCAGTATGGCGATGATGAATATGTGGTGTCACAGCCAGACACCACACTTGCTAGGTGGTAGCTTAAATCGGCCGCGGTCCATTTAGTACATGTCGGACCCGCGTGTCGCCACTGTGTGATCGCAGACCGAGCGCCACCACAAGGCAGGTCTCGAGATACGGACGAGCACTCGAGCCCAGTTGTACGGACGACATTGCTAGCGACTATACGGACGAAGCCTTTCCTCTCATTTGCCGAGAGACAGTTAGAATAGCCTTCTGCTAAGTCCATGGCTACTACCTAGCAAGGCGCCAATTGTAACAGTGCATGTATCTTACGAGTCTCATTTGTATAGTCAAGAGAGATGTATCACAAGGAGTGATTAAAAGTTAAGTATATTCCAAAGCTACGTACTTTCTTTATAGCAGTCATAACGTATCCTGTTCCAGACTTGACGCCAGTGGGCGTGTGTGTACGCGTGCCTTTCGGCTCCCTTCTCAGTGTGGCGTAGCTAGCTTGTTACGCCACAACAGAATACACGCTTCCAATGTGCGTTCACTCCGAAGTCGCCAAACATAATGATGCTATAAACAGAATCTGGATTCATCCGAAAAAATGACGTTTTGCCATTCGGGCACCCAGGTTCGTCGTTGACTACACTATCGCAGGCGCTCGTGTCTGTGATGCAGCGTCAAAGGTAACCGCAGCCATGGTCTCCGAGCTGATAGTCCATGCTGCTGCAAACGTCGTCGAACTGTTGGTGCAGATGGTCGTCTTGCAAACGTCCCCATCTGTTGACTCAGGTATCGAGACGTGGCTGCACGATCCTTTACAGCCATGCGGATAAGATGCCAGTCATCTCGACTGCTAGTGATACTAGGCCGTTGGCATCCAGCACGGCGTTCCTCATTACACTTCTAAACCCACCGATTCCATATTCTCATCACAGTCATAGGATCTCGACCAACGCGAGCAGCAATGTCGCGATACGATAAACAACAATCGCGATAGGCTACAATCCGACCTTTACACGAGGCATCACAACAACGTTTCACCGGGAAACGCCGGTCAACTGCTGTTTGTGTATGATAAATCGGTTGGAAACTTTCCTCATGTCAGCTCGTTGTAGATGTCGCCACCGGCGCCAACCTTCTGTGAATGCTCTGGAAAGCTAATTGTTTTTATATCACAGCATCGACTTCCTGTCGGTTAAATTTCACGCCTGTAGCACGTCATCTTCGTGGTGTAGCAATTTTAATGGCCAGTAGTTTAATACTACTTTGTTGGCGAGTGTAACACACAGGGCTTGGGCAAAAGTACGAAACACCCCCTGAAATGCGTGCCTGTTCGTAAATGGAAATGCTAGCCAAGTCTGAAGGACTGACTTATAACATAAAAAAGTGAGAACGAAATTCGGTGAAATTAAAAGCAAAGGTGCAATGGGAGTACCACTGTTAAATGCAGAGGAAAGAGTGCATAGGCGGAATGAGTACATTGAAGGCCTTTGTGATGGGGAGTCATGTGATACGAGAACAAACAGGAGTCGATATAGAACAGATTGGGATGCAGTATTAGAATTACAATTCGAAACAGCTCTGGAGGACCTAAGATCGAATGAGGTCGAAGGAGTAATTAACATTCCATCAGAATTTCTAAAACCGCTGTGCAAAAATTACAACAAAACGACTGTTCGGGCCGGTGTGTAGAATGTATGAGTCTCGCGAAATATCATCTGATTTTATGTAAAACCAACACGATGCCTAAGATTGCAATAGCCGACAGCTGCGAAAATTATCGTATAATTATCTTAACAGGTCATGAATCGATGTTGCTGACAAGAATAATATATCGAAACAGACAAGTGAGGTCGTGTTAGATGGGGATCAGTATGGCGTTGGAAAAGTTGAGGATCCACAGAGGCGATTCTGACGTTCCGATTGCTAATAGAAGCAATACCAAAGAGAGAGCAAGACACATTCGTAGATTATGCTGATATGGAAAAAGCGTTCGCAATATCAAACTGTGCAAGATATTCCAAATTCTTTGAAAAACAGACGTAAGCTACAGGGAAAGACGGGTAATATGCACTATATACTAGACCTGACGAGGCTTCCCCCGTGACAAGACTTGCCGTAAGGCCGAACACAAAGTTTAACAAGACCCGAGAGGTAAAAGTAAGAGTGCAAGAGCAACATCGAACTGCTCGCATTACAAAGGGTGTAAGATAATGATGTTCGGTATGTACATCGAAGAAGCAACGATGAAATAGAAGAAAGGTTCAGGAGTGCGATTAAATTTCAAGGTGAAAGGATATCAGTGATACGATTCACTGATGACCTTGTTACCCTGCGGGAAAGCGAAGAAGAACTACATGATCTACTGAATGAAATGAACAGTCTAATGAGTGCAAAATAAGGATTGAGAGTAAATCGAAGAAAGGTGAAAGTAATGAGAAGTAGCAGAAATGAGAACAGCGAGAAACTTAACATGAGGCTGGGTGATACGAAATAGATGAAGTGTAGGAACTCTGCTACCTAGGCGGAAAAATAACCCATGTCGGACAGAGCAAAGAGGACATAAAAAGCAGACTAGCATTGCCAGAAACATAAGCCTTAATTACAGGAAGAAATTTGTGAGAATTTACGTTGGGACAACAGCATTGTATGGTAGTGGACCATGCACTGTGGGAGACCAGCAAACAAGAGAATCAAAGCATTTCAGCTGAGGTGCTTCAGAAGAATGTTGAAAATTAGGTGGCCTGATAAGATAAGGAATGAGGAAGTTCTGCGGAGAATCGACGAGGAAAGGAATATGTGGGAAACACTGACAAGAAAAAGGTACAAGATTGTAGGACATCTGTTAACACATCACTGAATAGCTTCCGTGGTACTAGAAGGAGATCGAGGAAAAGAGAGAGTGGAATAGATCCAGCAAATAACTGATGACGATGGCTGCAAGTGCTAGTCTGTGACGAAGAGGGTTGCGCAGGGAGGATAGGATGTTGTAGACATTCGTAAGCGTAGACTACGCCCGTTTTCTTAGTAACTTCGGCCAGTTAAGGTCATATCCGCGTTATCTCCGGATTCGGTGTGCTGCATACCTGTCGGGCATTACCTCATAACGATAGCTGTCTTTGCGTATGTGATCAGTGTCTCACTAGATTCCTCTAATAGCCAGAAGCGGTGAATCGTATAGCAACGGAATAGGGATATAGAAAGCACGGGGTATCCTAGAGAACATTTTTGTTCTTCATAGTTATTTGGTGTAAGTTGCATAAATGCAAGCAGTATTTACAGCAAAATTGAAACTGTCAATATTGAATGCAGGGTTTACTCGAAAAGTGTTGATCTGTAACATGAAAATGATGGATGTTGTAATAAAAATAAAGAAAACGATACAAATTTATCATATGACTCTGGAAAACTCAATTTCATCAACCAAAAGGTAAAATAAATAAAATCCTAAAACAAAAATACGTCAAACATCGCTTCAAGACCTTGTCGAACTTACACAAGTAGGTTTCTCTTATTCATTGACAACTTTCTCATTGAGCAATAATAACAGGAAACTCTTGCCCTTGATCGTGATGGAGAACATTCTGTTGAGCAGAAAATAACAACACTAATTTTATATATATTTTTATGTTTGTGCATTTAAACTATACTTGCATCAAAGTAATCGCTTTGATTACCATAAAACCGAAGAAGTTACACTACCAATTAATTTTCGTTACTTATAAAATGCAATTTTATTCTGTATGGCTACAAAATTCAGGACTAACACAGAATGAGGTGAGGTTCTAATTATGTGAAAAACAAACAAGCAAACAAACAAAAAAACGAAGGGAAGTCAACGATTCCCACTCTCTCTCACACAATGATTTATGATTCTTTTCCTACCAAAGCTACTAATACTAATGGTAATGCCGCCACATACTGCGTCATTTGCGTAGTGTACCAGAACTACCGAACCGTAGTTTTGGTAGAGCGCAATTCTAGTTGCATGCGTCAGCCGTGATAAGAACATTGTTATGTGTAGTCGAAGCTAACTGGAGTCGAACGTCGGTATATAGTTGGTACCGTATGGTGGGTGGCTCCGTAACAAAAGATTTGGTGTTTTAAGAGGTACCGCATCGAAAATTGATACGGCTTACACACAGAACGGAATAACATCAGCCAAGAAGTCACATCGCGAATGAAAGTGAGTGTTGAGTGACGGTGACAGTCGGTCGATGATGATGATTGTGCCGAAATATATGGGGCGACACCGTAGATTTGAATGTCGCACTCCCTCTAGAGTCAGCCAGTTATACTAACTCACTAACATTTGATGCTCAAACACTGAACGCTGGCTAAAGCCGGAGATAAGTTCAGCAGAAATTTTTACGAAGAACCTAATGGCGTTCCGAGAGGACAGGCTAAACACGGTTGACGGAGGCGCTTGTGTTGCTATCAGAAGTAGTTTATTTTGTCGCGAAATGATGTAGAAAGTTCCTGTGAATTAGTATGGGCAGAGGTCATTGTTGGCAACCTGAATAAATTAATAAGTGGATCCTTTTACCGACCTTCAGCTGATACAATTACTGAAAGGTTAAAAGAAAACTTGGGTTTGATTTCAAACACGTACCCGATTCAAACGATTATAGTTGGTGGTGACTTTAATTTACCCTCGATATGTTGGCGAAAATACATATTTAATTCCGGAGGTAAGCATAAAACATCATCCGAAATTGTGATAAATGCCTTCTCTGAAAGTTATTTCGAGTAGTTAGTTCATGAGCCCACGCGAATAGTAAACGGTTATGAAAACACACTCGACCTCTTAGCAACAAATAATCCTGAGTTAATAACAAACTTCAAAACGAATACAGGGATTAGTGAACACTGAGGTGTCGTAGCGAGACTGAATATTGTAACCCACATATTCTCCAAAAATAAACGAAAAATACACCTATTCAAAAAAGCAGATAAAAATTCACTTGACGCCTTCCTGAGAGACACTCTCCATTCCTTCAAAATTAATAATATAAGTGTAGACCAGACTTGGCTTAAATTCAAAGAAAAAGTATCGGTAGCAGTTGAAAGACTTGTACCAAAGATATTAATACACGACGGAGAAAATCCAAAGAGATGGTCGTATGTGAAGTATGCTAGCGTCAAGATACAATAAATGGCTTCTCGGCGCGATAGCAATGGAGATACCATCGAAGACAGTGCTACTAAAAACAGCTTTCCGAAGTGTCTTCACAAAAGAAGACGAAGTAAATATTCCAGAACTCGAATCAAGAACAGCTACCAACATGAGTAGCATAGTAGTAAATGTCCTCGGAGTAGTGAAGCAACTTAAATCACTTAATAAAAGCAAGTCTTCTGGTCCAGACAATATCAATTAGGTTGCTATCAGTGTATGCTGTTGCAATAGATCCATACTTAACAATCATATACAATCGTTTGCTCGAGGAAAGATCCATACCCAAAGACTAAAGAGTTGCTCAGGTCACAACACCAATATTCAAGAAAGGTAGTAGGATCAAATGATTAAATTACAGGCTCATAACAATAACGTCGATATGCAGCAGGATTCTGGAACATATATTGTGTTCGAACGTTATGAATTACCTCGAAGAAAACGATCTCTTCACACACAGTCAACACGGATTTATAAAACATCGTTCTTGTGAAACACAAGTAGCTCTGATTTTGTATTACTGGATTTCCGGAAGGCTTTTGACACTGTACAACACAAGCGACTTGTAGTGAAATTGCGTGCTTATGGAATATCGTCTCAGTTATGTGACGGGATTGGTGATATCCTGTCAGTGAGGTCACAGTTCGTAGTAACTTACAGAAAGTCATCGAGTAAAACCGAAGTGATTTATGTCGTTCCCCAAGGTAGTGTAATAGGCCGTTTGCTGTTCTTTATCATATAAACTATTTGGAAGACAGTTTGAGCAGCCGTCTTACGTACTTTGCAGATTACGCTGTCTTTTATCGACTAATAAACTCACCAGAACATCAAAACAAATTGCAAAACGATTTAGAAAAGATATCTGTATGGTGTGAAAATTGGCAGTTGACTCTGAATAACGAAAAGTGTGAGGTCATCAACATGAGTACTAATAGGATTTAGTCAACGGTTACACGATAAATCAGTCAAATCTGAAGGCCGTAAATTCAACTAGATACCTAAGAAACGCAATTACGAACAACTTAAATTGGAAAGAACACACAGAAAATATTGTGGGGAAGGCTAACCGCCGGCCGGTGTGGCCGTGCGGTTCTAGGCGTTTCAGTCTGGAACAGCGTGACCGCTACGGTCGCAGGTTCGAATCCTGCCTCGGGCATGGATGTGTGTGATGTCCTTAGGTTCGTTAGGTTTAAGTAGTTCTAAGTTCTAGGGGACTGATGACTACAGCTGTTAAGTCCCATAGTGCTCAGAGCCATTTGAACCATTTGAAGGCTAACCAAAGACTGCGTTTTATTGGCAGGACACTTAGAAAATGTAACAGATCTACTAAGGAGACTGCCTGCACTACGGTTGTCCAACCTCTTTTAGAACACTGCTGTGCGGTGTGGGATTCTTACCAGATAGGATTGACGGATGTAATATTTACGGATTTATTTATTCAGAAAATACGACATTATTGTGTGTGAAAACTGAGTGAACATTCTCATCATATTAATTAAAAAGGACTTCATCGTTACTAAAAAAATAAATAATTTTTGTCAGTGACATAATTTAATATTCTGTGAAAACCTGTATCTCAGAAAATACCTATGGAAAAATAATGAAAATCTCCATTTCTGTTATCTATGATTCTTCTAGAATAATCCTTGTACGAACTGTTGTAATGACAGGATGTGATTGATGTCTTGTAGCGCTGCAGTCGATAGAAAAAGGTATTTTTTGCTAATTTAATATTTGAAAAATAGAGTTTCTGTGTAATTGAAAATCAACTACTTGTTGCAGTTTTATTTCATTGTGATTCGCGCCATATTTCCCATAGTTCATTTTATCCTATCAATCTGCAGGAGTGCATGCGTTTTATATGCCCGTAGAACTTCAGTCTTCGTTTCCGTTTGATATTACAGAGGGGTAACTGTTCTGACAAATTTCTTCGCACATTGCTCCTGATCTTACGCTTATCATCTGTTCCTCCTGGCTTCTAATACGAGGGTCGTTCAATAAGTAATTTCCCACATTTTTTTCTCGGAACATATTTATTGTTAAGAGTCAGAATTTGGTGACATAATACATCAATATGTCTTGTCAATATCCTATTTCTCTCAGTAGTCTCCATCACCTGCTATGGACGCACGCCATCGTTGTGGAAGAGCACGTATTTCCTGATAGTAAAAGCTCTGGACATATGTACACGTAGTCATTTTTGGACTGTCATAGTCAAAGTGTGTACCCCGTAAAGAATTTTTAAACTGCGCAAAGAGGTATCAGTCAGATGGTGTTAGATCTGGTCTGTAGGGTGGATGAGGCAATGATGTCCAACCCAATTTGCTGAAGTGTTCCCAGGTTCTCAGTCTTGTATGTGGGCACGCATTAACGTGTTGGAGAAAAATTTCTGATGGAATTTTGTCCCATCGAACACGTCGGAAACGGTTCTTGAGTTTATTCAGAGTCTTCAGGTATGCCTCTGAGTTGATGTTCGACCCTCTTCGCATCACATCCACGAGAATGACACCATCACAATGGCAGAAGACTGTCACTACGACTTTTCCGGCAGAGGGTGTTGTCTTGAATTTCTTCTTTTGTGGTGAATGAGGATGATGCGTGAAGTGGTGCACACAGCTTTTGTCCCCCACAACGATCCACTCCATAGCAGAAAGGCCTCACCATCGCTCTCAAATCACTCCAACAGTTCAGATAAAATGGCCTTTCTTTCAATCTTATGGTCCGCTGTAGGCATTTGTGGAACAAATGGTGAGGACCTATTCGAATGTCTCGATTATTGCAGACGCACTTCCAATGCTGACCGACACCTTTAGAGCCAATTGTCGAGCTGTGATGTGGAGATCGGCACGAATAATGGCATCCGCGCGATTCAGCATGTCTGGAACAGTGGGTGACAGGACGTTCTGAGCGTGGCTGATCATGCAGCACTGTTTCTGCATTTTCTGAGGCTGTAACTTTCTTTACCCAACGCCCAACTGTACTCCTATCAACTGCAGCATCGCCATACACTGCACAAAAACGTTTATGTATATTCACCACAGTTTCTTTTTCTGCACACAAAAATTCAGTAACAGCACGATGCTTGTAGCGTGAGTCGGATGTAGACGACATTTTGACGCTGTACTACGGCTCTGCCATCTACCACAACGATTCTAAACTACACCGGGGCACAAAAAAATATCAAATGTGAAGCAGAAACAAGGATATTTGTCTATGTATTTTAATGGCTTTTTTTTAAATGTGGGGCTTTACTTGTTGAACGGTTCTCATATATTTCTAATTAATGCTCTCTATCTCCAGTTCTTCAAAAGTAAAGTCGTTTTGTATGGTTTCCCATAGGGGCAGCTTCATCCGCCTAATTGGAAAGATTTTTCGTAAGCTTCGCAGACATTGACACTTTCTCTTCGCGAAGTGTGAGAGTCGTGTGTGAAGTGTATCTGATTGTGACGAGTGTGTGCCTAGCTAGTGTGCTGTCGTGTTTGTGTTGTCAGATGATGTGAGGAGGGAGAGCGTGGAAATCGATGCCGGTATGCAGCCTACACCTCTCGAATGGCACCAAGGGAGCCGCCGATTTGAACCTTCCCACCCGACGGCCATCAACAGTGTCACTTGCCTTTAGTCCGTCAGACACTGAGATAATGTTTGGAATTTAATCCAGGACGGTGGCACGAAGTCTGATGATCAGGAACATAGCACCACCAGCCCTCCTCCCCTTTGCCAGAAAGGGAACGGAAAAATTTCCAACAGCACGTAACGTACCCGGATGGTCACCCAACAAAATACCGCCCATGTCCGCCCTTGCTTAACTTCAGCGATCTGATGGCAACTAATGTGCTCTGTTTTTTTTTTAAGTTGCCATCAGTGAGTTTCGAACTCGCGACCTATAGCACCATGATCTGACGCTCTACAAACTCACTTACTATTTTTTTAATCTCATTTTGTTCGTTGCATTTGTTCGGGGCGGACGTCCCAAGACACCCATTCGAGTCCATCGTTGAGCCGTTCATCCAGTTTTTTTTTTTTTTTAAAAAAAGAAAAGAGGACGAATAAACCTCTGACCAAACACGCTGAGCTACTGCACCGGCGTGTGTTCAAGGAGGCAAAGCCGCTGGCATACTCCACTGTGTTGAGTAGGACTTTGCGATCTTGTGTGCACGACTCTGCAGCATAAAGTGCCACTGTGTAGTTACGGATTTTGTCATTCCTGCTAATATTGTCTTATTAAACAGTTCAATGATAGCCTTGTATCCTGTTTCCAATTTAAAAATGCGAGACTTAGTTTTCTCTATTTCTGTGATGTTTTGCGGTTCAACGGCAATGAAGGCGGAGATGAAAATCACCGGCACAGCAGAACGGGCGGAAGAGGTAGCCCTGCTTTTTCAGGGATCAAACGAAGGCTGAACATACGTAAATACACTGTCGTCGGTGCTGGTATTGAGCCGCTAGTGGTCAGCGCCTGATCGTCTAGTGCTGCGGCTACCTTATACTTTACAGCTGACCACTGTAGTATTTAGTGACGTAGGCACTTACTCATATACATCTAACTTTGCGTGGTGATGTACGTAATTTTTTTAAATTAACAAAATTGGTAATATGAAGTTATATTTACAATGCAAATGTATATCTCTTAACTTCTGCTTCTTCTAAGCTTACTTCACGCGACATATTTGCCTCCTTTCAAGGTTGAGGCCCATCGTTTCCAGGTCGTTCATTGTAGTGCGAGAGCTCAAGTTCGAGTCATCGTTTCCCAACCTGTGGTTTCGTGAACCCCTTGGAGCTTAGCAACATATTTCAAAGGGTTGGCAAAAAAAATTTCTGATAATAGTGTGTTTTCGAGGTTAGATCTATTACTGTTCCCTTACTTTTATTATTATTTTAAAATTACGTTAACTGTAACACCTCTAGTTACGTATGTATAACATCAGGAATTTATCACATTATTACCACAAAATTAACGCTTACCACGAATGACTGATTTACAGTTATGTAACAACGTTAGGAATGCATTTGATTCGCTACAATGGAAATTTAGTCTGCCAGCTTCTTTGTGTTCTAACTACTAATGAGCGTACCGCGACCCCACAAAGGATCGGTTTTACGGCAATCAGAACATTGATTTTCAGCAATAGCCTATTTCTCCTTTCCTTGTCGCAAATGCAGTAAGTTGGCAGTTGAGTATCAGAATCGTCTCTGTTCATATTAAATGTATAACTGGTTGAAAAGTGGAAGTTTGAAAGCGAAACAGGGTTTAGCAAAGTCGCCAGTTAGTGTTTTGTCAACAGATCATTCATCTTCTAGTCACGCGTGTCAGTCCGACAAAAGTGAAACGTATGTAAGGAAAAGAAAGTACAGTCATATTACATTAAATTTGGATTTTCATATCTAGGTGGCAAGAACTGTTCAAGACCGCGGTGTGTTGTTTTTGGCCACATTCTCACTTCAGACTGAACCTTCCCTACTTAAACGCCATTTGCGAACTCAACATCCATCCACGTAAACAAATTTGCTTATTTTTTTACACGAAAAACTAAGAAGTGGAAAAACGATGTAACTACTTCTGCATCCACTGGAAACAATGACAATGATAATGTTCTTGCAGTGTGCTATCGTACTAGTTGCAGAATTGCTCAAACTTCAAAACCCCATTCAAAAGCTGAAGATTGATCACGACCACGTATATGTGACGTTGCACAGTGCATGCTTGAATAATCTTTCACAAAAATGTCAATATGTTACCATTCTCCGACAACACGATCAACCGCCGGATTAAAGACGTGTCAAATTATGTCGAAGTCGAAATTGCAGTTCAACTTGATGAATCGAATGATGTCAAATTAGCCATTATATTGCTTTACCTTCTTTATATTAATGGCGAGTCTGTAGAAGAGGAGATACTATTCTGCAAACCCTTAAAAGAGAGACGCACGGGAAGAGAAATTTTTAACTCATGAATACTTTTGCAAAAATTAAATAGTCAGCCGCGCTGTGTAGGCAAGTGTTCAGATAGTGCGAAATCTGACAGAGCATTATGGTGGGTATGTTGCCAAAGTAAAATCGGTAGTGCCGAGCGGTTCTTGGACATTCAGCTGCATTCATTGACAGGCTATTGTTTCCAAACGCATGCCCGATGGATAGAAATCTGTGCTGGACGGTGCAGTGAAAATTATTAATGTTATTAATGCTCACACTACAAATTCCCACTTCTTTGCAGTGCTTTGTGGGGAAATGGAAAGCATTTGTTAGTGTTTATTGTTCCACTCTGAAGTAGGGTGGCTACCTCGAGGTAAAACTGTATCCAGACTGTAACAACTTAAGGGTGAAATTCATGTTTTCCTCACCAGCCGTCCCTTTCACAAAGCAAATTGTATGGAAGATGAAATCTGACTTCAGACGTTAGCTTATGTGACAGATATTTCTCAAAAATTAACAGTTTAATCTTCTCTCTTCTAGGGTGAAATATAAAACTTTATACTGTGCAAGCCAGTGTCGAATCATTCATTTAAAAAACCTAATTTTAGGGAAATGTGTTTCAACAGGCATCAAAGCGAGTACTTTGATACCCTTGACGGGTTCCTGGTATAAAATCATCTTTCTTTGGACGAAAATGTCAAGAACATGGTCAAAGAACATGTCCAACAATAACAACTGGATTCGCAATCCTTTGTAGCAGTCAACCATTTTAGAAGCTGGAAAATAGCAGCTTCTTAAAATTTCCACTGATTTCCGTTACAGAAAAGTTAAAACCTTTGTCATTAGTTGGTTTTTGGTAAGGTTTCACGAAATTCCCAGATTTAGCGAATAAAACAATAACGTCTTTATTACCCTTTTCATCCACATATTTGTGCGAAAAGTCATTTTCTTCATACGCCTATTTAAAAACAATTACAGAAACCGACTTAGTGCTGAAAGAAATTTGAGACTTTTTTAATTTCTGTTGTTCCTGACTTCAAACCTCTGTGCCGTGGAAAGCAGGCGTAACCTTCTCACTGAAATCCAAGGAAGAGGTGATTAATTAAATGAAAACTTGTGATTATTATTGCAACTAGGCCTACACGCTGTGTAACTGTTACGCCGTAACTAGAGTAACTTTAGATTTTAACCATTATGAATTAAGTTTTAATTTAAGTTAATTAAACCTTTTACTTGGAATAAAAGTTTATGCATTTCTACTGAATATGATTCATCCAACTCAGATCGCTGTAGAAGGCAGATGGTATTACACAATACGTCTTGTGTACAAAGTTTTTGTCATTTTATTACGAAAATTTTATGTTTTGTGAAACTGTGCGCTTAGTATTTGGGCTGAGTGCACTTTCAAAAATGTCAACAAATTTAACTGAACTGTATTCAAGCTGTCCCGTTCGCTTTTTTTCAGAAACTTTTGAATGGCTATCAGGAGTATCAAAATACTGTTTTCAGACATTTTAGAGGTCACCTATACTTCCACAGATTAAAGGAACGTTCCGGTGTGTGTTTTGCTCCTGTGTTTAGAACGCCTATTTATTTGTTGCGCTCTTGTCCCTCGATCGACTACTGCGATGCGGCAGTAGGCTGACATCGATTAACTATAGTCTGTAACTTGACAATGGAAAGAATATTGTCATTGATAAATAACTCGAAGATCTTTTGCTTGATTTTCAAAATTATCGTTCAACTACGTCTCCAACAAAACGCGAAGCTGCACTAAGATTATTTGAAACATACAATGTCTTTAAGGACAAACTTTGAAAAGAAAATTTAGATTAACACCTCGGCATTATACTGTTTACGTACAATTAATACTCTATTACAGCATGTTAATGAAAAGTGTCGGAACCGGAAATCACAAAAATGTGTGTTTACGTTGTCTCGGAAACAGTTCATATTTCTTCGTTTCCAGTTATCAAATTGTTCTCGTTGCTTTCAAACTATGCTGCACAGACAATGCTTATCCTGTTCTACGTCATTAAAACAAGGAACATTTGGAGTATGAAAAACGGAAAAGCCTTTTCGAGAATATCGGTTGATTCGTTTTTAGAACAGTCAATAACTGCGAAGCAGCTACCAAACCAGCCGGAATCATTCACCTAACGAATTCTGTGTATGCAAGGCAACGTTAGGTAGTAAATAATAGTGCCCGAGCTCGAATAATATCGCATGTGCTAAAGAGCACTAAAATCGCCAAAAATCAGATTATTACCTCGGAAATTAAAAATTATTGCATTCGAAAATGTCACCATCAATTTGAGAAATTCGTATGAACTTCGGAACAATATATGAATTCTTTCGACGATTCTATATACGTATTTAACTGGAATTACTTCCCTAGGAACTGCTGCTGACTTTCGGCTCAATGTTGATACTCTTTGCGCGATAAATTCATTTCTGATGCGAGGGAAGTGTCTATACAGTTTTCAGAACCAATAAAAAAGGAATCAGTCTTGACATTCAGCACTGTCAAGAAAATGAAATAAGCTTTACTCGGTGGCAAGATCAAAGAACTGAGGCTACCACGAGATTTACTTGGGTGGCTTTCAGCGGTATCTTAAAAAAATATATACTGGAAAAGTGTTCTGTTATCAGATAACTCCTTTGCCGCTATTACTTTGTCGCTGGAGGGAACCACAAATAAAATCGAAAATCAGCACTGATGCGAGATCCTGCAAAAGGAATTGAAAGCACTGAACTGGAATGTGCAGATGCTCTATTTAATCACTGATGGAGTCTTTTTACTGCACACCTTAAGAGAAATGTCGCGAACATAAGGAGATCTGTCGATGGAAATTTATCACATTTCGTGTAAAAGTTATTATGCAAGGATCGATTTAATATTTGACATATGTTTCTGTCCATTTATCAAGGACATCCAAAACTGAGTACTCGAAAGTTTAACAACAGTAAATTTATGCATCTCAGTATCACACCACAAAAAGTTAGAGTTATGGATTTAGCAAAATAATTCAAAAAATATAATATCTAGAGAAGCTCTGGTGAAATTTTTAACTAACAGTTGGTCACAGCAAACATGGCACACATAGTCGCGAAGAAAACCATCCATATTGAAAACAACAATGTCAAGGAAACAAGTAATGAAGATCTAACCTGACAAGAAAACGAAGAGGCGGATACTAAGAGTGTTTACCATGTTGTCAAATTAATCAACAATCAGTCTGACACTGATATTTTAATCATAATGATTGGGAACATGGAATTTGTAAAACGTTTCGTGAAGATTTGGATGGATGTTCGTAGCTACCTCCGCTGCATTGATGTGTCGCTTCTGTATGAAACAATGGGGTCATATCTAACAAATTCGTTACCTGCTTTTCATGCTGTGAGTGGTTGCGATTACTATCCTGCATTCAACCAATTAAAAAAAGCCCACTGACAATGCTGAAAAATTCTACACGCCACCAAAATATTTTCACAGATTTAGGCAGATATACTTCTGACGCCGGGAATCTATTGAATGTCTTAAAAGAATTCATTGGAGATTACACAACTAAAAATATTAATGTTGTCGATTGGGCTACGTTACACATTTTTCCAAAGGCATATAAAATGAAAAGTGAACATTTTTCCACAACTTTTAATCTGGATGTATCTAAGTAAGACGCTAGCAGTCTAGCACCAGGCAAAGCAGAGTTTGAAACGTTTGTTGAGAATAAAACATATTGAGCAAATATGGAGCACAGCTCGTACGGACTGGTTGACAATGAGGGAACTACAAGTCTTCGTGGTTGTTTGGTAGCCTGTTACCAGACTGTAAAGTTTTTAAAGAGAAATTACAGTTTTGACTAATTATAGTTGTTTTCTTGGAGAAGAAATTGAAGATCTTGGTAATGACATGTAGAATAATTTAAATGATGACGATAATGATGGTGAGCCTGACAGAGATTGAAAACGTTTACATTTTTTCACTTTAAATAACCTGTGTTTTTCTAATTTTATGCCGGTTTCCTAATATGCAATTTGTTTAAAAAGTCCTTCAACTTCAGTACGAGCTTTCCAAGTAAGCTTTTCATTAATCATCTGAGAATTTGTGTGCAGCTTGTCCACTTGCAACATAGATTAGATTAACACTTGATCCATAGATGACGAATACGACGCTTTGCAATGGTGATGATGTCTGGTTTGTGGGGCGCTCAACTGCCCGGTCGTCAGCGCCCGTACAAAGTACTAATTCTTCCAATGTTTTACATGGTGCAATCTAGCCACTGTTACGAAGGATGATGATGATGATGAAATGATGAGGACAACACAAACGCCCAGTCCCCGGACAGAGAAAATCCCCATTCCGGCCGGTAATCGACCCCGTGATCCAGAGTCACACTTCGCAATGATGCGGAACGTGTCAGTTTGATAAAAATGTTTCTTTTTTTTTTTAGTTATAAGATTACTGATGTAGATCTAAAAATTAATTCAGAAATTATTTTAATTTGTTTTTAAATATTGGTTGGTTATCTGTTTCTGGTAAGTGACCAAAGATTTTTGTAGCGTCGTAATTCACCCCTTTCTTTGCCAAAATTAGATTTAACCCAAAATAATGAAAATCATCCTTTCTCCTAGTGTTGGTCCTATGCACACTGCTATTGCTTTGGAAATGAGATGAATTATTTATTCTGCGAAGCTCCTGGAAATCCCTAGTTCCCTAAATAATTGTCTGCAAGATGATCGTGGCTCGACACCAGCTTTCATTTTGATTACGCGCTTTTGTGCAATACATACGTTTCTCATTAATGATGAATTACCCCGAAATATGGTGCCATACGGAACAATTGAATGAAAATATTCACAATAGGCTAATTTAATTATATGTTTGTTGCAAAAATTTGCGCTAACACTGTCAGTGAGCAATGATACTCTTGTTTCTAAGGATCTCGCTTCATCTGTCACCACCAGCAGCCGTAATGGCGGCGAAAAGCCTACAGATGGTCTGAGGAAAGAGCCAAAACCGGTTGCTATCGAATAAAAATTAGAAAACGCGATCGAAACTATTTTGATTTGATTTTTAGCATTCTACACCGATCGATGCTTTGCTCCAGTTACAGATTACTTTTTAAAACGTTTAATTCCTAATAGCATGAGTAGCTTAACTCATGGGGTTCAGCAAATCGTCAATACGTTTCTTCCAATTCAGTCTCTCATCAATGCACAGACCCAAAGATCTGGAATAATCTGCCTTAGCTACACACTTATGCTCTGACTCTAAATTTATTAATGATGTTTTTCCATTTACTATACAGACTTTCATACTCCTCAATAGCATTTTTTTAATGATTCCTGAGTACAGAAATGTTGTCAGATTAGCAAGGTTCTGCACTAAATTTATCCGTTACCAATGTTTTATGCGTCTTACGAGCTTACGGTAGCAATAGCACTAGTTTTCAAACGTAACGCTTTGTTACCGATCGGTAAAATTTTTCATTTCCAAAATGGTCCCAGAATGGAAGATGTTCAGATTTTCTCCTGAAAAATGATATTTCCCCATTAAGTCACCGAAATCGACTAATAATGCACACCTTCAGAACATTCGCTATGATTTTATTTTTTGTTCTCATTATTGTTTATTTTTTCATATGGTTGGGCCCACATTTGCGTTACGCTACAACAGTCTGATAACGTTATTATCGATATCTTAGATCTGACACAGAACTAAATTGCCAAAATGGGACGTATTTCTGTGATATGGTTTGGTAAAATTTGTTAACGTTTTTGGAATCGCGGCCAGATGAGACGAGACATGAAAAAGTTTTTAAATTAATGTTTCTTGGTTCAGGGTAACCGAATCTACCGATTTTATATTGTTTTTCCTGTATTTCTTTAAGTCTGTAATTTTGGTCGTGGGCTCTCGTACTATTAAGCTTTGAATCCATGAATTCGGTGGGCGTCCTGAGTCTCCTTTCGGTTGTCTTATGTTTAATTACGATCGCGGTGCATGACGTGCCCGTACCAGCGTAGGTGATCCTTTTGAAGAGTTTAATACCTAAAACATGCCTTTGATTGGTCTTTCCATACCCATCCTTTTCTGGACCGCTCCTGCAGACCAGCATAGCATACTTGTCTCTATAAACTGGAGCTTCCGTTCGTTCGATTTGCGGCGGGACACAAGATACTGAAGCGTACCATAGAGTTGATTTTATCGCTTGATTACGTACCTTTTCTTTTGCTTCGAAAAGCTCTTTCATATCACAGATGATTCCTGCCGGTGACCTCCATCTCAATCATACTCTTTTTGTACACTTTCCAGTGTCTTTATCTGGAGAAGCTGTGGATTTATTGCCAAGGCGAGGTACTTAAACTGATTCGTTGGTGTTATTAGGACACTGTCTACATGTAGTTGTGAGTTAGAACTTGTGGCTTTTCTTGAGATGTGGCAATATATGCACTCCACTTCAGTCCTGCTTGCTCCAAGTTCTCTGTATTGTAACACCGTTCACCAGGCATTGAGTAGTCTCGAATTTCTGGTAAAGATTCTGCTAGTATAACTGTGCTATACATCTATATGATTTGTAATGACCAGAGTAATTAATATTAATGTAAAGTAGAGAGAGCAGGCAGATGGAGGTGATTGTAGGGCAGTAGACGTGCAGATGTTCATGCAGTAGCCGTTATTGGACTGGTGAGTGGTTACATGTTTAGAGAGGCACAGAAAGTTCACACTAAAATTAATTACAGTTGAGTCTCTGTAGTCCAACACATGTAAGTCAGGAATATGTCGGATTATAGAAATTGTCGGATTACTGGATTTTCAATGAAAAATACTGGATTTTTTATATGAAAGCATTTAATAGATTCGCAAAAGAAAACAAGAATACTACGTAAAACTCATATCATACGTTAACAACACTTCGTGTACATATTTATAGCAACATCATATTAATTGCAAAAACAACAATCTAATTTTTAGTGTATTAACCATTTTTATGTTCATCTTCATCAATCCGCTTCTTTTGTGACTGAAGTCGTTGATCGTTGTTTGTTTTTTCAAGATCAAAGATATTTTGAAAGCCCCCGGTAGCTGAGTGGTAAGCGCGACAGAAAGTCAATCCTAAGGGCCCGGGTTCGATTCCCGGCTGGGTCGGAGATTTTCTCCGCTCAGGGACTGTGTGTTGTGTTGTCCTAATCATCATCATTTCATCGGTATCGACCCGTAAGTCGACGAAGTGGCGTCAAATCGAAAGACTTGCACCCGGCGAACGGTCTACCCCACGGGAGGCCCAAGTCACACAACATTTATTTAGGCTAAAACATCAGCTGCTTCTACGTCGTTTTCCTCAGCCCACGTGACGAATGTGTTAAATCCACTCACAGCAGCCCTGTGTCGTGCATAATTTGAACAGATATAGTCAATTGTCTCTTGGAACTGCATGATTTCCTCGTCGTTAATACCTTCATCATCTTCCTCTGTCCTCTTACCTTATTTAAAACATTTTTTTGTACTCGTTTCATAAAGGAAGATCTGGTCGCAGTTTGCCCCACGCAGATGCCAAGACATTAGCCGACACACTTTCCGAAGAACGAGCAAGGTTGTAAACAACGTCTTAAGTATTTGTTTCTTTTAATGATCGAATAATACTTTTCTCTTTGCTACTTACACTACACAGTAGCTTTTCTTTTTAACGAGCCTTAAAATTCTGAATAATATTATGATCCATAAGTTGTAGCAAAAGGGCTACATTTAGGGCAAGTAACATCACTTTTGGAAGTCATATTTGGATTTAAGTTCATCTTGATATGGATATCCGGGACAGTTATCTAACACCAACAAAGCTTTCTGAGAGTTTCTTTCTTCATCAGGAACTTATTGACCATTGCCAAGAGCTCCTCGCGAAACCACACACTGAAAAATTTCCGTGTCATCCAAGCTTTGTTTTGGTGTTTGTATTGGACTGGTAGAAGTTTGTATTTTTGAATGCCCTAGGAATATCTTGATTTTCCTATGACAAGGAGCTCAAGTTTGTTCGTTCCACTATCGTTAGAGCATGGCATTATTGTGAGCCTATCTTTAGACATTTTTCTGTTAGGAGCACTTGCCTGTGCTTTGTGGACGAATGTTTTGTTGGGCAAAAGTCTGCAGAACAATCCGCTTTCGTCAGCGTTGTAAACCTGATCAGTACAAAGATGTAACTCTTCTAACGTTCTCTTGAATTTTTGTTTGTACGGCTCTACGGCTTCGAAGACTCAAGAGAGCTTTCTCCTCTTGCGGTTAGCAAGCGGATAGCAAATAATTTTTTAAACGTATCGAGTCATCTGGTACTTGCTATAAAATCGTCTTTTTTCATAATTTATTTATAGAGAAATTTTGCTTATTCTTTGACAAGGCCTTCTGTAACTGGAGTATGTTTACTACATTCGTGGAGGAACGATGCATACAAAGAGTCTTCAATTAATGGGTACTCACCGCTTTCCTGTCACACTGCAGTTGCAGTCCAAATTGAGCACAAACCCCTCAGTTTCATCACGAGTTTTTTAATGTCGTAAATGATAGTTCGCCCAACGCCATAAAATGAAGTTTTTCTCCTTTATTAATTTTTTTAAATAATCCAGGTTTTTTCAATCAATGTCATTCTCGTGTGTTCACGTTTTTCACTTCCTGCTTGAAATATATTGTTCCTAGATACGAAACACTCACTAACTCTATCACAGTCAAGTTAAAGATGGTACTAAATCGATTGCACAATGTACGCAATAATCGACAATTGGTGCCTGACTACGTATTGTTTACTAAACTGTTCACTCGAAGTGGCCCCACCCGTCCATGTCATGTGTTCTCAACTCGATATGTCGGACAACTGGACGTGTTGGACTGTTGAGGTGTCGGAGTGTACAGACTCCACCGGCCTTGTGTGGGACGTATTTTAAAGTGAGTCTACCTTGCTAGAGTTCCAATGGTGATGTTCAACAGGAAATTCTGAAGTGTATGTGAATCAGGTGTGCTACACATAAACAAAGAAGGAATTTTTTTGAAGGAGGTTTTTATTGAAGGAGAGAAATGTGTTCTTATAGGACCTATGTCAGATACTTTAGCATTCGTTCCAGATGACGTTTGGGGTCCACCATGCAGAGATCCGAGTCCTTTGGAAAGGAAAATATCGCACAGACAGATAAACACTGCAAAACTGCCTTGACGGCCGAAACTAGTCTTTCTGATATCTACATCTACATCTACATCCATACTCCACAGGCCACCTGACGGTGTGTGTCGGAGGGTACTTTGAGTACCTCTATCGGTTCTCCTCGTATTGTTCGTGGAAAGAAAGATTGTCGGTATGCTTCTGTGTGGGCTCTAATCTCTCTGATTTTATCCTCATGGTCTCTTCGCAAGGTATTCGCAGGAGGGAGCAATATACTGCTTGACTCCTCGGTGAAGGTATGTTCTCGAAACTCCAACAAAAGCCCGTACTGAGCAACTGAGCGTCTCTCCTGCAGAGTCTTCCACTGGAGTTTATCTATCATGTCCGTAACGCTTGCACGATTACTAAATGATCCTGTTACGAAGCGCGCTGCTCTCGTTGGATCTTCACTATCTGGTACGGATCCCACACTGCTGAGAAATGTTCAAGCAGTGGGCGAACAAGTGTACTGTAACCTACTTCCTTTGTTTTCGGATTGCATTTCATTAGGATTCTTCCAATGAATCTCAGTCTGGCATCTGCTTTACCGACAATCAACTTTATATGATCATTCCATTTTAAATCACTCCTAATGCGTACTCCCAGATAATTTATGGAATTGCTTCCAGTTGCTGACCTGCTATATTGTAGCTAAACGATGGAGGATCTTTCTTTCTATGTATTCACAGCACATTACACTTGTCTACATTGAGATTCAATTGCCATTCCCTGCACCATGCGTCAATTCGTTGCAGATTCTCCTGCATTTCGGTACAATTTTCCATTGTTAGAACCTCTCCATCTTCGGAAGACTTCTCTCCATTGAGAATGACATACTGCGTTCTGTTATCTAGGAACTCTTCAATCCATTCACAGAATAGGTCTGATAGTCTATTTGCTCTTACTTTGTTCATTAAACGACTGTGGGGAACGGTATCGAACGCCATGCGGAAGTCAAGAAACACGGCCTCTACCTGGAAACCCGTGTCTATGGCCCTCTGAGTCTCGTGGACGAATAGCGTGAGCCGGGTTTAACACGATCGTCTTTTTCGAAACCCATGCTGATTCCTACAGAGTAGATTTCTAGTCTCCAGGAAAGTCATTATACTCGAACATAATACGTGTTCCAAAATTCTACAAGTGATCGACGTTATAGATATAGGTCTATAGTTCTGCACATCTGTTCGACGTCCCTTCTTGAAAACGGGGATGAACTGTGCCCTTTTCCAATCCTCTGGAGCGCTACACTCTTCTAGAGACCTACGGTAGACCGCTGCAAGAAGGGGGGCAAGTTCCTTCGCGTACTCTGTGTAAAATCGAAATGGTATCCCATCAGGTCCAGCGGCCTTTCCTCTTTTGAGTGATTTTAATTGTTTCTCTATCCCTCCGTCGTCTATTTCGATATCTACTATTTTGTCATCTGTGAAACGATCTACAGAGGGAACTACAGTGCAGTCTTCCACTGGGAAACAGCTTTGGAAAAAGACATTTAGTATTTCGGCCTTTAGTCTGTCATCCTCTGTTTCAGTACCATTTTGGTCACAGAGTGTCTGGACATTTTGTTTTGATCCACCTACACCTTTGACATAAGACCAAAATTTCTTAGGATTTTCTGCCAAATCAGTACATAGAACTTTACTTTCGAATTCATTGAACGCCTCTCGCATAACCCTCCTCACACTACATCTCGCTTCGCGTAATTTTTGTTTGTCTGCAAGGCTTTGGCTATGTTTATGTTTGCTGTAAAGTTACCTTTTTCTAACTCGGTTGTTGTAGCACGGTGGCTCTTTTCCATCTCTTACGACCTTGGTTGGCACATACTCATCTAATGCATACTGTACGATGGTTTTGAAGTTCGTCCACTGATCCTCAACACTATCTGTACTTGAGACAAAACTTTTGTGTTGAGCCGTCAAGTACTCTGAAATCTGCTTTTTGTCACTTTTGCTAAACAGAAAAATCCTTTTACCTTTTTTAATATTTCTATTCACGGCTGAAATCATCGATGCAGTAACCGCTTTATTATGGTTGATTCTCTGTTCTGCGTTAAGTGTTTCAAATAGTTCTGTTTGTCACCAGAAGGTCTAATATGTTATCGCCATGAGTCGGTTCTCTGTTTATCTGCTCAAGATAGTTTTCAGATAATGCACTTAAAAAAATTTCACTGGATTCTTTGTCCCTGCCTCCCGTTATAAACGTTTGAGTTTCCAAATTTTCCTTCAGATAGATAGATAATGAAAGTTCAACCGTTCCTGCTATTGGGCTCCAAATAACTGCCGTAGCTGCGGAGCTTGCACCATCATGTACCACATGCTAGACAATCTCTCAAAGGACGCCACACACTTTTGTCTAACAGAGCGTTTTATGATACCAACGGACCGCTAGTGATGTTCCACATGCTAACTGTCCGCAGCATGGACGTGCTGAAGCCGCAAAAACAGGTATCTTCTCACTGGTACACCGTCTCCCACGAAACGTCACTATTCGTCTGGTCTGTTACTAAATGTATTTTTTAGCTCACTATGGAGAGCGTTAATAGATGGAGAAGACACCGTTCTCGTATCAGCAACATTTACATTTTTCATGTCACATGAATAACTAAAGAGAACGCTTCGTCATACATGTTGAAAGACGTAGCACTTGACATAATATTCCTAAATAGTTTATCTGAATACTACAGTCCGAAAATAATTTAGCCTTTAATAACAGAGAAAATATTTGCGGACACGGATAGGGATATTGGTATACATCCCGACAGAGCTCGCATGAACCACGAGACGTCGACGTAGAACTCAGCAGCTTCTTACTCAATTCAACTCTGGAACGCTGTATGTGATCGCTTCTGACTCGACACCACATTTAAAACATTTATGTACCATATACCACTGCACTTATTTTATGGCTTCTGCACATTGGAAACACCATCAGAGTGAAACATCAGCTTAAGGAACACCTGGTTATATTTATTAAATAACGGCCACCTGGCCATGGTAGAAGCAGTTGGAAATTGTGTTTACAATTTAAGTTGTGTTTAAATTACAATAACTTTCATTAAATCTTAAAACCACAAACATGCAACATTACTCAAACATTACTTTTAGAACACTGAAAACTGACTTGAAAAGTGAAGTTAAACACGGTGGGACTTTTGACAAATATGTCGGAAGATTGAAAGAAATATATATAAGAGTTCCTGACTTTTCCAGGTCTCATTATCGAATTAATAATAGAAATACTGACACAGGAACTTTGACTTATAAGCGCATAAATAAGTTAAATGAGAGCTGCGCACAGTAAGGACTCTGAAATACAACTAAAATCTGATGCACTCTACGCTTCTGTAACAGCGACACTTATTTTCTAATTCCAGAATGCGGGTGCCAGTCAAGACAAGCCCTTAACCCCGAAAAGGAAGCCAAAAAATACTATGTTCTTCGCCCTAAATTGGATACATTGCCTAAACTCCTATGGAGGGTCTACGGACTGTTTGTTGACAATGTGACGAAACGTTAATGTGCCTTGTTCTGTAAAGATGAGAAGAAGCCAGCCAAACTTATTCTGTCATGGCGTACTAATACGCATTTAAGTAATTTTTTAGGTTGGTGTCTAATCTTTTGTCTTTCTCTACTGATGCCCAAAGCACACCAAGAATCAAATAAGATCGGACTGTCTGAATTTCGTGGGAACGGTAAGAACTATCTCACATTGCAAGAGAAGCCAAATGCGATGTTCTGTGTGACAACTAGGATGAATAGATGTCATAACTCAAGTAGGCACTAGATGATTGGGCACTCACATGGCCTTGCAAGGATTTGCGCCAAGCACTAGTCACTTCGGTCTTGGAAAACGGACCGCAGTGTTTCTCTTCTGGGGGATTCCCAAGTTGCTGCCAGCCCAGATCTTTAGGCTTTATGAAATCTTAACTGCCGAAACTGGAAATTAAGTTCAGGGTACCCAGGTACTTCTCTTCTGGGGGATTCCCAAGTTGCTGCCAGTCCAGATCTTTAGGCTTTATGAAATCTTAACTGCCGAAACTGGAAATTAAGTTCAGGGTACCCAGGTACTTCGCCCTCTTAATGGGAGAATCACATTACAAAAGCCACTAAGCTGGTACAGAATCGTGAAGCGATTAGCACTAGTCATATTACAACTCTTATTCATGATTGGATAACCGCCAAGTGTGACAGCTTCTTCTCTGTGTTAATGGGTATACTCCTCTTACGTTCCATGCGCCACACTTAAAGACCTATACAATAGGGCTACAGACATAGTTTTTATTTGAGCTGCAAACTAATCCTCCAGTTCCAAAACATGAGTAATTTCCTTTTGGTGGTGATGTGAAGTGTAAAACTGTTCTAGTTCTCAGTTTTTAATACAAGCACGTTTTAAATATACACTCATCAAAAAAAGAGTTTTGCATCACCCCGGTTCCCAGAACTCCTGAAGATAGACGTTGACTGTGGATATTTTATCACAGACAGTCCCTTTAACTGTTCAGAGATGTCACTGATGTTGCCCAAAGATGTAAAAACCCATGCATGAGCAGCGCCTATTAGACGGAGGGGATCCGACAGCCGATCAGTTCCAGTCGTTCCACCAGGAAGGAGGTACACGGCTTGTGTTGTCTGTACTTCAACCATGCCTAGACGGTCAATACCGCGTTCGATCGCGCACACCTTTTTACTTTGTGCCAGGAAGAGCTCTCAACAAGGGAAGTGTCCAGCCGTCTCGGAGTGAACCACAGCGATGTTGTTCGGACTTGCAGGAGATACAGAGAGACAGGAACTCTCGATGACATGCCTTGCTCAGGCCGCCCAAGGGCTACTACTGCAGTGGAAGACCGCTACCTACGGATTATGGCTTACAGGAACTCTGACAGCAATGCAACCATGTTGAATAATGCTTTTCGTGCAGCCACAGGACGTCGTGTTACGACTCAAACAGTGTGCAATAGGCTGCATGATGCTCAACTTCACTCCAGACGTCCATGGCGAGGTCCATCTCTGCAATCACGACACCATGCAGCGCGGCACAGATGGACCCAGCAACATGCCGAATGGACCGTTCAGGACTGACATCACTTTCTCTTCACTGATGAGTGTCGCATATGCTTCCAACCAGACAGTCGTCGGAGACGTGTTTGAAGGCAGCTCGGTCAGGATGAACGCCTTCGACACATTGTCCACCGAGAGCAGCAAGGTGGAGGTTTCCTGCTGTTTTGGCGTGGCATTATGTGAGGCCGACGTACGCTACTGGTCGTCATGGAAGGCGCCTTAATGGCTGTACAATAGGTGAATGCCGTCCTCCGACTGGTAGTGCAACCATATTGGCAGCATATTGGCGAATTATTCGTCTTCATGGACAACAATTCGCGGCCCCATCTTGAACATCTTGTGAATGGCTTCCTTCGGGATAACGACATCGCTCGACTAGAGTGGCCAGTATGTTGTCCAGACATGAAATCTATCGAACATGCCTGGGAGAGATTGATAAGGGCTGTTTATGGACGACGTGACCCACCATTCAGTCTGAAGGATCTACGCCGAATCGCCGATGAGGAGTGGGACAATCTGGACCAACAGTGCCTTGGTGAACTTGTAGATAGTATGGCACGACGAATACAGGCATGCATCAGTGCAAGAGGACGTGCTACTGGGCATTAGAGGTACCGGTGTGTACAGCAGTCTGAACCACCACCTCTGAAGGTCTCGCTGTAGAGTGGTACAAGAAGCAATGTGTGGTTTTCATGAGCAATAAAAAGGGCGGAAATGATGGTTATGCTGATTTTTATTCCAATTTTCTGTACAGGTTCCGGAACTCTCGGAACCGAGGTAATGCAATACTTTTTTTGATATGTGTATATAATGTTTCGATTTCGACAGTCGATCCCTATTCGTTCGATATTTCTATTTCATCTGAATAAGTGCCTAAGGCGTTATTATCCGAATGGAAATTTTAAAGAAAGATAAGGCTGCAAAATCGCGGTTCCGATGAATACAGGTGTTTTCCCTGCATCGGTCTATTCGTAGCTCTGATCGAAATGTTTTTAAACTATTTTTTTAATGAAATGAACTAGACACATTTGTCTTTATGTCCTTTATTACCTCTATCAGTTTTGGTTAATATCCATCAACACAGAATGATAGTTCATATATTACTTTCGCATCATATGATGTTACATTTACTTGCAGTGTTATTCTGACAGCCCCATCAGAACTGCTGAACATCGAAACGCCGAGCTAGGTGGTGCAGTGGTTAGCACATTGGACTAGCATTAGGAAGGACGACGGTTCAAACCCGCGTCCGGTCATCCTGATTTACGTTTTCCGTGATTTCCTTAAATCGTTTCAGGCAAATTTCGAGATAAGTCCTTTAGAAGGGCATGGCAGGCTTCCTTCCCCGTCTTTCCCTTTTCCGACGGGACCGATGACTGCACTGTTTTGTCCCTTCCCCCAAGTCAATCAACCAATCAACATCGAAAGAACAAAGAGGTATCATAATGAAGAAATGTTTTCACATCTTACTCACCATCTTTTGAGCATCGATACATGTTTGTACCTTTGACGTTTCTGCATTTATGAAGGCGCTTGATCAATAAGACTACCGAGTTAGTTTGCGGTAACGTGATACTTAAGTTATATTTTAACTTATACTTTCTTATGATGCTTATTAACTGAAATCAATAGTGATAATAAAGGACGCACGAAGTCCTTAACGGCTGTCGTCATTCACCTTCAAAACATGTTTGAACACAATTTCCGTCTTAGGATGTAGAAGGGCACAGATTATGTGCTCGATTACTTCGATAAAATAACCAGTAACAACATACAGGTGGATCTACGTTCACAGCCTCTCATCACTCTGAAAGAAAACTTTGGGCGCTTCTATATGGGTAAAAAACTGATCCTATGACTTCAGAATGAAGCAGGAATTCCTTATAGACGGGGCCAAGCAGCGTTTCATTTCGCTTTGTCTGTAAATCCTCTCTCACACAAGCGACTTGATTGTCTCATTCGTCTACTTCATTCGGCTACTCGTGTAAAGTGAGTAACGGTAGCGCACATTTTTATTCCTGTAAATCTCGGCAGTCACGAGTGCTCGTTTTCGTTTATTTGACAGCGCCAAAATTGCTTGCATTGTGCGGGCCGTCTGCTGTGCCGTTTGCCACCCGATGGTGAAAGGGAGGTTACGAGGAAACATCAGCGTTACAAAAGAGTGAAGTTACAACTGAAGTAAAATCGATGATAACAGAGTCTATTTACGACAAAGCGGAATTCTTGGGGGATGTTCTTCACAAATATCGTGGGTTGATTTCTATACCATAATGAGAACAAGATGGGTGAAAATGTCCACAGACATCAAAAGATTATTTACTCGAGAAAATACACAATCAAAACCAGATCGAACAATATTTAGACGGCAGCAGAGAGCGGTTTTTTAACATCTGCCTTGAATCTTGTTATGTTACTAATCGCCAAATAAAATTAAAAATTATTTGTTTCTTTAAATAAAGTATAACTGTGATTTTTTTCAATGTTCAAATAACTATTATCTTTATCTAATGACTTTCTTATGTACACATTGTGAGATAGATCAGGGAGGGGGGGGGGGGGAGGAGGGGGGAAGAGTTACGGGGCAGCATTACAGAGAGTTTAAGTTGGCTTAAACACTATTACGAGCAGTCTAAACGTGTTAAGCAGTCTAATCGTGTTAATTCATTTCGCACTCGGTACGCTAAGAATGACTGTCACAGTAATAGTAACGCAGTACGAATTATAGGGCAACAGATTGGTAATCATGTACCGTTGAGTTTATTATTTTATTCTTTCTTGTGTCTATTTGCAGTGCTACTGTATCGATCGGATTGCAACAGCTATAACTGTGGTATCAATGACTGTAATGGAGTGCGCACTTGTACACGAACTTTTGTCCTGGAAAAAGTTAACAAAACCGGATTTCAATTGTGTCAGTAATCTGCGGGAAAGCTTTGTTGAAACTGAAATTATAATACAAATGGGAAAGAAGATACTACGTTTTACTAGTTACTGAAGCTAATCCTTTAATTATTACTTTTTTTAATAACTGACCACCAGAATATTCCCTGACAAAGAGAAATCAAACTTAACCTATTTATTTATTACCTACAATATACAAGTCCAACGCAGGTTGACTGCTGTACATTGATAACATAACTTCCGATAATTAACGCAAAACAATAGCTTTGAGTTGCAAGAAAAATTCTAACAATAATACAAATCCAAAAAATATTAAATTAAAAAAAAAATGAAACCACCACGAACTCTGCTAATTTGCCTAAATTCATTTCAGTCACGAATCCCGATAGTGGAAATCCCATTCTTTTTCATAAATCACTTACCTCAGAGAAAATTTTCATAACACGAACTATAGCAATTACAGCAAGTAGCAACAACACCCAGCTAAATAAAAAGTTTCTACCGACTATAGACCTTAACTACTAGCACTCATATGGTTAGCAAAGGAAAGACTTTGATTTTGAATAAACAATGTATTTAAAAATTTTAACTTAATCATGTGACATCCAGTTCCAAAAATTACATCGTTGTCAGTAATTCCACTACCGAAACAATATGTACCATACATCCATTATAATACCTTTCCTTGCATCTTTCCTTATAAAAAATTTCGTCTCACTTTACATTGTCCTACCAACACAGAGTAGCCACTAAGAAAAACTTGCCCCCCTTCAAACAGCTGTGTACCGCAAGTCTCTAGAGGAACGGAGGGTTACAAATGATTGGAAAAGAGCACAGGTAGTTCCAGTTTTCAAGAAGGGTCGTCGAGCAGATGCGCAAAACTATAAGCATGTATCTCTGACATCGATGTGTTGTAGAATTTTAGAACATGTTTTTTGCTCGAATATCATGTCATTTCTGGAAACCCAGAATCTCCTCTGTAGGAATCAACATGGATTCCGGAAACAGCGATTGTGTGAGACTCAAGTCGATTTATTTGTTCATGAGACCCAGAAAATATTAGATACAGGCTCTCAGGTAGATGCCATTTTCCTTGACTTCCGGAAGGCTTTCCATACAGTTCCTCACTGTCGCCTGATAAACAAAGTAAGATCCTACAGAATATCAGACCAGCTGTGTGGCTGGATTGAAGAGTTTTTAGCAAACAGAACACAGCATGTTGTTCTCAATGGAGAGACGTCTACAGACGTTAAAGTAACCTCTGGCGTGCCACCGGGGAGTGTTATGGGACCATTGCTTTTCACAATATATATAAATGACCTAGTACATAGTGTCGGAAGTTCCATGCGGCTTATCGCGGAAGATGCTGTAGTATACAGAGAAGTTGCAGCATTAGAAAATTGCAGCGAAATGCAGGAAGATGTGCAACGGATACACACTTGGTGCAAGGAGTGTCAACTGACCATTAACATAGACAAGTGTAATGTATTACGAATGCGTAGAAAGAAAGAACTTTTACTGTATGATTATATGATAGCGGAACAAACACTGATAGCAGTTACTTCTGTAAAATATCTGGGAGTAAGCGTACGGAACGATTTGAAATGGAATGATTATATAAAATTAATTGTTGGTAAGGCGGGTACCAGGTTGAGATTCATTGGGAGAGTCCTTAGAAAATGTAGTCCATCAACAAAGGAGTTGGCTTACAAAACACTCGTTCGACCTATACTTGAGTATTGCTCACCAGTGTGGGATCCGTACCAGGTCGGGTTGACAGAGGAGATAGAGAAGATCCAAAGAAGAGCGGTGCGTTTCGTCACAGGGTTATTTGGTAAGCGTGATAGCGTTACGGAGATGTTTAGCAAACTGAAGTGACAGACTCTGCAAGAGAGGCGCTCTGCATCGCGATGTAGCTTGCTGTCCAGGTTTCGAGAGGGTGCGTTTATGGATGAGGTATCGAATATATTGCTTCCCCCTACTTATACCTCCCGAGGACATCACGAATGTAAAGTTAGAGGGATTCGAGCGCACACGGAGGTTTTCCGGCAGTCGTTCTTCCCGCGAATCTTACGCGACTGGAACAGGAGAGGGAGGTAATGACAGTGGCACGTGAAATGCCCTCCGTCACACGCCGTTCGGTGGCTTGCTTAGTATAAATGTAGTCGTAGATGTAAATGTAGAAAAACATGTTCATACACTTCTCTATCCACTAACTGCTAGTCTGTCCATCCACAGAATCTCTTGCCGAGAGCGCAGAGCGCTGTTAGCGATGTTAACACAGTCTACAGCGCTGCCAACATAGAAACAGGCTACTTACATTACATGCAAAATGTACATGGCTTTCAGGGTTATTTGGAGACTATGGGTTATACGATTTTTATTTAATGGGGAAGAGTATGGGGAGAATTAATTTTACAAATAATTATTAAACTTTTTTTATTATCTAGTGCATGCGTAATGAAATGAAGGGGATACAGCTGAGATAAAGCCCATTAATTTGCCTAATCTCGCTAAATACCAAGATGCCACCATCAATCAAATTGTAAGGTGGCTATAATTTAGCACCTTACAAGCACTCATCTACACAATTCTTGGACGCAGCTGAGATGAACGAGGAAGCGTCTTCTCAGAAATCATGCAGGTTTCGTTATGTATGCGGATTTTTACTCAGAAGCGTACCCATGTATGAGTGCAGGTATTTCCTAGCAGACTTTCGCGCTGGACGACAAAAGACTAAAATATGGATGGTCTGCGCTCGGAATAATCTCTAGAGAGGGAGAATATTCCGTGGTTTCGAGAACATGATTCGTTTTCTTAGTTACGAATAAGGGGGAGGCGAGCGGTCCTGGGAGGCCAGTGGTTTAGAGAAGCGCTCTTCCGTTAATGAGCGCCATATATGATGGTCGCTTAGTATCAACTTCGTTGGTACAGGCGGACTAGCTGTCGTTGCGCTCACGAGAGATTATAGTTAGAACGGTTAGAGCGCGCAGCGTTCAGTGACAGAGAGCATTTCTTCTGCCTATACATACGTTCAGACGTTATTTGAACTTCGTCCTTGTGGCTAGGAGTTCCCGTTTCTCTTCTGGAGAATACAGAGTGGAGAAGACAGTATTAGAGTCTATTAGTCAGAGGGCTGACTTCTGCTGTCCTAGTGTTTGAAGGAGTTTTATTTTCTGGCTGGAGGTCTTCCATCATCGCAGACGTCTACTGGAACCATCACTCCAATGAAATCTATGCAATACATATCGTGATATTGGTAATTGCTTCGGATTATTAGGGTTATAAAGCTAAACAGCTGTGATCACGCTAGTTTGTTTCCACTGAGGTTCCACACCACTGTAGATCATCTTTGAAAGTAGTGTCTCCTAGTGTTTGGTATGTAGATGCTGTCAGTCACTTCGTGTTACTTATGTTAGATTATGTGACCATAGAAAGGGTCAGAGTTGGGCAATTCATCAGAAATTTTAGTTAGGAAATTTAGACATTTGTAATAAAGGTTTGCTTTTTAATTTACAGTAAATGTATAATAAGAAACAATGTTTATCATTTAGTAGTGTTAGTTGCCTTAATCATTCATTTAAGTTGAGGTTGTAATTTGTATGTTAAAGAGTATTAAGAGATCCTAAGACCTGCTTCATAGTGTCATCAGACAGGGCCAAATCCTCATTTTAGCATTCAGTATTTTCCAGTGCGCATATGCATTTGACACCCACCTGGAGTAGCATCTTGGATACGGCGACCCTGCCAGGATTCTACTTAGATTCTTCAGATTATAGTCATAAAGAGGTTTCAAACCGCAGGTATTTAGAAAAAAAAAATTTTCCCCTTTTATAAGGCTTAGGTGTTATTGATATTGATCACCAGCTTGTGTGTAGAGTTTTCAGTGGTAAAGTCACGCGATAACATTAAAAATAATATTTGTGTATTTTAATGTTTTTCTTTTCAGAGGCATTATGCTCCAGGCCACTGGCTGCGATTTATTTATATTTCGGTTATGTCTTTTGTAATTGTATTTTTGCTTGTATTGTAACAACACTACTTGTTCATGATGTTGCCATTAATTTAGCTTCTTTGTTGTAGATATTTTATGTTACATCCCCATTACATAATAAATGTCAGTAGTGTAGATTGTGTATATTTAAGAGAGAACTGTTATCAGGGATCAGTCCATGTTAGTTAGAGTGAAAGCGCGCTTAGTAGCATAACTTACCACTAGTTGTAATAATATAGAAATGACAGATTCACGGGATAGTTCAAGAAAGCCTGTGGGATGAGAAAGAGTTAACTATGTTAGCAGCACAAGGCACTGGTGAGGAGAATACCGATCGAAGAGAATTTTGTGAGGATGATAGACACAGTCAAGCCTGTGGTGGGAAATCTGATAGTGAAGATGAGGAACATAACCACACTGAGGCAGTCGTAAAGATTCGGGACTATAATGTAGGGAGTCCAAGTGAAAGCGGAACAACTAAGAATTGTGATGATTGCGGTCAGTGACGTCGTCAAGAAACAGTATATCAGGGATGCGCGATGATGACTTCCTTGATTACCAAGAAATGGAAAGAAAAAAGGGGAGAAGATCCCCTGAGTGTAGAGGAATAGAAAGTCACAATAGAAGAGAACATTTAGATAACAAAGGTGTGTTGGACATCCTTGCATACCTAAAAGGAATGGGAAGTGAAATGAGAAGTAAAATTCAAAACGTTAGTGCTGAAATGCCAAAGGTCAGCTTAGAAATGGGAAATAAAATTCAAAAGCTCAGCTCTGAATTGGGAAGCCAAATAAAATTTGGGAATGACGAAGTACGCGCTGAATTGGGAGATCCAATAAAAAAGGGAATGAGGAAGTACGCTCGGAAATGGGAAGTAAAATTCGAAACGTTAGTACCGAAATTCAGTCAACAAAACATTAATTGAGGGAAGTGAAAAATGAGGTAGTGACGCTCCGAACAAAACTAGAACAAGAGATTGCTGAGGTCAGAAGAACCGTGATAGAGGTGTGATTACTAGCGAGGGATGCAAAGCGGATTGCTCTTGAAACATTAGAGAATACAGAAAACACGACAAAGGTAGGTAGAGGTGCATAAACGGAGTTGCAGAGGCGGGTGAAACAAGTAGAAATAACGCAGCTGCAAAAGACAGAAATTGCACCAAATAAGGCATTGGCCGCAGAGCTCTCCCAATTTGAAAAGAACTTAGAAACCGAAATTAAGCAATTATCTCAGGAAGTTAGGTCGCAACCAAGGCAACAATCACCTCTCAGAAAAGAAATATTAGGCGATTTGGAAAAAAACAGAAACCGAAAGAGACAGTTGAAACTTGGCACGATCATGTCCAAGGCCTGACGATATTGGAATGTCCTCGAATGTAAGAGTTGCTCGTCAACTGCAGACTGCAGAGTAACGAAATATCGCTAGAGATATGACCCCCTCGTCTGTACAGGGCACGACTGGGACCCAAATTGCGAATACGGAGAACAGCAATGAGATATGATGTCATATGAATAACTGTTACCCAACAACGCGCACCATGGGACAGTTTTCCTGTGATGAAAACGTGACAGGAAGTAGAAGAGAGGACGCCCAAGGTAACGGTGGATAGGAAACTTCAGCGCCAAGTGAGAATGCGGTAGACTGAGCGGGAAGAAATTCTAATGACATTTTCTATTTTAAGCATTTTATCTCTGTGCGAAAATTCCAGTACTACAAAGACAAAGGTAATGTTTTTTCACCCAAATCTTGTATTAGACAGTTTGATGTATCATTATGTCCTCACTTGCCTCCGATGTACAAACTGGACTTCGTCTGTTCACATATCGAGGGAACACCACCCGAATGCATTCGGAACATTGCAAAAACGTGCACCTCATACGAAGAGTATGGTCACGCATTTTTAAACAGATACTGGTCCAAGGAGACACAGGACAGGATGAAACAGGAAATAATGATGAGCAGAGGTTTTGAGAGTTCAGGGTTTCACAGTCCGGTGAAGTTCAAATGGTTCAAATGGCTCTGAGCACTATGGGACTTAACTTCTGAGGTCATCAGTCCCCTAGAACTTAGAACTACTTAAATCTAACTAAGGACATCACACACATCCATGCCCGAGGCAGGATTCGAACCTGCGACCGTAGCGGTCGCGCGGTTCCATACTGTAGCGCCCAGAACCGCTCGGACACACCGGCCGGCTCCGGTGAAGTATTTGACCAAGAAAAAGTATTTGGACGACCCATGCACACCGGCTGAGTTCATAAGATTGTGTTACATGATGTTACCTATTTCCTACAAGCAAACGCTCGTCGGCCGATGTGGAAGTGATGTAGAAGGATTCAAGGGTATCCTAAGAGAGTTAGAATTCGCTTTCAACGACCAGCAGACGCGAGAAAAACGTAATCAGAGAGACGTTCAGAGTGAAAGAGCAACAGAGGGAATAACAGAGGCCATAATTAACAAAACAATGTAAATCGGCCGCCTCACCAAAACATGGATCATAGATTTCGTAGTGGGAACAGTGTACAGTGGAGGGACTATGACAGAGAACATAGGCAACAAAATGAACGCAGATGGGAGCCACAAAATAATGGTGCATCATCGGCGACAATAGAGAAACTCGTCAACGGTCTGATCAAGAATGGGGTGGAATGAATAACAACAGGAGTCGGAAAATCAATTGAATTTAGACTACCTAACCCTGGGAGAGTGCGCCAAAAAACATGGGAAATGAACAATGACTGGGCCAGACGACGGGCAGTAGAGAAACTGCGCCCCTAAACCGTTTCGGAAGTAATAATAGAAATACTATAGATATGAGGAGATGAGTGAAATATTACTTGATGAAAAGGTAACAGTACCCAAACAGTAAAAGGTAAAAGTACAAAATGGAGGAATTATGGGTACTGCTGTTAAATAGATAGTGAAAACGAACTCTCAGCTATTTCAGATAGGCTGTTCGCTAAATGCAAGGATTCAGTTAATCCACCGATGCTCCCAGTGCAAAAAACAAAGGTACGAGGTGCGTTAGTTGGGAAGGGTATGGAAATATCGCAACAACACACGTGTAGATTTTGAATGCCAAGGACACCAGGTAACTGCAAATCTGTTCATAATACCGAAACTAGCAGCTGATATAATAATCAGTGTAGAATTTCTATCAGCGGATAAAGCTATAATTGATCTAGGAAGAGGGGAGTAAACGTTAGGGAAAGAGAATAAAATAAAAATCAGATTTGATGAGAAGGCAATAAAAACTCAAATTCTGGCGAGCTGTTTAAAACTACGATTCACGGACCAACATTCAGTTCAGAGGGAAGAATGTAGAAAAAATAATGAGAATAGAGCAGAGCGTGAGCAGATCAATGAAATTAACAGGGAGATTGAATCGAAACTCGAGAATCTAGAAAATATAGATAATAAGGACAGGAAAGGATTGGAGCTTGCACTCAAAAATAAAGCAGAGATCTTATTACCTACAACCAGATGCATTAAAGAGGTATCAATATAAATTTGAGCTAAAGAAACATAGACCATTTCGGGTACCTTCTTATGCCATCCCATGGTCATACCGGGAAAGGGTTGTAGGTGAACGAAGAATGGAGGACGAAGGTGTAATGAGGCCTCTAGATCTGAGTATAATAGTCCACTACGCATAGTAGACAAAAAGGACGGTGGTATTCGGCTGGTGTTAGAGTCATGCCAAATAAATATCATTATTGCGCCAGAGACGGATCGCTCTGAAAGGCTTGAGGAGCTCCTTCAAAGATTTAACGGGATTTCGGTGTTTTCCTTACTTGAGTTGCGATCCAGCTTTTGGCAGCTGACTGCCGAAAATACACGGCCTTTATTGCCTTCGGAAGGAGTTTTCAATTCAAAATGCTTCCTTTTGGATTAAATATAACTGCATTTATGAGGGTCTATAGCAAAATATTGAGTGAAAAGTTAAAAGATAAGCTCGCGTGTTATGTAGACGATGTTCTGGTAGTAGAAAATACCTGAGAGAGATATAATAAACTCTTAGAGGAAGTGTTAAGCTGTTTGGAAATGTATGGAGTGACCGCAAACATTAATAAATCTAGTTTAGGAAACAGTAGGGTTAGCTTTCTGGTTCAAATGGTTCAAATGGCTCTGAGCACTATGCGACTTAACTTCTGAGGTCATCAGTCGCCTAGAACTTAGAACTAATTAAACCTAACTAACCTAAGGACATCACACACATCCATGCCCGAGGCAGGATTCGAACCTGCGACCGCAGCGGTCACGCGGTTAGTTTTCTGGGAACGTGATACCAGGAGAAGGGGTTAGTCCCGACCTAGAGAGGATGGCCGCAATTGCAAACTTTACCACTCCTACAACCAGAAAAGAGCTGATAGGGTTTCTAGGAATAATAAATTTCTATAAGAAGTTCATCTGTGTGGAAACATTAGCAAGTCCCCGAGTCTGTCAATTGACGGGAAAAGGAACACCCTGGGTGTGGGATGATTGTGCAGACCGTTTTATCGTTTAAGATGTGCTACCTGTCCATGACGGAATAAAGTAAAAAAATGAGAAACGTGTGGTACTGCAAAATGTTGTAAAGATGTGTGAATATGAAGGCGACACTTGTCAATACTCCTATTTTATCACATTCTGAGTTATCACAGGATTTTTGTGTAGCCACTGACAGCGTGAAGACCGATCTGGGAGTTATGCTGTTTCAGGAGTTTGAACAAGACGGAGAATCAGAACACAGAACAATCGCCTTTGGTAGCAGGGTTCTATTCAAATGTGAAAGGAATTACTCTGTTACCGAAGTTGAAGCCCTTGCAATAGTATGGGAATTTAAAAAGTTCAGATACTTTCTGTTCGGTAGAAAAATAAAATTCTATACGGACCACAGGGCTCTAGAATTTCTCCTAACCGACAAACCCGCGCACGGAAGACTAGCGAGATGGGTAACTGTGCTTCAGGAATACCACTTTTCAACGATCTATGTGCCTGGTCCAACAAACGTCATTGCTGACGCCCTGTCCCGCTCACCTATTGGTGTAACAGAACAGACGAAAAAATGGCTCTGAGCACTATGGGACTTAACCTCTGAGGTCATCAGTCCCCTAGAACTTAGAACTACTTAAACCCAACCAACCTAAGGACATCACACGCATCCATGCCCAAGGCAGGATTCAAACCTGCGACAGCAGCGGTCGCGCGGTTCCAGACTGTAGCGCCTAGAACCGCTCGGCCACCCCGGCCGGCCAGAAGAAACGGTTGAAGCATTAGATCACGAGCACTTTCCATTGTTTTACTTCAAAGGCATGGCATTTGAAAACATATTTACTGTAACTATGTGGAATATCTAGAATGAGCAGGACAAGGACCCAGATTTAGTCAAAATAAAAGAAAAATGGAAGGATCAGGAGTATGCCTGCATAAGACAGCACTACCTCTTGAGGAAAGGGGTTATGTTTTATAGGGAAAACGGTAATGAATCGTTGCGTGTTGTGTGCATACCAAATGAGTTAATAAATGAGCTTGTATGGTTTACACACCTAAGTTACGCACATTTCGGTCCACGAAAATTTTTTATGAAAACGAGAAGGCGAATTCCACAACTGTAGGGATCAAGGCTCCTTTACGTCCAATTATTCCTGAGAAACTAAGGCATATGGCAGCGACAGATTTAATAGGACCATTACCCAACACGCCGAGGGACCATCGTATTGGTAGTACTGGAGCTGACATCCAAATTTGTAATGTTGACACCACTAAAAATGGCGACTGGTGCTACTGTGGGTAGAGCCTTGTGCAGAGACTTCATAAACCAAGTGGGAACTGTAGATTGTATTATCACAGATAATAAACCTCAATATAAATCTGAGGTATGGAAAAGAACACTAGGAAGGTATAAAATAAAGCCCATATTTATTAGTAGATTTCATCCGAGTTCGAACCTCCCGGCGAGAACGATGAAGGATTTGGGTAATTTATGTAGACTATACTTTGGAAACAATCATGCTAGCTGGGATGTATTTCTCAAAGATTTTCAGGATGTGGTAAACGAGTTCCCCCACAGTATTACATTGATGCCACCTATGATGGTCCTGAAGACTAGGGACCCTCCCGATAAAATTCGAGGACTGATCGATTTTACGCAAAGGACGCGACGACAACATAAAGTCATAGTGGAGGCGGCTTTGCGCAGTATTCGGGTCGCTGGAGAGAAGTGCAAGGTGCGCGCAGACCAAAAGCCGCATGTAAGGGAATTTGAAGTTGGACAAAAAGTTTTATTTAAGTCTTATAGGTTGTCCAATAAAGAAATGAAGCTATGTCAAAAGTTCTTCGAGAGCTACAGTAGGCCTGTACGTATAAGAAGACTAGAGCACGCAAATGCGGTTGAAATTGAGACCATGAAATCAGGAAAATCTTTGGGGCTCCATCATGTAAGCCATCTATGTGCTATTATCATGTTATAAGAGGTACTACAGTACATAAAAGGCCAGGATGTCGAGGGTGAGAAAATTAGGGTATGTTTCTTTGTGTACACTATAACTATGTGCACAACAAGCTGAGCATACAATTTTAGAAGGTTTTTATCGTTTAAGGTGTGCTACCTGTCCATGAAGGAATAAAGTAAAAAAATGAGAAACGTGTGGTACTGCAAAATGTTGTAAAGATGTGTGAATAGGTAAGTTTGATACCCAATTGATATCGAGCGTATTAGCAGAGAACGTCAGCATTTTGAAACAGAAATTTTAGAGCTACTTCATGAAATGAGTGTCTAGTTTACATGTTTATCAATAGCATCACAAATGAGTGACTTGCTAGTAGTGGTTTGCGGGACATTCAGATGTGTCGTCCGAGTATGATTTCTCTCCATTCAGAGAAACTAGAGTTTAATAAGTAGCCTACTCCACAGGGCTACGTGAGTGTGCACCGTCATTTGTATATGAAAATGTATTTATGCTGGACATAGAGATGGAATAATTGTGTACCTGGAGGCCAGTTCTGCAGAATACCACATGAGCGCTCCGAAATATTGTTTGAGTGTTATAGCGACATGAAATGGAAATGTAATAAGGGCATATAGACACGTAAAATTTAATAAAGGAAAATGCGAATGCTGTACGTTCGAAGCACACCACGTAGTTGGTAATACATAAGGGCATGGCGGTCGTGTTGATGAGCAGTGATTTTATATATTGTGCTCAAATCTTTACTTTTCCAAGTGTTGTTGTTGTTGTTGTGGCCTTCAGTCCTGAGACTGGCTTGATGCAGCTCTCCATGCTACTCTATCCTGTGCTTTCCCAGTACTTACTGCAACCTACATCCTTCTGAATCTGCTTAGTGTATTCATCTCTTGGTCTCCCTCTACGATTTTTACCCTCCACGTTGCCCTCCAACGTTAAACTTGTGATCCCTCGATGCCTCAGAACATGTCCTACCAACCGGTTCCTTCTTCTTGTCAAGTTGTGCCACAAACTCCTCTTCTCCCAAATTCTATTCAATACCTCCTCATTAGTTATGTGATCTACCCATTTAATTTTCAGCATTCTTCTGTAGCACCACATTTCGAAAGCTTCTATTCTCTTCTTGTCCAAACTATTTATCGTCCATATTTTACTTCCGTACATGGCTACACTCCATAGAAATACTTTCAGAAACGACTTCTTGACACTTAACTCTAGACTTGATGCTAACAAATTCCTCTTCTTAAGAAACGCTTTCCTTGCCCTTGCCAGTCAACATTTTATATCCTCTCTACTTCGACCATCATCAGTTATTTTGCTCGCCAAATAGCAAAACTACTTTACTACTTTAAATGTCTCATTTCCTAATCTAATTCCCTCAACATCACCCGACTTAATTCGACTACATTCCATGATGCTCGTTTTCCTTTGTTGATGTTCATCTTATATCCTCCTTTCAAGACACTGTCCATTCCGTTCAACTGCTCTTCCAAGTCTTTTGCTGTCTCTTACAGAATTACAATGTCATCGGCGAACCTCAAAGTTTTATTTCTCCTCCATGGATTTTGATACCTACTCCGAATTTTTCTTTCGTTTCCTTTACTGCTTGCTCAATATACAGATTGAATAACATCGGGGTAGGCTACAACTCTGTCTTACTCCCTTCCCAACCACTGCTTCCCTTTCATGCCCCTTTACTCTTATAACTGCCATCTGATTTCTGTACAAATTGTAAACAGCCTTTCGCTCCCTGTATTTTACCCCTGCCATCTTCAGAATTTGAAAGAGTGTATTCCAGTCAACATTGTCAAAAGCTTTCTCTAAGTCTACAAATGCTAGAAACGTAGGTTTGCCTTTCCTTAATCTTTCTTCTAAGGTAAGTCGTAAGGTCAGTATTGCCTCACGTGTTCCAATATTTCTGCTGAATCCAAACTGATCTTCCCCGAGGTCGGCTTCTACCAGTATTTCCATTCGTCTGTAAAGGATTCGCGTTAGTTTTTTGCAGCTGTGACTTATTACACTGATAGTTTGGCAATTTTCACATCTGTCAACACCTGCTTTGTTTGGGACTAGAATCATTATATTCCTCTTGAAGTCTGAGGTTATTTGGCCTGTCTCATACATCTTGCTCACCAGATGGTAAAGTTTTGTCAGGACTGGTTCTCCCAAGGCCGTCAGTAGTTATAATGGAATGTTGTCTACTCCCGGGGCCTTGTTTCGACTCAGGTCTTTCAGTGTTTTGTCAAATTCTTCACGCAGTATCGTATTTCCCATTTCATCTTCATCTGCATGCTCTTCCATTTTCATAATATTGTCCTCAAGTACATCGCCCTTGTATAGACCATCTGTATACTCCTTCCCGCTTTCTGCTTTCCCTTCTTTGCTTAGAACTGGGTTTCCATCTAAGCTCTTGATATTTATACAAGTGGTTCTCTTTTCTCCAAAGGTCTCTTTAATATTCCTGTAGGCAGTATCTATCTTACCCTTAGTGAGATAAGACTCTACAGCCGTACATTTGTCCTCTAGCCATCCCTGCTTAGCCATTTTGCACTTCCTGTCGATCTCATTTTTGAGACGTTTGTATTCCTTTTTGCCTGCTTCATTACTGCATTTTTGTAATTTCTTCTTTCATCAATTAAATTCAATATTTCTTCTGTTAACCAAGCCCTCGTCTTTTTACGTAATTGATCCTCTGCTACCTTCATCCCTCAGAGTTACCCATTCTTCTTCTACGTATTTCTTTCCCCCATTCTTCTCAACTGTTCCCTTATGCTCTCCCTGGAACTCTGTAAAACCTCTGGTTGAGTCAGTTTATCCAGGTCCCATCTCCTTCAGTTTTAATCTACAGTTCATAGCCAATAGATTGTGGTCAGAGTCCACATTTGCCCCTGGAAATGTCTTACAATTTAAAACCTGGTTCCTCAATCTCTGTCTTACCATTATATAATCTATCTGATACCTTCTAGTATCGCCAGGATTCTTCCATGTATACAACCTTCTTTTATGATTCTTGAACCAAGCGTTAACTATGATTAAGTTATGCTCTGTGCAGAATTCTACCAGACGGTTTCCTCTTTCATTTCTTACCCCCAATCCATATTCACCTACAGTGTTTCCCTCCCTCCCTTTTCCTACTCTCCAAGTGCCACTAGTAAAAATAAAAAGTAACTTTGTTAACATGAAAAGAAGAAAACACCAAATGAAGGTAGTAGCAGCAGCTCTGGAAAAAGGGGACAGTGACAGAGAAGGTATTACTGAGTAAAACCATGAGAAATGGTATGTGATGTTTGATTAAAGAAAGAATCAGTAATTTTGTACTAAACCTGATATGTAGCCTATGATTGTCCACAGGAAGCACGCCAAAGCAAGAAATGAAGAAGAGGCAAACGTGCACTTTATTGTTCACAGATATTCACGACCACATCCAAAACGAAACCAAGAGCCATGAGATCCGACGATCTTGGGATACCCAATGACAGTAATACTTTGAACAAGGTGGTAGTTAGACTAGTATGAACATCCTAATGGCAACAGTAGTTTAACAAATAGTTTAAAAAGTTGTATTGGCAACTATTAATATTGGGATTTGGTGAAGATTATAATGCTACTGTCGTATGGACAACTAATGAACATGTATTTTTCATAGGTGTACAGGTGCTGACAGATATTTAATATTTAAAACCCCCAAGGTTCAGATATGTTCTTTCATAATTAACATCAATTTGTACATGAAATTTTGACCAAAATAATAACAGTAAATAACTGAGCGTCTTGGCTGATGGTACAAATAGAACAATAATAAATGTGAAGATAAATCACCTCACTAGTGAATGCATCTTAAAATTTAATATTTCATAACAGAAAAAGGTCAAAGATTTTGTGTTATGTATAGTATAGCATTTGTGTAGATCGTAAACTAATTGCGGATAAGAGTGAGCAGCGGATGCACAAGAAAAACATTGCAAGGCACATTGGAAGCAACAATTTGACGTGCAGATGGAATTGAGCGGAAGCAAGGGACGCCATTGGACATGTCGTGGACGTGGGCAAACAGCTGGCCTATTCAAGCAGCTACCAGAAGTCCTAGGGTGGCAGACACTGGGGGAGCAGGTAATAGGCGGCTGCCCTGCTGCGTCCGGGCAAGATGGGTGTTTAAACGGCAGTAATGACTTGTCTCCACTGTTGTACTACACGATGGAGATGAGATAAGCCGGTTGCACACATAACACAGTCAGTGTAGCCTTCAGCACAACCGCTAATAGCTGTATGGAACTGTGAACTATTTGCTTATCCTTCGGGTGTTCTCTGCCAGACAGAGGCTGATAAACATCATAATCTGTAGCAGTCAGTCACCTGGTACTGACTTCTGCGGAATCTGAGTCACACACAATGACTCAAGTTCATATATAGCGTCACCAAACAGATAACCTATCTGGCCTCAGTTACCGATATCCTTGTCCAAAATACAATATTTATATCAATAGAAAGAAGCGACATGAAGAAAAGAAGAGTAGGAACACAAACATAGGAAAAGAACAAACATGAAGAACCGAACACTAGATACAAATATACTTCTCTTAGCTGACGCAAAAGAAATTTAGGTGACCTGTAAAGATCCTACCTGGATATACCTCCCTCATACTGTGTGCAAATTCGACGAAAACTTAGCTGTTTCAAAACATACACCCATTTACCTGGCCATTTATTCCAAGGATCCTTCGAAATCATCAACTCTGCGAGAGACTGGTAACCTGACAGGATCAGCAATAGGCTGAGGGTCCAAAGACTGACTTCCAAAGGCACCATGACTGAACTCAAACAATCGTCGTTTCCTAAACTCCACAAAAGAAAAGACTGTAGCTTCCCTCCCCATACACAAATGAAGATGAAAGTGTGTCGTGAAATCCGAATCAGTGTGTGACTCTTGATACAAAAGGCGCAAAATTTAGTGAACACTGAATAGTTACACCCACAAACTAACAGTTTCCGATATTTCGCAGTATGTAAACGTCTCGTACTTATTTTTCAAGGTAGTCTTAAGAAAATATTTGTGTATTTAATCATGTAAAATTATTGTACATCATTCTCTATGTTAATGGTGCTATGTCCTTCACTGTTTTTATATATTTGTGTATTTCCAGAATTTTATTTGTGTATGTATCTATGTAAAATTATTGTTTGTCATTTTCTTTGTTAATGACGCTATGGGTTTTAATGTATTAAATTTTTTATACTGTGAACAAGCACATTACTTAAAATTGGTGGTTGATTCAAACTCTTATTACAAACATTAGTTGTCACTGTAAATGAAAATGCAGTTTGTCAAAGAACACTTTTTGAAATATTTAGGAAGCATTGGACTTGGTCAATCAGTTTGTGAAATGATTTTTTAAAAAAATACAAGCCAAGAGCATAAGTATGGCCAAGTAAAACAATTACGCAGGATGTTTCACAGATTTTTATATCATTGTATAACGACCAATAGATAACCTCTAGAATAATTGATATAGCTACTTGTTTTGCACATTCAGGGCTAAATGAAGAACACGTAATTTATTGGACGACTAGTTTGGAAAGAGTAGGATATCTTACTTTTATATTTCGTGCCTCAACCTATGTCTTAGGGATGGATGAATGACAGAGAACATGGGACTTAAGTCTAAAGAAAGATGGGAACTGCCATTTTTGAAATAACGTAAAAATTTTGTAATGCTGATTACATTTCTTTTCATATTGTATATTCCAACTGTCCACAACTCGGAAAAATGTTACAAACATGAGAGGCAGACAGATTATATTAAACATATAATAAATAAATTTATGGCTGTAAACCCATGAATGAACGCAGGATGACTGTAGAAGAACATATCGTGGTTCAAGTGTTTCTCTGCCCTCATACTCTTATTAGTTCGCTTGTACAGACAATTGATGGTTATTTTATTTTGTACTGGATAAGATAATACTACAAGAAATACCCCATCCTAGTGCAAAATATTTCATTAGGTGGGGGTATTGTAAGGTGGCTATAATTTCACACCTTACTAGCACTCATCTACATAATTTGCCGTCATCTACAACCACAATTAAGTATCATTTGATAGGTTGTACATCATATATATATATATATACACTCCTGGAAATGGAAAAAGGAAGACATTGACACCGGTGTGTCAGACCCACCATACTTGCTCCGGACACTGCGAGAGGGCTGTACAAGCAATGATCACACGCACGGCACAGCGGACACACCAGGAACCGCGGTGTTGGCCGTCGAATGGCGCTAGCTGCGCAGCATATATGCACCGCTGCCGTCAGTGTCAGCCAGTTTGCCGTGGCATACGGAGCTCCATCGCAGTCTTTAACACTGGTAGCATGCCGCGACAGCGTGGACGTGAACCGTATGTGCAGTTGACGGACTTTGAGCGAGGGCGTATAGTGGGCATGCGGGAGGCCGGGTGGACGTACTGCCGAATTGCTCAACACGTGGGGCGTGAGGTCTCCACAGTACATCGATGTTGTCGCCAGTGGTCGGCGGAAGGTGCACGTGCCCGTCGATCTGGGACCGGACCGCAGCGACGCACGGATACACGCCAAGACCGTAGGATCCTACGCAGTGCCGTAGGGGACCGCACCGCCACTTCCCAGCAAATTAGGGACACTGTTGCTCCTGGGGTATCGGCGAGGACCATTCGCAACCGTCTCCATGAAGCTGGGCTACGGTCCCGCACACCGTTAGGCCGTCTTCCGCTCACGCCCCAACATCGTGCAGCCCGCCTCCAGTGGTGTCGCGACAGGCGTGAATGGAGGGACGAATGGAGACGTGTCGTCTTCAGCGATGAGAGTCGCTTCTGCCTTGGTGCCAATGATGGTCGTATGCGTGTTTGGCGCCGTGCAGGTGAGCGCCACAATCAGGACTGCATACGACCGAGGCACACAGGGCCAACACCCGGCATCATGGTGTGGGGAGCGATCTCCTACACTGGCCGTACACCACTGGTGATCGTCGAGGGGACACTGAATAGTGCACGGTACATCCAAACCGTCATCGAACCCATCGTTCTACCATTCCTAGACCGGCAAGGGAACTTGCTGTTCCAACAGGACAATGCACGTCCGCATGTATCCCGTGCCACCCAACGTGCTCTAGAAGGTGTAAGTCAACTACCCTGGCCAGCAAGATCTCCGGATCTGTCCCCCATTGAGCATGTTTGGGACTGGATGAAGCGTCGTCTCACGCGGTCTGCACGTCCAGCACGAACGCTGGTCCAACTGAGGCGCCAGGTGAAAATGGCATGGCAAGCCGTTCCACAGGACTACATCCAGCATCTCTACGATCGTCTCCATGGGAGAATAGCAGCCTGCATTGCTGCGAAAGGTGGATATACACTGTACTAGTGCCGACATTGTGCATGCTCTGTTGCCTGTGTCTATGTGCCTGTGGTTCTGTCTGTGTGATCATGTGATGTATCTGACCCCAGGAATGTGTCAATAAAGTTTCCCCTTCCTGGAACAATGAATTCACGGTGTTCTTATTTCAATTTCCAGGAGTATATATATATATATATATATATATATATATATATATATATATATATATATATATATATATATATATAGAAGACTAACATTGTAACGTATGCCTTGTAAATAATTGTTAATGCTTTTGCATGAAACGTGATGGAGTGTTTTTATTATAAAAAAACTACGTAGTGAAGGATTGCCAATACTAGTAGAGGTTCGAAAGCCAGAGGAGATGGAACGGCAGGCGGGACTCAAGCCCTGGGTGGAAAAAAAATCCCGCACAAGTGTGCTGGTCCTGCTTGACACTGTAAGTGCCAAGACGGACAGTCTGGACACCTGGGTGTAGAAACACAATACAGTGTCAGCTAGCTGGTATTGTAACTAGGCCGGAAGGATTATACTTCGGAAACTATGAAAGTCTTGGACGCAGCTGAGAGGAACGAGGAAGCGTTACCTCAGAAATCACGCAGGCTGAGTGATTCCCGCGGATTTTTACTCAGAATCGTACCATTGTATAAGTATTTCCTCGCAAACTTTCCGCGCTGAACGACAAAATACTAAAATATGGATGGTCTGCGTTCGGAAGAATCTGTAGAGAGGGAGAAGATTCCGTGGTTTCGAGAAGATGATTCGTTTTCTGAGTTGCGAAGGAGGGGAGCCGAGCTGTGCTGGGAGGCCAGCGGTGTAGAGAAGTGGTCTTCCGTTTTTGAGCACCGTTGTGTGATGGTCGCTCAGTATCAGCTTTGTTAATACAGGCGGACTTTCTGTCGTTGCTCTCAGGAGAGTTTATAGTTAGAACGGTTAGGCACTGTACTGTTGCGAACTTATGACTCTGGACTTCGCCTCCACGTTGGAAGTCTTCGTTGAGAGCACTTCTTCTGTCTATACTTACGTTGAGACATGATTTGAACTCCGTCCTTGTGGCTGGGAGTTCGCGTTTCTCGTCTGTAGAACACAGAGAGAAGACAGTATTAGAGTATATTAGTCAGAGGGCTGCCTTCTGCCGTCCTAGTGTTTGAAAGAGTTTTATTTTGTGGCTGGAGGTCTGCCATCATCGCAGACGTCTACTAGAACCATCACTCCAATGAACTTTATGCAGTATATATCATGATCTTGCTAATTGCTTCGGATTATTATGGTTATAAAGCTAAACAGCTGTGATCACACTTGTTTGTTTCCACTGAGGTTCCACACCACCGTAGATCATCGTTGAAAGTAGTGACTTCTAGTGTTTGGTGTGTAGATGATGTCAGTCAATTCGCTTTATTTTTGTTGGATTGTGTGGCCAAAAAAAGGGGCAGAGTTAGGCAATTTCTCAGAAATTTTAGTTATGAAATGTAGACATTTGTAATAAAGGGTTGCTTTTTAATGTACAATAAATGTATAATAATGTACAACGTTTGTCATTTAGCAGTATTAGTTGCTTTAATCATTCATTTAAGTTGAGGTTGAAATTTGTATGTTAAAGAACATTAAGAGATCCTAAGATCTGCTTCAGGGGGTAGTCAGACAGCGCCAAATCATCATTTTAGCGATCAATATTTTCCGTTGCGCGCATGAATTGGACACCCGCTTGGAGTAGCATCACCTGAGGCGACTAATTAAAGGTCACCCGTAGCTGAGATAATGTTTACAGATGTGAAATATAACAAAGCGTACAGCTTAAGATCGGTCTCTTCAGAACACCAAAGTTTTGGAGCTCGAAACTTCCATTTTGATCCGTCAGTGACTCCCACATATGTCAATTTTTGCTCCTTCAACATAAAATAAAAGTATTACAGACTTCAATCAGTTCTTCTATTCCTGTTCACCATTACTTGAAAATATAACTCGTACAGTAATCAAAATTGGCTCTTCTCTTATGATGCTGTACGTAGTGCGCGAAATATTTCTGCTGTGGATGGTTGGTAATTTGATGAGAACAAAAAACGACGGATCCCATTGCAATCCGTAGAAGCAGAAGCCAAGTGATAATAAACTACGTTATCGAACTGGCACTATATGCAACATGTCGTTTCTCGCTTCTCCGACGCAGGTCCGACGCCAGCAGCATCCGTGGTCAATATCGCTGCTCGCCACCCAGGTGGTTTCTCTCGCGCAGTACATCTCAGCACGTCATTGGCGATGACTAATTCGATTTGGGAGGTGTTGCTGAGCCGTTTATTTCGACGATGCTACAACTCTCACTCCCGTCTTTAATCAGAAACGCATTCCTTGGAATCTCTCATCCCAGAAGCACACGCCTAATACGAAGAGGTAAGTAAAAAAACCAAAACGTAAAAGAGAGAAACAGCATGAGTAGTCTGAAAATTGGTAGTGAAGAAATGAAAGAGATTGGAGGGCCTGATGCTGATGGAATGGGGAGCACCTTCCCGTCGTGCGTGGCCACCTCGTCCTGCTAGCAGAGCGCGTCTCAGTCGTTTCGAGAGGCCGCCGGGAAACACTGTAATTAGCACTAATGCGCTCATCCTCCCTCCCTCCTACCCCCCCCCCCCCCCCCCCCCCCCCCCCGCCCTGCCGCGGTCGGTCGCCCAGCCGACCTCTCTCCTCCCAAGAGCCGTTCCTTGTCCCGCGCCAGCCTCAGCGGCGGCCGATACCACCACAAAACGGCCGCAATTACCTGGGGAAATCTCCATCACGAGACATCGCCCTAGCGAAACTATAAATTAGCCATCAGTTGGCGATGTTACGTCCTTAAGAAGTCCTACTACAGCGCCCGTGCCGACGCCGCTTCCCAGACCCCAAGTTTCAGCGTGAGTCGTCACGGATACGAGGTGTAATTAAGTCGACACCGAGCGGTTATTCATTTCTCTTTTCCTTTTTTCCTTTTCCGATAATTGGATCGTATGCGTCATAAATTGTGCTGATCTAATTTCGCGGAGCCCTTCTTCGCCTGCTCGTCTTTGTGGTATTTCTTTATATCCATCTCCCTTCCCCTCTCCCCCGCGGACGACACGCATCACTGCGAAGCGAGAGGGGTTGTCTGTTCTTGTTTCATTGCGCCGGACTCTTCCCACGGCGGCGTGTATTGCCGTATTACTTCGCTGTAATTACCGGCTTAGTGTCCGTCTCCCGAGGCTTCGAGTCACTCTCTCCCCCTCCCTCCCCCCCCCCCCTCACTCTCCTTCTCTCTCACCTCTCTCACCTTTTCTGAGAACTACCTCGATACTCCAATTTAAATTCCTCTTCGTCTAAATCATAAAATCGTAATACGGATAATTGTTCTCTCAAGGTTGCTGGTGGAACAATCGTAGCCGTTTTAGACACCAGAGACCGACGTTACTACAGTAGGAGGAAAAGTGCGTCAATTTCTACTACTCAGTAAATGAAAGGCGTCTTTCTACATCTACATCTATACTCCGCGAGCCACCTTACGGTGTGTGGCGGAGGGTACTTATTGTACCACTATCTGATCCCCCCTTCCCTGTTCCATTCACGAATTGTGCGTGGGAAGAACGACTGCTTGTAAGTCTCCGTATTTGCTCTAATTTCTCGGATCTTTTCGTTGTGATCATTACGCGAGATATATGTGGGCGGTAGTAATATGTTGCCCATCTCTTCCCGGAATGTGCTCTCTCGTAATTTCGATAATAAACCTCTCCGTATTGCGTAACGCCTTTCTTGAAGTGTCCGCCACTGGAGCTTGTTCAGCATCTCCGTAACGCTCCCGCGCTGACTAAATGACGAATCGCGCTGCTTTTCGCTGGATCATGTCTATCTCTTCTATTAATCCAACCTGGTAAGGGTCCCATACTGATGAGCAATACTCAAGAATCGGACGAACAAGCGTTTTGTAAGCTACTTCTTTCGTCGATGAGTCACATTTTCTTAGAATTCTTCCTATGAATCTCAACCTGGCGCCTGCTTTTCCCACTATTTGTTTTATGTGATCATTCCACTTCAGATCGCTCCGGATAGTAACTCCTAAGTATTTTACGGTCGTTACCGCTTCCAATGATTTACCACCTATGGCATAATCGTACTGGAATGGATTTCTGCCCCTATGTATGCGCATTATATTACATTTATCTACGTTTAGGGAAAGCTGCCAGCTGTCGCACCATGCATTAATCCTCTGCAGGTCCTCCTGGAGTACGTACGAGTCTTCTGATGTTGCTACTTTCTTGTAGACAACCGTGTCATCTGCAAATAGCCTCACGGAGCTACCGATGTTGTCAACTAAGTCATTTATGTATATTGTAAACAATAAAGGTCCTATCACGCTTCCCTGCGGTACTCCCGAAATTACCTCTACATCTGCAGATTTTGAACCGTTAAGAATGACATGTTGTGTTCTTTCTTCTAGGAAATCCTGAATCCAATCACAAACCTGGTCCGATATTCCGTAAGCTCGTATTTTTTTCACTAAACGTAAGTGCGGAACCGTATCAAATGCCCTCCTGAAGTCCAGGAATACGGCATCAATCTGCTCGCCAGTGTCTACGGCACTGTGAATTACTTGGGCAAATAGGGCGAGCTGAGTTTCACATGATCTCTGTTTGCGGAATCCATGTTGGTTATGATGAAGGAGATTTGTATTATCTAAGAACGTCATAATACGAGAACACAAAACATGTTCCATTATTCTACAACAGATTGACGTAAGCGAAATAGGCCTATAATTATTCGCATCTGATTTATGACCCTTCTTGAAAATGGGAACGACCTGCGCTTTCTTCCAGTCGCTAGGTACTTTACGTTCTTCCAGCGATCTACGATAAATTGCTGATAGAAAGGGGGCAAGTTCTTTAGCATAATCACTGTAGAATCTTAAGGGTATCTCGTCTGGTCCGGATGCTTTTCCGCTACTAAGTGATAGCAGTTGTTTTTCAATTCCGATATCGTTTATTTCAATATTTTCCATTTTGGCGTCCGTGCGACGGCTGAAGTCAGGGACCGTGTTACGATTTTCCGCAGTGAAACTGTTTCGGAACACTGAATTCAGTATTTCTGCCTTTCTTCGGTCGTCCTCTGTTTCGGTGCCATCGTGGTCAACGAGTGACTGAATAGGGGATTTAGATCCGCTTACCAATTTTACATATGACCAAAACTTTTTAGGGTTCTTGTTTAGATTGTTTGCCAATGTTTTATGTTCGAATTTGTTGAATGCTTCTCTCATTGCTCTCTTTACGCTCTTTTTCGCTTCGTTCAGCTTTTCCTTATCAGCTATGATTCGACTACTCTTAAACCTATGATGAAGCTTTCTTTGTTTCCGTAGTACCTTTCGTACATGATTGTTATACCACGGTGGATCTTTCCCCTCGCTTTGGACCTTAGTCGGTACGAACTTATCTAAGGCGTACTGGACGATGTTTCTGAATTTTTTCCATTTTTGTTCCACATCCTCTTCCTCAGAAATGAACATTTGATGGTGGTCACTCAGATATTCTGCGATTTGTGCCCTATCACTCTTGTTAAGCAAATATATTTTCCTTCCTTTCTTGGCATTTCTTATTACACTTGTAGTCATTGATGCAACCACTGACTTATGATCACTGATACCCTCTTCTACATTCACGGAGTCGAAAAGTTCCGGTCTATTTGTTGCTATGAGGTCTAAAACGTTAGCTTCACGAGTTGGTTCTCTAACTATCTGCTCGAAGTAATTCTCGGACAAGGCAGTCAGGATAATGTCACAAGAGTCTCTGTCCCTGGTTCCAGTTCTGATTGTGTGACTATCCCATTCTATACCTGGTAGATTGAAGTCTCCCCCTATTACAATAGTATGATCACGAAACTTCTTCACGACGTTCTGCAGGTTCTCTCTGAGGCGCTCAACTACTACGGTTGCTGATGCAGGTGGTCTATAGAAGCATCCGACTATCATATCTGACCCACCTTTGATACTTAACTTAACCCAGATTATTTCACATTCGCATTCGCTAATAACTTCACTGGATATTATTGAATTCTTTACTGCTATAAATACTCCTCCACCATTGGCGTTTATCCTATCCTTGCGGTATATATTCCATTCTGTGTCTAGGATTTCGTTACTGTTCACTTCCGGTTTTAACCAACTTTCCGTTCCTAATACTATATGCGCACTATTTCCTTCAATAAGAGATACTAATTCAGGAACCTTGCCCTGGATACTCCTGCAGTTTACCAATATTACGTTAACTTTTCCTGTTTTTGGTCTCTGAGGACGGACGTTCTTTATCAACGATGATAATGTCCTCTCTGGTAAGCCGTCAGGTATTTTATCGTTTCGCCCAAGGGGGGGTCCCTCTAACCTAAAAAACCCCCGTGTGCACGCCACACGTACTCTGCTACCCTAGTAGCTGCTTCCGGTGTGTAGTGCACGCCTGACCTGTCTAGGGGGGCCCTACAGTTCTCCACCCAATAACGGAGGTCGATGAATTTGCAACCATTATAGTCGCAGAGTCGTCTGAGCCTCTGGTTTAGACCCTCCACACGGCTCCAAACCAGAGGACCGCGATCGACTCTGGGCACTATGCTGCAGATATTAAGCTCAGCTTGCACTCCGCGTGTGATGCTGGTTGTCTTCACCAAATCAGCCAGCCGCCGGAAGGAACCAAGGATGGCCTCAGAACCCAAGCGGCAGGCGTCATTCGTTCCGACATGTGCTACTATCTGCAGCCGGTCACACCCAGTGCGTTCAATAGCTGCCGGAAGGGCCTCCTCCACATTACGGACGAGACCCCCCGGCAAGCACACCGAGTGCACACTGGCATTCTTCCCCGACCTACCCGCTATTTTCCTAAGGGGCTCCATAACACGCCTAACGTTGGAGCTCCCTATAACTAATAGGCCCGCCCTCTGTGACTGTCGGGACCTTGCCGGAGAATCGGCCACTGGCCCAACAGGCGAGGCATCCTGTGGTGGCTCGGAAACGATGTCATCACCACTAGGAAGCACCCCGTACCTGTTGGAAACGGGTAAGGCAACTGCCACGCGGCCAGATCCCACCTTCGCCTTTCGGACAGGCACGCGCGAGCCCACCACTGTCCGCCATTCACCCTGGAGTGATGGCTGACCGGTAAGATGCTCACTGCCGGAAGACGCAGCGACATCAGGGGTTCCATGCGATTCCAAGGCCACCGAAGTAGGCATAGGTCTCACCACAGTTGCCCCAACGCCACTACGAGCCGACGCCTGCGCCTCGAGCTCGATGAGCCTAACAGACAAAGCCTCCACCTGCCCCCGAAGAGTGGCCAATTCTCCTTGCGTCCGCTCACAACAACCACAGTCCCTACACATGACTATGTTTACCCTACTCTATACGGTGACAAATTCCCAAGATAATCTTCTGATGAGCTACTCTGATAATCAAGAAACTCACTGAAATACGAGACGCGAAAACTACGCTAGGTTTTCCCAGAAAAACTATTTAAAAGCTAAGCGCAGCAAATAAGTACAAAAACGCTTTATACAAACAGTACTCGCTGCTGCTGGTGCTCTCGCTCTGGCTGTCACAAGACAACTGCTGATTCAAGTGACTTTGACGACCTTCCGCGATGTGACGTAACAAATCATTTTATAACTACGCAGTTATCCACTAAAACTGATTATAAGTGCGTGGAGACCCGCAAATACTTAATGCTTGTACACTTCCTTTATAAAACGGCTCCGAAAGAATAACTATCGTCCTTTCTTTGAAAAGTTAATGCTTGAACACAGAAATTAATCGACCAATTAAATACATTAATTTCAAATTTCCAGAGTAGCTATTCTACAAGCACCTCTCTCCCACTTCTCCTGTCGTTGCGTGATGTGCAACAGTGATTGCACATTTACTTGTGTAAATGCTGAAATTAGAGGTAAGTGCGGGAATGCTGACTCAGAGGAATTAAGACGGCGCATGTACGGGCCTTTTGGCGGAGGGACACTCTTCAGTCCCGACAGCATGGGGTCGAGGGTCCAGAACAAATTACTTCTACGCATCCATCTGCACTACTTGACAATGTATTGCCAATTGCTGGTGATCCTCGCTATTTGTTAGGACTTCAAATGGTTCAAATGGCTCTGAGCACTATGGGACTTAAAATCTGAGGTCAACAGTCCCCTAGACTTGGAACTACTTAAACCTGACTAACCTAAGGATATCACACACATCCATACCCGAGGCAGGATTCGAACCTGCCACCGTAGCAGCAGCGCGGTTCCAGATTGAAGGGCCTAGAACGGCACGGCCACAGCGGACTAGAGAAGAGACTGGAGCCAATTTTAGATGTCACTTCCGCTTGTGTTGGTACTGGAGCCAGATGGTGCGGGTCTGGCTTGGAAATCTCGAACCGCGAGCATAGGTTTTTAAGTAATGAGCCCCAGTATGTTGTCGTCGACGGTGAGTGTTCATCAGAAACAAGGATATCGTCAAGAGTCCCCCAGGGACTTACGATAGTACCGTTATTATTTTCTGTATACATAAGTGATCTAGCGGACAGAATGGGCAGCAGTCTGCGGCTGTTAGTTGATGATGCTGTAGTGTTCTGTTAGGTGTCGAATATGAGTGGCTATAGCAGGATACAAGATGACTTAGACAAAACGAACGGTAGCTAACTCTAAGTGTAAGTTAATGCAGATGAGTAGCAAAAGCAGACCAGTTATATTCTGGCACAGCATATGTAGTTTCGAAATTGACAGAGTCACGTCGTTTAAATATTTAAGCGTACCGTTGCAAATACACTCCTGGAAATTGAAATAAGAACACCGTGAATTCATTGTCCCAGGAAGGGGAAACTTTATTGACACATTCCTGGGGTCAGATACATCACATGATCACACTGACAGAACCACAGGCACATAGACACAGGCAACAGAGCATGCACAATGTCGGCACTAGTACAGTGTATATCCACCTTTCGCAGCAATGCAGGCTGCTATTCTCCCAGGGAGACGATCGTAGAGATGCTGGATGTAGTCCTGTGGAACGGCTTGCCATGCCATTTCCACCTGGCGCCTCAGTTGGACCAGCGTTCGTGCTGGACGTGCAGACCGCGTGAGACGACGCTTCATCCAGTCCCATACATGCTCAATGGGGGACAGATCCGGAGATCTTGCTGGCCAGGGTAGTTGACTTACACCTTCTAGAGCACGTTGGGTGGCACGGGATACATGCGGACGTGCATTGTCCTGTTGGAACAGCAAGTTCCCTTGCCGGTCTAGGAATGGTAGAACGATGGGTTCGATGACGGTTTGCATGTACCGTGCACTATTCAGTGTCCCCTCGACGATCACCAGTGGTGTACGGCCAGTGTAGGAGATCGCTCCCCACACCATGATGCCGGGTGTTGGCCCTGTGTGCCTCGGTCGTATGCAGTCCTGATTGTGGCGCTCACCTGCACGGCGCCAAACACGCATACGACCATCATTGGCACCAAGGCAGAAGTGACTCTCATCGCTGAAGACGACACGTCTCCATTCGTCCCTCCATTCACGCCTGTCGCGACACCACTGGAGGCGGGCTGCACGATGTTGGGGCGTGAGCGGAAGACGGCCTAACGGTGTGCGGGACCGTAGCCCAGCTTCATGGAGACGGTTGCGAATGGTCCTCGCCGATACCCCAGGAGCAACAGTGTCCCTAATTTGCTGGGAAGTGGCGGTGCGGTCCCCTACGGCACTGCGTAGGATCCTACGGTCTTGGCGTGCATCCGTGCGTCGCTGCGGTCCGGTCCCAGGTCGACGGGCACGTGCACCTTCCGCCGACCACTGGCGACAACATCGATGTACTGTGGAGACCTCACGCCCCACGTGTTGAGCAATTCGGTGGTACGTCCACCCGGCCTCCCTTATGCCCACTATACGCCCTCGCTCAAAGTCCGTCAACTGCACATACGGTTCACGTCCACGCTGTCGCGGCATGCTACCAGTGTTAAAGACTGCGATGGAGCTCCGTATGCCACGGCAAACTGGCTGACACTGACGGCGGCGGTGCACAAATGCTGCGCAGCTAGCGCCATTCGACGGCCAACACCGCGGTTCCTGGTGTGTCCGCTGTGCCGTGCGTGTGATCATTGCTTGTACAGCCCTCTCGCAGTGTCCGGAGCAAGTATGGTGGGTCTGACACACCGGTGTCAATGTGTTCTTTTTTCCATTTCCATGAGTGTAGATATGAAATGGAATGAGCATGTGACGATTTTGATGGGGCAGAGGAATGGTCGACTTCGGTTTATTGGCGGAATTTTGCGAATGTGTGGTCCATTTGTGAAGGAGACCGCATATAGGGCGCTCTTTCTACCTGTTCTTGAGTTCTAGTCGAGTGTTTGGGATCCGTACAAGACCGTATTGAAAGAAGACATCGATGCAGTTCAAAGGTGGGCTGCTAGATTTGTCACAGGTAGGTTCGAACAACACGTGAGTGTTACGGAGATGGTATGGGAAGTCAGATGGGAATAACTGGGGGGAGGGGGGCGGGGGAAGGCAACGTTCTTTTCGAAGATCGCTATTTACAAAAATTAGAGACCGGGCTATTGAAGCTGACTGCTGAACGATTCTGCTGCCACCACCATACATTTCACGTATGGACTACGAAGATAAGATAAGAGAAATTAGGGATGATACGGAGGTATACAAATAGTCGTTTTTCCCTTGCTGTATTTACGAGTGGAACGCGAAAGGACATCACTAGAGGTGATACAGCATACCATCCGCTTTGTGCCGTATGGTGGCTCGAGGAATATGTATGTAGATGTAGATATAAAACCGTCAGAATCCTGTTTTTCTCTGTAATTTGTGGCCAGTTTTTGAAAGTCCTTCTTGTGTCACGTCCCTCCTTTCTCTAGCCGTTTGTGTGTGTGTGTGTGTGTGTCCATTTGTGTGTCATCCTTTGTATCATTCAAGTTCCTGCTACCCTTTGCACACACCTATGTGCTAATGTAGAAATACTGAACAAGATTCTGTTTACCGAATGACATAGGTCAGTGGTGCATGACGTGTGTGTGTGTGTGTGTGTGTGTGTGTGTGTGCAGTGCTCTTTGCTTCAACATAACAACACTTAAGAATACAGTGTACTGATCCAAGACAAGCGAGTGCAATACATGTTTCTTCGATAAAATACTATCTGAAGGAACTATGTCGTAATGATGTAAGACAATCAGGTGTGATGCTCGTTGCTTTGACAGTACAATAAGTAAGTTATTCTCGCAGTTGCCCACTGTGCACAAGAACAATGCTGAAACAGCGAAATTAGTGAATTGGGAATACAACTGGTTATAGTATTTTTCCTTTTTTAATGGGTCGCTTAGCCAGGAAAATTTGTAGGGAAACTTAAAAAATCTTGAAATTTAAGTCAAGACTGAGATTATTTATTTGCTCTAACGATTGCCACGTGGCTGCTACGGTTGCAGGTTCGAATCCTGCCTCGGGCATGGATGTGTGTGATGTCCTTAGGTTAGGCAGGTTTAAGTGGTTCTAAGTCTAGGGGACTGATGACCTCAGATGTTAAGTCCCATAGTGCTTAGAGCCATTTGAACCATTTGCTCTAACGATTGACGTAAGTCACACTGAGATAAACAGAGAGCAAAGTTCTGTAAAATTCTGAATTAAATTTCAAAAGAACACTAACACGGCCGAATAGTGTGGAAGTCTGTTTCGAACTAGCGCAAAAAAATCTAGTTACCTGGGCAGCTCACATAATCGAAGTCAACATTTCTAATAAAAGCCTTAACTACAAACAAAAATAAGCAACACAAGTTGCACTGAAAAACTAGACAAGTAACGACCAGCACGAATTGTAGATCACACTACCACTATTGCGCTACTTGTACTCCCCTGAAGCAGCTACCGTGCACCGACCAGCACCAGACGGCGGCTAGAAATGACATCCTCTTTATCGGCCTCGAGCAGAACGCTCTCTTGACGACGGGGCGGAACAGAAAGCTTACACCACAGCTGCCCGGAACAGAAATCCCAGAATCCCAGTTCACAGTCGGCAACTCTCTACACTCTAATGGCTCTTCATGGATGGGAGGCTGTTGCCAATATGACAGGAGAAAATTTTTGCAAAGTACGTGAAAAACAAAGTAACGTGCAGTTAATTTTCCTCTTTTTACATTCAAGATGCAAGTTTTTTGAACACGAAGTTGTCATTCTGCCAAAGAAACGTCAATCACTGCACACTCTTTACAGAGAAATATGCCACTGCTGCCGGAGCGAAATTTTTGGAGTGGACACAACAGACTCTCCTATGTTGTCGAGATGTTGTTACGTCATCTGAATCTTTTAAACAGTACAGAGAAGAAAGACCACCGCTGTCAGTTATGTGTGACAACCATAGTTCCAATAGCTGCTGCCTGGGTTTTTGGCCATTGACCAGGGTCTGCCAACTGCCAGTTCCTCCACAAAGGAGGCACGCTCGACCTAATAATCTTTCTGCCAATGAAGGTGGCTAAGAGACATTCGTGGCAGCACAGCAGCCACTATGGCGAGTGCAGGGCTGCTTTCTCAGACACATTGCTCCATTATACTAACTAGGTAAGTGCAGAGTAGCCATAAAAACTATGAAAAAATACCACAAAACCACAGGCGACAGTAACGTTACACTGTGATAGTAACATCACCTCACACTTAACGCTGTTCCAAAAATGAATAAAAAATGCTACCAGCAACAAAACACTCGTTCGTCACTTAGAGGGGGTATCTTCAACCTCACCTACCTCAAACTTTGTGTTCTGCCTTACGGCAGGTCTTGTCATGGCGGAAGCCTCGTCAGAGAGGTTCACCGCATGAGCGTCTGGGGAAGTGATTCCAGTGGTGGTTTTCCGTTGCCTTCTTCTGATGATGATGAAATGATAAAGAGGACAACACAACACCCAGTACGTGGGCGGAGAAAATCTCCGACACAGCCGGGAATCGAACCCGGGCCCCTTGGCGTGACAGACAGCCGCGCTGACCACTCAGCTATCAGGATGAACCCTAACTCGAAAGTTCACTGTAATCAGTAAATTACTCCTAATGGTCTTCCACTAGGGTAAGGAAAATTATTCCTTGGTGGGAGGACAGGGATGGAGTGCACTCATCTTCGTGATGCAAATTGAACAGTAAGCCTAGTGGTTTCAAGGTCAGCAAAGACGACAACGGGCGGGAGAGCAGCAGTGTGCTCACTTCATTCAGCGAGGTTGTTGACAGAGGATGACATGGCGACTTGACCATCAGGGTCAGAATGCGGAGCATTGCTTGCTTGGGTTTTTTCTCAGGTGGAAGTGCTGCCAGATTTTCATCTTGCCTTCGGAAGAGAGTATTGACAGAAATGCTTTTGTGTGTGGACACTAGTAGGTTTAAACTATTAGCAGAGGACAATAGGTATTTTCTTTGATTTAACGATACTACGTGGTCCGTACAGTGCATTCGTGCTTGAGTAGTATGGTATGACTGGGTTCTGTTTTGAGTCTGTTGCTTTCTCGATATGTACCAATGACCTGAAACTGAATATAACCCACGACGTAAAACTGTTCTCTTTGCACATAGGACACATATTACCAGACACACACGGGACGTAATATAAATGATGTTCCTTATAGGGCACTTAGTAACATCAGCACGTGGTTTTCTGGTAACATTAATTTTTAACCATAAGAAATGGCGCTGTGTACAGTTTTCGACGAAGAATCACTTATAAAAGCTAGATTTTATTGTTCAGAGGAGTTCAGTCTGTATAGTAGACAATTTGAATTCTTAGTACTGAGACTAGATGGAAGGCTTTTTTGAAAGTATAACGGTAAAGATATTGTGCAGAAACTGAATGCTGTCTTCACTGTTGAAATAATGTCGACTGCAACACTGAAATACAAATCTTGGTTTACTTTATACTAATTTTATAATCTTATGTGTCGTTACGTTTTCCGGCAGCTCTGTGAACTCACCAAGAAATGTTCATCGCCCAGAAACGGTGTTGGATCTACAACTTCGTATAGGCACTTGGCAAGGAGTCTCGGCACTCGAGTCCTGTACATATATACCGTCGCCGGATTTGTTGTTGACAATTTTGACTCATTCAGTAGGAAGAAACGATGTACATATGTTTTGTTTAGCCAACTGGTTTGAGGCGGCCCGTCACGAATTCCTCGCTGACGTCAAGCTCTTGAAACCTACGACTTCAGTTATTTGCTGAATGTATTCCAGTCTCCGTCTTCCTCTACAGTTCCCTATAGTACCATAGAAGTCATTCCCTGATGTCTTAACAATTGTCCTGTCATCCTATCCCTTCTCCTTGTCAGTGTTTTCCACATGTTCCTTTCCTCTCCGATTCTACCAGAACCTCCTCATTTCTTACCTTATTAGTCCACTTTATTTCCAACATTGGTATGTGGCAGAACATGTCAAACTTCTAGATTTTCTTCTATTCCGGTTTACAAACAGTCCCTGTTTAAATAGCATACAACGCTGTGCTCAAAGCGTACTTTCTCAGAAATTTGTTCCTCAAATTAAGGCAAATGTTTGGTTCTAGTAGATATTTCTTGTCCAGGAATGCTCTTTTGGCCAGTGTTAGTCTGCTTTTGATGTACACCTTGTTCCGTCCGTGATTTTGCTTTCTAGGTAGCAGAACTCCTCAACTTCATCTACTTCGTGACCGTAAATGCAGATGTTAAGTTTCTCGCAGTTCTCATTTCTACTACTTCTCTTTACTTTCGCCTTTCTTCGAATTACTCTCAGTCCATATTCTGAAGTCATTAGACTGTACATTCCATTCAACAGAACTTGCTCCTCTTTACCTTCACCCAAAATAACCATGTTAGTCAGCTAATAGTATCACTGATATCCTTTCACCTTGAATTTTAATCTCACTCCTGAACCGTTCTTCTATTTTTGTGATTGCTTCTTCGAAGTAGAGATTGAACAGTAGGGGCGAAAAACTACGTCCCTTTTTTACACCCTTCTTAATCCGGACACTTTTTTCTTGGTCCCTTTGGGCTCTTGTAAAAATTGTATATTGCACGTCTCTCCCTATACCTTATCCCTGTTTCTCTCAGAATTTTGAACATCTAGCACCATTTCATATTGTTGAACGCTTTTTCCAGGTCGACAGATCCTGTGAGTCTTGTTTCTTCCTTAGTCTTGTTTCGTTACCAAACGAATCGTCAGAATTGCCTCTCTGGAGCCTTTACCTTTCCGAAAGCCGAACTGATCATTACCTAGCACATCTTCAATTATCTTCTCCATTCTTCTGTATATTATTCATGTCAGCAACTTGGATGCATGAGCTGTTAAGCTGATTGTGCAAAAATTCTCGCACTTGTCAGCTCTTGCAGTCTTCGGAATTGTGTGAATGATACTTTCCCGAAAGTCAAACATTCTACACACCAATGTGAATAGTTACTTTGTTTCAATGTCCTCCAATTATTTTAGAAATTCTAATGGGACGTTATCCATCTCTTTGGCCACTTGTACCTTTAGTCCTCCAAAGTTCTCTTAGATTCTGATTCTAATACTGGAACGCCTGTCTCTCCTCCATTCCTCCTCAAATACACTACTGAGCTATTCCCTACCGCTGCGTCTATAGCCTTAGAGAACGTGATGCGTTTCTCCTCATTTCTTAATACCTTGATGTCCTAGTACCTTGCGTATTGATTCATCCTGACTAATCTCTTAAACTTCAGCCTACTCTTCATCACTACTACATTGTGACCAAAGTCTACATCTGTTCCTGGGTGCGACTTACATTCCAAAATCCGATTTTGGAATTTCTGTCTGACCAAGATGTAATCTAACAGAAGTCTTCCCGCATCACCCGGTCTTTTCCAAGGACAATTTCTCCTTTTGTGATTCTTGAAGAGATTATTCGCTATTAATAGCTGAAATTCATTACGATCTCAATTAGTCTCCTTCTCTCTAATTGTTTGTCCCTTCACCTTTAGCTTGCGACGTCGACATGTATACCTGAATAATCACTGTCGGTGTTGTTTTGCTGTCAATTCTGATAAGAATAACCCTACCACTGAACTGTTCACAGGGAAACGATCTCTGCCCAACCTCGTATTCATAACGACTGCTAATCCCGTTATACCATTTTCTGCTGCTGTTGCTATTACCCTATCCTTGTCTTCTTTCTATTTCACTTTATTGAATCCCTACTATACCTATATTGAGCATTCCCTTTATATATTTTCTAGCTTCCCTGCCACGTTCAAGGTTCTGAAATTCTACGCTCCGACTCGCAGAACGTTATCCTTTCTTTGGTTGTTCATACTTTATCTCACGGTCACTTCCCCTTGGCAGTCCCCTCCAAGTGATCGAAATGGGGGACTGTTCCGGAAAATTTTGACGCTTTTTCAATCACAAACCACATGTCCTGTGGATACACTTCAAGTGTCTTTCATGCAGTGGTTTACATTGCCTTCTGCATCCTCATGCCGTTGATCATTTTTCCGTCTTTAGAAGCAGTTTCCCACCACAAGGACAACAGAGTACCCTGAATCTCTGTGCGCTCCTTGGTCCTCTTTGACAAGGCCGCTGGCAAGGTGAGGGTGACTTCTTATGCCGAAAGTTTTCGGCCACCAATGCTGATTATTAGTCGCCGGCAGGTGTGGCCGAGCGGTTCTAGGCGCTTCAGACTGGAACTGTGCGACCGCTACGTCGCTGGTTCGAATCCTGCCTCGGGCATGGATTTGTGTGATGTCCTTAGGTTAGTTAGGTTTAAGTAGTTCTAAGTTCTAGGGGACTGATGACCTCAGATGTTAAGTTCCGTAGTACTCAGAGCCATTTGAACCATTTGAATTTGATTTTTAATCAAAATTAAGCGGTGGCATCCTTTGAAGTCTGGATGAAGACGTTTTGCTTACTAATCAATGACGCTACCCCTAGACTACGGGTAACAAAATATGCAGCGTATTGTTAATACTTCCTTGAGTACTGTACATAAAGGTGTGCACTGTACAGCAGGTTTCATTTTCCATGGGCCTCCAATAGAACTGAAGAAACTGACGGAGAAACCCCAAAGCCGACAGGTTTCCTTGTGGTAGAATGGACCTGGACTGTAAACGAGTTCCTCGCTGTAGCTGAGAACTTTTCTTTCTAACGGATTGTTGATTCGTACACTATTTTTCGTGTTTCAGTACTTTTATCTGTAATGTATTGTTTACTAATATTCTGTTTTCGTGTTTATTAACTCTTTAATCCTTTGCTTATAAACATTCCAGTCAGCATTCTGAAAACTATATACTGACTCGTTCCATTACAAGTGGCTTTGGCTTGCATGGTCCCATGGAACCTGTAAATAATGGAAAAGTAAATATAAAAGCAGGGCAGTAAATCTAGAAGTTCGGCGTTACTCTACCTGAGTGCCTGAGTACAGTCGATCTAGCAGCTTGCAGAACGTCACCTTCGCCGGTGAAGCGTTCCAGGTGCGACCTGGAGATGCAGAAAAGCAAGCAGAAAGAAGCAGGTGCGCACCGTGTAGCAGACACTTTCAGAGCCGTCCTTGAGCGAGTGAGACTCCGCTGCAAAAACACTGCAGCGTGTCTGCACCCATAGGACCGCTAACAGCTGAGTCCACAGCTTCTGCATTTCGTAATGCTGTACTGACATCAGGCAAATATACCATTTCCTCCGCACTATACACAGAATTTCGTGAGGGAAACACCTCACTTGAACATATACAGATTTACGACAGTAGCGTAACGAGTCTAAATATGGAAACTTGCTGGTGCACCGCCTTTGTCTTCGGCTCTTGCGGTAACCTCACTACAGACATACGTATTTTTTTCTGACTGGAAGGAATTTCCTTCAGACAACAAAACTCATGCTACAAAGGCACTTTGCTGTTCGACCGCCGGAGCAACCTTTTCTATTCCCACCTAGTCAGTTTCGTTGCGCAGAGATTTTCCTCCAAGTTTTACATAACTACAAGCCTATTTTCCCCATGTGTGGACCAGTATTACAATTTAAGTTTTAACTTTTGTGTTCTTTTACACCACATTAATTTTGAAATTAGATTCATAGATTAATAACAAGTACGTAAATTTTCATAAACAATCAATAAAACATTTGCATGGAAGTTATATCAAAGATCATGGTTATACAGAAATCACATTAAGTAAAAACAGACAAAGAACTTAGATAATACAATTATATGTAATATCGATAATATTGTTACAAGGTAAGACTTGAAACCTTATGACTACTCCTTATAGACACGCAGAATTGCAGCAGGTGCTATTTGTGTTAAACACAGTGACGGCGTGAGGATGGTACTGTGAACCGAAACCGTTAGCCAATAGGCAAAATAAATAAATAAATTGCGACTGTAGGCGCAAACATATACTTTTTTAGAATTATTCCTGTTTAAACAGTGTGTTGTAAAATACTAACACATTTTATCAGCAGGAGAGACGTAAGTTCATTCGCTTTTTTGCACGGTATCATAGAATGTTGCTAGATTCGATTGCAATTGTTTATTTCGACGCCCGTCTGTCACCAGAAGGTCCGTCACACTGTTATGACACTGTGCTTAACCTGAAGAAGATTTCGGTGGTTATTCATGACGCTCATGACGAGTAGGTGCTTTCAGTATGGTCTCACCAGCCTGGATATGTCTGCCCCGATAGCAGGGTGGTCAGCGTGACGTATTGCCGTCCTACAGGCCCGGGTTCGATTCCCGGCTGTGTCGGGGATTTTCTCCGCTCAGGGACTGGCTGTTGTGTTGTCTTCATCATAATTTCATCCCCATCCGGCTCTCAGGTCACCCAGTGTGGCGTCGAATGTAACAACACCTGCACCAAGGTGACCTCGCCTGCCGCGTAAGGGGCCTCTCGGCCAATGACGTCAAACGCTCATATCCATAAAAAAAAAGGAAAAAAAGCCTGGATGCAACTGTGACTTCAGCTAGTCCCATTGGCCAAAAGTCTAGTCTAGACATATCGAAACTGCCTACAGCCAAAATCAGTAGCAGATTCGGTTATTGAGAGGTATCGATAGCTGCTGTGCCATTTGTGCAGGCGCTCCACTCTGTATTCAAGATACACCAAACAGCATTTTAATGTGTTGCGAGTTGGAAATAACGGTGTATGTTAAAAGGGCTACAAATGATCGCCTGTTACAAAAACCAGCTAACGTTAACTTCAAGAAAGAAATAAATCCATAATGGAAAAATGTCTTAAACTGAGTGACACATGGATTTTTCCGTAACCACCTATGGAATCTTCATCACTAAACAACTATTTCTCATTTTCAAAAACTGAATTTTTTTTCGATCGACCATTAGAAAGGGTGAGTATGACAGCTTCTTCGACTTGTAAAACATTCATCTACTGATTTGCTGTAGACGTGCACTCATTATTTGGATGCGTTGAATTTTGTAACGGCACATCTTGAGGGTGATTTTCAGTCTTTGTCACTCTGTTCCGTTCAGTATGCAGTTTCGCCTTCTATATTTACATACTCTTCAGTCCAAATGTTCCCCTGCCGTTTGTGTTTTAGCCTCGTGTTCGAACTACTTCACAAAATTGTGTGTTGGGCTCGCGCTCACAAACTGCTTGTATTATCAAACATCTCCACCATAGCTTCCAATGAGTACTCAAGCAGGCACCGATTTCTGAATCTGATAATCCGCGTTGCACGAACGGCGCACAATAGCTGCCATTGCATATTTACAGGGCTCTCTGAAAGAGCTCTGTATCGTAAACATAGCGCGCCTTAGTCTCACAAGAAGTGTCACTGTAGTGCGAGACGTGGAACATCGTTCGCAGCAGTGTCTGAATCATCAACGTTCACAGTGTTTAGAAGGAAGAGCAACAGGCTGTAAACCAACGAGCAACAACATTGCAACGAGCATTAACATTGCACCGAGAACAACAACCGTCACTGCAGATGCGTATTATATAGAACATTAAATGTTCTATTAGACTGTCGATATTCCTTGGCCTCCCACTTTACTATCCGAAATGGGTTGGGTGACTCTTTAATATCTTTAAAAGAACTACCGCAGATTTTTCACGTCTTTTGCCGCAAGTGAAGTATTCGGAAAGCGATTTATGTGCATTACTCATTCTTCCGAAATACCGTAACACTGACAGTCACTGTAAACCATCACTAATACCTATAGTGAAACTTTCTAAACACGTTTTTATCAGTCTCCAAAGCTTTTTCACATATGTTCTGAAACGGGTTATATGAATTTTATGATTAATTTATTTTGGTTATATATCCATTTTCTTCTGAGTGAACCAACTTGTTAAGTCTCTGTATGCCCATCTTTTCAGAGATGGTTGCGTGACCTCGGCTGTTCGGTACAGAACGTCAAATTAAACACCTTTCACCGTCTAACATGTTATTTTATTGGGTTAACAGTTTCGGCGACATAATACGACATGTTTGGGCCTCCTGACCGACGTGATCGCTGTCTCAAAAACCTGCAGATACCAGCCTTTGAATGCTATCCCCTATTTTGACCAGAACCGAGGTTGGAATCTTCCTACACGTCGGTCAGAGGGCCTGAAAATGGCGTAATATGTGGCCGTAGCTAGTAGCCCAATAAAATAACAGTTTGGGAGTTTGATGGCTGAAAGGGGTTTGATTTTACATTCTGAACATCTAAGGTTTCGTGAGAGTCGTTTGGGCATAGAGTGTTGGACAGTGAACACAGGATATTGTTTATGAGTACTAGTCATCGATCACATTCAATACAAGGATCTAAGCAGTGTAGTGAACTTGGGCGGTGGCCAACATAATTTTAATAGGTCCTTGGGGTTGTAATATTATCAGTATCTACAATAGGATACAAAATGAAAGAGTCAAGTTAAACGTTATTTCTACCGTTTCGAGGTTTGTTTGGTTGCATTTCCACCTCACTCTCCCAAACACACACACAGAGACACACAGACACACATACACCCACCCACCCCCTCACACACACACACACACACACACACACACACACACACACACACACACACTCACTCACACACTCCCTCCCCCATCCCGCACACACACACATAATTCTATGGCTACTTTTCTTTAAAAATGGAACCTACCAAATTAAACAGACCTGTTGTGGAAATTTTCGAAACTCGCAGTAAAGCTCGAAATGAAGGCAGTCAAATGAATTACAGCAGTAAAGATTATCTGAAAACAGCTTCAATGACACAAAATGAAATACACGATGTGAACAATTTTTACACAGAAAAATCACAAATCACTAGTTGTCAGGCGACCACATCAGAAAGCCCGATAAGTCCAAGAACTACTTGACAAACATATTGATCACGTTTCAGCTAAAACAGGCAGCGTATTAAGAGGACATAAAGTAATCCTTGGACCCCCGTCCAAAATATCAGCTCTTTTGGACCTGTAAAATACGACTTAGAGTGTATTCAGATAGAAACTTTTGTTGTTAAAACAAAATGTTTAAGGCATGACTTCGTAGAATTCCCCTTAGTATCTACTTATCTACCCTGTCGAATGCCTTTTCAGTACCGAAGAAGCGATATATGTCCGACGGTTATATTCTCTCCGCTTCTCCAGTATACACTGTCTTGTGTGTATCTTACCTGCGCAAGATCTTCATCTCCTCTTCATCTTCTAAGCCCATTTCGAACTTCAGATAACTAGGCCCCAAGTTTTGGCTGCAAACGATTATTAATCATCGCAGCATATATTTTGTATTCTGTATTCTAGATACTTATTCCTCTTTAAAATTTTGTGTTGGATGTATCTCCTTTCTAGAAGATTTATGCTACGTTTGGTAACCTCCTCCACACAGGGATTATGTTTGCAGGCCTGCACATATTTATCAAATGCAGCAATCCACATTTCAGTAGCATTCTTCCGTATTTCAGTAGCCCCCAGTAACTCCTTCTGAATCGAGGACCTTTCTGGTTTATGATTTCCTTAACGCTTCTTCCAGCTCTTCTATAGTTGTCGGATCAAAGCCTTTGGCTTCCATCATTTCCTCCTCTTCAATCATCTGATTACGACTGCACCAAATATTTTTATAGTGTTTCACATATCCCGAGTTTCTGTTATATTCATCTCTACAGTATATCTCTCCGTCTTATTCAGGCTTCTTACGATTTTATAAGAGAATGCGATACGTCCATCCACATTATTTTCTATTTGAGTGACAAACCTGTTCCAGTTCTCCCTATATGCATTACTTATTATTGCTTTTGCTGTGTTGTCTGTATTTTTCTCTTGTCTCAGATATTTCTGAGACATTTTGTACTAAATTCGAACTGTCTTTCTGGTTTTCTCTTAATGGCTCTTTTGTTTCTGTGTTCCGTATCCTTAATTCTCTCTTACTTTTATTTGTTCTACCCCAAGTATCTTCCTTCCTCGGATGCATATAGCCGAATCAAGAGGAGATAATCTCTTTAAATCTTAAATCGAGCATACATGTGGGTGCGAGGGCTTTTTTCCACTTCCTATCTGCTAATATTCCAGCAGTTGCCCTATTTTGCTGTTCGACTCCTCAGTTTATCGGTATGTACTGGGTCCACATTGTGCTGCCTTTTAACTTTTTCATCGTTGCACAATTCACTCTTACACTTATGTTTTTAGTTTTTAACTGTCTTTCCAACACGAGCTTCTTCATGTTGAGACCTCTTACATTTTATGTGGCAGTCTTCAATGTATCTGTTCTGCCAAATCGTTTGCCTTTTTCCTTGACCAACTGGAACAGGGATTTTTGTGTTACAGATTCCTTCTGTTAGACAAGTTGTCTTCACTTTGACTTAATGAGGCCTGTCTACCCACGCAGTAAGCCTCCTTCCCTTAGGTGCCGCCGTTGACGGTAATTTGGCTCCTCCGCTGCCTCGCTAGGCGTCAACCCTGCTACCGATAAACGCCTTGCCTTTGGTTCTCGTCCCGTCACATTTTCTGGGTTCCCTCTTCCGCAAGCTGCGCCCTTCTGAAGGTCTTCCTCTCCGCTGATGTTGCCATTGGAGTCACCCTCTGCTAGTGAAAGACGCCGTCAGGCCTCGAAACCTAATACTACCGGAGTCGAAAGAAACAAGAGTTGGCCAAGAGAGGCCGATAAAAAACAAAACATAAGAAGCCTGACACATTTACTTCGAAGTAATCTCATCTAGGGTGAAACGTCCCCTTAGAAAAATTAATTAATTACTGTGCTCATAAACCTCTTGCATTATTTGATTTTCAAACAGCTGAGTGGACTGAACGCACTCAGACATTTCGCTCTTTACCTACTCTGATCAACACTAAACTGACTTTCAATAATCCCTACAAGAGAATGGCCCTGACTAAATTAACCTATGCGTTTCACAAATCACTTGCCTCACAAAGATCTTCGTTACTCGAACTACTGCAATACAGCGAGCGCCACTACTGCCAGCTAAATAAAAGATTCAAACTACTGAAGGCGCTAACTACTGATAGGCATAGTTAGCAAAAGCAATATTTTGATGGAGAAGAAACAATGTATTTACCTTAATAGTGTTCAAAAGTCATAATACACTCCTGGAAATGGAAAAAAGAACACATTGACACCGGTGTGTCAGACCCACCATACTTGCTCCGGACACTGCGAGAGGGCTGTACAAGCAATGATCACACGCACGGCACAGCGGACACACCAGGAACCGCGGTGTTGGCCGTCGAATGGAGCTAGCTGCGCAGCATTTGTGCACCGCCGCCGTCAGTGTCAGCCAGTTTGCCGTGGCATACGGAGCTCCATCGCAGTCTTTAACACTGGTAGCATGCCGCGACAGCGTGGACGTGAACCGTATGTGCAGTTGACGGACTTTGAGCGAGGGCGTATAGTGGGCATAAGGGAGGCCGGGTGGACGTACCACCGAATTGCTCAACACGTGGGGCGTGAGGTCTCCACAGTACATCGATGTTGTCGCCAGTGGTCGGCGGAAGGTGCACGTGCCCGTCGACCTGGGACCGGACCGCAGCGACGCACGGATGCACGCCAAGACCGTAGGATCCTACGCAGTGCCGTAGGGGACCGCACCGCCACTTCCCAGCAAATTAGGGACACTGTTGCTCCTGGGGTATCGGCGAGGACCATTCGCAACCGTCTCCATGAAGCTGGGCTACGGTCCCGCACACCGTTAGGCCGTCTTCCGCTCACGCCCCAACATCGTGCAGCCCGCCTCCAGTGGTGTCGCGACAGGCGTGAATGGAGGGACGAATGGAGACGTGTCGTCTTCAGCGATTAGAGTCGCTTCTGCCTTGGTGCCGATGATGGTCGTATGCGTGTTTGGCGCCGTGCAGGTGAGCGCCACAATCAGGACTGCATACGACCGAGGCACACAGGGCCAACACCCGGCATCATGGTGTGGGGAGCGATCTCCTACACTGGCCGTACACCACTGGTGATCGTCGAGGGGACACTAAATAGTGCATGCTACATCCAAACCGTCATCGAACCCATCGTTCTACCATTCCTAGACCGGCAAGGGAACTTGCTGTTCCAACAGGTCAATGCACGTCCGCATGTATCCCGTGCCACCCAACGTGCTCTAGAAGGTGTAAGTCAACTACCCTGGCCAGCAAGATCTCCGGATCTGTCCCCCATTGAGCATGTTTGGGACTGGATGAAGCGTCGTCTCACGCGGTCTGCACGTCCAGCACGAACGCTGGTCCAACTGAGGCGCCAGGTGGAAATGGCATGGCAAGCCGTTCCACAGGACTACATCCAGCATCTCTACGATCGTCTCCCTGGGAGAATAGCAGCCTGCATTGCTGCGAAAGGTGGATATACACTGTACTAGTGCCGACATTGTGCATGCTCTGTTGCCTGTGTCTATGTGCCTGTGGTTCTGTCAGTGTGATCATGTGATGTATCTGACCCCAGGAATGTGTCAATAAAGTTTCCCCTTCCTGGGACAATGAATTCACGGTGTTCTTATTTCAATTTCCAGGAGTGTATATATAGCAGTTCATGACATCCATTCTTACAAATTTACTGTCTCTGTCCAAAACTCCGCCATCTCACTCCCCACATCCACCACCGCTGGCGGATCACCTGCAACTGCGCAACGCTACGCGCTGTTAACATCTAGCTGCCCAACACTACAATGGCAGACAACAATGCAAACTAGCCACAGACTGCACACAGCACAGCCAGTGATTTTCATACAGAGCGCTACGTGGCGTTACCAATAAAAAAACCTATACAGCCTACTTACAAGGGGTCCATGTGTTTTTCACCCACATACATTTAATAAGGAGCCATGGAGGCCTACACTTCGTCTGAAATCACACCAATTGACAAATTTTTCATGGATGACCCTACCAGGATCATTGCTCCCCTTCTCCCCCCAGCGTAGGTCAGTGGATCACAGATACACAGAAACCTCCCCACCAACTTTAAAGTGGTAATCTTGGGGAGGCTTCGTAATTACATATGGCACTTGAATTGTTTCAAATGGTCGCTTAATAGTTTCAGATGGCTGTTAAGAGTTTCTATTGGGGCTTAATAATTTCGTGTGGCAGCTTAACAGTTTCGGTTGGCAGCTAAATAATTTCAATTGGTAGCTAAATAGTTTCAGCTGGCGGCTTAGTAGTTGCAGTTGGTGTCTTAACAGTTTGACCGTACAGATGTGTCTGTTCAGCGGTTCTGCCACCACCTGGCTCTGACTACTAACTCAAGCGGGGATCCTGGACTGTTACCTAAAACAAGGCAAGAGCCAGCGCCTTCACTGTTGGCCAGACGTGGCCACAGAGCGCAGGAAGACGCGGGCGCGCCCTGTGTTGTGTTTCTGTGGATGCATATTGCTAGCACACCAGGCATTGACACACCTAAAGGTCCAAATAGGCACTTTTTTCTCGCACCTAGACTTGGAAAGCAGTGACTTAGAAGTAATTTACAAAATTACTGTTGACATAAATAAGTGTGCGGTTAGTGTCACTCTTAATGGAATGAATGTAAAAGTAAGGAACCATTTAGTGATCGGAATAAACTTTCTGGCCAATTACAATAAATGTATTAGGTCTACAACTTTATTTCCGCCGTATTTCTCGAAGTTCGGGCCTTTATTGCGAAAATTTCACAAAAAATTACGTTTCAAAGTGCTGGCCATCGCTGGCCACTACTTTCTCCCATCTCTTGGGCAGCGGAAGAACAGCGCGTCTTTTGAGGAGATCCATGAATCGATTTAATTAACTTATTCATATGACCGGAGGTGCTGGTCAACCAAGTCGTGTACCACTTACTGAAAAAAGGTGATAATTAGAGGGAGCAATGTCTGGAGAATACGCCTCCAAATACGTTTTGACGCATTTTACGGCATAGGATCGGGCACTGTCAAGGTGCAGAATCACTTTTTCATGTCTACCGCTGTATTTTGATCATGTATAGTCAGTGCTCAGCTCAAACGCATCGACTGCTTCCGATGACAATACCCTGTCATTATATCCGTCTGTTTCAGTGTCTACGACAATGCCGATTTCCGACGTACTTGAAGCTTTGAAACCATTCTCTTCACGTTCTTTCACTAACAGGTGCCTCACCATAGATATTACCCAATATCGTATGAGTCACAGCTGTAGATTTCTTCATGTCAAAGCAGAAGCTTAAAACTCCCGTAAATGTCAATAATTTGGTTCGTAAGTTGACATATTCAATCGAGAATAACTTTCTGATGCAATTTCAAATCGCCTTATACTTTGATGGAGTTAATTTTTCAGATGCCTAAGATACTGTATGACACTTACCACATACAACCTGCACCACCTATTGCAAAATGGTGGAAGCATAGTTGTAGACCTAATATTAAATCTGCCAATTAAAGATTAGCAAGCAACGTCATTTTTAGTTAATTCTTTCGCATGAAGTGATTCATCATACAGCAACAATTCATTCCTTCAGATGCCTGTTTCTCAACTAATATTAATAATTCCGTTATACACATTTTTAAAGAGACGAGGGCAGATGCAGCCTGTCGTATTTGATTCGAAAACGAAGTACTAAACGTAACAGTGAGGCAGACTTACCACTCTTTCCAAACTTCTCTATAGTCAATAGGAGAAGAGTTTGTCTATTAATAGTGGAAATAATTCAGTCGTGGATCCAAGATTCGTTCTGGGGGAGGAGGGCGGTTGTCTAACTTGCCATCACCACCGGTTTTAACATGCTACAGATGCTTAAGATTGTAATGGTTCAAATGGCTCTGAGCACTATGGGACTTAACATCTATGGTCATCAGTCCCCTAGAACTTAGAACTACTTAACCCTAACTAACCTAAGGACAGCACACAACACCCAGTCATCACGAGGCAGAGAAAAATTCATGACAACGCCGGGAATCGAACCGGGGAACCCGGGCGTGGGAAGCGAGACAAGATTGTAATAATAATTAGTTTACGTCTGTCAGTACCTCGATTTAGTATAACGTCAATTCTTGTTCAAAGAAATACAGCGTCTGAAAAGCAACCGGCCACAAATTTGAGAAGTACGTATGTCACACAACTGAAAACACAACTAAAAAAGCTCAAGATTTTTACGTCAAAATTTACGCAATATAATATCAAATCGTGCACACATCAATATAAGTACGTATTTCTGTCAGTACTAGGATTACAAACACAGGTCTGCAGAATACGATTATGTGAACTTGTTCAAATGGTTCAAATGGCTCTGAGCACTATGGGACTTATCATCTACGGTCATCAGTCCCCTAGAACTTAGAACTACTTAAACCTAACTAACCTAAGGACATCACACAACACCCAGTCATCACGAGGCAGAGAAAATCCCTGACCCCGCCGGGAATCGAACCCGTGTGAACTTGTAAATGTGGGATGTGCTGTTTTGGATATGCAGCTTCCTTAATAATTTTTTCATTATGCGCGGCCACAGTCATAATATATTTCTTTAAAGTCAGTACCGCCATTTCACTGTCGTTTATTTACATTGTTACATTGAGATTTACACAATCATGATTTCGACTTCAAAGTGCCATTATCAAGTGTTTTAAGTGTTATAAATTTCCTAAGATACCATACTGTCGTATTAAAATGCACTGTTAGACACACTGTCTAAGACACATTGTGTAAGATACTTTGTCTAAGACAGTGTGTCTAATAGTATGTTTTTAATACGATAGTATGCCATCTTAGACAATTTATAACACTTAAAACACTTGATAATGGCACTTTGAAGCCTAAATCATGATTGTGGAAGTGTAAATGTAACATTGTAAATAAACGACAGTCTAATGGCGGTACTGACTTTAAAGAAAGTGCTGTTTCTTTCTCTCATTTCCGGAATTCATTTCTTTAATATTTTTTCTGGAATTACCGTGTCGTTTCTTTCCCTTTCTGTCTCTGCTTACTCACCTTCCTGTGCTTTACCCTTGGTTTACCTTGGACTGTCGATCCTTGTCGGAGTTGCCGTAGACAGCGGCTACAGTCAGTCTGTGAATGACTGCCCTTTTCTAGCTGGAATATTCTCCGTAGATGATCAGGATGGAGTTGCAACAACGTGGGTAAGAAACTGAAAGCAGCTTTTAATTTCCTGGGTTTTTACTGCCGTTTTAGAGACTCTTATGCTCCGAAATTTCGCTGAGAAATCAGGAAATAAATGTATGCTAAAACACAATAATGGACTACATATTGTAATGAGTGATGCCACAAATATGTAAATGTTTTAAATTATTCATTCTAACGGTCTCAGTTGCAGTTAGTCACGGATTATAACTGGTCCCACTCACAGTTAATGATCATCTCCAAATCCGACTAAAGGAGAGTTTAAAAAGAGCATCATCACAAGCCCTAAAATAAAAGTGATAACATTATAAGACACTTCTGACAACATTTAGTGTTATTCGACATTGGTGAGTAAAGTGCTGGATAGAACTAAATGTTTTCAGAAATGTAACACATCACTGTTTTATTTATTTTACAGCTTATGATAATGAGATTTTTAAAGAAGTTTGATTTTTCACAGCTCGTGTTCAGTAAGATCTGGAGACGGTCGCCAACTGTAATCCAAACTAGATACCAATTACAACTAATTGTAGCTGAGAGTGTTACAAAAGATATTTAAAAATGCGAGGGCGTTCAATAAGTACTGCAACACTTTTTTTTCTGAAAGCAAGTTGGCTTTATTCAGGATTCCAGTACACCACTGTTTTGGCTACGAAACCTTAGCTTTCAACGTCATCTCATTTCAATGAGACGCCTTGTGCCACTTCACTGGGAGTGCCTGTAAGACCACATGGTGCCATTCTATTGTTCGACGTCGGGGCCGAGGTCTTGCTGCATCAGTACATTCCCTGTCGTCCAAGAACCGCTTCCTCGGGAGAACAACCTTCATTGGGCGAAACAGACGGAAGGTGGAAGGAGCGAGATCCCGGCTTGAAAGATCAACAAGAACTTGTGTGAGGCCTTATGTTGCCATGGAGAGAGTGGTGTTTGTATGCCCTTCTGTGGAGACGAATAAGCTGTAGTCCTGTCTTCAATTTCCCGATTGTAGCGCGGTACACTTCAGAGTCGATCGTTGCACCTTGAGGGGAGATATCAAACAGAATAACCCTATGAGGGTCCCAGGACATTGTCGCCATGTCTTTAACGGGTGCTTTGAGCTTTTTATTCGGAAGAGAGGTGGTGTGGTGCCACTCCATTGATTGCTTTATTTTTCGGTTCGAAGTAATGAATCCATGCTTCATCGCCTGTGACGACTGTCGTTGAAAAATTGTCATGATCAGCCTTCTAATGTGCAAGCAATTCCGCACCAATGTTTCTTTGTTGGTCTTTGTGGTCTTTTGTTAGGAGGCGAGGAACCCAGTGGGTACATCCCTTCTGTTACCCATACTGCTGGATGACTGTGTCATTCTACCAACAGAGGCATCCGTTCGGGCAGCAACGTGTTTGTGATCCGTCGGTCACTTTAAATGACAGTGTCCGCACATTCCAGCATTGCTGGAATTACAACAGCGTGCGAACTCGTTGCGATGACGACAGACGCCTCGCCCAACGACTCACCTTGCTTTTGTTCACAGCCAAGTCTCCGTAGACATTCTGCAGTCGCTTGTGAATATCTCTGGTTTTCCGTTGAAGAAACTCAATGACAGCTCTCCGCTTGTAGCACACCACTGTTACAGGCTCCATTTTGAAGACCATGTACAGCGCCACCACCTATTCCGCCACTAAATGAAACTAGAGCAGGAATATTTCAGGATGTTCGACAGCAAAATTAAGCATTGGCAGATTATGGAATACGTTTCATCGCTTATTGACAGCTCCTAGTATTAAAGGTTTTTGCTAACATGTAGGAGGGAGAGGGGGGTGGTTTGGTGGTCTTGAGAGTCGCCTTGAATCCGTGCTTGTCTTCGAAACTGAAACGCTTGGATCGGGCTGGAAGGCTGAGGCTGGTCTCCCGCTAGTGGTGGGGGGAGTGCACCCACGGCGCTGCCCCGGGTAGGTGCCTGCAGGCACGGCCAGCCACGTAGCCAGCCCGCCAGGTAGGCAGGTAGGCCCTCCAAATTCCGGGCCCGAGTTCCGCCGCATGAATACGGAATGCTATGCACACGCGGCCGCTGAACTTGCAGAGCCGGCCACGAGGCCGGGGGATGTCGTCGCTACAAGTTCGACTCGCAGCGGCCGGCCGGTCGCCGGCGCCGTTCGGCCTTTGTTTATTCGCGGGTCACCGTAAATATTGTATGTGGGCCCGGCGGCGAACACGGGCCACAATGCAAACACGGCCGGCGCCGGCGCCGGCGCCGCCCCCGCACCCGCCCGTGCTCCTGAGCCCGCCGATACCAGCTGTCCGCAGCTCACTGTGCGGTCTGGTCTGGAATCCCCAGGCCCCGCTAATCCTGATCTCGCCCCCGTGCCCGATGCCAAAGTGCTTACTGCTTACGCAAGCTGTTTCGCATTAGCAATCTAGCAAGTCGCCGGCGGTGTTGTGCAGCTTCAGGCATACGGCTCTGTACTATCTGTCTGCAGAATAGCAGAGTCTCTCGATGGGGGATTGTGGGCCTACAGGGTGCTGGCAAACAGCTTTTTCATCCTCTACCTAGTGCCAATACACGGCAGTACGGGAGCAGCATGCGCTCAACACAAACTTTTCCAGCCTTAAGTATCGATTGCAAATCGAAGGAGGTGTTGCGTCACATCTGTATTCCCAGGGCTCGATAATGATCCGAATCTCACCTCAACGAGAAAATCCTAAGAAATTTTGGTCTTATGTCAAAGCGGTAGGTGGATCAAAACAAAATGTCCAGACACTCTGTGACCAAAATGGTACTGAAACAGAGGATGACAGACTAAAGGCCGACCGAGCGAGGTGGCGCAGTGGTTAGCACACTGGACTCGCATTCGGGAGGACGACGGTTCAATCCCGTCTCCGGCCATCCTGATTTAGGTTTTCCGTGATTTCCCTAAATCGTTTCAGGCAAATGCCGGGATGGTTCCTTTGAAAGGGCACGGCCGATTTCCTTCCCAATCCTTCCCTAACCCGAGCTTGCGCTCCGTCTCTAATGACCTCGTTGTCGACGGGACGTTAAACACTAACCACCACCACCACCACTAAAGGCCGAAATACTAAATGTCTTTTTCCAAAGCTGTTTCCCAGAGGAAGACTGCACTGTAGTTCCCTCTCTAGATCGTTTCACAGATGACAAAATAGTAGATATCGAAACAGACGACAGAGGGATAGAGAAACAATTAAAATTACTCAAAAGAGGAAAGGCCGCTGGACCTGATGGGATACCAGTTCGATTATACACAGAGTACGCGAAGGAACTTGCCTCCCTTCTTGCAACGGTGTACCGTAGGTCTCTAGAAGAGCGTAGCGTTCCAAAGGACTGGAAAAGGGCACAGGTCATCCCCGTTTTCAAGAAGGGACGTCGAAAAGATGTGCAGAACTATAGACCTATATCTCTAACGTTGATCAGTTGTAGAATTTTGGAACACGTATTATTTTCGAGTACGATGACTTTTCTGGAGACTAGAAATCTACTCCGTAGTAATCAGAATGGGTTTCGAAAAAGACGGTCGTGTGAAATCCAGCTCGCGCTACTCGTCCACGAGACTCAGAGGGCCATAGACACGGGTTCCCAGGTAGATGCCATGTTTCTTGACTTGCGCATGGCGTTCGATTCAGTTCCCCACAGTTGTTTAATGAACACAGTAACAGCATATGGACTATCAGAAAAATTGTGTGATTGGATTGAAGAGTTCCTAGATAACAGAACGCAGTATGTCATTCTCAATGGAGAGAAGTCTTCCGAAGTAAGAGTGATTCCAGGTGTGCCGCATCGGAGTGTCGTAGGACCGTTGCTATTCACAATATACATAAATGACTTGTGGATGACATCGGAAGTTCACTGAGGCTTTTTGCGGATGATGCTGTGGTATATCGAGAGGTTGTAACAATGGAAAATTGTACTGAAATGCAGGAGGATCTCCAACGAATTGACGCATGGTGCAGGGAATGGCAATTGAATCTCAATGTAGACAAGTGCAATGTGCTGCAAATACATAGAAAGAAAGATCCCTTATCATTTAGCTACAATATAGCAGGTCAGCAACTGGAAGCAGTTAATGACATAAATTATCTGGCAGTACGCATTAGGAGTGATTTAAAATAGAATGGTCATATAAAGTTGATTGTCGGTAAAGCAGATGCCAGACTGAGATTCATTGGAAGAATCGTAAGGAAATGCAATCCGAAAACAAAGGAAGTAGGTTACAGTACGCTTGTTCGCCCACTGCTTGAATGCTGCTCAGCAGTGTGGGATCCGTACCAGATGGGGTTGATAGAAGAGATAGAGAAGATCCAACGGAGAGCAGCGCGCTTCGTTACTGGATCACTTAGTAATCGCGGAAGCGTTACGGAGATGATAGATAAACTCCAGTGGAAGACTCTGCAGGAGAGACGCTCAGTAGCTCGGTACGGGCTTTTGTTGAAGTTTCGAGAACATACCTTCACCGAGGAGTCAAGCAGTATATTGCTCCCTCCTACATATATCTCGCGAAGAGACCATGAGGATAAAATGAGAGAGATTAGAGCCCACACAGAGGCATACCGACAATCCTTCTTTCCACGAACAATACGAGACTGGAATAGAAGGGAGAACCGATAGAGGTACTCAAGGTACCCTCCGCCACACACCGTCAGGTGGCTTGCGGAGTATGGATGTAGATGTAGATGTAGAACGAGAAAGTTCTCCCAGCACAATGCAGGGGAATATTGGCCACATAGAATCAAGTCATGCTCCTCCTTTTGGCATTAGACATTCCATGTCTCCATCTACTAGTGAGCTGTTGCAGCCCAAACAAGCACTCTTTTTCCTACAACTTCCTAAAGTTTTAGAACGTAATAAAAATAATAAAATACATAAAAATTATGCATATAGAGGGTGATTCAGCTGCCCCTGCCTATGGGTCTTATGCACCCCAGAAGGCCTTGAACACCGTACTCGAGATTTTCATGTCCTCTCGCTCACTAATCGCAAACTATTAGTCCTACAGAAAAAAAGGTACACGACACTTTTGTAGGAAATTTAATGTATTTAAATTTAGTACTGGGATACGTTTTCGTTACAGGCTGTAGTTTTTGTATTATTCAAGAAAACCGCACAAAGTGACCTTCAAACGCGTTTTTCCTCAATAACTCGAAAACTGTGGTCTCCAGCGATATCGCATCCGAGTGTAAAATTTAACTAATCAAATTTCGTACAAAAAGATCCTGTCAATTTTTTCTGTAGGACTAACAGATTGTGGGCATCGAGCGACGGAATATGAAAATCTCGCACATGGTTTTTGAAGGCGTTGTGGGGTGCATAAAACCCATAGGTAATGGCAGCTGAATCGCCCAGTATGTATGTATACAGGTTCACCTTTCATCCATTAAAGACACAGTATCTCCAATCCGTTTTCACTAAAGATGAGGGATAGATAGAGGTTATGAAACAAACAACAACACGCTCTCCCATCTGCATTAACAACTGAAATACAGGCCTCAAATTTGTTCTTTAAAAAGTATTACGCTATTTTTTTCTTCCGGGACAGTAAATCCCTATGAGACGAATTTAGTGATATACTATAACTCATCCATACATTTAACAAGTTACCACAAAATAAAAATACATTGGATACAGAAATTTTTATGGTGTTGATGCCACGGCTGAGTCGGCGTTGTTCACAAATTACATACATATATTTGTTACATGCCCTCATGGTAGACTTTGTCGTTTTATCAAGCTTTTCCATCTGATTACTTGATTTTTTTTTTAAAAAAAAGCTGTCCACTTAAACATGAGTATGTGCATGCACTTGAAATAGTTTTCATAGGCCTCTTCTGACAGGCTAAAAGTTAGTACATCGTTGCACTTACAACAATCTTATCTGAGCCTGTGCCTATGGCGTATAATAAAGAGCTTGTAGGAAATGTGTTTTGCGTTGGGTACGTGGGCCTATAGTTTCGCTGCACATAGAATGATCCTGTGATATTACAAACTGTCACGTACGATGGAAAGAGTTAATGTATCAATTTGAGGTGACGGCCACCGTTCCGGAAACAACAGAGTCCAAGATTACTAAATAAAATCGTTCTGATACCTCCGACAGTGGACTTCTTCTTCTGCAAGCCCTTCGTTTTCCATATTTTGGAAGGAGGAAATATGACGGACCATAACATGAAAAAGTCCAGTAACCATTTACTCTAAAGTTTACACCCAAAGAACTATGATCACTTGCTCATCCTTGCTACTTCGAGGCACATCTACTGAATAGTTCTCGTAGCTCTGAGGTTATCCACTTTAGAGCACATTTTAAGGGATATCTTTTTCGAGTTTTGGCCCACACTAGCTCCTCCCAAAATAAGGAAAGCAAAGAGCCTGTAGTAGAAGCGGTACACTGTCAAAAGTATTAAACCACTTTAACTTATAAGTTTCTACTTGGTCGTTTAAGATTTATGGTCCCTAAAATTGATAGATTTATCCTTCTCCATCATACTTGAAAGTCTGTAACATCATCACGGGTTCACTCTGTATAATGACGGAGCCTGGCATGAAAGATCCACTTAGAACAGTTTACACTGTATTAGCAAATTTGGGCTCACCTGCCTTTCAACTTCAGTATATTCGTCAGACTTAGAAAAGAAAGACCATGTGGGAACATTCTAATGGTAGATTTTAAGTGGGTCTTTTATATCACTGCAAATTATAATAGGCGGAGCGAAAAATCGTTCTCTAATCCTAATAATTAGTTTCTTTTCATGTACCAATTGTGTGGAATAAATATTAATTAAAATGTTTTTTTTCTTATTGTAGTTGTTTTTCTAGGCGTTGAGTAGTTCCATATTCCTAGCATATGATCATTATGGGTAGGGCAGTACAGACGACAAACTAGTGAAAACTAGACGGACACCTGACGCTGAGTTTTTACTAAAGAGTGGGTGGAAGATTTCTCGCCCAACCACCAGATGCACTAATGCTTTTCCGAAAAGTAAAAGCTAGAGAGATGACCTCAGACATTACTGTGGGACCACACAGATGAAGCTCTAACTCCTGGGAGCGGACAGGGTTTCCTGTTTTTTTATTGTATTTAACTTAAGTTGTATTGGAAACTACGTCCCATGAAGAAAGAAGAGCTTAAATTCAAGATACTAAATAAAGTGTTCCTTCTCGAATGAAAGAGGCTCTTCGCAACTACTGTCCACAGGAAATAGTTGTCCGTTTAGATAGACGTAAAATCTCTTACTGAAGACGAGTAATGCTTGTCACCACCGCGGCACTGGAAAACTTTTCGCCAACATCTTCTTTCTCTTTGCTTTGATCACCACTTCTGCAGATCACTGAAAGTTCTAAGATTTCAAATGAAAACAGCTCTATTTCATTAGTGAAGATGTTCAGTTTTCTGTCTGTCGTAACATATGTATTTCTACTGTGACAGCGTTGTCAATGCACACAGTATGTATGAATATTGACTGACAAAGTACTTCAACAAATATTATACAGAAAAATGACAAAAGAATCTCCTAAAACATTCTGTGTCAGTGATCAAAATTAATCCATACCATGAGTTGTACAATAACAGGAACTTGTAGGACTGCACAGTATTGAATAAAGAAATTCAAATGGCACAGTAAAATGAAATGATTGTATGATATTTATTGCCCGGGATATCCCGTCGGGGTTCGGCCGCCATACTGCAAGTCTTTAGTTCACGCCACTTCGGCGACTTGCGTGTCAATGATGATGAAGACACACAACACCCAGTCCCCTGTCGGGAATCGAACTCGGGCGCCCTTGCGTGGTAGACGGTAATGCTGCCGCTGCGCTACGGAGGCGGGCATATTGCACAATATAAGCCTTCTGATTTTATCCATTATAAAAGGTTTGTTCATAAATAAATCCTCTGCTAGCAGTCGCAATTTCCTTTATTTACTTTTCGCACAGCACTTTTAGGGAAATGATTCCAAATTTCAAGTGCGTTTTTTGTGTGTATAGTGAAATTTCTACTGATGTTGTCAATGAGTGAGAGTCTGATACATTTCTTTGATTTTTACTGCAATATATAAGAAACGGGATTTTTAGTTCGTTATCGATTCTTTTGGTGAAGTTAGTGGAGAAATTTAGAAGAATTTCTACTTACTGTTTCCTAATGGTCCATTTGTGCAGAGTCTCACACACACTAAACAGCACACATAACTTGTTGTATACTTTAAACATAGAAAATATCTTACATAAACAAAACAGTTACGAAGGTGTTCTTACAAGTAGTCCATAGAGATATTATTATCAGACTTCCACAGATTATGATATGCTTTTGTACCGAGGTTATTTATGTTAATAATTTCGTTCATAATTTACTTATACCGATTTTACAATTGTGCCTATTTCTATGTGTTACTATTTTTATTTGAGTACATTCCCGATCCCGAAACCTCTCAAGAAATTCACTGATTCACTTTAAAGTTTCTCATTTAATATTTTATCTTCATTTTTTTCTGTAATGTGAATATATCTTCTGTTCTTGTAGCAAATCCATTTAATGTCCTTTATTTAGTCGGTGGACTAATTTGACATTTTACTCCATTTTTCCAAATGGGCGTCGTGTTTTACGTATGTGTGTTGCTTTTGCCGATGTAGTATGTTGGTTGTGTGTGTAGGATTTAATGTGCACTGTGTACCTGCTGTTGAAATTTCGGCCTGCTCGTCCTAGGTAAAACGTAGAGCATTCTTAGCATGTTACCTTGTATATTGTATATTGTATATAGTCTGAATACAGATCATGATTACATTTTATATTATGTATTAGCTTTTGTTGTAGTTCATTAGATGTAGAAAGAAATGAATAAACCTAAGTTTAGGCCTAAATTCAAAATAAATTATGCATAAAATCTAAAATCTATAAATAATAAACTGAAAAAGTACCAATCCATAGTTGTAAAGTCATATAAAAGCAGTCTATTTGTTGTGATGAAAGAAAAAGATTACATAGACAAAACACATGGATTTTTTGAAAGTAATAATATTCAGCACATTGAAAAATACCCAGCTAAAAAATTTCAGAGTAAAATTAAGGAACAACTAAAGAACACACATTTCCTATTGACAGAAACTGAAAAGAAATACCTTACAAACATCAATCCAAAAGTACCACACCTAAGAGAACAGCCAAAAATACACAAGGATGGAAATCCGATACGTCCCGTGGTCAACTCTATAAATAGCCCAGCGTTCAAACTGTCACAAAAACTGAATAACATACTGATGAAAAATTATGCACATGAAACAACATATTCCATAAGAAACAGCATGATACTAGCTAAAGAACGAAGTACCAGAAAGCTCCCCCAAGATTTTCAGTTTATATCACTTGACATCTCCAACCTTTACTCAAACATACCCGTACATGAAGCTGTAACGCTAATACAAAAGAACCTTATGCAACCCAATAAATTTTCATACACAGAGGATGTCGAATTTATGGAACTCCTTCAGCTAACCCTAAGATACAACTACTTTACCTTCAATGGCAACATTTATAAACAACCAGATGGCCTAGCAAAGGGATCATGTACATCTGGCACCTTAGCTGACACATATGTAGATCACTTAGAACAAAAATTATTCATTAACCAAGAACTGTGCATAAAGGAAACAGAAATTTATAGGTGATACATCCCAAAGACATCGCAGACATTATTAATTACTTCAGTCATCCACATGAGAAAATCAGATTTACAGTGAAACATGAGCAAAATAAAACCATAAACTATCTGGACTTAATATTACAAGAAACAACACCACATGCCCATGCAAATTTTATAGGAAAAACACAATGACTGACACCACAATCCCTGCAACCTCATGTCACCTAAATATCCATAAACAGGCAGCATACAGGTCAATGCTACAGAGGGCAAGAAAAATACCATTGAACCAAGAAAACATGCAACAAGAAATAAACACAGTGAAATAGATTGCAGTTGCCAATGGTTACAATGTTTCCATGGTTGACACAATCTTAGATAAACTGAAGAAAGATCCAGGTGCAAACTGCACCACAGAATGAAAAGAGAAAAACAAATTTATATGTAGCATCCCTTACATTGGGAATGTATCATAGATGATTGCAAATACCTTAAAGTCACAAAGCAAAAATTGGGTTTTCTACATCTAATAAACAATAACAAAAATAATACATATATAAAGTGTAATCATGATCCATACTCAGATTCTGGAATATACAAGGTAACATACCAGGAGTGCTCCATATTCTACCTAGGACAAACAAGCCGAAATTTCAACCCCAGGCACACATAGCACATTAAAGCCTACACACACAACAAACACAATACATCAGCAATAGCAACAGACTTACATAATACAGTACACCTGTTTTGTTTATGTAAGATATTTTCGATGTTTCAAGTGTACAAGTTGTGTGTGCTGTTTAGTGTGTGAGAGACTCTGTACAAATGAACCATTAGAAAACTGTAAATACAAATTCTTCTAAATTTCTCCACTAACTTCACCAAAAGAATCGATAACCAACAAAAATCGCTTGTTTCTTATATATTGCAGTAAAAGTCAACGAAATGAAGCAGACTCTCACTCATTGACAACATCAGTAGGAATGGCATAATGTGTACAAAAAACGCACGTGAAAATGGGAATCATTTCCCAAAACGCGCCGTGCGAAAAGTAAATAAAGACAATCGTGACTGGTAGCAGAGGATTTATTTATAAATAAAACGATATATATACAAGGCACTCCACAGTTCTCGGTACAGGTTAGTACCATATATTAGCGATTTTACGTTCTGCACCCTTAGTATCTCAGGTGAGATATAAGTGTGTAAATACGCATCTAAGGACTCTAATCTATACTGCTATATAAAGACAAGACGTTGTTTAACGTTGTTATCAAAAATCTCGCAAAGTTTTTGACTGATTTGCTTCAAACTTTTACACCAGGCTCTAATATAAACTCAGTTGCATGTGGGCTACATACTTTTGTAATATACGAACGTGTAGGGTACAAGCGCAGATATTTGCATTGGTGCCTGGGGACAGTGTGCTGAACAACATAAATTGGTATTTACTACATTTGCAGACTAATAATTATAGATATTAAGAGGAGTATGTTTCTGCGTTGATTATCTCCTCCAAGTTCATTGAGGGCATGGGATGCAAGTGTTACTCTGAGATGAAGAGATTGTCAGAAGAGAGGAATTCGTTACGAGTCACATGGAACCAGTCAGAAAAGCGATGAGTAAAGAAAGAGAGATTATTAGTTTTACTCACTCTGTGTTCTATCCAAAACTAGTGCTGAACATCGAGAGTACGCCACATCTTCTAAATACAACGTATTTATAAATAATTCATCCGATTATACAACACTAAGTCTTCTACGTGAATTTTGAGACTTGATTTTTAACGTACCTGTCCAAACTGAAAATTTACCTTGGCCCTGGTTGTAGTTCATGCGACTGTCGATAGAGGTATTTCTGGTGCAGTTAGCTCTATTTTCGCATGCTCTGTAGTTCATTCCACAGTCAGTGTTGAATCGAGAAGGTGACGACACATCAAAAAAAGGCGGTTTGCGTTCTCTGTTTCAATCGGTGCAATACATTTATAACTGTGCGGCCTGATTTTCACCCATACTGTCTTACTGCGCCTTCTACAGCTCACAGCAGACGACGACGGCAGCTGCAGTTTCAAGGCACAACTTGTTTATCTAAGGGGAAATCCACAGGTAGCCTCTGTGTGCTCGTTTAACACGTAAGACGCGTTCGAAAAAGCTTTGCACGGAGTCCACAGAAGTCTGCCCTCAGAGCCAGTCAAGAGTTCGCCATTCCATTTGTATCTATCTGGGGTGTTTTGTGGCTGAAATTGCGTTTCAAACTATACAAAAATAGCAAAAGGACAGGACGAGTGTGCCTATCATCTGGATGTTGGTCTTGCGTTCGGTGGAGGGCACATTAGAAATTACTGAAAATCGAAAGAAATATTTGATCTTAATTGTAAACAGTACACAACGTTATCATTAAGTATGATTTAAAAGTCATCATCTTAGAAATTGGACAGGTCTTCTGAAAATAACAGCTTTTTAGTCTTACACTCCAGTTAAAATGTACCTAAAGATTCCATCATCATTCATCCGGAAGATATAGCTTTGTGGAATCGCGTAAAACTCTTAGTATTTTGTGATAACATTAAGACTCGATAAAAAATGAGGTGAAAGTGTAAAATGTGCAATGCGCTAGTAGAACAGGAGACAGTGCAGCATATCCATAAAGGAAACTGCAAATTAAATGTTAGTGCGATCAAGAGTATTACTGCAGAATTTAAAGAAGTAATCCAGTATCCGTGGCAAGAGACACAGAACGAATTTCGAAAAGCACTGAAAGGATCGGAAGAAATAATCCTAAATATTTAAAGAATTAGAATGATAACTTTCGAAGTAAAGTAACCGATAAATTTAAAGAAACGATATGCGATGAAAAATGTGCCGCAGATCTGCTGCGCCACCGTATACCTCGCACAGGGTCATTGTGAATTTGATAGACCAGCAAACGAGGCAATGCTTCGAAGTTGCGAAATATAATTGGAAATGGATGTAGGTCATAATCTACTTCTCCCTCCCTCCCTCCCTCTCTCTCTCTCTCTCCCTCTCTCTCCCTCCCTCACTCTCTCTCTCTCTCTCTCTCTCTCTCTCTCTCTCTCCCTGTGTGTGTGTGTGTGTGTGTGTGTGTCCATCGTCTTCTCCTCCCTCCCTTTGTCCACCACTTCCCTTTCTCTCTCTCTCCAGCAACACCTCCCACCTCTCTATCCATCTTCTCTTTCTCTCTCTCTCACCCTCTTCTCCTTCCCTCTTTCTCTGTCATCTACTCCTTGCCCCATTCCGATTTCCTCCCTTCACTCTTTACATCTCTTGTTCTTCTCTCTCTCTCTCTCTGTCCTCGACCCTTGAATTTCAATTGAATTTCAATCTGCGCCTTCCCTTATAGTTTTTACCCTCTCCGGTTCCTTCTGGTACTATGGGAGTTATTTTCTGATGTCTTAACACATGTACTGTCGCCCTGTCCCTTCTCCTTGTCAGTGTTTTCAATATGTTCCTTGTTTCGCCATTTCGAACTGAGAAGCAGGACATTAGTTATTTCCTCAGTTAATCTAATTTTGTACGTCTTTCTACAGTACCACATCTCAGCTGCTTCGATTTTCTTCTGTTCAGATTTTTCCACAGTCCATGTTGCTCTGACGTACAGTGCTGTGTTCCAGACGTACATTCTGAGATACTTTTTCTTCAAATTAACGGCACTCTTTGATAGTCCTGACAACGAAGTTCCATATTTGTATGTGCTAGTCTACTTCTTATGTCCTTGGTGCTTCGTCCATCAGAGGTTATTGTGTTTCCAAGGTAACATAATTCCTTAACTTCCTCTAATTAGTAGTCCCAATTTTGATGTAATGTTTTCTGCTACTCTCATTTCAACTACTACTAATTTTTTTCGTCCTTTTTTGAGTTACTCTCACTCCACTTTCAGTAGACTGTTCATTCTGTTCAACAGCTCCTGTAAGTCTTCTTCATCTTCACTGAGATTAGCAATGTCATCAATGAAACGTATCATTTATACCCTTCCACCTTCAATTTAGTCCCATTCTTTAGCCTTTCCTTTATTTCCGTCATTTTTTCTTCGGCATGTAGGTTGAACAGAAGTGTTACACAAGTCTTAATCCGAGTACTTCGTTCTTGGTCTTCCATCCTTATTGTTCCCTCTTGATTCTTCTACGTGTTGTATATTAAACGATTTTATTTGTAGTTTACTTCTATCTTGCTCAGAATTTCGAGTATTTTGCACCAATATTACATTGTCGAACGCTTTTTCCAGGTGAACAAATCTTATGAATTCGTCTTGATTTTTCTTCAGTCTTGCTTCCATGATCAAGCGCAACGTCACAACTGCCTCTCTGGCGTCCTTGTGTTTCCGAAAGCCAAAAGCATCTAAAATATCCTCCAATTTCTGTTGCATTGTCCTGTGTATTCTTTTTGTTTGCAACTGGGATGCGTGAACCGTTAAAATGGCCATATGCACGCAGAGGAAATAATGTTACCTCGCAGAAACGAGTCGACTATGAAGAACATAAACAAGACGTCATTCTGAACAGCCCATAAGATAAACTAAATGTTAGGTGGTTAGTAAGTTTGTTGCGTGTTCCACACATCATTCCGCCGATTCTTTTATTGAAATGATGTGGAACGAGTCTGTTTCCAGATATATATGATACGTGAGTAGTGTTAATACTAATAAGAACATTATTTTTAGTCGTGTTCGTACCACTGCCCTTAAAACGTAGTTGTTTTATTTATTTTGTTTTACAGGATACCAATTTTTAAATAGACATTTGTCCATTGAATTGAAGGAGTTGACCAGAAAAACTACTTTCAGCTTAGATTTAAAACTTGCTTTAGTACCTGACAGACTATTATTGGTATTGTATAAATGATAAAAAAATTTTTTTGCTGGATATTTAACTCCTTTCTGAGCCACTGACGACTTTACTAATGGGAAATAAATGTCATTTTTTGTCTGGTGTTGTATGTATCGATATCACTAATCGTCTAAAATTGCAATGTATCGCTTTTGACGAATTTCATTAGCGAGTATTTGGATGGTGACGGTTCAATTACAGTCCTTGGAAAGTTACTTTCGTGCAATCGATACTTTCTACGTTGTGATGTACACGAGAAAATTATTCCATAAGAGATTTTCAGTGGAAATACGAAAAATATTTCAGGAGACTGATCCCGTTGTCTCCAGCCCTAGCAATTATACGAGGAGCAAAAGTAGCTGAACTTAATCTTTTGAGAATCTCAGTAGCGTACTTATTTCAGTTCAAGTTTTCATCACCATGTACATCCAACAATCTGGAGCATTATGTACCAGTTAGTGGCTTCAGTTGATGTGCTACACCAATTGCTGGTATGATATTTGTTGCACAGAATTGAATACAGTCAGTTTTGTCAAAAATTAGGGACAGTCAATTTTCGGAGAACTGCTTAAAAATTATTTCAGAATATCATTAACGATACCTTCCGTGCGTCGATGAATATTTTATCTCTCGTCAGTTTCTATACACACAGCTTTCCCTCTATTTTCAAGAACTGTTCATCCATAATTTCATGATGTCTAGGTTTCTTAATTAAGCCTAAATAAGTGCCCAGATTCAGTAGAGCAGAGATAAAGAGTCGAATATATTTTCGTCTGCAGATCACTTTGTTGCCTCGTGTAACATCTTAGATTAAGGGTCGACCTGCGACAGCAATCACACAACTTGCGTTGCGATCGCAGGCGCGCGTGTTGCGTAGGGGCCGCGAGGTGCCGCCACGAGCGCAACCGTATATAAGTGCCGACGGAGTTCGGCCAGTCTCATTTTGTTGGCATCTCTATTTTGCCTATTCTCTTATTTGCTTAGTTGCTTAGCTCTTATTGGTTTATGGCTCATGTTATTGTGCTCTCTTTCCGCCATTCTGATTGTTTTGATTTACTCCCAATTGAGAAGTGCTCATTTTGGCATTTCACTTTTGCATATATCTCATTTTGCTAATAATATGTTCCTTAGCTTTTTACAGTTGAATTGATTAACATAGTCGGCCGCGGTGGCCGTGTGGTTCTAGGCGCTTCAGTCCGGAACCGCGGGACTGCTACGGTCGCAGGTTCGAACCCTGCCTCGGGCAAGGTTGTGTGTGATGTCCTTAGGTTAGTTAGGTTTAAGTAGTTCTAAGTTCTAGGGGACTGATGAACTAAGATGTTAAGTCCCATAGTGCTTAGAGCCATTTGAACCATATTTTGATTAACATAGTGTCATGTACTGTTTGTTCATTTCAGCCTGTTCATATTTTGATGTTCTTTAAATACTGTAATAATTATCGGAAGGATTTCTTCCCTTAAACTTGTGTAAAGCATTCTCGATGTATGATTTGTTCTGTGACACAGGTGTAAGGTTTTGAATATAAATTATATACGAAACTGTGTGTGAAGAGGAATTTATTTTTTCAGTTTGTACTACATCAGACGACAATTTTGTGATATGAGGGAGAAATTTAACGGCGAACCCATGGAAATAGTCATAAGTGATCCCCTTTAAAAATAAAAATTTGTGTGACACTGAAAGACGTGACACTGTAAGCACCGAAAATTTATATGTATGTATAAGATTATACGTCACACGCGAAAGCCTCGAATGATTGTTTCAGCCTGTGAAAGCTATCACAAGCTACGGCGGTCCTTTCCCTATACAGTCCGTCTGAGAACGAACAACGAACTACCGTCGCCCAGTGCGACTCGGTCTTCGAGTCAGTGGCATCCAGACCCTCTCATCCAGGGCTACGCTGCAGAAGCCACCGTTTGGGGGCTGCAGATGGCCCGTGGGTGGAAGAGAACCCCCCACCGGCCGGCCACGACGCTATTGGGACCCCGAGCCGCCATCTCGGCCGCCTCCTCCCAATCTCCACTTATACGGACCCTGACGGGGCTAATTCCCTGGAATTGCCATTGTTCTGCCATAATTTAAGCGTGCAATTACACCGGGCCCGCCCGAGAGTGCTCTGAGTGGAAGTCTTGCCATCCACTCGATCGTACGCTCTTGAGCACCCCACGGAAAGTGCGCTGGGGCGTGTCGCCGCCGGACAGGTTGAACACACGCAAACACAGACACACGCACGCACGCACACACATGCGCCTAGGTTACTCTACTTGTAGAGCTGTGGGAGGACGTACGGGTGAAAGTGAGCAAGTGCGAACGAGACCGAAAACCGCATGCGGTGTGGTGCATGTGGAAATGTATTTACATACACGCACACACTTCTGCCGGAGCCGCTGGGCTGTTTGTTGGCGGGGTGGCGGACAGACCACGCGTTCGCGGTACGCCAGGCCGCGTGCGGTTTCCCGAAATGAGTGATAACATCTCGTCGCCGCTTAAGCACTTTTGTTTACGGCGTTGCCGGCCATTAATAAACAGCGCCGGTGCGTGTGTGGCATGTGTGTGTGTGTGTGTGTGTGTGTGTGTGTGTGCGTGTGTGCACTGCGTTGCAAGCGCAGTCCAGATTTACACGCACTGGTCGCTTGCTGATGTGCATATTGCAGTAGTTTTTAATGCTGCCGCCTGCGCTTTGCCACCGGGGCTGATGGACGCCGTTGCCCTTGTTGCTACGCTGGTGGCGGGGCGAACAGTTGGCTGCATGGCGTGAAATGTACTTTATATGCCCGACTGCGCTCGCTTAGTTTTAGTGAAGCGAAGTTCGTCGTGCGTGCAGCTTTCCAGGTAAATGATGTAACATTTAAACAAGTGGTTTTTGCCAGCTATTAGCCTCCCATCGGTGGGCAGAAGGTTCTGCTCATTACTCCCACTAGCCCAGCTGTCATTACAACCAATAGCCCCCATTTTCATTTCACTTGTTTGTGCTGTTATTGTTTTCTTTTTTCTACTTGAGTTGTGACTGGTTTCATGCAGCCCGCCACTAACTCCTCTTCTGTGCCAAAGTCTTCATCTTGTAGTACTATGCACACCCAATCTCCTCATTTACTTGTTCAATCGACGTATTGAAGAGGTATTATTGAAGTATTGAGATTATGTGAAACTGATGATAATTGGAGTTTTGGTGGATAACAGGTAAGACAAGTGAGGAGCATATTTATTTTTTTTGTTGGTTTATATAGAACAGAAAGGATGAAGATGGCAGACTAGAACACTCCAGTGGAAGGAAGGTTGTCTACACACACACATTGTTAAATCAATAAGCAGTATATACTTTTTTTGGGAAAGAAGTATTTGCGTATGTTGGCGACCTGACAGCTGTTCAACAACCGTATATTTTGATGTGACTTGGCAAACATTGGTCTTGACACGATGACTATGACGTTGACTAACTAGCATTGACTATTATACACTGCTGCCACGGCTAATTGATACACATGTTGAACATCAAATTTTGACAGAATTGCATTTACACAGTTAAGACTATTCAGTTACACAATAGTACTTAGTATGTGGATGAAAGATGAGTGAATGTATTTTGTGTGTTTTCCTTTCCTAATCCCAAATAATTGGTACCGACTTACCTCCTAAATATTATTTTACTTATTTGTTGTGGCTTGCACCGACACCCATAAATATTATAGGTTTACTGATATTTGTGTATTTGTAATAGTTAATATGATAATTATCTGAGATCATTTGTGTGTTTATTATAATTTATATGTTTAGTGTAGGAGCATTGATAATAGTTTTGTAAAAGCAATTGTGTGTGCACTCAAACTGTTGTTCGTGCTTACACCTATTATCATTGGTGGGTGCCACTGGGAAATGTTTAATTTCTGCTGAGGAAATGTGATGAACTGTTTAATTTCTGCTGGTTTCATGCAGCCCGCCACTAACTCCTCTCCTGTGCAAAGTCTTCATCTTGTAGTACTACGTACACCCAATGTCCTCATTTACTTTTTCGATGTATCCCAATGTCTGGCTTATCACGCACACCCACTGAACGTGGTGGCGCTGTGGTTAGCACGCTGGACTCGCATTCCGCCATCCTGATTTAGGTTTGCCGTGAATGCCTTAAATTGCTTGAGGCAAATGCCGGGATGTTTCCTTGAAAAGGGCACGGCCGATTTCCTTCCCCATCCTTCCCTAATCCGAAGGGACTGATGACCTCGCTGTTTGGTCTCCTCCCCCGAATCAACCAACTAACCAACCATCCAACCGTATACACTCATGTTCATAAAAAAACAGTACACCTCGAACGACTAGAAATAGGACGTTCGTATTCACAGGATAAGTACGTTAGAATGTTCTGCACAAATGATCAACATTGGTAAACGTTAGCTCGTAGGTTCAGAGTCAACACCGATACCGCGGTGCAGCACCCCCTACCGGCAAAATGGGCCTTCGGCTCTCGTTGTCGCTATAAATCAAAGGTAATGGATCAGTATGACTTGAGCAGACGTGCAGGGCACATCGCAGACGTATGTGCGAACTGTAGCGTCGTATTAGTGAGCTTGAAAGTGGGCGCATTATTCGCATGAGAGAATGTGATTCACCCATCCGGGAAATTGCTGCTCGTGTGGGACGAACTGTTTCGGCAGTGCAATGTGTGGGTGCAGAATGGTTCACGGAAGGCTGTAGAACACGACGAGATGGGTAAGGTCGCACCATCCAGACCACCCCTCAAGAAGATTGACACCTCATCTGAGTTGGACTGCAGGGCAGATCTGCGTCCTCCCGGGCCCTGTCGCAACAGTGAATTATGATAAATATGAGCCACTCTCGAGCAGTACTCCATGCATGTCTGCAGGATTGAGCCACTAACTTAAAGCGTTGGTGAAAAGCGTCGGAAGTTGAGAATTGTGGAATGTAAAGTCTGCAGGTGGCCGTAGCTCGCCGGGCCGCCGTGGGCGGCAGGTAGCGGTTACTGGAAACTCGGGACAATACGGAGCTTTTGGGGATAGCCCGGCATCCGGAGCCACCTGTGCTGGGCAACACGTGGCGAAGACGGGAATTTCGTTTGACAAGGGGCGTTATGACCTACTCGACCATTGGGTAGATCTCAGTAGGGGGATTTAGGCGATGATAGAGCGTTCGACATTGGCCGAAACTGAGTATTCTTCCGCCGCGTATTCGTACGCGTGGGAGACGAGAGAATTGTGGAGGGACTTTGCCTTCAGCCATCGAGCGGTACGGACTTGGAGACGGCGTATTGGCCATCGTCTTCGAAGGGAGATATACGGTCTGTATCGCAGCATTGCACCAACGCGTGTTTCGTGCAGAGATCGAGTATTCTCGATCTAGAAGTGATCCTTGCGAGGTGCCGACTATTTAGCAACGCAGCTGCCGGTAATAGGGGCGCGTAATTGTAAATTGTTAATGTGCTACTCTCAGGAGTGTGTTAGTGGACAAAGAGATTCACATTTTTTTAAAAAAATTTTGTCAGTTGTGGGGAATATCAAATTAAAATGGCAATATTACGATTGAATTATCTTCATTTTAGCTAGCATTTACCCTGTCCCAGTAAGCTTTACATGTATTCTAGTCACCGCACAGCTTTCCCAGACGGGAAGGAAAGAAGGTTTGCAGTCTCCTATGTCAGCGACGGACTGATAAGCTTACACTGGGTGCAACGAGAAATCACAGTTTTTGCGTGTCCAGGGCACTATGAGTTTTGTGACCTATGTGAATGACATTCTGCTACCTACAGCCGCACCCTTTCTGCACAATATCCCAGACGCCAATTTTCTCCAACACAATGTACAACCACATGTTGCTGCACCAACACGTCCCCTCTTGGTGTCACACGATGTCAGCCTTTTGCCCTGCCCGCCAGACCACCAGACTTGTCGGCAATCGAAAATGTGTGGAATATGGTGAAACAACGGGTAAAACGCTGCGACCCAGTGTCAACCATCTTAGACAAATTTCGGAACCAGGTGAATGCGACATGGATGGTTGTCACAGGACTCCATTCGTGCCTTTTACGCGTCGATGCCGTCACGCACGGACATGTTATCAGGGCCTATGGCAGACCTGTGGCTACTAGGCAACAGGACACATGCTGAGACGAGTTGACTGAGGTGCTAATCATTTCCGCAAAACATGCTTATGTACATGTCCTGTGAATATGGGGGTCCTATCTCTAGTTATTCAATGTGCTTTGCTTTTTCTGTACGTGAGTCTTATTTCTACCCCCTCAGTTCCTTCTAACTACCTTGGGAATAACACGACCTGTTATTGTATCCTCTCTTGTTGTAAATACACTCCTGGAAATTGAAATAAGAACACCGTGAATTCATTGTCCCAGGAAGGGGAAACTTTATTGACACATTCCTGGGGTCAGATACATCACATGATCACACTGACAGAACCACAGGCACATAGACACAGGCAACAAAGCACGCACAATGTCGGCACTAGTACAGTGTATATCCACCTTTCGCAGCAATGCAGGCTGCTATTCTCCCATGGAGACGATCGTAGAGATGCTGGATGTAGTCCTGTGGAACGGCTTGCCATGCTATTTCCACCTGGCGCCTCAGTTGGACCAGCGTTCGTGCTGGACGTGCAGACCGCGTGAGACGACGCTTCATCCAGTCCCAAACATTCTCAATGGGGGACAGATCCGGAGATCTTGCTGGCCAGGGTAGTTGACTTACACCTTCTAGAGCACGTTGGGTGGCACGGGATACATGCGGACGTGCATTGTCCTGTTGGAACAGCAAGTTCCCTTGCCGGTCTAGGAATGGTAGAACGATGGGTTCGATGACGGTTTGGATGTACCGTGCACTATTCAGTGTCCCCTCGACGATCACCAGTGGTGTACGGCCAGTGTAGGAGATCGCTCCCCACACCATGATGCCGGGTGATGGCTCTGTGTGCCTCGGTCGTATGCAGTCCTGATTGTGGCGCTCACGTGCACGGCGCCAAACACGTATACGACCATCATTGGCACCAAGGCAGAAGCGACTCTCATCGCTGAAGACGACACGTCTCCATTCGTCCCTCCATTCACGCCTGTCGCGACACCACTGGAGGCGGGCTGCACGATGTTGGGGCGTGAGCAGAAGACGGCCTAACGGTGTGCGGGACCGTAGCCCAGCTTCATGGAGACGGTTGCGAATGGTCCTCGCCGATACCCCAGGAGCAACAGTGTCCCTAATTTGCTGGGAAGTGGCGGTGCGGTCCCCTACGGCACTGCGTAGGATCCTACGGTCTTGGCGTGCATCCGTGCGTCGCTGCGGTCCGGTCCCAGGTCGACGGGCACGTGCACCTTCCGCCGACCACTGGCGACAACATCGATGTACTGTGGAGACCTCACGCCCCACGTGTTGAGCAATTCGGCGGTACGTCCACCCGGCCTCCCGCATGCCCACTATACGCCCTCGCTCAAAGTCCGTCAACTGCACATACGGTTCACGTCCACGCTGTCGCGGCATGCTACCAGTGTTAAAGACTGCGGTGGAGCTCCGTATGCCACGGCAAACTGGCTGACACTGACGGCGGCGGTGCACAAATGCTGCGCAGCTAGCGCCATTCGACGGCCAACACCGCGGTTCCTGGTGTGTCCGCTGTGCCGTGCGTGTGATCATTGCTTGTACAGCCCTCTCGCATTGTCTGGAGCAGGTATTGTGGGTCTGACACACCGGTGTCAATGTGTTCTTTTTTCCATTTCCAGGAGTGTATGATTCAACGATTTGGGTATCCACAGCTTAGGTACATGATAAAATATTTTAAAAGTCCTTTAAAAATTACTGAAGTATTTTAAAAAACTTTTTTGTAGTCACATTAACTGCTACCAGTTCCTTAATTATAGGTTCACGCACAATCCGTTTCGCAATGATTTAATCGCATCCTCAGATACATACCTACAAATAATTTAACGGTGGATCGTTGAACTACACGGTCTCACGGATGGCGTTCGAATTGCCAGAACCGCCTAAATTTGATGCTTACAAGATGAAAGTTCCAGTTTAGGCTGTCCTGGCAGTTCCAACGCCATCCGAACGTTGGGAGACCATGTATTTTAACTATCCATTGTTGAATTAGTTACTTGTATACACCTGAGGATGCGATTAAATCATCGCGAAATCGGCTGCGTGTGATCCTCCATTAAAGGAACTGCTAATGGCTACCAAAACGCTGCTTCACGTGTTCCTCTTCTCAATCATTCTTCACGATCGTGTGCCCCAACTGTATATTTTCAGAAAGTTCTTCTTGAAATCAAAACTGATGTCTGAGCTAGTACACTTTATTTGACCACGAACGCCTGTTTACCTGTACTAGTCTACTTCTTATGTCCTCTTTTCGTCATCCATTATCTGTTATTTTGCTTCCAAGGTAGGAGAATTCATTCACTTCGTTTACTTCGTGACCCCTAATTTTGATAAGTTCATCAATAATTTCATTTATAATTCTCCTTTGTTATGTTCATCTTTCTTCGGTTTACTCTCAACCCGTAGTGTTAGGAATTAGAGTATTCATTCCAGTGAGCAGGTGCTGCAATTCTAGTTCAGTTTCACTGAGGACAACCATACCATCAGCGAATCCACTACAGAAGTACAAATATATACGGGGCATGGCCATTAAATAACGAGACTACTGATGTAAAACATTTTACTTCAGAAACATAAATAATTAGTTACTGTCACTCGCAATATAGTCCTCTCCTCTATCGCTACAACGCTTTATGCGAATTTTATGTTGATGGAAACTGCTGGGAGTCTTCCTCTGTGAACTCCTTGAAGATGGGTGTCGCTTTTCCTTTCACTATTTTAACGGACTGAAATCTTGCTCCTCTTAATGTGGATTTGATATTGAGGCAAAGATAAAAGTTACATGGTGCTTAGTCAGGTGAATGAGATGGGTTGGCCGGCCGCTGGTTCGCAGGTTCGAATCCTGCCTCGGGCATGGACGTGTGTGATGTCCTTAGGGTAGTTAGGTTTAAGTAGTTCTAAGTTCTAGGGGACTGATGACGTGAGATGTTAAGTCCCATAGTGCTCAGAGCCATCTGAACCATTTTTTTGAAGGTGGGTTGTCAACACTGGGTTACTGTATATGGCTGCAAACCGCTTAGCAGAGGTATAAGCCGGTGCGTTGTTTTGAAGTAGTACCCACGAATTGTGCTTCCATAATTCTGGCAAGGTCCGATCAGATTGCCTACTGTTTCGATATTTGCGCCCCGGTATTGAGTCTCCTTTAACGTCTTCTCGGTCGTATTGGAAACGCTTGAACCTTTCATAAAAGTGTGTACATGATAAACAGTCTTCGCCGTAATCGTGTTTTGGTAAAAGATACGTTTCCGTAGCAGTTTTTCCAATTTCATGTGAAATTTCACGACAGTTTGTTGCTTTGCCATTACACCTAACATTTTTTCCGGCAAAACTGTAGATCTTACACGAACGAACGCCGCGGTCACAATGATTCTCTTTAGACACCAGAGGTGCTGCATTCGACTGAGACGGCTTACTGAAAAGGCTTCACGTTTCACAGCTAATGTTCGTTCATCGTTGGATCTTGCGTACTCACTCTGTGACAGCATCAATCCCGTTATTTAACAGCCACACCTCGTATGCTTACTAACTCCATAGATCATAATATAAAATAATCAGAACGTTGATGGAGACTGAAGTCGATTTCTGATGGGAACCGCAATTCGAAATACACTATGTGATCAAAAGTGTACGGACAGCTGGCTGAAAATGACTTACAAGTTCGTGGCGCCCTCCATTGGTAATGCTGGTATTGAATATGGTGTTGGTCCAACATTACCTTTGATGACAGCTTCCACTCTCGCAGGCATACGTTCAATCAGGTGCTGGAAGGTTTCTTGGGGAATGGCAGCCCATTATTCATGGAGTGCTGCACCGACGAGAGGTATCGATATCGGTCGGTGAGGCCTGGCACGAAGTCGGCGTTCCAAAACATTCCAAAGGTGTTCTATAGGATTCAGGTCAGAACTCTGTGCAGGCCAGTCCATTAAAGGATTGTTATTGTCGTGTAACCACTCCTCCGTGCATTATGAACAGGTGCTCGATCGTGTTGAAAGATGTAATCGCCATTCCCGAATTGCTATTCAACAGTGGGCAGCAAGAAGGTGCTTAAAGCATCGGTGTAGCCCTGTGCTGTGATAGGACCACGTAAAAAACAAAGGGTGCATGTCCCTCCGTGAAAAACACGACCACACCATAACACCACCGTCTCCGAACCTTACAGCTGGCATTACACCCGCTGGCAGGTGACGTTCACCAGGCATTCGCCATGCCCACACCCTGCCATCGGATCGCCACATTGTGCACCGTGATTCGTCACTCCACACAACGTTTTTTCACTGTTCAATCGTCCAATGTTTAAGCTCCTTACACCAAGCGAGGCGTTCTTTGGCAATTACAGGAGTGATGTGTGGCTTATGAGCAGCCGCTCGACCTTGAAATCCAAGTTTTCTTACCTCCCGCCTAACTGTCATAGTACTTGCAGTGGATCCTGATGCAGTTTGGAACTCGTGTGTGATGGTCTGGACACGGAATATAACGCTCTTCAACTGGCGGCTGTCCCTGTCAGTCAACAGCAGAGATTGGCCTGTACGCTTTTGTGCTGTAAGTGTCCCTTCACGTTTCCACTTCACAGTGGACGAAGGGATGCTTAGGAGCGTGAAAATCTCACTTACAGATGTATGACACAAGCGACATCTAATCTCCTGACCACGTTCGTAGTCTGTGAGTTCCGCGAAGCGCCCCATTCTACTCTCTCATGGTGTCTAATGAATACTGACTGAGGTCGATGATATGGAGTACCTGGCATTAGGTGGCCACAGGATGCACCTAATATGAAAAACTTATGTCTTTGGGGGTGTCCGGATACTTTTGATTATATAGTGTTTTTGAACTCTGTTTGGATGGTAATGACTTTCTTCGTGCGGAATCCTTCGCACTCTTGGCTCGTGAATCCCTAAACTCGCAGTACGCAAGCGTTCCGCCCGTTTAGGGCTGTGTATCGCAGTCGCCGTGAACTAGTTCCATGTTTTAGGACCTACAGACTGCATTGACAAGCTCAGTGGACTCTTACGGAGACAGTTATGTTTACGTTTTCGACCCAAAATGGGTTGTTGTCTAATGTATTTCGGTGGACAGGAATGTCAAAACGGGTGCTAGTCAAATTGTGCCTGCGTCACAGACACAGTTTGCCAAAAATCGCCGGAGACCGAACGCGTGAGGCTCCACGTTGCACGATACCACGACAATTAAGCTTTTCTCTCTAACGTATAAACCAATACCAACCCTCAATTTCTGACGCAAATCATATGGTCATAGTACCCAATGTAAAAACATGGGGTTACCATGTATAAATCCTGACTTATCGAATTAATTTAATTTATTTTAAGACTTAGAGCATGAATAACTTAAACACGGTGATATATCTCTTTTCTTAGATTTCGATATGACACTGAAAAATTTTCTTCGGGAGGGTTATATGACAACGCAGAAACAATTACCTGAGTCCTATTTCCTCTCTTCATTGGCCATAATCCTAAAAAAATAACAATTAATATTAATAATAAAACAATAAAGCAATACAATAATTAATCGCAGTTGTAGAGTTGAAAATACACAGTGGGCATTGAAAATGCAACAAATCGCAACTTGACAAGAAGTGTAACAAATAATTTGAATTTATAAATGATTAGCTTTTCAGCTGTTCATGTTGATTGGGATACCATGACTGTTGTGCGTTTATGACCCCAGTACGCTCAGGAGGACCTTACTGGGCGAATTATCGTTAGTTTCAACCAGATATGATCGTGTTCTGTTCTCTGTGGCACCACATACCATCACTCCAATTTGTGCACACACATGGGAATTTTTTCGTCACAAACCAATTACACGGAAACAGAAAACTGTGTCACGTCTGGACGTAATCTTCCTGAAGCCTTACACATTTTTCACAGATCCAACGCCATGATTATGTGGCTGCTGAGAATGCCTCTTTAGGTGGCTTCTTTGACTACTGGAAAATCGCTGATGCAATAGTGGCACGGCAGGTGGATGTTCTAGTACGATAAAAGAAAAAAAAACAAATAAGTTAAATATATTTCAATTCATTCAATTTTAATCTGATAATTATATATATATATATATTATGTTTCATACTAGAATGTTGTGTTCCCAGTTTGGCACAGCTTTTCCACAGAAAACACGAAAGCGGTCGAAGACGTCCGTCTTCTGGTCGGCTCCGTTGTCAGAAGGAGGCTAGTTTTTGATCACGCAAAGGCTTCTATTATATGGAAAAGAACAACGCGGATATCTTTACGTAATCAGTATGAAATTTATAATCACCTAAGGGTCCTTTAACAATGAACAATAAATAAATTGCATTTGTAAATGAAATCATTAATAAATGGGGCAGCTATGAGTTGTACAGAAGACAAGGAGCGGCCTTCTGTCTACGACCAGGATGCCGCAGTATTCTCTGCTGTAGTAAAGGCTATTTGATATTTACAAAAATAATATGACATGGAGGTAAAAAAAATATAAAGGAAAAGAATAGAATAAGAAACTGGTAAACACTAAATACATTCAAACAATTCTCACAAGCAATTAGGGCATATTTGTAGACAGTATAATTTACATAAGTACTTTTCTAACTGTATGGTGCGATCAGATATCAGCCTGTCCTGTGCTAAATCCTTGGTTCACGTTTTTGTCACAAATTACAGTCATTACTTTTCTCCTTTCTTCAAAACAATTCTTGCACCGTTCAACACCTTCATAACAATAACTTGCCGGTTTACAGTATCGAACATAAATTACTCGAATTTTATTAATTAATAATGTTGTTTGCACGCTGGCAAGACCGCTCACTTTTATGGCTTAAAGACGACCTTCTTTACGCTTTTACATTACAAGCAGAAGTACGATAAAACCTGAAGATCTACAAAAGTTTTTACTGTCATCTTTTATTTAGATCGAAGCGGAACATTCAGTTCAGCTTCTGTTAAAATGTTTCTTTGATTGCGCAGTCGATGTATTAGCGTCCACGCTAGATACGCATCTTTACAGTTACGTAAATTATATAAAACAAATGTCTTTCAAAGAATAGGTCTCATCTCATAAGTTGATCATTTAATATACATATAGATGAATGCCTTTCCAAGGGTACTCACAGCTTTCATACTACGGAAATCGCAATAATATTGCAATGTGTGAACACAGGGGGTGGCCGAGCGGTTCTAGGCGCTACAGTCTGGAACCGCGTGGCCGCTACGACCGCAGGTTCGAATCTTGCCTCGGGCACGGATGTGTGTAATGTTCTTAGGTTAGTTAGGTTTAAGTAGTTCCAAGTTCTAGGGAACTGATGACCTCAGAAGTTGAGTCCCATAGTGGAGCCATTTAACAATTTTGTGAACACGGAGAGTGTCTCTCATAGTTGGAAGGTGCTAGTGAGCCGTGGCGGCTATTTCACAATGTATTAAAATCTCTATTCCTATCATCTTTCACACTGGACTCGCATTCGGGAGGACGACGGCTCAATCCCGCGTCCGGCCATCCTGATACAGGTTTTCCGTGATTTCCCTAGATCGCTGAAGGCAAATGCCGGGATGGTTCCTTTGAAAGGGTGCGGCCGACTTTCTTCCCCATCCTTCCCTAATCCGATGAGACCGATGACTTCGCTGTTTGGTATCTTCCCCCAAACAACTCCCAACGCCTATCATCTTTGACTAACGTGTTCCCGTTGGAGAGCACCTCCCTCTGGGGTGTGGCGGCTCCGGGAGCGGTGGACTGGTTTGATGGGCAGTACGAGCTGAGGAACGAAGCTGTAACAAGGTTTCCGTGGGGCCTTTTCGCTGTGGCGTTAGCTGTTGTCGGGTGACCAATACTGAGGTCATACTACCCCATGTAAGTTATTGAGTACCGACTTCGCTTGTGCTGTGAATTATCAGAAGAGCGCCGAGCCGTCAGGGCAGTGCACACTCTCATTTTGGTCTGTCTTCCTTCTGTTGTTCGGTAGGGGCTCCCGTGTCTCCACGGTATTCGAAGGGCAATGAGATTCCAAGATCTCGTAGACACTTCATTGGCTGATATCTTATTGTAAGTTACTTTGTATGTTAACCTTGTGTATTCGTGATGCTTGTGAACCTTCAGTCAGTGAAAAGCTCCGTGTTCCAGACGAAAGCTTATTTGGAAGGCTGGCGGTGCGCATTAGTGTATGCGTAACCTGTTCTTCTGCGCCCCCCCCCCTCCCCCCATTAATTCTTCTGATATTTAAAGTAAATGATTTGTCATGTAATTTTCCGTTGGAGGCGCAGTGAAATGTTTAGTGTTACCAGTTTCCACGGATGTTTAATTGTTCATTCCAGAATGTGCGTCGGTTTTGTTATTTTACAGGGTTATAACAATTTTCTTTTGTTGTTCTCATTTCCTTGAAGCTAATGCTAAAGGCCTATGCTGTCTAATAAATTGTTTCCGGTACGCATTTTTTTCCTCGTACCACGATGGACTAATGTGTGTACGGAAGAGCTTTGAATGTCATGGAAGCGTCCTTGTGGCTACTCTAAGGGTTTGCTAAAAAGAAGAAACATCTTGTATTACTGTTATTTGGACGATTATTTTTTAAAAAATGTTTGTAACTGGTTCCTTGAATTTTTTGGTTAACTATTGTCGTTTTTGGTAAGAGCTCAAATTAATTAATTCTGTCCTAAGAGTTATTTATGTGATGCATGGCTGTGTGTTAGAATTCTGTTCAAAATTATTTGCACTGCTGGGAACTATCGTGGACAATTTTTTGTACTAAATCGCTGGTACGTGTTACCCAGGATCCCGTCGGCTTCAATAGCCTACTGTTGACGTCATTTGGAGTGCGTGCACTCGGCAGCTCTTGCCGCTGTCTGTCTTTCGCGCTGTATCCTCCAACCACAGCCGCGCTACTTAATGTTCCTGTTCTAGTTAAATTTATACTTAGAACATTTCTGAGCCTGTATCCGTTAGCTTTAGCACCCCCCCCCCCCCCCCATCAACTATGGACCTTTTCGTTGGTGGGGAGGCTTGCGTGCCTCAGCGACGCAGATACCTGTACGGTAGGTGCAACCACAACGGAGGGGTATCTTTCACAGCCCAGAGGTCAGACAAACAACAACCTTCGCGTCAAGTCCTTCCATGTAAATCTTTTTCTAAAGACAGAAATTTTAACGCGCAGTTTATTCTAAGAATTATCCAACTGCTGGATCTTTATTTTGATGTTATCAATTAGTCACGTTAAATTGTTTTGAGATTGGTAAAACAAATTGTGGATTAGTTGATGACTTAAAGTAACCTCTTTTAATTGATTAGTTGTTTACCTAACTTTGTTGTTTTCTGAATGGTTATAATAAATATACGTTGAGTATGAAATTAAACAATGAACGCTGTCGAACAATCTTCGCGACAAGTCCTTCCATGTAAATCTTTTCTCCAATCCTAAAGAGAGCTGGTGTTGACAGATGTGAAAATTACCGAACTATCAGTTTAATAGGCCAGGACTGCAAAATACTAACACGAATTCTCTACAGACGAATGGAAAAACTGGTAGAAGCCGACCTCGGAGAAGATCAGTTTGGATTCCGTAGAAATGTTGAAACATGTGAGGCAATACTGACCCTACGACTTATCTTAGAAAATAGATTAACGGAAGGCAAACCTACGTTCCTAGCATTTGTAGACTTAGAGAAAGCTTTTGACAATGTTGACTGGAAAACTCGCTTTCAAATTCTGAAGGTGGCAGGGGTGAAATACAGGGAGCCTAAGGCTATTTACAGTTTGTACAGAAACTAGGCGGCCAGAGTGGCCGAGCGGTTCTAGGCGATACAGTCTGTAACCGCGCGACCGCTACGTTCGCAGGTTCGAATCCTGGCTCGGGCATGGATGTGTGTGATGTCCTTAGGTTAGTTGGGTTTAAGTAGTTCTAAGTTCTAGGGGACTGATGAACACAGAAGTTAAGTCCCATAGTGCTCAGAGCCATTTGAACCATTTTAACAGAACCAGATGGCAGTTATAAGACTCGAGGGGCATGATAGTAAAGGGAGTGAGACAGGGTTGTAGCCTCTCCCCGATGTTATTCAATCTGTACATTGAGCAAACAGTAAAGGAAACAAAAGAAAAATTCGGAGTAGGAATTAAAATCCGTGGAGAAGAAATAAAAACTTTGAGGTTCGCCGATGACATTGTAATTCTCAGTGATAGCAAAGGACCTGGAAGAGCAGTTGAACGGAATGGACAGTGTCTTGAAAGGAGGATATAAGATGAACATCAACAAAAGCAAAACGAGGATAATGGAATGTAGTCGAATTAAATCGGGTGACGCTGCGGGAATTAGATTGGGAAATGAGTTGCTTAAAGTAGTAAATGCGTTTTGCTATTTGAGGAGCAAAATAACAGACGATGGTCGAAGTAGAGGGAATATAAAATGTAGACTGGCAATGGCAAGGAAAGCGTTTCTGAAGAAGAGAGATTTGATAACATCGAGTACAGATTTAAGTGTCAGGAAGTCGGTTCTGAAAGTATTTGTATGGAGTGTAGTAGCCATGTACGGAAGTGGAACGTGGACGACAAATAGTTTAGACAAGAAGAAAATAGAAGCTTTAGAAATGTGGTGCTACAGAAGAATGCTGAATATTAGATGGGTAGATCACATAACTAATGAGGAGGTATTGAATAGAATTGGAGAGAAGATAAATTTGTGGCACAACTTGACTGGAAGAAGCGATCGGTTGCGAGGGCATATTCTGAGGGATCAAGGGATCACCAATCTAGTATTGGAGGGCAGCGTGGAGGGTAAAAATCGTAGAGGGAAGCCAAGAGATGAATATACTAAGATTCAGAGGGACGTAGGCTCCAGTAGGTACCGGGAGATGAAGAAGCATGCACAGGATAGAGTAGAATGGAGAGCTGCATCAAACCAGTGTCTCTGGACTGAAGATCAGAACAACAACCGCTTTTGGCCTTTACCTTAAAAAAATTTTGATGTGCGCTGGGATCCCAACATATATCTTAGTAAGTGAATTATTCTTATTTTATTGGAAAATGTATAATCTCTCAATTGATTGGTATTTCTGGGTTCAAAGTTATTCTGCTTAGATACAGGTGTTAAGTTGTTTTTCATTGTTCTAAGTATGGTTTTAGGTTTTTTAATCAGTCAAGTCTGAATTATGTTTTATTCTCACCATTTGGTAGTTGAGGTCCTTGTGATCTGTTCTGGTACTGTTGTTTAGATTTACGTCTGTTCTTTATTACGACTTTTCTCATGTTCCATTCTGTGTCATATGTTGGACATGTCTTTCCTTAAAGAATATTAAATCATCTTGCGTTACAGTTAACATCAATTTTTCTGTCAATTATTCAAACTGGCATTCAGTTTTATATGAGTCTCATTGCTTGACCCTTTAAATAATTTGGTTAATTTAAGAAAAAGCTTAATTGGCTGATATGCGATTAAAACTGTGTAAAGTAAATTTGTGTTCTACCAGCGAATGAAGTATGTAAAATCTCCCACTGGTCCAGCCCTTCCCTGCTTTACTACCTGGCTGAATTGAGAGGCCGTAATTATCCGTAATTATCGCTATTTCAGTATGCAGGAAGCACGAGAAATCACTCAGCGTTCTTGTCACTAAGAAACTGCAGCCTCACGTTCGCCTGATGCGCTGTTGTGTTGGCTTGGTAAAGGAACACACGTGCAGCTTCTTCCGTTCGTTTTTGACTCAATGCCAGAAGGAGCGTCTCCTTCAAAGCGTCTTGTTTGTGTCCACCTGTCACTTTGGTGCCCATTGGAACGCAGTGAGTAAGGATTATTACTCAGTCAGTGTTGCAAATCGTGACAAAAAGTTATTATCAGCGCTGACTTTTACCCGAAATGTCTTTGGCGGCGGTGCGTGTGTGTGTATTTCCAATTAAGCTGACTGGCACTTCATTTCGCAATCGAAAAACGGCGTCCTTGTTTTCATTCAATGCCTGAATTTATTAAAAGAAAGTTCCAATCACACGTCATCACGCGTCAACATTGCCTAGCATCATTTCCCACGAAGAGTGTTTGGTCGTCCGTACGGATTCATGTGACCCAAATGGAGGACACTTTCCTCATCTTCGATCCTTCGAGCAGGGTTTTGTGTAGAGCTCACGGAAAAGCCAACTTTGGAGACATTGTGTTCCGTACTCATTCGTTGATCTTGCAAAACCATTTCTCCAATTGTTTGGTGACGTCGCCCGATCAACTGGTGCGAGGCCGAGACTGTCTTGGTCTGCTGCCTCACGACCCTCTGGGTTATTTTAACTGTCGCATCAACGAACGCTCGTTAAATAAATCCATCATACCATTACCACATGTCTCACTCAAAAGAGAATGAATTTCAAATGCCATCACACGGCGCAAATGGAGGAAACAAGTGATCACCTGCTGTTCTTGTTATGAGAACGATTTCCTTTTAAAGCGCTCACTCTCGCCGCTACCTCTGGAGTTTATAACGTAACGAACGTAGGGAGAAAGCCATGGTGGAACTGCACATAACAAGTAGTTACTCTTCTTTGAGGGGTCGAGGATGGACTGTAACTTAACGAGTCCATGGAGAATCCCGAGACAGCAGTGAAGTATAACAGAGTTAAGTAGGTTTTGAGTCTCAGTTGAACAGAAAGCTACGAGGTTCCACACGATTTCCGCCCAACACGTATAGAAAGGGCCTTCGGACTATGACAAGATCAGCGCGAACAAGCGACCCGATTTTACCGACTGGGTAACTGCAGGCGGCCGGAGTACAGCCGAGATGGACTTCAGGTACAATATTTGGACCCTCAAGTGAACGGTTAGCTAACGACAGACGTATTAAAGACTTTAATGGAATGAAATGAGGCTAGCAACGCAGGTACAGTAAATGCAAGAGCATCAAGTCAATCAACAAAGTGCAATACATAGAATAAAAACTTGCCAACTGCAATCGGAAACATACTTACAATCAAACTATTCAGTCCACCATAAATGTTTACATCTACTGAGTGATCAATAATTTTACAATACGCCATAAACCATAACGAGGTAATGACATTGCATAGCAGCCATCATCGAGAGAAACAACGAATATAACGTTGCTGTTCTTAAATACTCAATAATATTAGGTTTATATACCAAAGGGAGTCGAAACAGATCGTTCTCCACAATTATGCTGATAAAATGAAGCCGTGTGTAGTTATTAGTGAATCAGTTTTTAATCTCTGATCAATGCCAAGTATAATATGAATGAAGGTCAGCTAGAACCGGAAATATGTTGATGTAATGAAATATTTAATTAAAAATGATAAGAACTGGTGTCAGGAGACACGTCGTGACATAAACTGTCCAGTAGAATATGTATTTTAACTGTGTAATCGTTGGAATGATGGCCCATTTGTATGCACAGGATGAGAATCATTGAACTATATGAAATAAAATGCTCATGACATCTGAACGGTTTGCGTTTAGGACGTTCATACTGCACGATTGGTCGCGGGCTGTGATGGGAATTAGTATGCGCTGTACGGTTTGGTTTACCGACAAGCCCACTTTCATGTGGATGGGTCCATCAATAACCAAAATGAGCGCATTTGGGGGACTGAGAATCTGAATTTCGCCATCAAGAAGTCTCTTCAGCCTCAGCGGGTAATTGTGTGGTGTGTAGTGTCAAGTCACGGAATAATCGGTGCGATATTCCTTGGTGGCACGGTAACGGTACGTGAATGTTTTGGAAGATGATTTCATCCCCATTATCCAAAGTGACCCTGATTTCGACAACATGTGGTTCATGCAAGAGGGAGCTCATCCCAACGAAGCAGGAGAGTGTCTGATGTCCTGGAGGAGCACTTCGGTGACCGCATTATGGCTCTGGGGTACGCAGAGGCCACTAACATGAGCCTCCATTGGCCGCCATAATCTCCGGGTCTGAACACATGCGACTCCATTTTGTGGTGGTGTATTACAAAGAAGCTGTACAGCAATAACCAGAAAACCATTGTTGAGCTGAAAACAGCCATTCAGGAGGTCATCCACAACATCGATATTCCAACACTCCAGCGGATCATGCAGAACTTCGCTATTCGCCTGCGCTACATCATCGCCATTGATGGCAGACATTTCGAATTTGTTATAACCTAAATCCAAATGTCTGTAGTGACATTTACATGTTCAATGAAGTGTGTCTACGGCGTAGTCAGTAACTAATTTACGTTTTTCTCACACAGTTCAATAATTGTCACCCGTATATGTCAAAGTGTTGTACAAAATGTGTAACGTCGTGTGGAGGCGCTCGAGTTCCGTTTGACTGAAATGTTATGACGTTGGTAGATGTTGGTGGGGGAGGAGTTGCTTTTGGGAGCAGGAGGGATGGAATAGAAGAGAGAACGTTTAGGACATCGATCGAGGAGGAGAGACGTTAGTTTCCTCCAATCGGTGAAAACGATGGAGTGGTCCGATTAAATTTATTTAGATGAACTATGGACCTCTTGTCGGTTCTAAGGATGCAGGTGATGCAACTAAGGAATTGAGTGCACGTCGCTCTTTCATATTAGTGGGGATTCTGTCATCTTTCGCTCACACTAGATAATTCAAGGGCTGTTGATATGTTTCAGCATGTTTCGTTTGCGTATCAAAATGCTTGCATACCCACCATTCATTATTGTTATTATTACTGGGAGTTTAGACCACACTGAATAAACTAGTTGTTTTTTTATATTTCATTTTATCTGTTTCTAATATCGTGTTATAATTTAATGTATTGACTCGTTCCATGACCATGGAGACTTAATGTGGTCCCACGGAACAATAAATAAATAAATAAAAATAAATAAATAAGTAAACAAGTTGTTTGTAATAGTGAAATATGGAGTTTTTCCTATGTTTATTGCAAGTTTTTCCCCTCAATTATTCGACCGTAGGACAACATTTTATTAAATTATTTTTCTAACGCAGCAACAAGGCGTAGCGCAGACGGTGTATGGTTCGTCCATATGACACTTAGAATCCAAGCTTTACGCAGAGCCGTACATTTGCCCCTCTGTTATATTGAATGCAGAGGAAGTTGTGTGTGCCTGACAGTGCTGTCATCTCTGTCATGCATTCACAACAAGTGCATACGTATTTCAAAACAAACCGCATGTTTCTATGTGTTTCCAGTTCTGAGAGAAAAATCGGAGGTGTTATAACTTGCGTGCATCTTGTAAATCTGCATCTGTCTTACCTTAAAGTAACGTTCCATGAACCTTTTAGGTAACGATCGGATCTCATAAGCAACAGTTGTTCTGCATTAGACTCTGTCATATCCACCTTTACGCAGCTACGGAAACCCAGCAACTTTACCCTCTGTGACAAATCCGAATATCGGCTTTCTTTCGCAACGCTCGAGGGTAGTTGATGAAAAGTTTCAGCGTCCTTTAGGCAATGCAACAGGTGGGTAGCCACCATTGCGAGGAGAACGTAAGCTCTGCTGGAATATAAACTGCAACGTACGAAGCGATCTCGATCTTTTCCGTTCTTACAATCCCAGAGACGCTACAGGACGAGAAACGGACAAGGGAATGTTGTGAGACAGCAGGGCAGCAAGCTACCTACTCCTGATACACAAATTCAGTACATTTACGTGTTAACAGCACATGGAGTATCAGTGATCACGATGGCTAAATTTCAGTGACGACGGGAGAATATGAGGACCAACTTACCTACGCCAAAATGGCTACAGTAATGGCAACACACAACCTAACCATTCACAAAATTCTTCGAGCGGTTAGAGGCCACGAGTGAGACGTCTGCTCGTGTAATGCTCTGCTGGGGTCTTTGTAAATTAGAAAGGCACTCACAGTCAATAGTTGCAAGTAGTTCCCGGGATATCTTCCAGGACTGTCTGTGCTCTGTCTGTTGTCGTTTATGTCGCCAGCTGCCTACCATTGCACAAACTGAAAGAAGTATGCGCTGATGGTGACAACTATGAAATATTGTAGATTAACTCTGATTTACTGAATTTGAGCGCAAAATTAAGGAAACATTTCTAGTTATGAATATGTTTTGCTTTACCGTAAGTAACCGAACACTAAATGTAAGGTTGAATGTAAAATATTCACGCTTAATAAGTACTTTAATCACATGTCTCAGTTAAAGCAAAAGCGTAGTAAGACGCACGCCTTTTAGAGTCTGGTATCTTCCATCACTCTCGTTTATTTGTCATTCGATAGTTATTTATTAAGAGCGTGAACATTTTACTTAATGAGTAATGCACTAACCGTACTTTAGAATGTCCGTTGATTGCCTTGCTACTGAAACAGTAGATGCCCTCTCTTCGCGAAAATTTCCACCCCCTGCAATGCCCTGGATAACGTTTTCTCGATTAGGAATGTGAATGTTACATCCTGCATAACGACTGTACTATGTAGGTTCGATTAGGAAATAAATAAGTTGTTACAAATCAGTTGGAGAATAAATAAACTGTTCAAAACATTAGGGGAACACGTTTATCAACATCCGTTACGTTAAATCTGTTTTTATACAGACCGCAACTGTGGCCTTATTTCATGGCTTGAGATCTTCGCATTCAATATAGGCAACAATTAGAATCATTCGGAATTTAATAGCTTTTGTTATGCATTGCAGTGTACCGAGCGAGGTGGTGCAGTGGTTAGCACACGACACTCACATTTAGAGGGACGACGGTTCAAACCCGCATCCGGCCATCCTGATACAGGTTTTCGGTGATTTTTCCAAATCGCTAAAGGCAAATGTCGGAATCGTTCCCTTGAAAGGGCACGACCGGCATCCTTCCCTAATCCGATCGCATCGATGATCTCGCTGTTCGTTTCCTTGACCGAATCAACCAACCATTACAGTGTCTGGTGACCACTGAGAAGGAGTGAGTACCAGCGCCCCAATTTTTCTAGTGAGGAACACAGATGGCAGTTGTTTCAACCAAGCACATGTAATGTGCCGCGCGGAGTGGTCGTGCGGTTTGAGGCGCCATGTCACGGACTGCGCGACTCCTCCCACCGGAGGTTCGAGTCCTCCCTCAGGCATGGCTGTGTGTGTGTTGTTCTTAGCGTAAGTTAGTTTAAGTTAGTGTGTAAGTCAAGCGACCGACGACTTCAGCAGTTAGGTCCCTTAGGAATTCACACACATTTGAACATGCAATCCAACACCTAATGCAAGTTGCAAGGGCGATCTGTTTGATCCAAAAGGCAAACTTAAGGTCGTGCTGCTGCTGATGTCAACGCTTCTCCATGTGTCGTCTACAGCTTATGGTCACGCTACAGGGAGACAGGTAAGTACACAAGGTGAGGTGGACGAGGTCGCCAACGCAATACAGGCCCACGTGAAAATCGATAAATGGCCAGCTCTGCTTTGGGGCGTCTTATGGATAACGCCAGGGCAGTGCTAGACGGTCTAAGAAGGGCCACTGAAGCCGCTATGTCCGATCAGACTTTACGACCCAATCGTCCTGCTCGAGTACCTCACAGGACACGACAACACCTTAAAGCTCGTCTTTCGCTCTGTGTTGTCTTTCGTTCTGTGATGTTGTGGGAAGGTCTCAGTGTTGACCGACGCATGGTTCTAGTCGTTGTCCATGATCGATTTACAGCCATGCAGCACACAGAACAGATCCTGTTGGACTATGTGATGGCCGCTGCATATGGTGGTGGCGCTGAATTCCTTCTAACGCCAGGTCCTACGTGGCCGCCGTCATCAGGGATTTCTTCCGAAGCCTGAACATTGACGTACCAGGTGTAGAAGTATGAAACCGGAATTTCATGCAATAATGGAATGTAGTCAAATTAAGTCGGGTGATGCTGAGGGAATTAGATTAGGAAATGAGACACTTAAAGTAGTAAAGGAGCTTTTCTATTTGCGGAGCAAAATAACTGGTGACGGTCGAAGTAGAGAGGATATAAAATGTAGACTGGCAATGGCAAGGAAAGCGTTTCTGAAGATGAGGAATTTGTTAACATTGAGTATAGATTTAAGTGTCAGGAAGTCATTTTTGAAAGTATTTGCAAGGAGTGTAGCCATGTATGGACGTGAAACATGGACGGTTCAAATGGCTCTGAGCACTATAGGACTTAACAGCTGAGGTCATCAGTCCCCCAGAACTTAGAACTACTTAAACCTAACTAACCTAAGGACATCACACACATCCATGCCCGAGGCAGGATTCGAACCTGCGACCGTAGTGGTCGCGCGGTTCCAGACTGAAACGCCTAGAACCGCTCGGCCACTTTGGCCGGCGAAACATGGACGATAAATAGTTTGGACAAGAAGAGAATTGAAGCTTTTGAAATGTGGTGCTACAGAAGAATGCTGAAGATTAGATGGGTAGATCACATAACTAATGAGGAGGTATTGAATAGGATAGGGGAGAAGAGGAGTTTGAGGTACAACTTGACTAGAAGAAGGGATCGGTCGGTAGAACACACTCTGAGGCAGCAAGGGATCACCAATTTAGTCTTGGAGGGTAGCGTGCCGGGTAAAAATCGTAGAGGGAGACCAAGAGATGAATACACTAAGCAGATTCAGAAGGATGTAAGCTGCAGTACGTACTGGGAGATGAAGAAGCTTGCACAGGATAGAGTAGCATGGAGAGCTGCATGAAACCAGTCTCAGGACTGAAGACCACAACAACAACAACAACAACAATTACACATCTGTCCTTTGAAACTGATAAACAATATTTAATTCAAAATAATCTCCATTGCTGTTTATACATTTCTCCCACCTCTCCCGCAGGCTACGAACGCCAATAAAAAAAAATAAAAAGATAAAATAAAATAAAATTAAAATTAAAAAAAATGCGTCTTTCGTCTTTTGAAGCGAGCCAGTCAGCGAGCCATTTTTGCGCAATTTCATACGAAATGAAGTGTTGTTCAGTGAGAGACTGTCCCAGTGACGAAAATAAATAATAATCGGTCGGAGCCAAGTCTGGGGGAATAAGCCGCATGCCCTGGTAGTTCCCAAATGAACGCCTCGATCGTTTCCCTGCCCGTATTACTGTGTGTGATGGGGCGTTATCATATTCCGGTCTTTTTTCACGCAATTCTCTATTTAAATCGATCATTTGCGGTTTATAGCAATCAGTGTTGACTGCTTCATCAGGTTTTAGGAGCTCATAATAGATGACACGGTTCTGATCCTACCAAAAACAGAACATTGACTTCTTTCCAAAGTGATTTGGCCTTGAAGTGGATGGCGACGGTTAGCCTGGATTCATCCATGATTTACGACACTAAGAATTCTCAAAATACCATTTTTGATCAACTGTCACTATTCGATGGAGAAACGACTTTCTTTTGTATCTGCCGAGCAGGATTTCACATGTGATCTTTCGATTTGCGTGCTGTCTTTCATTAAGTTCATGAGAAACCGTTTTTCCACTTTCTCCACCATTCCCACAGCATTCAACAGAACAGAAACGGCTTTCTGCGTCACATTCAGTTGATTCGGCAGTTGTTGTTGAGTTTGGGTATCTCTTCATCCAATAAGGCCTGAAGTTCGTTGTCTCTGAAATTTTTTGTCGGTTTCCCGAGCTCATCGTTTCTCACACCAAATCATCACTTCTGAATTTTTTTAACCACTCAAAACATAGTGTTTCCCCCAAGAGCATGTTCGCCGAAGGCTTCGACAAGCATTCGATGCGATTCTGCAGCAGTTCTCTTCAAATGATAACAAAAAGCCAATGCTGTCCTCAAATCGTAGTTCGTAGGCAAAAAACTCGATTTGTTTACGACGTATGGAACTTGGGTTACTGTGTGTTGACATTCGTCGTCTGCCGTTACAGGAAGGAGATGGCGCTGCAGACGCGGTCTCACGGGCCCTCCACTGGCGGCTAGCACCATCTATAGGGATATTTTCATCTCCTAATAACTACTGCAACATATCCTTCTGAATCTGCCTACTGTATTGGTCTCTTTGTCTTCATTTACGATTTTTACCGCTCCCCTTCCCATCCCCCCTCCACAGCCCCCCAGACTTCACCCCAATACTAAATTGTTAATCCCGCGATGTCTTGGAAAGTGTCTATCAGCCGATCCTTTCTTCTACTCAGATTGTGCTACAAATTTCTTGTCTCCCCAATTCTTTTCAGTACCTCCTCATCAGTTACTTGAACTACCCATCTTACATTTGGCATTCTTCTGTAGCGCAACATTTCCAAAGCTTCCATTCTCTTTTCGTCTAAACTGTTTATCATCCACGTTCCATTTCCATACACGGCTGCACTCCATACAAATACTTCCAGGAAAGACTCACTGGCGCTGAAATCTATATTCAATGTTAACAAATTTCTGTTCATCAGAAATGCATTTGTTGCTATTAACAGCCTACATTTTATATCCTCTCTACTTCTGCCATCATCAGTTATTTTGCTGCCCAAGTAGCAAAAGTCATCTACTACTTTGTCTCGTTTCCAAACCTGATTCGCATCACCCAGTTTAAGTCGACTACATTTCATCATCCTTGTTTTGCTCTTAATGACGTTCATCTTGTATTCTCCTTTCAAAACACTGTTCATTCCATTCAACTGCTCTTCCAAGTCCTCTTCTGTCTGTGATGGAATTGCAGTGTCGTCGCCAAACCACCAACATTTTATATCTTCTCACTCAACTTTAATTCCTACTCCAATTTTTCTTTGGTCTCTTTTACTGCTTGCTCAATTTACAGACTGAATGTCATTGGGGATAGGCTACAACACTATCTCACTCCCTTCTTAACCACTGCACCCCTTTCATTCCCCTCTACTCTTATACCTGGCCTCTGTCTTCTGTATAATTCGTGAATAAACGTGTCCAGTAGTGATAAACGCTACCATAGCACATACACGTTTATTGAAGCTTTCAGAATCCAGTGAAAAACGGCCAGCCTGACGGGATGGAGGATTTTTCGAAGTCTTTTTTCACATCTTTTTATATAAACCATAGAGGATGTAATGATGTTTTCTTTTGTATTTAATTTCTGAAATGTAATGGTATAATTTGGTAACATACCCAGTCCTCAATTATTACTGAGTGGACTAAAATGTTCCTCTAATTCTTTTGAGCAGTGTATGTATCACTTTAAAAATGATCATGGTGTTAAACTATTAGGGTTAGTTGCCACATGACAAAATATTATTACAAAAATAAATTATTTCTTTTAGTGAGAAAAGTTCCGTTTTGTTTTTGAAGAGACAAATGTTAGGAATATGAGTTTAGACGAAATATTTCTCCAGAGAAATATTTCTCCAGTTGTTATTGCAGTAGTTCCGAAGTTATTTAGTTACTTTAATTAACAATGACTTTAGACGAAATACTTCTCTAGACCTTTCGATTTCTATTGCTGCTTAAATTCTTCTTTCGGCTGTGATCGTTGAGGAATAAGAGGAAGAACCTCTCCTTTCCAGTTCAAGAAAAATTTAGTATCATTAACAGTCAAAATTGTTATCTTAAACATTAGGAAAATTATTTATTTATTTGTGACCTACGGGACATAGGATAATATAACATGAAACCTGATCCTGGTAATAATGACATATGATAATGACGTCCAATAATTATAATCAAAGTACACACAAAAATTATATTGCCCAAATCGCTCAAAACACTGGCTAGATTTTTACAGAGATAGACGTCTGACGTGGTTCTATCTTACATTTTTAGACGCTGCAAGCGTGAAATGTAGCTCGAAAGCAACAATTACAATTACAATGTCTCGTCTCCGGATGCAAATATTCCTTCTATACTTGATATGGCCACAGAAGTGTGATACAGAGGTACTAAGGAATGAAGAGATAGACTGCTATAAGGAATAGCCCAGTAGGCAGCTCAGTTGAAGAGGTAAGGGTATCTCTAAAAATGGCAGTCATAGAGGATGTAAAGAAAAAACTTAAGTACAAAGAAGGTAACAGTGAAGAAACCATGGGTAACAGATGAAATACCTAAGTTGATTGATGAAAGACGGAAAATGTTGTGGGAAATTCAGGGATACAGAAATACAGGTCACTTATGAATGAAAGAATAGTACAAGAGAAGTGCAGGGAAGCTAAGGTCGATGACTGCACAAATAATGTGAAGAAATCGAAAATGAAATGACTGTCGGAACGACTGACTCGGCATACAGAGAAGACAAAACAAATTTTGGTAAAATTAAAGACAAGAGTGCTAACATTAAGAGTGCAATGAGAATTCCGCTCTTACACGCAGAGGAGAGCGCGGTTAGGTGGGAAGAGTATGCTGACAACCTCTATGAGGAGGAAGACTTGTCTGATGGAGTGATAGAAGAAGAAACAGGAGTTGATATAGAAGAGATAGAGGATCCAGCATTACAACCATAATACAAAATAGCTCTGGAAGACTTAAGATGGAATAAGGCAGAAGAATAGAAAACATTACATCAGAGTTTCAAAAATCATTGGGGGAAGTAGCAACAAAACGACTATCCACCTTGTTGTGTAGAATGTATGAGTCTGGCGACACACCATCTGAATTGGGAAAAAAGTCATCTACCAATTCCGAAAATTGCAAAAGCCTATAAGTACGGGAATTATTGCACAATCATGGTGACAGCTCGTGCAACTGAGTTACTCACAAGAATAATATACAGAAGAATAGAAAAGGAAACTGAGGATCTGTTAGATGACGATCTAACTGACTTTAGGAAGGGTAAAGGCACCAGAAAGGCAATTCTGGGGTTGCGGTTGACATTGGAAGCGAGACTAAAGAGAAATCAAGACACATTCATAAGATTTGTCAACGTGGGAAAAGCATTCGGCAATATCAAATGGTGCAAGATTTTCTAAATTCTGCTAAAAATAGGGGTAAACTATAGGGAAAGACGTGTGATATACAATATGTACAAGAGCCAAGAGGGAACACTAAGACAGGAAGACCACGAAAGAAGTGCTCAGATTAAAAACAGTGTAAGGCGGGAATGTAGTCATTCACTCGTATTGCTCAATATATACAACGAAGAAGGAATGACGGATATAAAAGAAAGGTTCGAGAGTAGAATTAAAATTCAACGTGGTAGGATATTAATGATAAGATTCGCTGATGTCATCGCTATCCTCAGTGAAAATGAAGACGAATTATAGGGTGTTCTAAACGAAATAAACAATCTAATGAGTACAGTATATGGAGTGAGGCAGCAAAATAACCTATGATGGATGGAGCAAAGACATAAGGAGCAGACGGGTGCTGGTAAAAAGGGCATTCCTGGCCAACAGAAGTTTATTCTATTAAATATAGCCCTTAATTTGAGGAAGAAATTTCTGAGAATGTACGTTAGGCTCTAGTGTGACACTGCCTGTAAATAGGTTTTACTGAAACCGGATGCGGAGCTTTTAAACTTACTGGACTACCAAATGCTAATGCAAATACGCACTCTGATATTCTCTTTTATAGTAAATTATTGAGGGTCGCCACCCAATGAAGTTGGGAATAAATTAATTACAATTAATTAAACAAATTATTAACTTGTTGCATAGTAACCATTAAGACGTCAGTACTCTCATTAAATGAACACTGCAATTAATTTACTCAAAAGCGTGATCATATTGAATAAACGAAGTCAGATAAATTAAAATATAATTCTTTAAAATCCAATTAAAATTCAGAATCTGGGTCCGCAAGAATACTACGCTTTGGTAACGACAGGCTGGATGTTCTAGGATCGATTTCCGAAGGGGTGGCTGCGTTGATGGACACTCATGAAGTTTAAACACTATTTAGTTAAGCAAAAACACAAGTTTAGAACTATACAATAAACAGATTACAATAGCGCTTTCCGATGCCTTAGTGAAGTTGAACACTGTTTCAAATAGTTGAATGGTGATGGACCACATGAAGGGGAAGGTATCTGAAAATTATGGGAAGAGAATACAATAAATGCACTACTTACACAAGATCCATGTTAAATAACAATGGTCAAGACACATCCAGCCCCTCCCCCCTTCCCGCCCCACCCTATCCCAGCCCCTCGTCAGAGGTTTGAGTCCTCCCTCGGGCATGGGTGTGTGTGTGTGTGTGTGTGTGTGTGTGTGTGTGTGTGTGTGTGTTTTGTCCTTAGCGTAAATTAGTATAAGTATTGTGTAAGCTTAGGGACCGATGACCTCAGCAGTTTGGTCCCATAAAACATAATACAAATTTCCAAATTTTTCATAATACGCCTTCACCAAAGAGTCTGGGAAACAGATTCATGTCTTCCGAGGCAGTAATCTTTCGACAAATGCAATAGCTAAAAATATTCTCACATAATTAAAACAGATAAAAGGTGGGGAAGGGGAGGGGGACCACGTGGAAACTAGTGTAAAAAAGGTAGCACATTTACAGGTGGCTGAATATTTTCACAAAACGGTTAACTTACAAGCGCGACGCGCAAAGAAAAAAATGAACTGCAAGAAATTTGTCCCTTGACGGTGACAGAGAGCTGAGGGCTCAACTGGCTCGTCCAAGCACCTAGTTCAGACTGACAAAGCAAGCACGCTATCCATTTGAAATTTCATACGGTAAAATACACTAAAAACCCATTAATTACATAGAACATTCAACACAACCTCAATTCACTCTAGGGAACACGATTGATTACCGCTGAATAACACAGAAGGCAAGTTCGCGCCATGTGGTGTAAAGCACAAAGGCAAATTCATCAAATCACAGGTGAAACCGAAAGAGCTCAAACTGCAATGATAAATGAAAACATTCACACGAGAATGTATCCATGCACGGCTACACACTTAGGAAAATCTACTGTAACGTAATCTCAGTATCACTGGATGGGAAGCCTTTGCACACTAGAAATTCTGGTAACGCAAAGAAAGTGCCAGAAGATACTTATTAAAATTGGTAAATAGCACCATGGCCAATCCTGCGTACACTGTGTATCATTCAGCGAACCTATCGCTGTAATAAAAAGTGAACTATACTACTTCAGCTGGCCTGAAGACTTACATAACTCACCCTAAGCTCAGTCTTAAGCTAACGACGACACTCACCGGTGGCTGAGCGGTTCTAGGCGCTACAGTCTGGAACCGCGCAACCGCTACGGTCGCAGGTTCGAATCCTGCCTCGGGCATGGATGTGTGTGATGTCTTTAGGTTAGTTAGGTTTAAGTAGTTCTACGTTCTAGGGGACTGACGACCTTAGAAGTTAAGTCCCATAGTGCTCAGAGCCATTTGATTTTTGACACTCGCCGACTGCCACCGTCAAGTGCTTGATACCCCAGAACAACGAATCTCCGCAGGTGGCCAGTATAGACCAAAGGGGTTGCCTCCGGTACCAACCTACCCATTATCGATAAATACGACTCAGAAGATACAAGCCTCTTTACTTTGACTGAACACGCAAAGTTTGCCAGACTGACCATAGCAGACAGCGAGTTCCATGCTACTAGCTACCACATTCGCATGCACTTTCACACAGACGGGAATGAGAAGGATGAAAATCTAGGAGCATAAAATATATTCAGTGTAAATCTAATGAAGGGCTTGCATGTGAACAATTACGTAATTTAAGTATTTTTACAGTAATGCAGTACGCAGAGACCTTTCAACTGTGGGAAAACCGGAACAGAAGATAAACGAAGCCTTTGAGATTTGATGCCGCTGAAGAATATTGAAAATTAGATGAACTGATAAGTTAAGGAAAAAAAGGTTCTCCGGGGAATCAGCGAGGAAAGGGAACAGGATGATAGGACATCTGTTAAGACATTAGGGAATAACTTGCATGGTACTAGATTGAGCTGTGAAGTGTAAAAATAGAGATAGGAATACATCCTCCTAATAACTGAGGATATAGTGTACAAGTGCTGCTCTGAGTTGAAAAGATTCACACAGGAGAGGAATTCGTGGCGGATTTCATGAAACCACTCAGAAGACTGATGACTCAGAAAGAAAAATAGTTTTACTCTTTCTCCTCGTGAAGTGTTATTGTAAGTAAAGAGCGTCCTGTGGCCATTGGAATTTGCAGTACCTCCCGCGACCACAAGAAACTGCTGCACACGCATTCGTTGCGACAGAGCCACTCATTCGTATTAGTCGACCAGTAGATTATAGTACCTGGAAGTGAGGGCCCTTCGACCGACTTATCGTGAGTTTTGACGGTACGATCTCACGAGAATACACTGAACCACTTGACAGAGTATACAGATCCGTCCTGAAAGCTCTCACGTTGCGATGGGTTTTCTCCAGTCACCACTGCGCTTGTCTACTATAATGTCGCCGCTTGTTTACTGTGAAGTAATAACATAGTCAGGTAGTAGGGCCTACGGCCTTCTCGACTCGCAGCGAAGAACACGTCTTCCTTTGGTCGCTGCTGTTGTCTAGGTCTTTCCGTATTCCAAAGAGTGTCTTTCAACCACTCGAATATTTTCAGTGACTAATATAATAAAAAAGTCCCTGAAATTGTTAGAGTACAGTAACCGGAGGAAACGTGGTCCATACACAGAAATACTGCGCAATCTCACAGAAGGTAACTAAATGAAATACTTTACGAGACGAACAGAAATTACGCTTTTACTCAGAGACAATAATTACGCTGAAGTCACTGCTATTTATGACGCTACATCGTACATTAAAAAAAGCGGGGTACTTACTTTACCTTTAAGGGCTTCTCCACTCTTCATCAGTTTCGCCATTTTCCCATTCTCCAGCTTTCACCATCATGACAGCCTTTCTTTTTCAGATCTCTCTTTCTCATCATTCCAATTACTCCTGCTTCCCATGTTAATCTCGGCTGTCCACCCCTCTTCCCTCCCGGCGGTGACGGTTTCAAGATCGCTTTTGGCCGTCGTCCTTGTTCCATCCGCCGTATATGGCGATACCACTGAAGAGCTCTATTCTAAGTTCTTTGTACGACTGGTTGTTACACATCCGTTATCTCCCGAATTTCCTAATTTCTTTACCATTCTGTCCTGGATATTTTGGCTGCCCTCTTTACACCATCCATCTCTACCGCCTGTAATCTGCTTCGCTGCCACTGGCGTTGGGTGCAGCCTTCCGCAGCTTACGTTAGCATACTTTTCATTATTGTTTGCAGAATTCTCTTCTTTGTTTCTTTCGGTATTGCCCGGCTCCACAGTTCTCCATTTATCACTTTAATTGCTGCTCGTGCCTGCTAGGTCTTTCGTTCGACATCTGCTTCACAGCATTCCAAGGAATGGATAATCGGTTTATTTAAACAGCTTTACAACTTCCGTAATTTCTGTACCCCTTCAGTCTCCTTCCACTACTAAATATTCTGTTTTGTCCGTAATTATTCTATGCCCGTGACGTTCAAATGCATCCATTAAGTTCATCATATATGCGACATCCTCTCTACTCTGTGCTATCAGTGCCCCATCATCGGCAGATAATAATAATACCATGCTGGAAGGAAATCCCATACCTTTGCATGACAGATTCCACCGTTATAATATGTACTGCATATACACTGCATATGAATTTTTAACAGGTTCGGCGACAGAGTGTTGCCCCGTCTAAGTCCTTTAGGTGTTTGGAATGTCTCACTCAACTTTCTCCTTACTTTGAGTGCTGTGCACGATTCGTAGTATATTCTTAGAATTAGGGATGTCTGTTGTGCCTCTTAACCTACACATTCCAACGCTTTCCATAGTCAGTTGTTCGATACAGAATCATACACTTTTTCTAAATCCAAAAATTTTATGTTTACTCTCTGATGCTTTGTATACTCCATCTTATTTATTTGTCAAAGGTAAAAAATATGATCTTCACATGATCATCCAGCTGTAAAACCTGTCTGGTCCTCTCGCATCTTTCCCTCTATCTCGTTCTCCAACTTATTTTTCAGTACATCACTAAAAATCCCGTCGATAGAGCCCGTAACACTAATTCCAATTTAAATATTTTGGTATTTCTTGTTTCTTTCTTTGTAGATAGTAGATACGTACGGTACACATCACTTTCTTGCTACTTCCTCTGCCTCCACAATCGGACTGAACAATTTGCATACATGTCTCACCATTTGAGGGGCCCATATTTCCATAATTCCATCGCAACTCCTCCCGGTCCATTTCTCTTCAAATTCTGGGCTTTTTCAGTGTCTGTTTTAGCTCTCCCTCTAGTACAGGTTCTGTATTCCCTAATGTACTGCTTTTGTAGCAGACTTCTATCACGTGATCTCTTCATTTTTCTGCCAGAAGTTCATGAAAGTGCTTTTTCCACTGCCCGTTAATATAGGCTGTATTGTGGGTGCGGGATTGCTAGACATTTTCATCTTCCTTATCATCCTCCATGCCTCTGTGAATGCTCTGTTTCCCACATACCCTTTTCCATTCCTCACTTTGTTGTTCCTCTTCACTCTCAGAATCCTCTTCACTTCCTCAACCATCTCCATCAACTCTGTGTTCACCCACTCAGTTTTTACTCTTCTCTCTCTTTCCGTTCCTTAGGCCTCCTCCGCTGCTTCCTTAATTGGCTGTTTCTGGAAACTGTGTACCTGAACTCCAGTCCAATGAATCCAATGTTAGATTTAATCTTTGTTGGCACAAACTTTTCACATTTTCTTCTACTGGCTGACGTATTCTGTATTTTGAATCCTGTATAGTTCCACATCCAGATTCCTCCTCTTTTGCCTCCTGTTTCCTCTTGGGTTTGATCAGAAAGTAGTTATAAAACGATCAGAGCCACACTATATTTTTCTTCTTAATCCTGAATCTTGCGCCTTATGCGCTGCCTCCGTACTATTACATAGTCTGCAATCGATTTATTTTGCCCAGGTTCTCTTATGTATTTCCTTATCTTGCAACTGTACATTCATAACCGTGCACCTCTCTGGAATTTACAGAAGTTAAGCAACCTCTTCCGCTATCATTTTCTACATCCCCTCCTCACAGGGTATTCTTTTTAATGGTCTGCCTGAACAACACGGACGTCAACGCATGCTCAGCAACGTTCTCCCATGCTGATCACGAGGATGGTAACGATTCTTCTGGTAGGGCGTTCCATTGCTCTACCAGCGCTGTTGACAAGTGCTAGATCGTCGTTGTTGCGGAGTAGCAGTGCCTCGATACGTCTCCGCAAAGCATCCCACACGTGCTGATGGGATTTAGGTCGGGAGAACGGGCGGACAAGAGCATTGGCCGTAAACCCTCTCGTTGTAAGCGTTCCTCCACTTCGACTGTTCGGCGCGGTTATGCATTGTCATCCATAAAAGTGAACTCAGAGACGAATGCTCCTTTGTAAAGACCCACGTGGGGAAGGAGTACCGCGTACAACAATGATGACAGGTAAGTGCACCGCTTTCAAAGATTTTGAGGTTAGTAAACCTGTGTAACACTGTTTTCCCCTACACCCGGAATACCAAAACCATCATGTGCGACAATGTTCCTGGGTGCATTACGTGTTCGCACCACTCGCAGTAACACGAGGGTACATCCAGAATCTATACTCAGACTGGATTTTCCCTCATTCCGAAAGAGCGCTTGATCCCACCCCTCGTTGGTGCAGTCGCTACGCTCTTAGCACCACTGCAAACGGTGTCATGCGATGACACCGAAATGGCCTTCGGGAAAGGAGAGCGCACCCATGCAGTCACCGTACGATCAGGGAGTTTGAGGCTGCGTACCTCGAAGTCCTGTTAAATGTGGTTGCACTTACACCCGCTGTTTGACGAGGATTACCTCTTGCTTGTTACACAATGTAGCAGCCGTCTGCTGCCGTAGATGACAGTGGTCGACAACCTTCTCTCCTTCGGGCAGTAGCGCCGGTGGTCCGGAACGCTTCCCTTGCATGTGAAGCAACGCCGTAGGCAATGCCAAATTCCTGGGCTGTATCTGTCACACATGGTCCTTCTTCCAGTTTCCCGATGATTCTTCCGTGGGTACAGTTCTCTAAAATTGTCTACGGCCTATGTCGTAATGAAAAACACCATCATGTTGCACCGTAACTGCTCACGGATTGAAAAACACTGTCTTTTCCTGCTGCTCCAATTTCCTCCTGTCACCAGGCCCCTTTGGTGCTATAGTCGCACTGACCTCATGTCATATATCGTCCAATATAATCTGTGCACGACTGGGACACCTCTGGCAACATGGTTCCACAGTTTCATTAAGGTGACATTGTATGTCCTATGCCGCCAATGTTGAATTATCGAAACTTTTTAGGACACCGACTTTTTTCCATATTTATATATACACTTAACTAGGATTATTACTACAATTGTATTGTGGGGCATGTTATCTTTTGTTTTTTTTAAACACTCAATTTTTTGACAGCATTTTGTAAATAAATGAACATAAAAACAAAACAACTCAGGATATTTTAATTATTCTCGTTCCAGATGAGTTGAATCTCACACTTGGCATGCTGTGAAAATTTCACGTCTCTACTTATTTAGAAAACGGGTTATTTATTGCAAAAAATGTAGTTCAGACATATTGAGGTTTAAAACTTTTTTATTACAAATTCTTATACAGACTTACTTTTCTGCGTCTTTTATACACTAGAATTGCCCTGGCCCACAGTCCGTGTCTTCTTCGGTGTTACGACAGCCCAGTGCTTGCCTCCTCCTCTTTTTTTGTCATTTGCTGAGTAGCTAACTCTGCTTCACGTACACGAAGCTCACCCTTCCCGCAGTCCTGTAGCTGTATTCTGTCCAAATCTTACACCCCCCCCCCCCCCCCCCCCCCACTTATCCAGAACCTTAGGTCTTTCATAGTTCCCACCATTAAATGTTATTACAGCATCGCACACTGTTATCTTTAGTCATAAGGCACCACACAATATTATTGAAGGACTCATTCACATTCTGTGTCTTCCCTTGTAAACCCTTCTTTAGTAGCTCAGAATTTGCCAAATTTTTGTAAATAGGTTTTATTGTCTCCATTACTGCCAAAGGAAGAGAATGTTTATGTGTAAATTCATGCAGGGTGCCAGAAAATTCAACGTGCCTATATTTAAACCAGGTATTTGGTGGATGTGGACACAAAGCATGACGTGGCTTTTCATCGGTTGATATTCAATGAAAGATAGTGCTCCACACAGCTCTTTTCATCTTCTCTAAATTGCCACAGTTATCACTAATGGCCTTCGTTATATTTACGTATAAAAGGCAATAGAAGTTAGCTTACTACAAAAATAGGTGATAATCACACTACTTTCAACGAAAACTAGTATCAGTAACAAAGGACTGATTTGTTTATTCGTAATACCAACTTCCGTGACGTTGCAGTAGGTACAAAACAAAGCAATTTCCCAGTCTTCTAGACTGTTTAGTTCCCGAGATATGGCTGCTCAACTGTGGCAGTATATCCGTAGCCGCGAAATATGACGGCCTAACGTCAACATTCAAAATATTATTTGAAGGTCTCACAGTTGTCTCATCTTAATGCATTATATACCACAATGTTTAGGAAAGTAAAAGTACATTAACGAGTAGAAATTCCAAACAATTTCACATACAACGTCCGCTTAATTTCCACAGACTAATTAATATGGTACGTTACTTTATCTATCTCGTCCTTAACATTTCCTGAGATGCGTATAAACTGTTCGAGCTAGTGTAGTCGGGTAGAAATTAGTTGACAGTTTGCGTCTGTCACTTCCCGCTACAGTATTTTGACATCAGATACTGACTACCTCTCGTTTACTGGTGATACGCAAACACGGCGGATCACTTCACAAATTCTCTTAATATGTAGTGCGGAGCAATGTTGGAAACGGCCGCCGCGAGTTATGACGGAAATGTGGGAGGCTCTATCGACAGCTGATTTTAAGCGACGAACGACTGAACTGCGCATTTTGTAATCCGGAGTTTGAACTCATGCCCTAAGCTAACCACAACCTCATGATGTGTAATGTATGCGAGAAAACAGCGGTCAATAACCTGCAGCATAACTAACATTACGATCGCTTTGTTCACGGCTATTAAAGCTACCCCCTGAGAACAAACTCAAGACATAAATATTTCAGATTCAACGCGTAAGGCAATCTGAAATTTCTCGCTGCTAATTACATGAAACTATCCTCACTGTAGCCAAGGCGTTACCAACCGCTGAACAGTCCTGACTGGCCGTTGGTTGCAGTTTACAGGTGACGCAGACGGATTCCGAACGAAGAAACAATGATAGGAAGTAAAATAAAAGCAAATAAAAAAGTCAATATGATGACGAAAATGACGCAGAAAAGTACTGGAAATAAAAAATTACATTTAAACCAATTAACTGACTAAAAATAAGGCTTTTTTCGATCACTTTAATGTACTCCAGTGAAAGACTGTGTAGACATTATGTCACCATGTTTGCACAACATTAAACCGGAAGAACACTTGAGTGTTGTTTGAATCAAAATTATTTCTGTTTCCAACGGAGCTATTATCACCACGCAGCTGGTATGGCAGTGGGCTCACCTTTATCCCCCTTACTAGCAGAAATGTTCATAGAGAAGTGGGAGACTGCTTTTTTTAAGAGGGAACCACTGGCAAAACCTGTTGTCAATTGGTACAGGTATGTAGATGATATTCTTTGTATGTGGAAACGTTCCAATAGACACCTCCACAAATTTGTGGAACATATGAACCAGTGGCACACTAACACAAAGGTCTGCATGGAGTTGGGAGGGCCCAGCATAAATTTCCTGGACATTAGCTTGAAGAAGAAGACAGTAACAATAAATCTAAAATTTATCAAAAAGGCTCCTTCACTGACACATCATGCGGCTTCCTCCAGACATCCTACAAGCATGCAGCATTCCACCACATGGTCCTGATCCACGGTCACCTTTCTTCGTCTATGGCCCAAGAAGACTTTGACCAGGATTTAATATAATAAAAAAAATAGGTACAAAAAATGAATTGAACCCCAACATTACTGATAAAATTCTAGGGGAAAAGATGAAGAAGCAGGCCAGGTTCCTACTGCCGACAATGAAAAACACAGCTTAACTTGAAAATAACTGGCACAGATTACCTTACATAGGGAAAACATCAAATAGGATAAGTAACATTTTGAAGGCAAAGGGTTTCTCAGTGTTTTTTCTATGTTCCTCAGACAATAGGTAGTTGCTTGTTCAGTGCAAAAGACAAGCAGCCAGCCATCACAAAAAGTGGGATTTATAAAATCATGTCGTGAGTGTCAGTCTTGCTACATTGGACAGACGGGAGGTCAACCTGTGCCAGGCTTGAAGAACATCATAGAAGTTGGAAATTGAAAAAGCCTTATTCAGCCTTTGCGGTACGTTGCCTAAACAATAACCACAAATACGTAATAGATGAAGAAGTCTTACATACAGAGGAAAAGCGGGCTAAACACAACCAAGAGAAATTTTAGATATTAAAAGACAGATGCGTTCATCTCCACACCTACGATTAAACGAGCAAACCAAATTCAGTTATTCACCTCTTTTAGATGAGATCACAACTCCAGGATAGGAGCAAAACTTTAGGCCTCAGTTCATCGGTAGATAAAAACTTCTTGGCTAGTCCCTTCATGTTAGTTTAATTGCTGAAATGTGTAATTCCATATGCAGTTTCTTAAAAAATGGTCGGTGAAATAATTTTACATTAAGCTATCCATCGATATCTTAAGAAATTAGACGACTATCTTTGCCTTATCATAATTTTCATCTGTACATTATCTTCTTTGGGAATCAGTAATGTTCTTGAAAATGGGCTTATAACACGAAACCTAGGTTGTGCAGGAAGATTAGTAATAATATTTGAGAAACACGGTAAGAAACGGCGTTTGTTTTGTTAGTTTAGCTTCTGTTTGAATTTCGAAATGGAAAAGTATTCCACACTAGTTATCGAGATTCGAGTCCATGACCCTCTATATTTAACGTTTATACGCTAACCACTGCACCACGTCACTACAGTGGAAGGTGTTGTTAAAATTGACTCTGGTGGCCATGTCGCAACGATGAACTGCAGCCTTCAACATCTAGGTATCACACAATGTCGAGCGAAGCTTACGTAATGCAAGCCGATCTCTGTGATTATAATAAATGTATATGTGACACTGAATCGCAAGTTGTGTGGAGGGATTCAGTAGCGGTTGGTTAGTACTCTGCCTGAAACATATGTATTTCTTTAGCATCCTTGTAAGTGTGTGTTGCTTATGGTGTGGGTAACATGTCAGATGAAGTATGAAATAAAAGGCCCGACCCAAAATTCGGGATCCAAACGCCTCAAGAAAGGAAGGCGGATAGGGAATTGGAAGTGAACTGATCAACTGTTGTGACCGTTTAACAACGGCCAACGCATCGGGCGTAATGCTGTGCGCTCTGATCGGGCAGGACCAGATCCGAGGCGTGAACTATCAAGTAATTTTTTACGGACTACATTGAAGAGCCAAAAAAAAACTGGTACATCTACCTACTATTGTGTAGCGCCCCCACGAACACGCACAAGTGCCGCAACACGACGTGGCATGGACTCCACAAATGTCTGAAGTAGTGCTGGAGGGAATCGACACCATGAATCACGCAGGGCTGTCCATAAATCCGTAAGAGTACGACGGGGTTGATATCTCTTCTGAGGTGCACGTTGCAAGGCATTCCAGATAAGCTCAATAATGTTCATGTCTGGGGAGTTTGGTGGCCAGCGGAAGTGTTTAAACTCAGGAGGGCGTTCGTGGAGCCATTCTGTAGCAATTCTGGATGTGTGGCGTTTAACATTGTCCTGCTGGAATCGCCCAAGTCCATCTAAACGCACAAAGTATATGAATGAATGCAAGTGATCAGACAGGACACTTATGTACCTGTCAGAGTCGTATCCAGACGTATCAGGGGTCCCATATCACTCCAACTGCACACGCCCCACACCATTACAGAGCCTCCACGAACTTGGACAGTTCCCTGCTAACATGAAGGATCATGGATTCATGAGGTTTTCTCCATGCCCGTACACGCCCCTTCGCTCGATACAATTTGAAACGAGACTCGTCCGATCAGGCAACATGTTTCCCGTCATCAACAGTCCAATTTCGGTACTGAAGGGCACAGGCGAGGCGTAAGGCTTTGTGTCATGCGGTCATCAAGGATACACAAGTGGGCCTTCGGCTCCGAAAGCCCATGTCGATGATATTTAGTTGAATGGTGCGGACGCTGACACTTGTTGACTGCCCAGCTTTGAAATCTGCAGCAATTTGCGGAAAGTTCGCACTTCCGTTACGTTGAACGATTCTCTTCAGTCGTCGTTGGTCCCGTTCTTGCAGGATCTTTTCTGGCCGCAGCGATGTCGGAGATTTGACGTTTTGCCGGATTCCTGATATTCACGATACAATCGTAAAATGATCGTATGGGGAAATCCCCACTTCATTGCTACATAGGAGATGCTGTGTCCCATCGCTCGTCTGCCGACTATTGTTGTTGTTGTTGTGGTCTTCAGTCCTGAAACTGGTTTGATGCAGCTCTCCATGCTAATCTATCCAGTGCAAGCTCCTTCATGTCCCAGTACCTACTGCAACCTACATCCTTCGGAATCTGCTTATTCATCTCTTGGTCTCCCTCTACGACTTTTTACTCTCCACGCTGCCCTCCAATGCTAAATTTGTGATGCCTTGATATCTCAGGACACGTCCTACCAACCGATCCCTTCTTCTAGTCAAGTTGTGCCACAAACTTCTCTTCTCCCCAGTCCTATTCAATACCTCCTCATTAGTTACGTGATCTACCCACCTAATCTTCAACATTCGTAACTAATGAGTAGGTATTGAATAGGATTGGGGAGAAGAGAAGTTTGTGGCACAACTTGGAAATCCCCACTTCATTGCTACATACGAGATGCTGTGTCCCATCGCTCGTCTGCCGACTATAACAACACGTTAAAACTCACTTAAAACTTGATAACCTTGAAACGTCCCCTTAGAAAAATTATAAATGACTGTGCTTTAGCTGACACACAATATTTTTTAGCGCAATGCAATTTGACTTTCAAAAATCCCTACAAAAGAATGACCCTGACTAACAATAGCCTGTACCCTTCATGAATCACTTACCTCACAAAAAACTTCGTTACTCGAACTACTGCAATACAGCGAGCGCCACTACTGCCAGCTAAATAAAAGATTCTAACTGCTGAAGGCACTAACTACTGACAGGCATAGCTAGCAAATGAAAGATTTTGATAGAGAACAAACAATGTATTTACCTTAATAGTGTTCAAAAGCCACAATATATATATCTGTTCATGACATCCAGTCTTAAAAATTTACTGTCTCTGATGGACACACGTCCAGATCATCCGCTCTCAAAACTCCGCCATCTCTCTCCCCACATACTGCTGGCGGCTCACCTCCAACTGCGCAACGCTATGCGCTGTTAACATCCAGCTGCCCAACACTACAATAGCCAACAACAATGCGAACCAGCCATAGACCGCACACAGCACAGCCAGTGATTTTCGTACAGAGCGCTACGTGGTGTTACCAATAAAGAACCAAAACAGCCTACTTACAACCTTGCCAATTTAGCAGCAGTAGCCGATCTGTGTTTAGTCACGGTTTGCGCGGCTTCCCACGTTGGAAGTTCGAGTCCTCCCTCGGGCATGGGTGTCTGTGTTGTCTTTCGCGTTAGTTAATTTAAGTTAGATGAAGTAGTGTGTAAGCACAGGGATCGATTCCCGCAACAGTTTGGTCCTTTAGGAACTCACCACAGTTTTCCAGACACATGTGGTCTTATATAGGCGTTGCAGACCCCAGCGTCGTATTCCTACATCTACATCTACATTTATACTCCGCAAGCCACCCAACGGTGTGTGGCGGAGGGCACTTTACGTGCCACTGTCATTACCTCCCTTTTCTGTTCCAGTCGCGTATGGTTCCCGGGAGAACGACTGCCTGAAAGCTTCCGTGCACGCTCGAATCTCTCTAATTTTATATTTGTGATCTCCTCGGGAGGTATAAGTAGGGGGAAGCAATATATTCGATACCTCGTCCAGAAACGCACCCTCTCGAAACCTGGCGAGCAAGCTACACCGCGATGCAGAGTGCCTCTCTTGCAGAGTCTGCCACTTGAGTTTGCTAAACATCTCCGTAACGCTATCACGGTTACCAAATAACCCTGTGACGACACGCGCCGCTCTTCTTTGGATCTTCTCTATCTCCTCCGTCAACCCGATCTGGTGCGGATCCCACACTGACGAGCAATACTCAAGTATAGGTCGAACGAGTGTTGATGGACTACGTTTTCTAAGGACTCTCCCAATTAATCTCAACCTGGTACCCACCTTACCAACAATTAATTTTATATGATCATTCCACTTCAAATCGTTCCGCACGCATACTCCCAGATATTTTACAGAAGTAACTGCTACCAGTGTTGGTTCCGCTATCATGTAATCGTACAATAAAGGATCCTTCTTTCTATGTATTCGCAATACATTACATTTGTCTATGTTAAGGGCCAGTTGCCACTCCCTGCACCAAGTGCCTATCCGTCTGTTTTTGCTTAACTCTGTATTTAAATATACATGCCTATACCAGTTTCCTTAGCGATTAGGTGTATAATTAAGAGCGAAGTACAGAATCATACGGTACAACATTTTTCAGTGACTAATTTTCGACGCTACAGTTCTGAAGATTTGCGAGCGACCAAGGGCAGAATTGCACTCGTACATCCAGGAAATGAACACGAATTGGGAGCTGAGTTTCATGTGATGTTCATGGGCCCGCATCCGCTGTCCGACATCCAACCAAAATGGAGACTGCTAATTACCTCTGATGCCTCTTAAAATACACCGAAAAACTTGTACAGAATACCAGAAATTCAGTTGCCAAATATTTCGTTTCAGAGGCTTTTAGTATGATATTGCAGGGAACATAAATGCAGCGAAAATATATTTAAAAATCGATGTCTATCTCTGCGTTTCTATCGAAAGATTTAGGAGCGTGAGGTGGATAATTCTCCGATAAACTTCCCGGTGGAGTCGCAGCAGTCAGCCGTCGGATATTAACGCTCAGCCAGTCTGTGACTGCGGCGCCGGCAAAGTGCGTCCGCATTTTCATCGCCAGTTCATGTCGGCCGCACGGCCACCCTCCGACTACTCTCACTTATCCCGTTTTGGATGAAGCCTCGTGAAAGCGCCGCATTTCTCTGCGCGTTCATATTCGTCGCCCAGCGCAGCACAGGGGCCGTTCGTTTGCGAGTTTTCGCTGTGACCTTTGAATACGAATGGCGGCGTTTAATCAGTTACATCTGGCTCTTTCCTCTGTGCGCCTCCAGCCCTCCCTCTGCGCTGCCAGATTTCAATCGGCGCAGCCGGGGCGACGGAAAGCGGCGACCTGCTTTGCTAATTAGCAGCTCCTGGACTGATTGCAGCGCCTGCCACGGCGCTGCCGGCTAATCTCGCACCGGCCTGATTGCCTGCCGTGCTCCTCTGTCTCTCCAAGTGTGTGTGTGTGTGTGTGTGTGTGTGTGTGTGTGTGTGTGTGTGTGTGCCCGCGAGCGCACGCTTGTGTGCGCCCGCGCGCGACTGTACACGTCGTCTGAGGATAAAGCCACACATAGGACGCTGCCCCACACAGGGAAGCTAGATGTCTGTCACGCTGGTTTCACTCTTTTAAGTCTGCTATCCCCTGGTCCCAACCTCCCACCCCCCAGTCTACTGGTCACCCTGCGTAGACAACTGGATGTGGAGCCTCAAGACCCCTGCACATGATCAGACTTGTTTGTGAAATTAGTTCTTGTCTGTCCACGGGTTTGTCAAAGAAGCTCGTCCACGTACCAACAACGTTTGTCAATCTCACTTTTGAAGCAGACGCTGTCCATGTCGCAAAGTATTTTGACATTAGTAAAATGGGTAGCAGAGTATTTCTCGCATTGATTCAAGCACTGCGTATAAAGAAGAAGGGCAATGGTCCTTCCCCCCTCCCCTCCTCCGCCACCCATCGTTAGGATTGGGAGAGAAATATACCCATGAAGACTTGTTTAAGGAAAGAGCCCAAGGAACTGGTATACGCATGTGTATTCAAATTCACAGGTATGTAAACAGAATACGGGGCTGTGGTCGGCACGCTCATATAAGGCAACAAGTCTCTGGCGCAGTTGTTAGATCGGTTACTGCTGCTACAATGGCTTGTTATCAAGATTTAAGAGAGTTTGAACGTGGTGTTACAGTCGGCGCACGAGCAATGGGACACAGCATGTTCGAGGTAGCGGTGAAATGGGGACTTCCCCGTACGACCATTTGTCGAGCATACCGTGAATATCAGGAATCCGGTAAAACATTAAAACTTCGTCATCACTGAGGCCGGAAAAAGATCTTGCAAGCATGGGACCAACGACGACTGAAGAGAATCTTTCAATGTTACAGAGTGCAACCCTTCCGCAATTTTTTTTGGACTTCAGTATTGTGCCATAAACATGTGTCAGCGTGCGAACCATTCAACGAAATATCATCAGCATGGGCTTTCGGAGCCGAAGGCCCACTCGATTACCCTTGGCGACTGCACGACATAAAACTTTACGCCTCTCCTGGGCCCGTCAACACCGACATTGGATTGTTAATGTCTGGATACATGTTGTCTGGTCGGACGAGTTTCATTTCAAATTGTATCGAGCGAATGGGCGTGTGCGGGCATGGGGACAACTTCGGGGGACTGTTCGAGCTGTTGGAAGCTCTGTAATGTGTGGGTCGTGTGCAGCTGGAGTAACACGAGTCTGACAGGGGACACGTAAGCATCCTGTCTGATCAACTGCATCCATTCACGTCCATTGTTCATTCCGACGGACTTGGGCAATTCCAGGAGGACAGAATTGCTACAAATTGGCTCCAGGAACTCACTTCTGAGTTTAAGCACTTCCGCTGGCCACCAAACTCCCAAGACATGAACATTATAGGCCATATGTGGGATGTCTTGTAATGCCTGTTCAGAATAAATCTCTACCCGCTCGTACTATTAAGGATTTATGGACAGCTCTGGGATTTAAAGTCTCAGTTGCCTCCAGCACTACTTGAGACATTAATCGAGTCGATGGCACGTTGTGCTTAGGCACTTCTGCGTGCTCGCGGGGGCCCTACATGATATTTAGCAGGTGAACCAATTTATTTGGCTCTTAAGTGTATTACACTTAGAACCTTATCATTACAACAACATTTTCCGAATGGTCAGTCAAACGTATAACAAATCAGTTACTTCGCCCTTACATTGGAAAGGAAATCACTAGTATGTAGAAATTTATTCTGTTCTACTTGGACGTGCCGTCAGTGGTCAGCAACTAGTACAATACTGAAAATGTTTGTTGTACTCTATAGTTGTGGTTCATTTATTTTGCCTACTGGCTATAGGTTTTTGGTACACAGCACGATTCTCAGGTCATTCCCGGGCACGAAGTCGTCACTTTCCTTTCCCAACTAGATGTGTCAAACAATAGTGACGTTTCATTAAATTACCGTAATGTGAGAGCATTTATGTCGTCCGTGGAAAAAAACGAAAGCTTCGATTTCTTTTACTTTATTGCACTCCCGCTTGTATGGTGTGCCTAGAAGCTTAGAATTCTGATTTGCTTCTTAACATCTTCCTGCGATATTACGCAGGGCCGGGAATTATCCTAATTGCCAGCGTTATTTTGTTTTCCTTCTTTCTCGTAGTATCTGTGGTCGTGGAAATAACGATACAGTGAGACAAATTGTCTCGAAATTCTTTTTCGCTTAAAATTGCGCGACTAAAAATCGATACAGACAACTTCCGGCCTACTGTCAGATCTGCCACCGACTAAAATTTCTGTCGAACGCCTTCAGTGTTTGCTAAATACTTCAAAAGCTCCACACACGACAAGTATTTATCAAACCTTGTAAAGTTTAAGTAATTGTTTGGCAGTTGTTCGGTAGTCATCTATACGGTACCGTGTATACTGCCATCGTATGTAGAGCGAAGCCACGAGGCACTCCAACAGTAGTGGTCGGCTGCGCTGCCGTGTGCAAGAAGTAAGAGGTGCGTGCGGGGCACGGCAAATGCCGGCGCCTTCACACCTTTCACGCGCCGAAAGCCAGGGCACACGTAGTGACAACAACTCAGTTTATTCATTCTAATGCTACTTGCCTTCCTCTTTGTTCGTAACTTTCTTTCGTTGCTTTTCGCGTGGCTCTGGAAATAGACAAGATTTCATGAAATTATTTACTGGAAGAATGGGCAGTTTTGCTGGACAAAACTCCAGATCCACATCATTTCAAAACATAAGCAGGAAATAGTGATGTAAGTTGTGTAGTTACTTCATTAGGTTTTGTTGTACCATTTTCTAAAACGTGTTTACGTTGAACGGAGCAATACCGATGTTTCTAGAAACTGTATTTTAAAATACTGCCTATTGGGAGTTTCCTACCCCATTCTGTGGCGTCTAATAGTGAAGCCTGCTAGATGAGTGGCTTGCCAAGCGAGTGCTTTTTTTATTCGTACATCAGAAATATTTTCATGATTATCATACCCACTGCAACTACTCTTGAAATATGAGCCTTTGTGCCTATCAGTTAATCTATAATTTATCTCCACCTTACTTTTTAATGCAACGGAATGAGTAACGCATCTGAATACTAGCTAGGGCACATTTCTGATGGACTCACTCCACCATGGAAAGGCCACATTTCCTTCCTGTGGCATTTATTTTATCCAAAGCTTAGACATCCCAGCAAAAAAATGGAAGTTATGTTAAAATACCTCAACAAAATGGCTACCCACAACTCAATAATCAAGACCACTAGTTGTCTCATATATCTCCTCTTTTATTACAATAAATTGTTTCACGCTAATGTTGAAAAATTCCTAGCAGTACACTTAAACACAATAGTTAAACAAGTGATTCTCCACCCAACGGGCATGATATAACATAAGCATTTTACTATTCTATGGTCTCGTAATGTATCTGTCTATTGCTACTGTGCATATTCTGGATTGCTAAGGAATCTTTTGCTACTTCATTCTCTCCCACATTCTCGTAATCTCATTCATTAGCAACATAATGACTTTACTGACTTTCGTGCTGTATTAGGAAAAATAATGCTTGACCCACTAAATTCGCTACTGTCTCATGCAAATCACACAGATTAAATACACATAATAAATCACAGTGACAGTATAAAACACATCTGTAAACACAAAATGTTTGGTTTTCTACTCGTTCTGCTTTCCCACATCAAACAATAGTCATCCCAGATTCACACGTCGCTGACTCACGTAATAATTTTCCTACTACAAACTCTGGAATATTTATGCACATCTCCCTGTGCAATGCAACCCTCATGGAGTTGCCGGGTAGATGGCTGACTCACCTTCATTCACTCTCAGAGTATCTGAATATGAAGCTGGCGTCACACGAATGTATCTCATAATGGAAGTTTTGGTATCTTATTTATTTCACACACGGATCCTCAACTGAATGCTAGGACAAGCACTTCTAATTCTTTTTTATTGTCTTATAGCCAGGTTGAGACTCACACTGTACTGTGGAAGTGCTTGTCTCTAATTCAAGTTCTGCACACGGAAATCTTAATTATTTTCCACACGCTAGTATTTCGTCTTATAATTACAACACGTGGTTTCTGTTCACTTCCGAAGAATCCTATGTTCCCCATGAATTTTTACCTTCTTGTCTTTGTCAGAACAATTTACAACAGCCTCTCACCAAAAGTTTCTGAAAAGAGAAATTATTAGTTCATCTACTCCTAAATATTCCACATGCATACCATTTTCAGTAAACTTCGTTTTTCTGGAGCACACATAGAGCACGTCTTCACACCTCAGGAACCAGCGACAGAGTGCTGAAATATGGCCGTTCATCTGGTAATCCCGCGCCTCCACAGAAGTGGGGGAGGACCTTGCCACCATATTTGTCAGCCACGTTGCAGGCCCTCTAATGCTCTGGTATACTTCCTCCCTTTGGTTCAGCCAAAGGTGACCAGAGAACTGTCTCAAAGGTGATTATAGAATCTACCTTCACTGTGGCCAGGAGACGACCAGCCATTCATTCAATTCACAAATATTACTAAACTGGATTCAGGGATCTATTTTAAGGTTGAAAAATGGTTAAAATGGTTCTGAAACTATGGGACTTAACTTCTGAGGTCATCAGTCCCCTAGAACTTAGAACTACTTAAACCTAACTAACCTAAGGACATCACACACATCCATGCCTGAGGTCTATTTTAAGGAAGTGCACATCTGAATAATCAAACATACAAATTGCCCTTCTTTCTTTCATTAGTATCCGGCTTCGGTGTATTAAATGAAATGGTGTTATTCTACAGAAAAGTTGTTCTGATAAGAACAATAAAGTATGTTGTACATCTTTTCTATGTGCCCTTTCACAGTTTACAGAACGAGTTGAAATGAAATACTAACCCGTCATTATGTTTCTCGCCTTATTTGCTCCGTCCCTAATGACGAGACGTTCACCCCTAATCTTCCTTCTTTCTTTTCCTCACATTATTTTCTGACATTCCACCACACACCTGTCTAGCTGCCTCCACTGTTGAAGTCCAGTTATCGATAGTGTATCTTCCACTTCAATACCAGCTCTGTCACGCACAGGGTTAAGCAAAACGACACAGCCTCTTACAATATCGACAGAAAAATCTGACAGAAATATCAAAGATTTTTGAAAAGTTCATTCATGTAATAAATTCCAGAGTGCTACTGTAGTAGGTTAGCATTTCTATTGCAATGGATCCATTTCGGGTGTACTGTCATCTGTCAAAGTCGCATAATGTTTTTATTTTATTTTCTATGTGTATTCTCAGACATACAATTTTTGTACATACCTCCACATATCATTAGTGGTCGCTATTACTCTGTATTCTATTACAACGAGGTGTTGATTTAGGACTCTCATGTTATAAGCTGTTTTGTGGTTTGCGGCTGTTGTTAACCGTCCTTTCCCGTAATTTTTATAATTTATCGTTTTATCCTCAGATTTGACAGATTGACAGCTGCGACAGTTCGCCAAATATGCTACATGCTTACAGCTGGTATGGTGTGTTGATCTTATTGTTTTGGGCTGTATGTATCATCTTTGTAAGCGATGTATCTTAAGATAGTTGTTTGTGTCTATCCGTTACGTTTGGTTAGGAATTCAATAAAATTTTGTGTGAAACATTTATGGTTCAAATCCGTGAAACGTCCCCTTAGAACAATTATACATGACCGTGCTTAAAGTGACACACAATATTTTTTTAGCGCAACGCAATCTGACTTTCAGTAATCCCTACAAAAGAATGGCCATGACTAACATTAACCTATACCTTTCACAAATCACTTACCTCACAAAAATCTTCGTTACTCAAGCTACCGCAATACAGCGAGCGCCACTACTGCCAGCTAAATAAAAGATTCAAACTACCGAAGGCAGTAACTACTGATATGCATAGTTAGCAAATGAAAGATTTTGATAGAGAACAAGCAATGTATTTACCTTACTAGTGTTCAAAAGTCATAATATATATAGCAGTTCATGACATCCAGTCTTACAAATTTCAAAACTCCGCCATCTCTCTCCCCACATCCACCACTGCTGGCGGCTCACCTCCAACTGCACAACGCTACGCGCTGTTCACGTCCAGCTGCCCAACACTACAATGGCAGACAACAATGCAAACTAGCCACAGACTGCACACAGCACAGCCAGTGATTTTCATACAGAGCTCTACGTAACGTTGCCATTAAGAAAACATAAACAGGCTACAAGCACAGCCAGTGATTTTCATACAGAGCGCTATGTAACGTTGCCAATAAGAAACCATAAACAGCCAACTTACATAGCCCCCATGCTCCCCACAAAAAAATTCTACAAATTGTTTTGGGCAGTGGCCAATAATGATTTGATAAAATTTTCATAATTACAATAACAAAGATATCAAATGCACACACTTATTGATACAATGTTGGTCAAAAGCTAAAATTTTCTCACAGTCGATAAAGACAGTTCTGATCATTCATCACAGTAAAATCGCAGTGTTTTTCTCAAATTCTGAGCAGTAAAAGAAAATGCACATGAAAGTAGTGGATTACCATGCAGTCTTGAAAAAGTAGTGTTGTCCTTTCAACGGAAAGACAGTGCTGACTCTTGACATGCAGAAAGGTAATGCACCACAACAGAGCAAACCCACCGCAGAGTCAGACGAAGTTTTGGAGAATACTGGTAGGTAGGTCATCACAGAGTAGACCCACTGTAGTCCTGATAGAGATTACGGTATTGGTGGGCCATCAAAGATGCAGACCCACTATAGTCCTTGTAGAGATAAAGGTATTGGTGGGCCATCAAACGTGCAGACCCACTGTAGTCCTTGTAGAAATAATGGTATTGGTGGGTCATAAAAGATGCAGACCCACTGTAGTCCTTGTAGAGATGGCCAGCAGCCATCTTCTGCGACTGTGCAGGTGCACAATCACCATCGAAGAGTCTTGCAGACAATATAGCAAGTCCATAACCACCGCTTGTGCACTCACAAAGTTTTTGGAATTGTCCTTAGAACCAGCAATGCTGTTATCCAGTCCCTTGCTGAATTATTAACACACGTGCAAACACTAACAGTCCCTACTTCTAACATATTGTCCATATACTATGACCAACAGGAACGTGTGCAGTGAAATGGAACTTCCAAGTTAATAACATGATCAACTAGTGTCAATTACAATTTTATAACACAAGAATACAATTACAAAGGTACAAAATACATCATTAAAGAACATAACAACACAGATAACATTTGTAGTACAAGCTTTACAAAAGAATCTAAATAACATACACATCAGTGTTACAGGAATTATGACATGAGTACGTACATAAATGATCAGAATAACTTTCGAAACATCAACTTCACACATTAGCATTAAAACAGAACAGACTAAATAATGTCTAAACATATTTACAATGAAAATAACGTATTATCAAAAAATTCTACAACATAACTCTTATTAGCTAAACACATTAAGACAGGAAAAATACAAATTCACATAGTGTAATAACACAAAAATACAGGACAGGGTTTGTTTTCAGTGTGACATTTGGTACTGCAGTCCAACCCAAAACTTCATTCCATGTATCTTTCCTCTTATTTCAACATTTGTTTCCACCAAAAAAATTCTATTCAAGCATGCTTTCTGTATTTATATGTTCACACATTTATTACCTCATTATTTATTTTCCATTATCTTACCTCATCATTTATTTCCAAGAAAATCCTACCTAAACCTGTTGTCCCTAAACCCTACTTTTTTGGTTCATATCCTCTTTCAAAATACTTTTTTGGCCAAACCATTTTCTTATAGTTTCTCAATGCATTTCTTCCAATTCATCACAACTTGTTCTCTTATATTGCCTACCCCATCTTAAGCTAACTTAAATCTACTGAGCTCAGATGCTAAACTAAGGGACGAGGCAATGCAGCAGCACAAAACAATTAATACAAACAGCAATGAAAAAAATGCAAATTGGCAAAGCTAGCAGCAGTAAATGTAATAACTTATATCTAAACATGACAAACCCACAAGCAGAAAAAATAGTACACTAAAGACAACAACACAGATAAGGGAAATGTATATTTACATCTTAATGTCTATCTAATTAAAGTGGTGCACCACAGAAACTAATCCTACGAAAAATTACCAAGTACTTGAAAAGAAAATTATATATGCAGTTACTGTTATTAGTCCCTTTTTATTGTTCTTTCCATTCCAAGAGCTTCTTTTTCGAAGAATGTGGATCATAAAATAAATATTTAATAGATCTGTTGACAGAAAGTGTTCACATTAGCAAATTCATTTTATTTTATTTTATAAAACCAATGCTGCAACACAGCTGGGAAACATATCAAATGAAATAAGCAACTATGTATAAAGCATAAAAATGTCATTCAATAGTCATGTGACATTTCATAAGTTAGTAGAAATTCACTCAACTCTCGTAGAAAGACACTTGTCATAATCAGGTGTGCAGGTGTACAAATATTTCCCATCAATTCATAAGCATTTCAGTAAGTAGCACAAAGTACGAGTAATCATGTTTCCTAGTAATGAGCGTGTCGTATTTGCGATGCTTTCTACAAAGGAATGTCAACAGCGAGGATAATGGCCCCCCCTTTTTTTTTCACCTGTGCCTCTGAAAGGCACACCCTGATGGCTTTCTTTGAGGCGACTGTCGCGCAGCTGGGTGCCCCCGACTCATTATGTGAAGGTGATCACTTAACTTTCTTACTGAAATATTTACACCACCAGTTTGCATTACAGTGACAGTCTCATATAAAAAATTTCACAGGTCGAGAATTTGCATTGCAAATGTGTAGAAACAAAATCCTATGAATATAACAGTGTTCAAAAAGTTTTCATTGGCATTGTGATACATTCATGCATTTACACACATTTCATAACTCTTAAAGTACGATTCTCAGTTTCCAACATCCTTTTTCACAAACCAGAGTCCTTAACCACTACTCATTATTCCTTGCTTTATTACACATATACTTATTTGTAGACACTTCTTCAATATTTCATCATAATAAATACGTAGCATAATCAAATTCGTCATATAGCATCAGCTTATTGATCATAAACATACCGCAACAGCATAATACACATCGTTATCATAACATCATAAAACCTCAGCCAAATCTCAAAATCGTCGTAGCTTCCTCCAATAATTTCAAAGCCTAAAAAAAATCTCTGCCACTTCAATAGTGTCATCTACCTCAAACGTACTTTAAAAATCATGATCCCATACCAAACACATCATTCAAAGCCCTCATAATATCACAATGGTTCCGAAAATATATGAACAGTTCACAAAGTACAGACAAAATACAATTTCATAAGTGTGAAGTTATCCAACTGTGTAATTACGTAAACATCTGTCACTGATGTAGTAAAAAAACGTTTGTCTCTCTCAGTTAAATGATCAGTTTTTCCAGCTGTGCCTCTGAAAGGCACACACTAATGCCTTTTTTTCAGGTAACTGTCGTGCAACTGGGTGCTTACAGTGATCTACCTGCCTTACCGAAATATTTACGACATCAGTTTCCGCTACAGTGACAGTTTGATACAAATAAAATTTCACAGTTAGAAATATTTGCGTTACAAATCTGTAGAAACAAAATCCTATGAATATAAGAGTGTGCAAAAAATTTTCGGCGGCATTGTGATACATTCACGCATTTACACACATTTCATAACTCTTAAAGTACGATTCTTGGTTTCCAACATCCTTTTTCACAAATCAGAGTCCATAACCACTACTCATTACTCCTTACCTTATTACACATATACATATTTGTCGACACGTCAATCTTGCGTCGACACTTCAATATTTCATCATAATAAGTACATAGCATAATCAAATTCCTCATATAGCATCAGCTTATTGATCATAAACATACCTCAGTAGCATAATACACATTGTCATCATAATAATAACATCATAAAAACTCAGCCAAATCTCAAAAACGTTGTAACTTTCTGTAATAATTTCAAAACCTAAAAAATATTCTCTGCTCATTTCAATAGTGTCATCTACCTCAAACGTACTTTAAAATCATGCTCCCTTACCAAATATATCATTCAAAGCTGTCATAGTATCACAATGGTTCCAAAAAAAATATGAACAGTTCATAAAGTATAGACAAAATACAGTTTTATAAGTGTGAAGTTATTCAACTGTGTAATTGCGTAAACATCTGTCACTGACATAGTAATAAAAACATGTTTGTCTCTCCCAGTTAAATGACCAGATAGCTTTGAAATTTATGTGTTAGAGAAATATAATATCGATGTGTAAAGTTGTATAAGCAAATACCATATTAGCGAGGGCTCCTTGTGCATGCCAAACACATGGTACACAAAGTAAGCATGTACCCCCCTGAGGATTAATGTAATTATACCCTCAGGTGTTACAGATTGCAGCAATGGAATGAAATGTATAATGGAAAACCTTTGTATCATTGCACTTCAAATATCTTTAAAAATAAATGTTTTAAGTACAAAATTAATCACTCAAATACGTGTACTGTAGCGCTAAATTGTGCATCTTGTTGTAAGATAATCTCTGTGGAAGTGTCGTAGGTATCGTCCTCCGAAAGCTAAGTTCTGCAGAAGTCAATGTACTTACCTCATGATAAACAAAAGTGAAATGCTCTGCGTATAGATATCTTTGTTATTACGCTTGTTGCTGTGATGAAGAAAGTACTGTGCTGTAACATATTGTTTTGCTACGGAAAATGTTGTCTCATTGTAGCTATACCACAAAAGTTACTACTAAAATATGTTTTACTTTCCAGAATAATTCAGAAAAATTGTGCAGATATAAATCAGATGCAGCGCAAAAGCAATAATGTAAATTGTGTCACACATTAGTAGCGTCGTGATATAATCGTGTAGCTGTCAAAGAAACCAAATTCTAAGTGATCTTTAGTCTCACAGAATGAACGTCAAATAAAGAGTATATTTTCAAGTAAACCAAAATATTGCATTAAAATCTCATTAGCAGTATATGTTCTAAGTATGTAAGCCTGATAGTCGTTACGTAATCGTGCAAGAATGTACAAATAACAACACTGTGTCGTCTGTTCACTATAACAACGCATTCGTAATTTCTGTTGAAGTAAGTTCTCTTGGTTCTTGACTGGATATGTAACTTCGAACATTGTTGCATGTTAACAGATTCTAAGTCTGACAAAGCATATTAGTAATGTAAAGTGAAAAGTTTTATGGCAAAGACTAAGTTAAAAGGCAGATTATCTCTCAGTAATTGGTTTTACACGTTAAATATGGTGTAAACCTCTACTCTTCCTAGTATGCTGAGTTTCAGTTTCAACGCAATTATCATGTGGTATACGTCGGTCAGGAATACTGGAATTTATCTCAAGGTTAGCTTATGTTATTTTTCTGAAGCCCAGCCGGCGCACATGGCTGTCGTTATTGGCATTAGGAGACCTAACTTCTACAAATTCACCTTGTCGAGAGTGCCCTGCTCTGTTTGAATCCCGCCAGTTCTGATGGAATTCAGGTCTGTCGTTTTGTCGGTAGTTTACATAGTTTCTTGTTTGTCGGTCATGTGGTGGAGAATTTCTCCCAGAATCGTAGCTGCGCGCTGAACTGTTGCGTCTGAAGTTATTCTGTCTCCCTTGATAATAATTGTTTTTGTTCCCATATTGTCTGTTTCTATGCTAGTCTGTGTCATATTCATTACTACAGAAATGCGATCTTTCTCTGTAACTATTATTACTCTGCCAGTGGTTGTCATATGGGTGGTGTCTGTTTTGGTCACGATTTGCGTTGTAAGAATAGACTTGTCGTGTCAAGTTATTGTTTCTGTCGTCACAGAATTGTGACGGATGTGACCTGTAGTGACTGTTTTCCCGATTTCGCATCCCGTGACTGTCTGTGTCAATTTCTAATTCTTGTAAGAGTCCCTGAAAAGCTTCAATGTCGTCTTTGCAACGTCCTGCCAAAATAATATTTCTTAAATGTTCAGGCAATTTCATTAAGCAAATGCGGATGAGTTCTGAAGGGCTGTATGGGTTTGAAAGATATTGATTCTTATGCAAGATGTCTTCAAAATATTTGACGAGACTGGAAAATTCAGATTTTTCGAAGTGTTTCATCATCATGATGCTATGCTTTACTCGGTCTTGTGTAGCTTGAGACCAATATGCTGAGAGGAAGGCATGGTAAAATTCTCCTTCACTGTGGCAATCGTGAATGACCGATCGTATTCTTACAGCTGGTTCATTCTCTAAATAGCCACACATAAATTCTAATCTGTGTTCTAATGACCAGTTGGGAGGAAAACAATGAGAGAATTGATGGAGCCATGCTTGTGGATGAATGTCGTTGCCAGAATTCTTAAATGTTTTAAATTTACGTGTAGTAATGAACAGCTTATAGTCAAAATCATCATGTCGGCAAGTCGCATATTGGTCATTGTTACGTCGTTTCGGCGGTTCCTTTTCGAAATTCGGTGCACCTGGCCAATTTCTTTCATAATTTCCGAAGTGTCCTGTGTTATTATTTTGTGGTTGTTCCGTATTTCTATGTCCCTCTTTCTGTACTGGAGAGCGAGTGTCCTCTGAAATACATAATTCTTGTATTACTTGTGCCAACTGATCTTGTACTTCCCGGATTTCTCTTTTGTAGTGTGTATTGATTTGATTTTGATTTTGTTTGAATTTTCTGAATTGTTCATACTCTTCAGTGTCAGTGAAGGCTACAGGTCTTGTGTCATTCAGATCATCATCTACCTTTGTAGATAAATTATTTAGCTGATCCGAAAGTTCGACTACTTTCTCTGATAATGAACTAATTTCCTCCATGTATCTTTCTGAACGAATTTTCAGAGTATCTACTGTGACGTTTAAGATTTCCTGAGCTTTTGCAAGTTGCATAACCGAATTGGTAGATGCAATTGAGTCAATTTTAGCTTGCAAGGTCTCATGATTTTCATGAACAATAGTTTGCAGTTCTTTTATGGCTGCTTCATGACTCTGTAATACATTTTCATGCCGCAAAAAAATAGGTTGAAAATGTTCACAAATTGGTGTTTTTACGTCATTACAGACTTTTTGACATTTCCATTCAATGTTATGTAATTCAGTAGTTAAATCTTCAAGTGTTTGTTCAAGCGTGGTGTCTTACTTCCGAAGATTTTGTTCCATTGTGTCTAACTTTTGAAGATTTTGTTCCATTGCGTCTAACTTTTGAAGCTTATGCTGTGTTTGTTTCTCATTTTGTTCCATCGTGCCTAACTTTTGAAGCTTTTGTCCCATTTGTTGCATTAACTGTATTAACAATGCACTGGTGTCTGAAACATGTTCCTCAGTGCTATTCGGCAATTCATTTCAACTGGCAGTATTTGCATTTTGAAAAGCAGAAAATGTGTCTTGACTTATTTGAGAAAACGGTGAGGATGCAAAACCTGAATCTACAGTATTTGCAAGATTGTGCCCTGTCATTTCGGATTCCTGAGGCGAGCTGTTGCTGACCCATCGATCGATAATGCTTCCCTGTTCACTATTTGTTTCACTGTCTACACCATTATTTGCAGCCCGCTCCATTTCCCTATGCGCAATTACCAAATTACTACTTTGAACATTAGTTCACTCATTACTCGGCGGCGCTAACACACTGCTTTCATCTTCACTGTCATTTCTCAGTTTACTTTGGAGCCTAGTATTACGTTTTTCACACTCCATTATTGTCACAATATTTCACACGATAACACAGAAAAGCACAATTTGAAGAGCAAAAATGAGAGAACACATTAACATAGCACTGAAAATAATATCTCGTTAATTGCAAGCGCAGCTGTGAAATACTTGGTGCAAATCTACATGCACGCCACAACTGTTTTACTGTACAAGAATGAAAACTATAACTACAAAAGAAATTCTCTCTCTGATTATGCACTAGCAATAAACAATAGCTACACTAATTACACAAACCACAAGAACAAAATCAGAAGATTCCAGTGAGGTATCCTGGCAGGGTCGCCATATGAAACGTCCCCTTAGAACAATTATACATGACTGTGCTTAAACTTACAGACACTATTTTTTAGCGCAATGCAATCTGACTTTCAGTAATCCCTACAAAAGAATGGCCCTGACTAAATTAACCTATACGTTTCACAAATCACTTACCTCACAAAAATCTTCGTTACTCGAACTACTGCACTACAGCGAGCGCCACTACTGCCAGCTAAATAAAAGATTCAAACTACTGAAGGCGCTAACTACTGATAGGCATAGTTAGCAAAAGAAATATTTTGATAGAGAAGAAACAGTGTATTTACCTTAATAGGGTTCAAAAGTCATAATATATATAGCAGTTCATGACATCCATTCTTACAAATTTACTGTCTCTGTCCAAAACTCCGCCATCTCTCTCCCCACATCCACCACTGCTGGCGGCTCACCTCCAACTGCGCAACGCTACGCGCTGTTCACGTCCAGCTGCCCAACACTACAATGGCAGACAACAATGCAAACTAGCCACAGATTGCACACAGCACAGCCAGTGATTTTCATACAGAGCGCTACGTAACATTGCCAATAAGAAAACATAAACAGCCTACTAGCACAGCCAGTGATTTTCATACAGAGCGCTACGTAACGTTGCCAATAAGAAAACATAAACAGCCTACTTACATCCATTTGCTCAAGGCTCTGTATTGGTGTATGTAGATTTCTATCGCTTCAAGATCGTCGATTATTAACCTTTCGGTAATATGATTAAAATTTTCTCTGCTAACTAAATTCGTTCTGCGTTGTGGCTACCATTCTTTAAATGGTCGAAGAATGTTGATGAATTCTTTTCGCTAAGTGCTCTACTGAAGCACTGATGTTGCACCCTGTCTGTTCTACGTAAATTGTATTGCAGTCCTGACATTCGATATTGTATGTATCTGGATATGTATATACTGGTAATATTATTTTTCCTGAGTGAAGTTGTTAGTTCCATGTAGGTATTGGATACTCGCGTTCTCCATTAGGGTGTTCAATTTGTTTCATATTCTGCCTAAATATGTTATAGGAAAGTATGTTGGTCTAGTTTTTTTCTTTATTTTTATTTCTGTTGAGTTATATCCTTGTAACATATTTAGGCACAATATCAAAGAAAAATAAAGCATCCATTATGCATATAGAATGAACAACAATATCCACCACAATCTTCACTCGAGTAGGACAAAATTACCAAGTTACACATACCCCGGCAAATACAACATCAAATGTGAGGATTGCAATAAATTTTACGTAGGACAGAGAGGGCGCAACTTCACTACTTAAGTAGAGCACACGAGAATTGGCGAAAGTAATCCGTCTACTTTATTCGGCCACTTAAAGAACGCTCTGAGAGACATGTTCAACGCTGCTGGCCAATTGGATAGTAAAAATTCTTCTCTTGTTGCTTATTATTGAATGCAAATAAATGAACAAATTGAAACTTCTGAATAGTATGTTTCGTTTATGCTCTCTTTCTAGAGTAGTTAATTAGTTAATCAGTGAATTATGATGTCCCCGAGTGCAAATAATTAAAATATTGCTGTTATTTCGTTTATCAGATAGCGACAATCCGGTTCTAGGCGCTACAGTCTGGAACCGCTCGACCGCTATGGTCGCAGGTTCGAATCCTGCCTCGGGCATGGACTTGTGTGATGTCCTTAGGTTAGTTACACTTAAGTAGTTCTAAGTTATAGGGGACTGATGACCGCAGAAGTTAGGTCCCATAGTGCTCAGAGCCATTTGAACCATTTTTTTTTAGCGACAATCAACATATGTATTGGCTGAACTTGTTACTGAGCTATAAAGAATCCTTCAGTCGCCCACGTAGTTAACTGAATATTTGTACTTTCATCCGAACGTACTGGAAGAACTACTCACGACCTCTACGGAACTTTTGAAATAGAGCGTGAAACGCCCGCTTTCGTTCCCTTTGGAATTAACTGACAAATCTACTTCAACCTGTTTCTCCTTCGTTTTAAGTGACGACAAATTGAATCACATGCCAGCATTTGTTCACGTCCCATGTCGCTGAGACTCTGCTGAGAGACTGTGAAGCTCAGACATTGAAAGGAGCGCCCATTAGAAGAACAGACTGATCGATACGGTACCAGCACGCCGGTATGTTGTGCTCCACGATGCCGTTTAGACAGTTGCCGGGCCCAAGTGCGATATTGGCTTTTGTTTTCAATATCACTCCCGCTGAGTGATATGCACCCCTACATCAACCCAACCTAAAACTGATGGTCGCCACATTTTATTTGAAGTGGTGTTATTTATTTTTGTGCGTAACTAGCGTACGGAGGGACGTTGCGCGTTTCCAGGGTTGGGCGGCGATCAGCTATCTCCACAAGGTGATGTATAAGCGTGGCCTGCCCCCCATGCTTCATCGTCTCATGTTGGAGTAAAGCGGAAAGCCCAAAGTAAATTACAATTTACGCCATGTCTTAGGAGCCGTGACCCTTTTGCTATAATAAACAAACACCGTCTGGATTAATTTTCTTTTATTTACCGACTGCTGGTTTCAGTCTGCGTTGCAGATCATCATCTGGTGTAGGCTGAAAAAAAAAGGAAAAACACTTTTCTTGCGGATATTCATTAGGAACACTTGTGTGATGGATTATAGAGATAACAACAAAATATTCTGAACACACGCATACTTTACACCTCAAAGCGCAGTTGGTCATGAGTTGTGTAAAACTAACGTAACAAAAAAAACAGGGACGTGGTGTGGCAAAAAAAAAAAAAAAAAAAAAAACGTATAGTCGCATGATGTTTCAGTATGTCAAAAATGAGTACATTAAGGCAGTGTAAAAATGTGTCTCTATGTGTTATTGTGGTCTTCCGTCCGAAGACTGGTTTGAGGCAGCTCTCCGTGCTACTCTATACTCTGCAAGCCACTTCGTCTCCGGATAACTACTGCAGCTTACAGTCTTCTGAAACTGCTTACTACATTCATCTCTTGGTCTCCCTTTACCAACCTCGCTTCCCTTCAACACTAAACTGATGATCCACTGATGTTTCAGGATGTGTCTATCTACCAGTTCCAACTTCTAGTCACGTTGTGCCATAAATTTGTTTTCTCCCCAATATTTTTCAATATCTCCTAACTAGTTTAGTGATCTGCCTACCTAATCTTCAGCATTCTTCTGTAGCGCCGTTTCAAAAGCTTCCATTCTTTTCACGTCTAAACTGTTCATACACGGTCATACTCCACAAAAATACTTTCAGTAAAGGCTTTCTGACATTTCAATCTATGCTCGGTGTTAAGAGATTTCTTTTCTTTCAGAAGCGCTTTTCTTGCCATTGCCAGTATCCATTTTATATTCTCTCTTCTTTTGCCAACATCAATTATACTGCTGACAAAATAACAAATCTCATCTATAACTTTAAGTCTCTCGTCTCTCAATCTAACTCTCTCAGCATCATCTGATTTAATTAGACTACATTCCTCTATCCTCTTCCTGCTTTTGTTGATGTTCATTCTATAACCACCTTTCAAGACGCTGTCCATTGCGTTAGGCTGCTGTTCTAAGTCCTTTGTTTTCTCTGACAGAGCGACAATGTCATCGGCAAAGTCTTTATATCTTCTCACTGAACTGTAATCCCTACTTCAAACTTTTCTTTTGTTTCCTTTACTGTTAGCTCATTGTACAGATTGAATAACGTTGCCGCTAGGCTGCAATCCTGTCTCACTCTCTTCTCAACCACTGCTTCCCTTTCATGTCCCTTGACTTTTATGTCTGCCGTCTGGTTACTGTACAGATTTTAAGTAGCCTTTCGTTCCCGTAGTTTATAGTAGCTGCCTTCAGAATTTCATAGAAAGTATTTCAGCCAACATTGTCAAGAACTTTTTCTGAGCCTGCAGATGCTGTAAACGTGAGTTTGCCTTTCCTTAACCTTAGGTAATTTGTAGGCTCAGTGTTGTTTCACGTGTTCCTACATTTCTCCGGAATCCAAACTGATCTTCCCCGAGGTCAGCTCCACTGGTTGTTCCATTCCACTACAAAGAGTTCGTGTTAGTATCTTGCAACCACTACTCATTAAACTGATAGTTCTGTAGTGGGGGAAGAACATTTACTATCATACGGCGGGAAAATTTTGCAAGTCTTTATTCCATCAATGGGCATTAAAAACTGAACTGTCCTAGATACAAGAGTTTAAACCTTGTATTTTACGTAACGCAATTCATTGTAGGCGAATCAAATAGTTGTAGGGGCACAAGAAACATTAGCTAAATATAGCATCAATACTATTCCACGCACATTGCCAAGTAGCTGTAGCCAACAGAAATACAAAAAATACTGACACACAGGATTATTCCTTCTCTATCTTACACTCACCCACCACCGTATGGCTATTCACTCGACTACTATACATTTTCAGACCGAAACTGCAGTTTACCAATGTGTCGGCTGCTCCAACCGACCACGTGGCGGGAAAGCATGTATACAAAGAAAACATATAAAAAATAACAAAAAAACCAAAATATTACTGTAAAAGAAAGTCGACATTAAAATACATTAAATGACTGAACTTATTTTAAACACAGAGCAATAATGGGACCGTGAGCTTAAGGCCCACGGTGCGTGTCCTGACCAAGACCCAAACGCGAAGTTCGTACTGAAATTTGGCTGAATTATGAAAATAAATTCCTTTGTGGGCGTTTGGTAGTACTCTCACACCTGATTTCAACATCTAGACTTTATTAACGAGTGGTTCTGAGACATTCTGATACCTCTGTTAACATTACCAAAATAGAGAGCTGCGTCTCCACGTCTGTCCAGCGCCGCTACCCAGGAGCAAGTGGACCTGCAGACACCTCGCCTAAACATTGTTCGTTCAAAAGGTGGTGGAAGGGGATGGTTCGCCAACCTGTCTTCGCGAGCTCTCTGACCTGACTTGCACACCTTCTTTGCCAAACTTGTTCGTGTTTCGGGGTTGGTACTATCCTATCACAAAACCACTCTACTCATGCAGTGCTACAAAAAAAATGGTTCAAATGGCTCTGAGCACTATGGGACTTAAAATCTGAGGTCATCAGTCCCCTAGAACTACTTAAACGTAACTAACCCAAGGACATCACACACATCCATGCCCGAGGCAGGATCCGAACCTGCCACCGTAGCGGTCGCACGGTTCCAGACTGAAGCGCCTAGAACCGCTCGGCCACTCCGGCCCGCGCAGTGATACAACCTCTGATCAAAGCTTTCTGCTACTTCACCTAATATCTCATTCATAAGGCCCAGGTTGCACAAGGGAAGGGATACAGGGAAACGTGGCATACACGAAATAAAAATCAGTGAATAAATAAATAAACAGCGCATGGTTCATTCTCTTCTATTCATTACCTATAGATTTATTTCTCTCACCATAATTCTCCTAAACTGGAATTTATTGATAAAAATATGGAATAAATATGGAACAGGACAACAAGTTCCGTTTCAACTGTAGGATATCATTTGAGATGAGAATATGAATAATAATTGTCCAATCCTTGGGAACTACAATGTTGACTATGAAATAAATTTTGCATATCGTATTCTATGACTATTGCTTTCATTGCTAGTAAATTCCATGTCACAGGAAAGAATTATAGATGATCCCACTCCGGACACATTGCTTAGTGCCTGTACACCAGATTGCATTATCCAAAATCGGTTTTGTAATTTCGCTGATTAGTACTGGACACTGAGGAGAGGTCTGCTACTTTAATTAGATACGTCAGATCAGACAGAAGAAGTACAATAAATGTTGACTGAAACAGTGGAATCTATGAGCAAGAGGTATTATCCAGCACACCTTAAAAACAATTTAAAGAGTATGCACAAAATCACGACTGTAATTGTAGATATTAATGCTACTCTTAACGCAACTTACAGCCGCAAAGAAAGATGTAGATAGGATGCAGAATTTTACATACATGTTCTAATACGTATTTAGTTGGTGCAGTCAGTAAATGGAAGGAGATGACTTCCCTGGCTAGCTTTACCCTATCTCCGTTTTCAAATATATTCTGTGAGTGATGTGTGCCTCATATTTAAAATCTGTTTCATGCTATGAAGTAACAAACGCTTCTACCCACACACACACTACGAAACTCTACATATATTTTCTTCCACGTCACAGTCTGCTTCAAGCGCACATTTTGATGTACATCATTCAAATACAGTACCCTTTCTAGATCTTGTCCAGTGCATTTAATGGATGATCTAGGAGAAGGATTACTGCTCCTCATAAAAAGATTTTACTCACTTGGAAGAAGAAGTTAGGCAGACGAGGGAAGCAATGGGTACTATAACAGGCAGAATGAAATTCATTATTTAAATAAAAATCAATTTTCATATACCGTTTTATAAATCAGACCAAAAAGGATAAAATAATTTCTCTTAATTCCACACATATTCCTGACACCATACATATAGTCTTGGAAATTTGGATTCTGAATTTCTAATTGCTATCAAAACTGCTAAATTTGAAATGATAAACTTGGGGTACCATATGATTGGTAATAGTGGAGAGGTGAACTACTGATGATTCAGTCAGCAAGTAGAGTAATCGTAAGAAGGTGACCAGCTCACGAACAAATTATGTACTGCATGTACCCTACATTTTTTATTTTAAATCTTAGAAGTATTTTCATAGCTATAAAAAAATTCACATAGAAATATTCATGACTGTTTGTATGATGTTAGGAATATGTGCCGAATTGAGAGAAATTATTTATACTTTTTAGTTTAATTTAAAAATGTGGTATATTAAAAATTAATTTTTGTTTCACTAATTATTTTCTACTTTTAGTCTTGTGTGTGCAAAAGTTTTCAGTCGATTTCAAACACTTTGATGAGATTAAAACTGAGAAACGTGATAAATTTCAGGTTTATTTCAGTTTCTCTTCACCTGAGTTAACAAAGGCAAAGGTAACAACTAGAGGCATTTGAGACCACATGGAGACTTACCAGCAATCCTTCTTTCTGTGAACCATTTGTGCCTAGATCAGGAAAAAGAGGAAATGGCATTGGTACACAAAGTACTCTCCGCCACATACCAGACAAGAAAGAGGTTTAACGTTGTGTTGTCATCCAGTTATGACCTGCACTTAAAGTTTTATGTCTCTAGCTCATTGAAAATGTCAGTAGCAAAATGTACTCTCCGTCATGCACCAGACACGAAAGCGCGTTAATCTTCAATTGTCATCCAGTTTTCAGCAATACTTAAAATTTCAAGTCTCTAGTTCATCAGCAAGTTAGTTTAAAGCCAACTGTGAAATATGCACTGAACAGACACAGACAAGAAAGGGGTGGCCCTCTCCCTTTCCTCCTCTCACAGCTCAGCCATGCCCATCCGCTCGCTAACCACCTGGTGCACATTCTGATACCACCCACACAACATGCCGGCCCTGCACAGCAGCCAACATTACAGGCAATACCAACATTTTTCACCCCTTCCACCTCGACTCATACTGAACTGACCAGCAAGAAAATGAGTTAATATTGCATTGGCATCCAATTATGAGCTATTTTTAAAGTCTCCAGCTCGATGGGCATTGGGAAGCTGGCTTATAATCAATTGCAAAATTTATACCTAGCAAAACGACAGAGACACAAATGTGTGTGAATTCCTAAGGGACCCAACTGCCAAAGTCATAGGTCCCTAGACTTATACACTACTTAAGCTAACTTATGCTAAGAACAACACACATAGCCATGCCCGAGTGAGGACTCGAACTTCCATTGGGAAGGGCCTCGCAGTCCGTGCCAAGGCGCCTCAAACCGCGCGGCCACTCCGCGCGGCACAGAGACAAGTAAACATACTAAAAATAATGTTAAAAAAGACCTGATGCTTGAAGTGAAGGTGATGATGACTATGATGAAGATGTGGCTGATGGTCAGCCAAAATTAACAGATTTGTAGAGTAATTCCGTCAACGGATTCTGTTCCTGCAGCTACGTAAACACGAGAGTGAAAACGCTTTTTGAAGCTGAAGTAAACAGTGCCGACGTACGCGTCGCTGTCGTGACGCGTCGCTGGCCGACCGCCACGCCGCGCCAGACACGCGCCCGTCTACCATCAACTCCCCCTCTCCCTCCCCCCCCCTACCCCTCACAGTCTCCACAGTGCCGCCCGGCAGTCAACCAAAATGCTCGGCGTTTTGTCAGAGCCGTCGCTTCTCGACAGCAGCACGCCTTTCCGGCCAACAAAAATCCGTTTAATTAAAACGTCACACCGGGTAGCGCGGCGCGTTATGTGAAACGCATCTCATTTCGGCGCCGCAGCCAATCTCTCGCCGACGGGCGCCCTGCCTGTACCCAGCGCGAGAGGCCAGCCTCCGCTGGCGTCACAGCCAGTTGTCCGCGTCGTCGTTTTTGTGTGATTTCGTATTATTTTTTTCTGCCGTAGTCGGGCGAGCGCGCCGCACGCTTTTCGGCGTAGCCAGACGGCGGTAAGGAGCGAGAACGCCACTCCGTCTGGCACTTGCTCGCCAGTGGAAGGAGAACCGGGGTCCCAGCACGTGACGCGCCTCCGAGATTAAATCGCCGTGACGAAGAAGGCTGTGACAGTGCCGAGGCGTCCAATATCTCGTCGGGAAATATGCATGCAAATGGCGGCCGGGCTCCGCAGCCGACTGATATGCTCACGCTGACACGACGGTCCCACTGCTCGCGGGTTCTGATTGTCGACTGGGGCAGGTGCACCCCACCTGACTCGCAGAGGGTACTCCCTTCAGATATTTAACAAGCGTTTTATTCGAGTTCTTTTTTCCATCACACGAATGAATTCTGCATGTAGACTCAGACCACCTGCTGTGAGCTTTCGAAGTACATAGAAACTATGCAGGTATACAGTCGGAGTGAAAAGGAGCGTAATGAGAGCAACAAGCGAAGCGTGCAGTGGATGTGCAATCAAAATTTTGACGACCGATGTGACTAAAAGTCCTGGTCTTGCGTAAAAACGGTGGGGGCGGTACCTGACCGATATATGCCAAATCAGTTAAGAAGAAATTATACTGATCCCTCATGGCATATAAACCAGGTCGGATCATACACCCTACTACGGACTTCAGTGTGATGTAATCTCCACTCTCCTTCCTATTTGCAGCTATTGTTCACAATAAGCAAAGTCTTTTCTGAAGACTTAAGAGGAGCGAAGATTACAATAAACTTTCTAGTTTACTTAGGTTTTTATGTAGAGTTGGCTACAGTTCTTCTTGTCTAGGGGTCAGATTCTTGAAGCCACAGTGTCACATTTTAGATCCTCAGGGTTGCATTGATCTAAATTAATTCGAAGATCATTGTTCCAGAATTTTTTTGTTACATTGATATATTTTGTCACATTTTAGTACATCAAACAGTCTTGATTTTTCACTATAACAGAGCCGAACTGACATTGTTCGCACAGAGTACAAAAATACGTCTGATCACATCAAAGACGTGCTTACGCCTACCTCACCCTGAAGTAATAAACATATTCCAAATGGCTTACAATTTTTCTTGACAAATGAATTTCCATTAATTTCGATTATTATTTCATAATTGAATCCAGAAATAAACATAGTAAATAGTCCTAGATTGCGTAATTAATATTAGAAATTTTAAGTGTACCTAAACATTCGTAATTTCAAATGTTTCTAAAAAAATAATTGTAACAGTACATTCAGAGCCAGTACTTACCGATTGTAACATGGAAAATAAATTAACTCCTTTTCTTAAATTTTAGCATGAATTATAGCATACAATGTATAACATTATACTAGTTTTCAGAAAAACAGCTGTGATATTACTGACCTGTCCAAAATTCGAAAAATAATACCGGTATCGACAACTAGTGTTGAGGAAAAGTAATGCCAGAGGAGGATGTCCCGTTACAGTGAGATACTTTTAATCGTTTCCATAACGAAACTCTGTCTCGAAATCTGGCAGGAAATCCAAAGAAATTCTTGTTATATGTAAAGAACATCGATGGCAAGACACAATCAATATCTACACTGCGTTATAACAATGGTAATGTTATTGATGACAGTGCCACTTAAGGAGATTTACTACAGACAGTTTTCGGGAATTTCCTTCACCAAAGAAGACAAAGTAAATATTCCAGAATACGGATCAAGAACAACTGTCAGCATCAGTATGATAACTTGTAAGTAGATATCCTCGGCGTAGAAAATCAGTTTAAATCACTCAATAAAGGCAACTCTTCAGTACCGGATAGTGTGGCAATTATGTTTCTCTCAGAGTACGCTGATACAATACGTCCACACACTACAATAATATACAGCCGCTCGCTCGACGAAAGATCATTTGCTAAGGACTGGAAAGTTGCAGAGGCCACACCTATACTCAAGAAGGAAAATAGGAGTAATCCGCTAATTTACAAACGCATATTACTAATATCGATTTGCAGTATGATTTTAGAACGTATACTGTGTTCGAACATTATGTTTTGCTTCTAAGACAACGATTTATTGACAAATAGCCAACACGGATTCAAAAAATATCGTTCTAGTGAAACAGAACCAGGTCTTCATTCTCACGAAGTAATGAGTGCTATCGAAAGAGGATGTAAAGTTGATTCCACATCTTTAGATTTCCTGACGGTTTTTGACACCCTTACTCACAAGTGACTTGTAATCAGATTACGTTCCTATGGAGTATCGTATCAGTTGTGCCACTGGATTCGTGAATTCCTGTAAGAAAGGTCCCAGTTCGTAGTAAATGACAAAGAGCCACAGAGTGAAACAGAAGAGATATCTAACGTCCGCCAAGGAAGTTTTATAGGCCATCTGCTGCTCCTCACCTACATAAACACTGCAGCACGCACTCAGGGCAGCCCTCTCAGAATATCAGGCATCTTACGGTGTCTGCAGATGATGCTATTGTAAAATCATTAGATGATCAAAACCAATAGCAAAATTATTGAGACAAGACACCTCTGCGATCTGAAAAGTAAAAGTTGTTTCTGAATAATGGAAAGTGTGATTCCATTCACATGAATAATAGAAGGAATCCGCTAAATGTCGGTTCCACGAAAAATCACACAAATGTGAAGGTTGTGAGTTCATCCAAATCCTTTTGGTTCACAATTACGAATAACTTAATCTGGAACGATCACATAGATAATATTATGAGGAAATCAAACCTAAGACTGACGTTTGTTGGCAAATACTTAGAAGATGCAAAAGGTCTACAAATGAGACTGCCTAAACTAGCTTGCTTGAAGGATAAAAATCTGGCAGTTGATTGGGTCTTGTAATATGGTTTGCCTGTTGTGAGTTACGGAGCATAGCTATACACAGACAAAGAGTAATCCGCAACCATTGCTTCATTTCAGCTCTTGTTTTCAATTGCGTAAATATCTCGGTGGTATTTTTGTTCCTCGTTCGTCACTGTTGAGTCCAGAACTTGGACGGACAGAGTATAGGTGTGAGTTGAGAATGTGGATTTTAAGAGATCGGTTGCATCCGAGATGCAGAAGTACTGTAGTTCAATCTCTTGTGTTGCCTAATAATCCATCAGTTAAGGCTTCCCAAGCTTTCTTTTCTTTGCACCCCCTAATACGGTCAAACGCAGAATCCTTCACATGTTTTCGGATTTGACGCCCTACAAAAATACCTTCTTTAGCTTTTGTATTACTGAATACAGGAAATATGTCCCTTATGCGCTAACAGACTGTAATACAGTGCTGTATATCACACTTCCCTGGCTGCGGAATAACTCTTTGTGCTTAGATTTGTGTTTCCAGGTATCGTTTATGAATTCATATTCTCTAGTAAGGTACTTCTTTATCAATGCTTCGCGCGATCAAATACCATATCTGCTGTCAGCTCATTCCATTTGTACTCATATAACTGAGAATAAATTTATCTGGTTTGCTCCTAGTAGCCGTGGAAGAGAGCGACCCAATAAAAGGTACTCTCATGTCTTTGTACCATAATTTATAATAAAAATTGGTAAGTTTTAAAATACGACCGTAAGGGCTATATTACTGAACTGTTCAGGATAATCATATGTGTTCAAGTAATTCAAGCATTTGACACGGCAGCAGAATCGGAATGGATAGAAGTAAGAAAGATGGTTTAAATGGCCTGTTCTTCTTGGCTTGTATATTCTTTTCATAACACCCAGCTTTACATGAAGAGATAGAAGAGCATTTTTTAGTTTCACGAGAGGCCCGGTAGTGACTTTTTTTAAATTTCTTCCAGCCCAATTTGCTTGCATAATACGTGATTTCCTGTCCATATTGTCCCACATACATAAAATATAGCAGTGTCTAGAGCACTCCATTTTAATTCCTAGCACTACAACTATGATTTTTAGGTCGCTACATATTTTACACTTGTGTTCAGCATATCTGATTGTTTTGAGGAGGGATATCATTTTGGCATACGTTTCCTTCATGTAAACCACGCTACCAGCAGGAACAGAAGGAAGTAGGCTGCCGTTGCGAAATAATAAAGCTCTCAGACTAAGGTTGGTGGTGTCTGAATAGCCTCCAATATTGTAGATTATGATTCAGATAAAATATTTCGTCAAGATATTAAGCTGTTAGCGTCGCAATAAACTAACAAGATTGTTTTTCTTCTCTGATGGTTCAAATGGCTCTGAGCACTATGGGACTTAACATCTGAGGTCATCAGTGCCCAGAACTTAAAACTACTTAAACCTAACTAACCTAAGGACATCACACACATCCATGCCCGAGGCAGGATTCGAACCTGCAACCTTAGCAGCAGCGCGGTTCCGGACTGAGCGCCTAGAACCGCTCGGCCACATCGTCCGGCGACTCACATCATTTTAATGTATTGAGTAGTGTCTTCAAAAGAGATTATAATACAGATGCCATAAAAGTAAAATAATGTAATGGAGTGTAATAGAAGTAAGTGTGGTTACATTTGGGGAGTCAGATTAGGACACTAAAGGTAGCAAGAGAGAGAGAATTAGAGAAGACATAAAATTTGGGTTAGCAATAGGAAGGAAAGCTTTTCTACCAAAAAGAAATATGTTGACGTGTAATAGATAATTAAGAGTGTGGATTGTAGCGTTGTATGGAAGCGAAACGCAAATATTGATTCGTACACACAGGAAGACAATAGAGGCTTTCGAAAAGAGGCACTTTATACATTACGGCAAGCTGTTATCAATTACAGAAAGTGAATATTTCATCTGAGTCGTTCTAAATTCATCCAGAGTTAATGAGCCATCACACTTTCCTTCACCAATGAACATTTCCTGCGTTATGGCCACCATTTGTGCTGTGTTCATTACTGCAAACGAGAATTGTCCCAACGTATTTTAATTTTTTATTTATTTTTTGACATTCTCGATATAACTTTCATTTCTGTCGCCGATTCACTGTTTCAAGTAGTGAAAAACCCTTACATACGTAATATCCTTCATAAATACAGAATTGTAGTAAGTGCCTTCCTGTCTTTGGGGAGTAAATCGAAGAAACTTCTGACGGCCTTCTGTGGTTCAGATTGTAATGTTTTGTGTTCTAATACTGGTTCGGAAGAAAACAATTTAGTGAGATGTTATGTGACAGTATTTTATGCGTTGAGATATTATACACCATATATTAAAATAATAAATAATTGACATAATCATTACAGTTACTACCATTTCACCACCACTACCAACATAACCATGACCACCACTGTCAACACTGGCATATGCATCATCATCGCCATCTGCTGAATGAATGTTTGTTCTTACTCATGCATTACGGACATCAGAAATAAGTATCTCCCCACTGCTTGCCGAACAGCAATTAGTGTTTTGAATGGTTTTTTCAGTATGTCCTTGTCTTTCTGTTGAAACTCGTAATACCCACCGACTGTGAAAACACCGTTCCAGACCTCTACAGTTGCATCTGAATCTACATTGTTACTCTGCAGTTCACAATTAAGTGCCTCAAAGAGGGTTTATCAAATCCTCTTCAAGCCGTTTCCTTATCGATCCACTCTCAAATAGGGCGGGGAAAAGCGAGTCCTTGCACTTTTCTGTGCGAGCTCTGGTTTCTCTTATTTTATTACAGTTATCGTTTCTCCCTGCATAAGTGGGCGCCAGCCAAATACTCCCGCATTCTGAAAAGAAATGTGGTGACTGAAGTTTCGTGTAAAGATCCCGCCGCAACTAAAAATGCTTTTGTTTTAATGATTTCCACCGCAACTCGCATATCATATCAGAGACACTTTGGAATTTCTCTATTTAATTTACCAAGCACATCTAAGGTAAATTTCACTTGCTTATTTATTCCTTTTCCTACCCATCCAATTTCTTCTAAAAAAAAAAAAAACTTCGATTGGATATATTTCCTCATCTTTAATTTGTGCCACTTTGTTGCCGATGAGCGGACTGTACATCACGTTAACGTTAACTAAACAGACTGCTAGTCCACACAGACTCCTATGTATACGTACCACTTTCATTTAAGCTGAGTATGGCTGCTAAGCAGTACACTAGAGAAATATAGCTTTAGAGAAAGCAGATAGGATTATGCAGCATGAAGGACGCTTTTAATTAACTTAAAACAGATGAAATGTCAACGCGCTGCGCTCTTTGACACATCCTCTATGTATAAAGACAATTGGATCTCGCTAGAACAAACACAATGCGAAATGTGTGTATGTAATGTGAGTATCACGGGAATGCCTTGGTGCTGCAGCACTGTTTCCAGAACTGAGAACACATCACCGTCTTTAAGCACGACGAAGTAATAATAATAAATAACATAGTCAGTATAAACAATTAAAAACACTGATGGCGATAGATTGTGTAGAAACTGGAATGAAGTGTATGTAAAGGAGACGCCGTACGTGTGTGTAGTAGCACGTAACTCATATCAGTGGATGTATCACATTGTTTCGACTCATTCTAAACCAGGAACGAAAGCCTCTGATGAAATACATAGTCTGGTATAAATCTAAATTTTACACTTTTACACAGTAACAAATGAAATGACGAAAAGGAAATCAGATCTGAACCCCAAACGACTAACAGCAGAATTTGACTCAAATAAAATGGTTGGTGGAAACTCGTAATCAGTTGAATGAGTGAATTAAATGAAACAACAAGTTTACTGTTACCAGTCACCGTTTTATTTTTTCCACGACGCGTTTCGGAGGTTTAAACCTCCATCATCGGGTGGATTTACATTAGTTAGTATTACATATGTGTGTATGTTGTGTTACGACATTTGGAGGAACTTGTGGCACTGCCTAGTGGAGAAACAAGACACTATTTCAGAAAATGGTTTTGGATAACTTTCGACAAAAAATTAAACTGATATTTAATGGTAAACTTTAATAAGTAAACTAGAGTACCTCCAGTGGTCACAGGTTCCTTTTTCCGTCGTAACACTTCACATGTATACTGCCACATTTGTAAACAAATATGGCGTCTGGATTCAGCTGGGTGCAAGGTTCGTACAGCAGAAGAGAAGACATAATCGCAAAGTGCAAAGAATATACATTGTAACAACATTATTACAGAATAATCGTTTAAACCATATGGAGGTGTTTGTTTTGAGGTGTCAAATATATGTGTGTGTACTTCAGGTGGTATATAAATCCAATTTTGAAAGGTTAAAACAGCTAAACATTCGTACTCGTTTATGCAATCAGGTGAAATGTTAAAATGGCTTAAACTTCATACTTGCTAATAACAATTAGGTAAAATGTTATAGGCTTCAATTACAATGATCATATTGGCTACAGCAGTAAAATCATACATAGATAACACTCTTTGAAGAAAGAGAGAGAGAGAGAGAGAGAGAGAGAGAGAGGAAGGAGTGATTATATGAGAGCAAACATTTACATGGCAAGGAGTCTTAAGATTACATGTTGCATATATTAGCTGCCTAAAGGTTGGGGTAATACACTGGTTAATGTTATAAAATATGCAGATAGATATACATTTGTACCAGTAGATGATGTACATACAGTTTTAAGCTGACAGGGGTTACAAGCTGTTGGTGTGATGAATTATCTGTGAATGAGGTCAATCTCTTGTACTCTTGGTGGCTGCCAATATTTATGGTAAATATTAGGGTTGTGCACGTGTGTGTGTGTGTGTGTGTGTGTGTGTGTATTTTAAGAGTGTAGGCAGTTGCTGAAAACAGAGATGATACTATTGTAAATATTGTCATTTTTGTCATTTAAGATGGATTCTGGTTGTTTCATTTGGTGTTTGTATATTTGGAGTGTTTCAAGGATGTCTAGTTTTCTGCCTTTTGGTTGGATGTGTAGGATGCTAATACTTGTGTTGTTAACATGGTGTTTTGTTTCATGTAGGTGGGTAGCTATTGCTGATGTGTGGTATTTTTTGTTTTTTAGTGCTGCCATGTGTTCCTTGAATCTAATCACAATTGATCTGCCTGTCTGGCCTATGTAGAAGTAGTCACAGTCCAAACATTCAATTTTGTACACACCTGTGTGATGAAGTGGGTTTCGTGTGCCGATGTTGTGGGGTAACTTCTGTCCAATCTTGTTGTCTGTTGTAAAGGATATACTTACGCCTTTCCGTTTGAAGACATTAGCAATCTGGTATGAAATCTTACCCAGAAAGGGGACTGTATGCAAGATATTATTTTCTTTTTGTTTTTTGTGTTGTGATTGCTTTGCCATTATTGAGTGTTTTAGAGTGTCTATTATGGAGTTGTTATAGCCATTTTCAATAGCTGTTTGTTTTATTATTTCAATTTCTTGATCACGTTTATCTTCTGAGAGTGGTAGTTGGATAGCTCTATTAATCATGTACCGGTATGCTGCCATTTTGTGTGCTGTGGGGTGGCAAGAGGAGTTGTGGATTGTAGTATGTGATTCAACTCACTAATGTCATCTTTAGTGCCTTTGATTAAAATTATATCATCTACATATCTGTAGTAGTAGATGATATTTTTGAGGAGGTGGTGATTGGAATTCAAGATTTTGTCTTCTAGGTTACTAATAAATATTTATGCTAACAATCCGGAAAGATCTGAGCCCATTTCCAGACCATCTGTTTGTTTGTAGATTTTATTGTTAAATTTAAAATAGTTGTGTGAAAGTGTGAATTCAAGCAGGTCCATTAGTTCTTTAATGTGAGTTGAAGGGATTTTTTTGTGTTTATGTAGGTTGGCATTAATTATTTGTAGTGTGGTATCTATTGGCACGGTGACTGTTAACAGTAAACTTGTTGTTTCATTTAATGTCAGTAACAGTCACGGTAAAGCCTAACCTAAAAATGTTCGCATTTAAAGTGAATGAGTGAAGTTGTGGTCTTCAGTCTGAAGAATCACTTGATGCAGTTCTCCATGTGAGTCTCTCCTGTACACGTGCAACCTACATTCATTTGAACCTGGTTAGTGACCTCAAGATTTGGTCTCACTCTATACCCACCCTCACATTTTCTTTCATGACTAATTGACGATTCTTTGATGCCTCACAACGTATCCTATGAACGATCCTTTCTTGTATTGAAGCTGTATCACGAATTTCTTTTTCCACACCTTGACTCAGTATCTCCACATTAGTTATTCGATCATCCTATTCTTCCATAACACCACACTTCAAAAACCTCTATTCTCTTCTTGTTTGCGCTGATTATAGTTCATCTATCACTCTCGTATTATGCAACATTCCAACACAAATGTTTCACAAAAGACTTCCTAAAAACTAAATTTATGTACTGTGTCGATAAATTTCTCTTTTTCAGAAAAGCTTTCCATTCTAACCCCAGACTATTTAACATCCTCTCTACTTCAACTATCTTGGGGTATTTTGCTACTCAAATAACAAAACTTACCTAAGACTTTTAGTGCGTCATTTCCTAATCCAATACCCTTAGCTTCACCCCATTTTATTTGACTTAATTCCACTATCCTTACTATACTTTTATTGATGTTCATGTTAGAAACTCTTTTCAAGACATTATCCACTCCATACATTTGTTCAGTGAAGCTCTTTTCTGTCTCTGACAGAATTACTAAGTCATCAGCAAACTTCAAAAATTTGTGAGTATGTGTGTGTGTGGGTGAGTGTGAGTGTTTGTGTGTATGTGTGTGTGTGTGTGTGTGTGTGTTTGTGTGTGTAGATATTGACAGCTTGCAAGGGGCGAAGGGGCGTGTAACAGCAGCTACTTTTATTTCGATTAATAATAGCCCGCAGATTTACTGATTCATCTAATACTACTTATGTAGCCACATCCGTTAACTTCAGTGACCTGCGTGATTAACAGGCATTAATGTTGGTTCATATAGGAGAACCAGCCGTTGAATCATGACATAAAATCTCCTAAATTGTGTCTCATACAGTGCTATAATTACTCAGGTACATCATAGGTATATGGGAATACTGCCTGCAAAGTGTCTAGCGAATACAGGAAGTAGTAAAGAAGTGATAAATTTAAACGTCGATACTGATGTGGCAGTTATACTGCATGAACAGCGAAATTATAGTAAGCAATAAACTTTTCATCATTTTATGTAGATTGTCAGCAAATAAATGTTATTATAAATAAGTTAAGGTGTTCTTTCCGAAAAACTCACAGATCTGCACACGCAAAGATCTTAACCCCTAAAGTAATCAATGTTACTGATACATAACCAATCTAAAAGAAGAAGGAAAGACTCATCTGACAATTTCTAACCCCGCAAAAGTAAAATAAACCATCTACATACGATCATGAGCAAGTTATTGTTTCCAACAAAAGTTAAACCACTTTTCATGAAGATAGGGAAATACGGAAACGAAATCTTACTTCTCAAACGCTTTCCAGGCCTATTTTAGTCCACTCCAGGTACTGACCTCATCTGCAACTATCGTAACTGCGTCAATCGTACCAGTTTCTGCCAACTGAGATAAAGAGTAGTGACTTGCGTGCTTGTTTGTACTGGCACATGCAATAAACACTTCAGTTGTGTTCTCCAGTTGCACGCGCCACAGTGTCTCCAAACGAAATCACTTTCAGACCGTAATAATCAGTCACAGGGTACGGCGTACAGTCAGTCAAATTGCTTCAAAAACTATAAACTCTGTGGTTGAATGATAAACGTGATTTTCAAGAAGAAGTGAATACTCGACGCTGACAACTTTAGGCAGTACCAATACGCTCAGTAACTGTGACCAAAATTTTAGATAGATTTCCCAAAATAGTTTTTCATTAATTCAGATGAAATGCGAACTGAACAGACAAACGTTGACTACAAAACGTAAACTCCACCAGGAGACTTGGAGGAGCATGAGTCCTATTCATGGAAAGATTAACGAAAACAAAAAGTTGGTCAACGGTCCGAGTTGATGTTCTGTAACAAATTTGCACATGCTTAGAAACAGCACCCATTCTATGTTATTATTTATTTTCCACGCGTTTCAAATACGCAAATCGACTAGACAAAGGCTGAGTACAACCCAGTCTATAAATCATGAGACGCACAGGATATAGTTTCACGACGTCTTCTCCTCTCCAGAATGTTCATCTCAGGTCTGATGATTCTCTACTTACAGCAAATAACGAAGATAATTTACAAGGTTTACGTCAGCAATTTATTAAAACAGCTAAACAATATAACAAGCAACTCTCATCTAAGAAAATAAGAATATGATACTATGAAAAACACCTCGACATTTGTAAATTAGATGTAGGAGCTGTGTCAGCTGAACAAGTAATGAGCTTTAATTGTCTAGGGACTGTTGTCGCCTGCTGTCAAAAGTTAGACATGGAAGTAAAAGATCAAGTGACAAAGGCCGAATGTGAGCAGAATGCTGTATGGAGTAACAAATTTATGACATCTGAAGGGAAAATAAAAATATGTAAAGAATGGTGCGTCCTGTCAGAAACTAGAGAAGAATCGAAAAAGATAAAATAAAAGTTAACGGCAGTGGAAATAAAGGTACTAAGACAGACCCAACTTGTAAACATGTGGAACAAAAGAACAAATGTATCGGTAAGGGAACAGTGTAGAATACGAGATATAAATAAATGGATGAAGACAAGAAAAGGAAATTGGAGGGATCACGTGGAAAGGATGAACCCCAAACCTAAAATGTGTGAATGTGGGCGACAGCAAGAAAGCAATCATATGAACGAAGTTATGCGTCAGCATTTGGTCCAGTACACCCACGGAACATAAAAATAGTGGCAACCATAGTCAGCAGCAGATGAAGAGGAGAAGGACAAAGAACTTATTGCAAACATAGTTATAGTAGTGCGTATACGCAATGCAGTTCACATGGATTCTAAAAAAAATATATATGAAAATTCGTAAAGCAGTTCTGTAAGAACCCCAGCTTAAAACCCGTATCACACTGTCAAAGTTCTTTGACAGCTATTTTATAAAAATAGGAGCATGATCTAACATTTATGAAAGATATCATAAAGTACTTAGTATGCCGTCAAAAGATGTATAAGGCGTGCTACTATAAAAGATATAAGGCCAAAGATCTTTTACGGTGTAATAATGGCCTTACACATGTGGCGCAACTTGAGCCAGCAGTAGACCACAAAAGTTATTATTAACAGCTACTTCACAAGTCGTAGCATTAATCAGGGGTTGAAATAAAGGAAATTTTAACTGTTCATTCGTCGAAAGTTGCATGGGTTTCAGAAGGAGAGACTTGTTGATTAGCTGCACAATAATTTTCTCTCTAACAGCAGTTAAAAACAGCAAATTATAACTGAGGAGATTTCTGCGTGCAGAAGGCGAAAATTGATCTTATATTCCTCTACGGTTCGAGCTATGCTGCAATGGAGCCTTCTCACCCAACCAGCTGTGGCTCTGAATCTATGACGATCAAGTTGACTGCCCAGCATCCTATGAACAAGTGCTGTGAAACGATTCAACCTCCGTGTGGCCGGAAAGCATTCTGTCTTTCACTTTGCTCAAAACGCCAACAGCCGTGTATAACCCAAAACAATCGCACAGACCTCACTCAAGAGTCATTACTTAGTGCAGGCAGCATGCTATTATATGTCGACCAGTTTCCCAACTTCATGTTTCTTCGGACACGGCCGGACGTCATTGAAAAATGTTCGATTACGGTGGGCATGTGAAACTTCACTGCCTGGAAAAATACATACCCGCAAGGACGAAGGCCATATCATTGGCAAATCTTATATTTGGTAGTTCATCATCGTAGGAGTATTTGGTAGCTCATTCAATGCTAATGAAACACACATGCCACAGTAAAGTGTGCCGACAGAGTAGCATCAGTACACATCGTACTCCATCCTGGAGGGAACGCAGGCGTGTTCTGTTGCATGCAAACGATCATTATGGCAACCTGCGACAGACTGTGCAAAATATCTGATACTTTTGGTTACAACTTGGCTAATAGAACGGAGCATACCATAGTCCGCTCAGTTCGTGACCTCATCTGAAGGAATCAACATTATAGTGTAGAAGAAACGTGATAGTTATACTTCCTAATAGACTTGTTCATTTAAATGTGGAACATTGTACTGTAGGAGAACAGTGTTAAATCTGTGCCTCAAATGGTAATAGCCACTAACAGCGTGGCAGCTTACTAAGCGCCGGCCGGAGAGGCCGAGCGGTTCCAGGCGCTACGGTCGCAGGTTCGAATCCTGTCTCGGGCATGGATGTGTGTGATGTCCTTAGGTTAGTTAGGTTTAAGTAGTTCTAAGTTCTAGGGGACTGATGACCTCCGCTGTTAAGTCCCATAGTGCCCAGAGCCATTTGAGCCATTTGAACTTAATAAGCAATCGTGTGTTAAATTTATGTAAATATTTTATTAACTTACGTAGTCAAGTATTTCAAGTGTCCTTGTTTAATTTACCACCTCTTTGGACAATGAGAGAACATACAGATGTGGCTGGACGATTGTAAAAATTGGTTTAAATGGCTCTGAACACTATGGGACTTAACTGCTGAAGTCATCAGTCCCCTATAAGTTAGAACTACTTAAACCTAGAATGAGATTTTCACTCTGCAGCGGAGTGTGTGCTGATATGAAACTTCCTGGCAGATTAAAACTGTGCGCCCGACCGAGACTCGAACTCGGGACCTTTGCCTTTCGCGGGCAAGTGCTCTACCAACTGAGCTACCGAAGCACGACTCACTCCCGCTACTCACAGCTTTACTTCTGCCAGTACCTCGTCTCCTACCTTCCAAACTTTACAGAAGCTCTCCTGCGAACCTTGCAGAACTAGCACTCCTGAAAGAAAGGATATTGCGGAGACATGGCTTAGCCACAGCCTGGGGGATGTTTCCAGAATGAGATTTTCACTCTGCAGCGGAGTGTGCGCTGATATGAAACTTCCTGGCAGATTAAAACTGTGCGCCCGACCGAGACTCGAGTCTGCAAGGTTCGCAGGAGAACTTCCGTAAAGTTTGGAAGGTAGGAGACGAGGTACTGGCAGAAGTAAAGCTGTGAGTACCGGGCGTGAGTCGTGCTTCGGTAGCTCAGTTGGTAGAGCACTTGTCCGCGAAAGGCAAAGGTCCCGAGTTCGAGTCTCGGTCGGGCGCACAGTTTTAATCTGCCAGGATGTTACTTAAACCTAACTAGCCTAAGAACATCACACACATCCATGCCCGTTGCAGGATTCGAACCTGCGACCGAAGCGTTTGCGCGGTTCCAGACTGAAGCGCCTAGAACCGCTCGGTCACATCGGCCGGCAGGTTAGCTTTCATCAGGTGATGAATGCGCATGATCTAGTTGTAAGTGAGCCAAGGAAATAAAAACGCTTTTGGCAGTAGCGGGGTGTGTTGATCGCGGTAATGTGCCGACGAAACTAGTCGTGTTATAGAATAAAGATATTCTGAAGATAGAACTGAGGTGGTACTTTTCCTCATATATGCAGGGTGTTACAAAAACGTATGGCCAAACTTTCAGGAAACATTCCTCACACACAAAGAAAGAAAATATATTGTGTGGACACGTGTCCAGAAACGCTTACATTCCATGTTAGAGCTCATTTTATTACTTCTCTTCAAATCACATTAATCATGGAATGGAAACACACAGCAACAGAACGTACCATCGTGACTTCAAACACTTTGTTACAGGAAATGTTCAAAATGTCCTCCGTTAGCGAGGATACATGCATCCACCCTCCGTCGCATGGAATCCCTGATGCGCTGATGCAGCCCTGGAGAATGGCGTATTGTATCACAGCCGTCCACAATACGAGCACGAAGAGTCTCTACATTTGGTACTGGGGTTGCGTAGACAAGAGCTTTCAAACGCCCCCATCAATGAAAGGCAAGAGGTTTGAGGTCAGGAGAGCGTGGAGGCCACGGAATTGATCCGCCTCTACCAATCCATCGGTCACCGATTCTGTTGTTGAGAAGCGTACGAACACTTCGACTGAAATGTGCTGGAGCTCCATCGTACATGAACCACATGTTGTGTCGTACTTGTAAAGGCACATGTTCTAGCAGCACAAGTAGTGTATCCCGTATGTAATCATGATAACGTGCTCCATTGAGCGTAGGTGGAAGAACATGGGGCCCAATCAAGACATCACCAACAATGCCTGCCCAAACGTTCACAGAAAATCTGTGTTGATGACGTGATTGCACAATTGCGTGCGGATTCTCGTCAGCCCACACATGTTGATTGTGAAAATTTACGCTTTGATCACGTTGGAATGAAGCCTCATCCGTAAAGATAACATTTGCACTGAAATGAGGATTGACACATTGTTGGATGAACCATTCTGAGAAGTGTACCCGTGGAGGCCAATCAGCTGCTGACAGTGCCTTCACACGCTGTACATGGTACGGAAACAACTGGTTCTCCCGTAGCACTCTCCATACAGTGACGTGGTCAACGTTACCTTGTACAGCAGCAACTTCTCTGACGCTGACATTAGGGTTATCGTCAACTGCACGAAGAATTGCGTCGTCCGTTGCAGGTGTCCTCGTCGTTTTAGGTCTTCCCCAGTCGCGAGTCATAGGTTGGAATGTTCCGTGCTCCCTAAGACGCCGATCAATTGCTTCGAACGTCTTCCTGTCGGGACCTTTGTTCTGGAAATCTGTCTCGATACAAACGTACCGCACCACGGCTATTGCCCCGTGCTAATCCACACATCAAATGGGCATCTGCCAACTTCGCATTTGTAAACATTGCACTGAGTGCAAAACCACGTTCGTGATGAACTTTAACCTGTTGATGCTACGTATTGATGTGCTTGATGTTAGTACTGTAGAGCAATGAGACGCATGTCAACACAAGCACCGAAGTCAACATTACGTTCCTTCAATTGGGCCAAGTGTCGGTGAATCGAGGAAGTACAGTACATACTGACGAAACTAAAATGAGCTCTAACATCGAAATTAAGCGTTTCCGGACACATGTCCAAATAACATCTTTTCTTTATTTGTGTGTGAGGAATGTTTCCTGAAATTTTAGCCATACCTTTATGTAACACCCTGTATATAATCAGCTGAAATCTCTTGTCCATACAGAAAGATGGAATCCATAAATTACCAGACATGTACCATACAAAGCTGAACTAAAGTAAAAAGAAGAATAACATTTAAAATACGTTCGCCACCGGCGGTACAGGTGAGCAAATCTGTAGCAGGTGGTAAACGAGAGGCCGTTTAACGCAGCCTCATAGGACATGCTGGAGAGGTGCCTGCTGCCACGGGAACACCGCTGGAGAGCAGGCTATCGACAAGCGGCGTGCCAGAGGAGAGACTTAGAGGGCGACCGACACGCAGGTGCGGCGGGGCGGGGGCGGTGGTGGTGGTGGTGGTGGACCAGCTACTAGCTAACTGCAGGGGTGTCGGCCCGCACGTGTGAAATATAGCGGCACCGGGCGCGCGCACAAAGGACCTTCCGATGTTAATAATGCAATCCATTCAGAGCGGCGGGACGACAGGGGTGGGCGTACAGTGTCAGCACAAATGAAAGGAAGGGCGCAGCTCGGCTCAGGCGGCGTGACAAATTGCCGCGAGGAGGAAACTGCGGGCGCGGGCCGCGCGCGGGCCCAGCCGCACACAGCCTGCCGCACACTGGCGACGCGCCTCTCGGTCGCCGTAATTACGAGCGGGCGCCGACGCCGACGCCGACGCCCACGCACCCTCTTCACTCCACTTGTCTGCGACTTCTCCTGACCTTTTGCCCGGCCGCTTCCTCTTCTGACATTCCCGGCGCTTAGCGCCGACGGACACCGCACCGACGGGGCTAAAAATAAATTTATATTGTGTGATTCACTGACAAGGCCATTCACCTTAATACCCACCCACGCTTTCCACAAATCAATTACAAGCATAATCGGGGAATATAGTGGTTTGAGGGACGTAAGTAGAGCTGCTTACGTGCAACACTGTAAGAAAGGTCCTTAAACTTCTAAAAGACTCACTATATGCAATTAAGAACCGGTAAGAGGTTTCCACCCAGCGTATGCATAAAGTATGAAGAAGAGCAGATAGAAGAGGTTGACAGTCTTAAATTCCTGGGATTACAACTTGATAATAAATTCAGTTTGGAGGAGCACACCACAGAACCACAGAAACGCCTTAACAAATCTGTATTTGCAATTCGAGTGTTAGCAGACATAGGCGACATAAAAATGAAAAAGCTTGCATACTTTGTCTACTTTCGTTCCATAATGTGATACGGTATAATATTTTGGGGTAACTCTTCAAGTCAAACAAAAGTTTTCAGAGTCGAAAAGCGTGTAGCCGGCCGTAGTGACCGAGGGGTTCTAGGCGCTACAGTCTGGAACCGCGCAACCGCTACGGTCGCAGGTTCCAATCCTGCCTCGGGCATGGATGTGTGTGATGTCCTTATGTTAGTTAGGTTTAGGTATTTCTAAGTTCTAGGGGACTGATGACCTCAGATGTTAAGTCCCATAGTGCTCAGAGCCAGCCAAAAGCGTGTAATACTTATTATTTGTAGAGTAAATTCACGGACGTCCTGTAGAAACCTCTTCAAAGAATTGGGTGTATTAACTACTGCCTCTCAGTATATTTACTCCTTAATGAAACTTGTCCTAAATAATATATCTCTTTTTCCAACAAACAGCTCAGTTCATACATACAATACCAGGAACAAAAATGATCTGCACAAGGACTTAAAAGCACTTACTTTAGCTCAAAAAGGGGTCCACTACTCAGGAACACTCATCTTCAATATTTTGCCAGCAAACACAAAAAATTTAGTTTCAAATAAAGATCAGTTTGAAAGGAGCCTGAAAGACTTACTAGTGGTCAAGTCCTTTTACTCCATTGACGAATTTTTTAATAGAAACAAATGATGTGTTGTTTGTATTCATACTATTAGTATTGTTATTTCAGAATTTAAAAAAAATTGACATGTTCCACATCCACGAGCATTTCCTCAGCACGGATCTATGGAACGAAAAACTAATCTAATCTATTCTAATCTGATCTTGGAACGTCTCACTTAGATTCGCTTCATACTATTTAACTATCATTTCGTGCTGTCACACTCAGTTAACTGAAGATTAGTTTTGTATATCCTGTTTCTTGCAAGTCAGTGCTACAAAATCACAAATTTTTCAGTAAGCATCAAATCCTATGTATATTATCTGCATTTTATGCTCCCGAATCTCCTTTCTCTCTTTATCATCTGTATGAATTGGTGGGTGAGTATTTATGCTGAATTTGTCTTCCACACTGAAGAGCCAAAGAAATTGTTACAACTGCCTACTATCGTGTAAGGCCCCCACGACTGAAGTCTGCAGTATTGCTGGAGGAAACTGACACCACGAATCCTGCAGCGCTGTTCATAAATCCGTAAGAGTATGAGAAGGTGGAGATCTCTTCTGAACAGAACGTTGCAAGGTATTCAAGATATGCTCAATAATGTTCATGTCTGGGGAGTTCGTTGGCCAGCGGAAGTGTTTAAACACGCAAGAGTGTTCCTGGAGCCACTCTGTAGCAATTATGGACGTGTGGGGTGCCGCATTGACCTACTGGATTGCCCAAATCCATCGGAATGCACAATGGACATGAATGGATGCACGTGATCAGACATGGATGCCCACGTAAGTGTCACCTGTCAGAGTCGTATCTAGACGTACGAGGGGTCGCACATCACGCCAACTGCACACGCCCCACACCATTACATAGCCTCCACCAGCCTGAACAATCCCCTGCTGATATGCAGGGTCAATGGATTCATGAGGTTGTCTCCATACCGTCCACGTCCACCCGCTCAATACAATTTGAAACGAGACTCGAACGACTAGGCAACATGTTTCCAGTCATCTACAGTGCGATGTCGGTGTTGACGAGCCCAGTCGAGGTGTAAAGCATTGTGTCGTGCAGTCAGCAAAGGTACACGAATGGGCCTTCGGCTCCGAAATCCCCTGTCGGTGATGTTTCGTTGAATGGCTCGCACGCTAACACCTGTTGATGGCCCAGCATTGAAATACGCAGAAATTTGTGGAAGGGTAGCACTTCCGTCACGTTGAACGCTTCTCTTCGGTCGTAGTTGGTCCCTTTCTTGCAGAATCTTTTTCCGGCCCCAGCGATTCCTGATATTCAAAGCACACTCTGTGAAATGGTCGTACTGGAAAACCCCAACTTCATCGCTACCTCGGAGATGATATGACCAATCGCTCTTGCGCCGACTCATAACACCGCGTTCAACCTCTCTTAAATCTTGAGAACCAGTCATTGTGGAGCAGTAACCGATCTAAGAGCTGCGCTAGACACTTGTTGTCTTTTATAGGCGTTGCCCACCTCAGCACCGTATTCTGCCTGTTCACAGATATCTGTGTATGAATACGCACGCCTGTAGCAGTTTCTTTGGCGCTTCAGTGTATATGGCTGTCAGCTGTGGTAGCAACAGTGTAGCCAACCTAGCTTTCTGAGTCAAGGCAAGGAAATTTTTACTGTTTTGGTAGTCATTCGCCACTAGTTAAGTTGGCGGCGGAAATGACCCCGCTGGTCTCTTCCGACTGCCTGGAAGAAGTTCGTTGCAGGAAGAGCGTGGTCTCGTTACTCGTGACTGGACCTTTCCTGAGTGAAGATGGTAAAGATGCTACTCTCAAGAGCGGGTCCGCGCTGGTGAATGTGTTATTGTGTGATGGTGAGTAGCTATTCCAACTGATCTACACGTTTGATGGGCTAGTTCTTTTCAAGTTCGGTAGTCGAATTCTTACATTTTTCAGGGTGTGGTCAAGAGTACATTTTTCTGTGTAGTAAGTTTTTCCTGTCCTTGCTTTGTGTCAGCAGAACACATAGTGGGGGAAGTTCGTTACTCGAGAACATGTTTTATAATTTAGTTGTCTGACTTCTCTTTTAGTAGAATGTAAGTGTGAACTTCTCTCGAGTGTATGTGTCTTATTTCTTTTATTTTTCATTCCGTTTGAGTTTTAATATTGTCTTGAATAAGTTTTATTCTTAACTCCGGGTGATATTTTATTGCTATTTTTGTCTATACTGTTTACATTTGTGTTCTTGAAGTTTTGACGAGTCTTAATAATTTTGATTTGTTCATGAAAATTCATGGCATCAGCGGATGTTTCACGCCAGCGTAGCTCAGTTTCATGTGCAAGGTGATGCAGACAAATTTGTTTGTCTCAAAGTGTTCCACAGTATTTTTATTCACAATAATTCAATCCTAGCGATAGGAATGAACCGCTGAGCCTCTAATGTGGCAAAAATATTTTAATCTCTGTTCTTGAATATGGATCGTGCATGTTTGTCTGAAATTTTCCGTCCGCTGCTGGTAGTCTCGCGGTCGCCTTCTCGCTTCCCGAGTAATGGGTCTCTGGTTTGATTCCCACCGGAGTCAGAGAATTTCACCTGCCTCGAGATGACTGGGTGTTTGAGTTGTCCTCATCATTTCATCATCATTCATGCAAGTGGCGAATTTGTACGGGCTCTGATAACCGCGCAGTTGAGCGCCCCACAAACCAAACATCATCTGAACTTTTCCCATGCGCGCCGAATATTTCCTTTTCATTGATCACCGTAATGTACCACAGTAACCAGTATAATAACAATATAAGAGAGTTAATCATCTACGTAACAGGCAACAACAAGTCGTAGTTTAGGATTACTTTGTAAGTTTTTGATATGATGCTTTATTTTAATAACCCATGTTAAACTGTGATGATTGTTTTTCAGACTAACCGCGCTTCTTTCGTAAGATTATTTGTAATGCAAGCCACCTGGAGTTTCCGAAGCACAAAAGGCAAGCCGTATAATTGTAGACGTCTGATTATCTTATTCTTTTTCTTGAGGCTTAACCCCTTGATTGCTCTGAATTATTTGATTTAACGTTTGTACTTATTGTTCCCATGTGCTCATTCCATATATTTATTTGGTTCTTTTTATTAATGTTAACGCGTTGTTAGGCTTACCAAATCAGTGATTAATTCAGTTCTTATATTAAATTTTCGTAATTTTAATAAGGTGGCGATCCATAAAAATTTCGAGGCGCACGAAGCTTAGAGTAGACTGTAGAGCTCCAGACTGGATATTTTCCCTCAGTTTATGTTAGCAAATAACTTTCCAGATAACCATTCACCCATTAATAACCATTTACCCTTAAAAGCTTTTATAAAACGGTCACCTCTGAATTATCGTTCAGCATACCGGAAGTCGCAAGTATTTAGGGTAAGTTTTACATAGCTCTTAGATGTCCTGAAACTTAGCAGTTCGGTATAAGGATATCATCATAACTGAGTTATCACTCTTTTGACTGGTTTCATGTGACTCGCCACGAGTTCTTCTTTTGCGGAGCAGCACTTGCACCCCACATCCTGTTATTTGCTGGGATATTTCCACCTCTGTCTCCCCCTACGGTTTTCACCTCCTACAGGTTTGCACCCTGACGTATTAACATATGTGCTATCATTCTTGCCCTTCATCTTGTAGGTATTTTGCATATTTTCCTTTCTCCTCGGATTCCGCAGACAACCTCCTCATTGTTTATCTTATCAGTGCACTTGATTTCCAACATCTTCTGTACCACCACAACTCAACTGCTTCGATTCTCTTCCTTTCCGGTTTTCCAACACTCCATGATTTACTGCCACGCCATACTGTGCCCCAGAGGTACATTATCCGAAATTTATGCCTCAAATTAAGGCCTACTTTTGGTACTGGCATAATTCTTTTGTACAGAAATTCCACATTTTTCCTGTGCTAGTCTGCTTTTTATGTCCTCCTTGTTTTGCCATCATATTTTGTTTTGCTTCCGTAGTGGCAGAACTCCTGACTTCGTCTAATTCGTGCCCATCAATTCTGATGTTAAGTTTCTTGCTACTCTCATTTCGGCTACTTTTCATTACTTTCGTCATTCTTCGGTTTCCTCTGAATCCTTATTCTGTACCGACCTGATTGTTCATTCCATTCGACACATTCCGTAATTATTCTTCGCCCTCTGTGTTGATACCAATCTTATCGGCGAATCTTACCACTGACATCCCTTTCATGAACCTTCATATTACTTCCGTCATTGCTTCTCCGATGTATGGACTTAGCAGTGGGGGACCAAAGACTGTACCCCTGCCTTAAACCACTTTTAATTCGAGCGCCTCTCTCAAAGCTTCCAGTTTTTTTTTTTTTAATTCACGGTGGCACAGGTCGTGAGACCTGGTTGGTTGGGTGAGTCCGCAGAAAATTTGCCAGTGAAAGATACAGGTCCAACTTTTAAGTCCCAGTCTGGCACACAGTTTGAATCTGTCAGGAGCTTCCAGATCAGCTCACACTCTAAGTGAAAATTCATTCTGAAAGTCGTTCCATATACTTGCACAATGATATGACCAGATATTTCAAAGAATTATGCAACATGTTGATTTAGGAAAAAGAACTCTTAAGCAACTTTTCGTCTCGGTTACATGCAAAATATTGAAAATCTTATGCTCTAATTCATATATTGTATGATATTCACCAAGAAAAGTGGAGTGCACCTAGAAAAAAAATGTTTGCATGTTGGTATATGAAAACTGTCATCAACCATTTTCATGCAGAACATAACAAGGTAAGTACTTATTAATTTGTTTCATTTTTATAAACGAAAGATTTATTTAATGAGAAGGAAGGAAAGTGCTCGGTAGCTAATAGCGACGTAGAAATCCATCCTGGGGAGGAGAAATAGTGTGGTGTAAGTGCAGCTTTGGAGGTAGGACTTTGTATGGAAGTTGTACTGTCTAGCAACCAAAGTGCAAGAGAGAGCAGGATGGCTAGAGCGTAAATATTTTTAAATTCTGATGCTAATACTGTAAGGAAGGAATATTCTTCAATATGGTCCAGTAGTTAACAGAAGCTTAAAGAAGACACGCCAGTTAAATTAATCGAAAACTATGTAATGTGCCTTGCATGTCAGTTTGACTACAAATTCACAACACGTCTGACGTGTGTAACTTTAATGGGGTAATAATTATTAGTTGAAAATGTGATACACTCTTAGTTATTTGTTACGTTACACACACAACTACGAAAATCCTTAAGCAATTGCTGAGTCAACAAATATTCTAAAAGGAATGCGCAATCAGTTAGATCTAATTCCTTTTAACTATAGAAATGGACAAACTATGCCTAAATTTGAAGTACAGATGCAACATTGAAAAAAATCTCTGCAGTAGCTTTCCGGGTGAATCAGAGCCATTAGCCATTCTATCCATCTGACGCAGCGTGGCGTCTTTCCCTTCTGTAACGGAGTTACGGAATCTCGCGTTTCTTTCATCGCCCCAGATAGCTACGCCAAAAAATTCAACAACCGGCAAGTTTCCATCCATAGACAGAGAGAGACACTGCAGTACATCCTCAACCTGTTTCTTGAATGTCGAGTGCTGGAATTGCACAACTACGTTTGGTCGTCCATCCGAGACCAGCTACCTGTAAAGGACAAATCCGTCTAACTGGAAGTGTTTATCCCTCGGCCGTGTGAAGGTGCGGACTATCGAAGACTATTCACAGGAACGAGTCCTCAAGAATCGTTAGGTGTTTCTGAACCCGCAGTTCCCACCATTCTGCAGTACTGCTTCAAAGTGAGGAAGCTTTGCTTTTTGTGGCTACCATAACACCTGTTGACAACAGAGTAGTTCATCACACTATGTTTCCAGGTATTAGAAGACGTTGGAAAAATCCGACAGACAGCTACAACATTTTAAGTCACAAGACAAGATTTGTGGTGCCATTTAAAAATGGTGCACCTGTCACTGTCGTAAGGTCACAGTTAGTCAAGAAGTGAATGATGATCTCTTCCTGGCATTAAACCAATTATAAAATCACTGGCAATTGGTCTGTGAATCAGTGTTTGTATGATGTCACAGACGTGCCACAAGCCATATGTTCGTATATAAGACCAGATAACTTTTGTAGTGTCAATTTAGCTATAGCACACTCGACGGTTCTTAACGATATACCTTCCAAGTGATTCTGGGCTTTGTCAAACAAAGAGCTCGTATTGCTCTTTAGACGATGAAATTATCCACTAACAAAACACAATTGGAAACACTGAAGCTCTTCATTGCAAAACAAGTCTACTGCATTCGGAATCACTGTAACGACTTACTAGTATTAGCGAAAAGAAACGAGCAAATATATTTACGCAATGCTGTGAGAAAGAAGTTTAACGTGTAGATCAGTCTGACGCCACTTCACTTGTTGTGAACGTGTGTCAGCTGCGTATTGATGTGTCATGAAATTTCCTGGAAGCGACAACACCTAAATCCTTACCCATCTCAGTATCTTCCACAATGTATCGTTGGCATATATTCTGACATATGACGAACGGCATTTCGACGGATATACGCATAATTAAAGAACACCCTATCCCACAAGCCTTCCAGAATAGTGATATTGCCCCAACACTTACACAATAGAGGAGAATAATAATTAGGATTGTTTCGCTGTGCCGTGATTTCGTGTGCGCAAATCATTTTACGACGAGTTTTTCTACAGGATCCTCGTGAACGATGAGACGTCTGTTACACCCCTTACACTGGAAACCAAGAACCAGATGAAGCAGACTGTGTCGCCATGTGAAGTGATGTGCAAGGTGTTCTACGACAGGAAGGACATTATTTTCATTGACCTCCTATTCAAAAATGGATGGTGGTTGTTGATGAATTCGTCTCGGGTTATCAGCCGAGTGGTGCCATCGTCTTGTCGCAACGTTTCTATGAGTTTCGTACCCATCATCTTCGTCAGAAGACAAGACGACGCCACCACTCGGCTGATAACCCGAGAAAGATTGCAGTCGTATATGGTGACTGTTAATGTGAAACATTGTGGAATTTGTAACTGCCGGTTGAAAAGCTGTGTGGAATACTCGATGCAGGTGTTGTGCTGGCCCAAAACGATGTTCGTCCGCACACGGCTCGCCTCATAACTATTGTGAACGAGTTCGGCTGGGAGCTGTTTCATTACCCACATTACAATTCCTGATCATGTTCCCAGAAATTTCTATTTTTACTTGCACCTCAGGAAAATCCTATCCTTCGGTTATTATTTTCTCAGTGATGAAGAGCAGAGGACAACTATCACACGCTGTTTCCATTACCAGGAACATGAACGTTGATCCTATTATATGACAGTTCTAGTGGTCGTTAAGTCGACACGTAGCTCAACCACTGCTGTCTCTCTTGGCAATAAGGTTTTAGTTCAAACATTGCTGTTTCTTTTTTCATTTAACTATGATTTTGCTAAAGGAAATAAGAGAAACATCATTTCCGGATGATTCTTGTATTTCTGACGACTGCAGTTTTCTAAGAAAATTAATGTTTTTTTTTGAAGGTCTCATCAGTACGCCCCTAAGGCTTGTACAATTATTGGGAAAGGAACTGGAAGAGATAAGGGAAATTTATTTGAGCGTTAAATGATTTTTAAGGGTGTTCTCGAATATGTTATCGGATGAAGAATAGGTTTCGGCTATCCGAACACTTATCGTAGCTAATGAAGAAAAAATTGAATAATAAGATTTCGTTAGGAATACATAGACATAAAAATCAAAAGTATTGTTAAGTCGCTTCTTAAAATGATTTCTTATACCTATTCAACACTGCAGGGTTGCGTTAGTGTTTCCCTTGATTATTTACTGGTGTCCTTGCTGGTCCTCACAATCATCCAAACATTTACTACGATACACTTTCATGGAGTAATAAATAAATATTCAAACAAATTTTTAAAACTGTCCCGAATATACTTTCACACACAACGTTTACTTAATATATTCACAAGACTATTGCAAAGTAATACGTGGCGTGCGTACAATTTTTTTACGCAGGCTACCATATACTACTGGTCTCTTTCAGATCTCAACACACACAGACAGCTATTAATTAATTCGTGCACTCTACATTGCTCATTAATAATCATCCCTGGGCTCGCTACCTTTTATCGTTGTCATGTCACTGCTATCAAGTGGAGAGCGCAACTTTTAATCAACTTAACCGCCAAGGTCAGTGAATTGGCCGTCAAGAATCTGGGACCATAGGTGTTACTGTTAAATTTGTAATCAGCTACTGTGCAGTGCATTGCCTAAAGTTCAGTGCTTTATTCAAATTCATAATCTATCATTTTGGAGCGAATGAATTAATAGTATTACTTACAAGAAATTTGCAGTTCCCTTCTCTGGGGTTGAATTATCTCCACTGCATGGTTGTCGGATCATAGGAAAAAAGAAATTTCAACTTCTCAAACATGTGAAGCGGTTTCATTTATCTATAACAAAAACAAAAGTGCCTTTCTGTGTAGTGGCGAATGACATGTTTTGCCCGCATCCAGTGGCTCGTTTCAGCCGTGTGTCATGCAGAACTTGTGAGAGGGCAGATGGCGTTGACATGTGTCTGAAGGCAGCACTGCCATTGCCGGTGGGACTGTTGACATTTTTAAAAGACTAAGAATCCTATATTTAAGAAATGTATAATTGTTGCCGTCGATACATCGAAAAAGTATCGTTATGATAGTAGAAATATCGACGTACCGGCCTATAAAAATATCGGCTGCACATTGGAAACATAGTGTCGGTTTTAGAGCTGTATATTTAAATATTAATTTATTGTTAAATATTCTGTACATCAACAAGCTAGCAGCCTGCTTATCTCCCTTAGAGCATGAAATGAAAGGAACACGATGCACATTCACGTTTTACGATAGGCACTTTGCTAACAATGGAAATAAGTGAAACAATAATGTGTGTCCAATGGATCCGCCGTTCGGTTTCGTCGCATATTGGATTTGTCCGGAATATTTGATTCGACTTACCATTTTTTTGGGGGGGGGGGCGGGGGGGGGGGGGGGGGTTAACACCAGTGACCTAGCAGGTTTTGTGTCAAAAAAATTGCTTGGTGGTGAAGCTATACGTTGCAATTTCTGTTGGTATCGCCGAGCGTCGATTACGTCAGCATTTCTCCTTGCACGTCTCCGCCCGCCGCGAAGACCAGTCTTGTCATATAGATATTTGTTCGTCATTTTGAGCAACTCTTTTTCAAGAATGCCGATGTGACGAATTTGCGTTTTTTTTTTTTTTTTTTTTTTTTTTTTTTTTTTTTTTTTTTTTAACGCAACTGGTGTGCTGTTTCTTTACATCGGAAATCTTGTTATGCCATTAACATTGCCACACCTCCAATGCAATAGGACTTCTTCATTGTGCCACCTATTCTTGCTTCACACAATCCCAAAGAAAGACTGGTCGAGACGAAAGCTCAAAAGTAAGACTGCTTCACACTGTGAAAGTAAAATTGTGTTCTACTAAAATTTCAAGAGAACAGTTTCAGATTACCGAAAATTGCGAAAAAAATATAATGTAAGAGAAAAATATCGGCACTCGATAGTGGCATTTCGATATGTCGATTAAAAAGATATTGCCGATATGTACCGATTCTTTTGGTGAAAAGTCCGATCATCGATATCTTATCAACAGCCCTAATGGCCGGGACAGTTGAAAGCACACTCAGCAGTGGAACCAGAAACATCTTCCAGAGACCAGCACCATCAGCGTAGTGAAACTGATGGACATGCCTGTGGCACACAACCGAGAACCGGAATGGCACAACAGCTGAAGCACCAATGATGGCGGACTTCCTCTAAAGAACTTGGGAGTCAGTTGCAGCATGGAAACAATCGAGTTCTGGGCAGTGCCGCGTATGTGTGCCTCGAGATTCCATTGTGGCGCAGTTCTGTCATCTGGACATCACTATGGTCAGCGTGGCGTATGCCCGCTAGAGGACACATTAGCCTGGTGGGTGTTTTTCTCCGGCCGGATAGGTATTGATTCCATTTGAGGCGGAGAAAGGGGCTTCTGGATGTCAATAGCAGAACAACCTGAGTGTTTTTAGTCCAGATGGTTTCGTACTTGGAGGTTTTACAGCTCATACAACACTCTGTGTAGTATATGAATGTGAAATGGATGTATTTGCTAGCAACAACATTCTGAATGAAAGTCTGTGAGACGGCCGTTGTGGCCGAGCGATTCTACACGCTTCAGTCTGTAACAGCGCGACCGCTACAGTCGCAGGCTCGAATCCTGCCTCGGGCGTGGATGTGTGTGATGTCCTTAGGTTAGTTACGTTTAAGTAGTTCTAAGTTCTAGGGGACTGATGACCTCAAATGTTAAGTCCCATTTGAAGTCTGTGATTGCTGCGTGACAATCGTGGTTGTACACAAGAGTGCAGGTGTGTGTCCTTTGAACGAGAGGGGTTCATTTTGCTAACTTAATTGTATTACCCCGAAGCATTTGTTTAAACTATGTCTTGAGCATGACTCACTATTGACGCAACTCTGCTGCGAGTTCATCATCTTACTTGTTCTACGTGAATAATCTGCTGTTCGTGTTATTGTATAGGACTTTATTATGGTATGTGCATAGGTAACTGGTAGAAGTTGTGTGTAACTCGCTTAGGTAGCTACTTGGTGATGGAAGTAGTTGTAGACGAAAGCGTAGTACTGTGTTATGATCCTAGTTACTTTTAAGAGCTATTTGTCATCTTATGTTCCAGTGCTGTAGGCCTCCCCATTTTTGTATCCAGCCTACATTTTTGTATCCAGCAGACAATGAATGTCAACGGGGGCAGTATGAGGGTGGATCCAGTAGCGAAAACAATGATCTACAAGTTAAATACAATAATAAATGAACAAACAGAGAACAGATTCCGTAAGGCTCTTAGTAGTGTTAGTAGTGGGGTAAGTGGTCAAGGGTTTTATTGTAGTTCTGTAAGAGTACAACTAGCTGTAGTATTTAAAACTTAAGTATACGAAATAAACAGTTAATATATAAACTTGTTAATGTCCAAGAAAATGTGATCTGTATGGCCGATTTTACCTTTCTTGATAACGGACTGTAATTATAAAGAAAAAAACAAAGTAAAATAAAATAAAATTTATGTAATGGTTATATGGAGGAATTAAGGACCTTTTCAGCATACAATAATAATCTGGAAACATCGCCCAGGCTGTGGCTAAGCCATGTCTCCGCAGTATCCTTTCTTTCAGGAGTGCTAGTTCTGTAAGGTTCGCAGGAGAGCTTCTGTAAAGTTTGGAAGGTTGGAGACGAAATACTGGAAGAAGTAAAAATGGTTCAAATGGCTCTTAGCACTATGGGACTTAACATCTGCGGTCATCAGTCCCCTAGAACTTAGAACTACTTAAAACCTAATTAACCTAAGGTCGTCACACACATCCATGCTCGAAGCAGGATTCGAACCTGCGACCGTAGCGGTTACACGGTTCCAGACTGAAGCGCCTAGAACCGCAAGGCCACACCGGCCGGCGGCAGAAGTAAAGCTGTGAGGACCGGGCGTGAGTCGTGCTTCGGTAGCTCAGATGGTAGAGCACTTGCCCGCGAAAGACAAAGGTCCCGAGTTCGAGTCTCTGTCGGGCACACAGCTTAAATCTTCCAGGAAGTTTCTACAATAATATTGTTTTACTGAAAGTGTATTTCCATTCTGTCATGACAAATATTTTGATATGACGCAAAATAATTGTTAAATCGGGTGCCAGGTATGCACAAGCCAAACCTAAATCTTACGTTTCATGTTCCACATGTTGGTAAAGTAGGATGAATGTTACTTTCCCTCTTTACTATCAGAAAGTCGCTTAAAACAGTTCGACGTAAAAAAGCTGGAAGCGTTTGGTGGCCTCGCTGGAGCAATTGCTGCTGGTAAGAGCCGCCGAAGTGGTTGCCGCTCTCCCTTGAAGGTGTTCTGCCTAGTACGGAGCCGCTCTGGTTGACCATACTCGGAACCTGTCCGCAGCTGACGACAATCCACTACATCTCAGTGCTTGCGAAGACGGAATTCATTCATTGAGAAGCACTTCGAGTTCCTCGTAAGTCAGAACTCGTCCTGGTGTTCAAAGAAATCTGTGTGGCTGCCGCAAATGCCAGGCCGACTGGCCCTTGCCAGTATCGGAACCCCCACATGTATATGCAAATATCTTCGAAAGAATCCCTTTGCACTGCTTGATAATATATACACTTCTGAATGAACTCTGAGAAATTCACTCTGAGGTTCCGACCGGAATTGAGAAGCAACCATCCTGCTCTACACGTAACGCGGCGTACGTGTTGAACACAACGGCAAGTAGAGACTTGAAGTACATTCGAATAGCTTTAATTAATGGAGAGATCCGAATGGAAATCAGAATCGGTACACCATCTTAACGAATCCATTGCTAAACGAAATATGCGGTCCGAGTTTCATCGTTACATTGAGCCAGAGACATTTTCTAAGAAATTCTGTTATCTGTGGGAGTCAGTCCTACGTGATTCACCTGGTCGCCTTCGCGGTTCCGTCCCCAACAACATAACTTTGTTTACTCGTGTTTCGAACGGCGTGGTGTAGGCTTTAGAAATCACATCGTCTGGGCGATGTGCGTGTCATGCTTCTCAGGTGTAACGGTCGCATTGGAGGTGAGTGTAATGCAAATTCTGTTTCGAAGTGTATACAGTATTATACCGTGATTATGTTACAGAATTTAAGGTATGATGGAGAAGGGCAAATGTAACAATTTGTGGTAAGGGACCATGGTCCAGAAACGTTCGAGTCGAAAGTTATAAGCGAACATAGTTCTGATACCTCTGACTGTGGAAAACATATATCCTTATCTTGTTGCTAAAATTGTACAGTAGACAACTTTCAAATGTATCAGTATGGACCAAAACAGGAAAAAATGTCTAGTAAGTATGGGCTCTGAACTGCGTTGTGTACATAAGAGCGATGGAGACTGAGTTAGTGGAAGTGTTTCACAGTGGCGAAGATGAACAAGTGCCCGTAGCTCTTAACGTATGCATATTGGAGCCGATATCTACTGGATATTTTTTCTTGTTTTTGTCCATACTACAGATGACATTTATAAGAGTCGCGGTGAATTAAAGGGAATCAGTGGTTGTGAAGGGAGAGAGATACGGTTGTAGCCTATCCTCGATGTTACTGAATCTGTACACTGAGCAAACAGTAAAGGAAACGAAACAAGAACTTGAAGTAGGAATTTAAATCCAAAGAGAAGAAATAAAAACTTGGAGGTTTGCCGATGAAATTATATTTCTGTCAGAGACGGCGAAGGACTACGAAGAGCAGTCGAACGGAATGGACAGTGTCTTGAAAGGTGGATGTAAGATGAACATCAACAAAAGCAAAACGTGGATAATGGGATGTAGTCGAATTAAATCAAATAATGCTGACGGAATTAGATTTGGAAATGAGACACTGAAAGTAGTAGATGAATTTTGATATTTGGGCAGCAAAATAACTGATGATGGCCGAAGTAGAGGGGATACAAAATGTAGACTGACAATGGTAAGAAAAGCTATTCTGAACAAGAGAAATTTGTTAACATTGATTATATATTTAAGTATCAGGAAGTCTTTTCTGAAAATATTTGCACTGTGTAGCCACATTTGAAAATGAAACACAGATGATAAACGGTTTAGACAAGAAGAGAACAGAAGCGTTTGAAATGCGGTGCTACAGAAGAATACTGAAGATAGATGGGTAGATCAGGCAAGTAATGAAGAGATACTGAATAGAATTGAGGAGAAAATAAATTTGTTGCACTACATGGCTAGAAGAAGGGATCGGTTGGTAGGACACATTTTGAGCCATCAAGAGATTACAAATTTAGTACTGGAGTAGGGGGGGTAAAAATCATGAACGGAGACGGAGAGATGAAAACAATAAGCAGGTTCTGTAGGATGTAGGTCGCAGTAGTTATTCGATGATGAAGAGCTTGCACAGGATAGCGCAGGATGGAGAGCTTCATCAAACCAATCTTCGGACTGAAGACCACAATAACAACATCTAAAAAGACAGTACTTAAACCAAAAGGCTTGCAGTAGTTGAGATGTGTTTCACTATACCAAAGATAAACAAGTGTTCGTAGCTCTTAAGGTGTGCAGTTTAGAGCCCATTTACTAGGAGTTTTTTTCTTGTTTTGATCCAAGTTGCGTACCCTACAATCTCTGCAACAGCAGTACCGGTTCATGTATTCCACTGCGAGAGGTATCAGAACAATTTTAGTTTACAACTTTCGACTCGGACGTTCCGGACCAAGGACCATTACCTGAAATTGATACCTTTACCCTTCTCTCACATTCCTGAGGTATGTAACATCATCACGGAATCACACTTACATGTGTAAGGGTGCTCAGTTGCCATGCATCCATTGCGTTAACATACCCGATTATCGAAAATAATACTGCCGTAGTGCTTATAAAACGTTTACTATTTTTAATGAGTACTGTTATTTAGGATTTGGCGAGCCACTTTGTCATTATAATATATCGTTACATCATCTGGTGATGAAAAATGGCAGGAACCAGTAACCTGCTTCACCCTCTAGATTGCGTAAATATGTGTAATGAATCACGTTAACTATGAACTGCTGTCGCAATGTCCAAACACGTGAGGAAACATGTTTCTGGATTCTTTCTAAACTAATTAATGAACCTCATTGTTATACTTATTGCAACCGCTGTACGTATATTATCGTATGACGTTATTAATGTAGAACAAGTACGGAACTGTTTGCATGATGTCCTACTGCCGAACTTAACTGCTAATTTTTAATTCAGTGAACGTGTTGTGGTCAGTGACGATCACTACTGAATATAGATAGAAGTACCATTCATTATGATGCAGTCCGTTGTATTTGGGCAGAAAATTTGTTAATTTAAGGCAGGTGCATTACAAACAGTTATTCACGAAATGGTATAACTGCTCCTTTTCACGGGGTAACGCCAGATTCAGTTCTTCCTGAGCTATTACTATTTGCACCATGTCGAGCTTTCATCCGTTCTATTCCATGTGCAACATTTCTACATCGTCTTCTATCCCTTTCAAGGGTGACCTGTCTCGTAGTTATGATTAGGTACTGCTGATATCTTCTAATTGCTCCCTCTGAACTCGTCATTGTGTTCTCTGTATGCGATCGAAGATTAATATAAGAAAATCGATAGATAAAAGAAGTTAAGGTGGAGTTGTAGAATGTGATAAATTTCATTTGAAAGAGGTTAAAATCACATAAATACCAGATAAATTAACAGAAAGCTTCAGATACGTGTTAAACACAAGAGGCCTTCAGTAAATAATGTAACACTTTCCTTTTGGGCCAATTTCAATTGAAAAAATATAGTTTCGGCAAGTTTCGATAGGTGGCGGCGCTGTACGTAGCCTTCAACCTGGTGTCTGTAAAGGGGGCGCGTATGAAGCAGACAGCTGTAACTGAATTTCTTTCAGCGAAAAACCAGAGCATCGGAGATGTTCAAGGGCGCCTACAGAATGTCTACTGAGACCTTGTAGTGTAGAAAAGCACTGTGACTCGTTGGGCGAGACGTCTGTCATTGTCACAACAAGGTTGCACTAACTTGTCCAATCTCCCACGTGCCAGCGAGGCTCACACAACTGTGACTTCTGTAATGGTGGAACGTGCGGACAGTCTCATTCATGGTGATCGACGAATCACATTCAAAAACTCCGCTGCTCACCTTCTCCTTTTGTATGCAACGCAAGACCTCACACAAGCCTGCGCACCCGAGAGCAGCTCACAAAATTGAACTGTTCTTCTCCATCCAACCGACAGACCAGAACTCGCTTCTTCCGTCTTCCATCTGTTTGACCCAATGAGTAACAGTACATGGAAGTTGTCAATGCAGCAAGACATTTGCTTAGGGCTGGACCAGTAGAGTGGTACTAAGTGAAAATACAGGCCCTCTAGTAAGGTGTCGTAATGCAGCTCTGTTGACTCAATATTATGTTGAATAATAGGGTTTTGTAGCCAAAGGAGTGGGGAGTAATATGGTGTACTGCTTTAAGTAAGAGAATCTTTTTTGCTTTATGCTACAGCCTTTATCCCGCAGGGTCGGCAGGGTTAAGTACAGATGTGGCATGGTTAATTGTAAGGGGTGGCCGGATGCCCTTCCTGCCGCCACCCCATACGCTCCCCCCCCCCCCCCCCCCCCCCCCCCCCCCCCCCCCCCCCCCAGGACGGAATTAGTGTACCCCAGCTGTCTGCGTCTAGTGTAAATCGTGAAATAGTGTGTCAAATGTCTGCGAGTCGTGTAACTGAGGCGGGATGTGGGAACCAGCCTGGTATTCACCTAGGAGGATGTGGAAAACTGCCTAAAAACCACATCCAGGCTGGCCGGCACACCGGCCGTCGTCGTTAATCCGACGGGCGGATTCGATCTGGGCCCAACACGCCTACCCGAGTCCGGGAAGCAGCGCGTTAGCGCTCTCGGCTATCCTGGCGGGTCCTTTAAGTAATAGAATGTGGTGCATTATTTATTGAACGCCCATCGTACTATTCTCAAGCGCACTTGTTCTCTGCTAACGGACGCCAAGGAGGGAAGCTGTATCATTATTAATCTAACTGCCCCTAAAACGGTTCATTAAGCGAAAACTGTAGAAACTTTACGTACTGATACATCAGTTGTAAATTCTAGGAAAAGCCTAGTCAACAAGGTATTTAGACTGCTCACTCAGATTCCCAATAAAAAGAATTACTTCGTGGCTAAAAATCATTTGGTCAGTAACAGTATTGCTCTCGCTAACGATATTAAGGAGGAAGCTGATACTGACTCTTCCTGTTGGTTTTCACTGGGCTTTTAGTATTTGTACTTTAATGTTGTTCTTAAGGAAGCGATTGAGACAATCACAGGAAATTTCCTTAAATACTCTACAGTTCCATGGCAAAAGACAACAGAACACAAACAGCTGTTAAAGTAGCATAAAATTTTAATTATTTCACAGTCATAAGTTTTTTTTATTCAAAATAATCGTTTATCCATGTATTTCAGCGTATGAGGGACAGTCGCTAGTATTTTTATTAATGATGTGGAAAATAGAATGTTAAAATGTGATTACTCTGTAAAAGATATAATTATCTAACTGTACTTGGACGATATGCGTTTGGCTGTAGTTAATTTAGAGGAAATACCGTAAAAGTTTAACGGCTGATTTCACCTTTGATCGTGTAAGCTGATATGTGCTCTTTTACCGTTTATAGTAATCCGATATCGACTAGTACTCTAATTCCTAATTAGTCGCTCCATCTACGGGTGTATAAAGACGTTGCCTTCCTCGTCGCAGTAAGAGGGGTAGTCAATGTGCCATTGAGCATGCAGTATAAATAAACAGAACCAAATATTACTAGGAGACAGCGGTTAACAAAGACTGGAAAGAAGATATTGTTATGGAATTACTGTGTAATAATAAAGAAAATATAAAGAAGCAGTTTCACAAGTGATTTTTGAGCGTCCCGATGTGATACTTGTTTTCCAGATGAATATCTCAGGCATGACATTAATGCCAAGACGAGCACATCTGAAAAACAAAATCTTTTCTTGAAAGAGCATATGCACACCTATACACACACGTATTCTTGCTCCCATTCAATAAACCATTCTCTAACCCTCACACGAATCCATCTACTTATCCACAAATAAAAACCCACCCACCCACACACACACACACACAGAATAATCTTATGTCCCTTGCAATTTCTTACAAAAGTTTTCAAAACCGATACAGAGTTCAGTGAAGAATTGGATCAAATACTTGGTTGGGTGAACACTGTACTGAAATAGGATTATCCAGCTTCACTGCAACACATTAAAATATCCAGCCTAGATTGTTACACTGTGTGAACAAAAGTATAAGGACACCTGGCTGAAAATGACTTACAAGTTCGTGACGCGCTCCATCGGTAATGCTGGAATTCAGTATTTTGTTGCCCCACCCCTAGCATTGATGACAGCTTCCACTGTCGCAGGCATGCGTTCAGTCAGGTGTGGGATGGTGTCTTGGGGAATGGCAGCCCATTCACGGAGTGCTGCACTGAGGGGAGGTTTCGATGTAGGTCTGTGAGGCCTGCTACGAAGTCGGCGTTCCAAAAAATCCCAAAGGTGTTCTCTGGGATTCAGGTTAGGACTTTGTGCAGGTGAGTCCATTACACGGATGTTATTCCACAGAACGTTTTTCCGCTGTTCAATCGTCCAATATTTACACCTCTTACACCAAGCGGGGAGACATTTAGCATTTACCGGTTACTTTTGATCACATAGGTAGGTGGAAATCCAAGCACAAAATATTAAAATTTTTGCTACACCTCTTCTTGCCGCGAGTTAAAAATATTGGCAGCTCCTTACTCAATTTTACAGCTGCCTTCTGATCAGATTATAAACATCACTCTATTATAACGTAGCATGATTCACAAGCAACATAAACTGGGCGATAAACCTGCTGGAGCCTGAGGCCATACATTAACCTGCAACGTACAGTTAAGTGGTGCGTAAAGCGACTTCATCCCTCAGGCATAACTCCGCTGTTGATTTTTTCCTGTCCTACAGGGAACTACACTGTGAAATATCTGCGCTTTTCTCATCCCTTTGTATTTCTGCTTTCTTCTTCCTATATATGTTCTTCCTCAGGCCTGTTAACTTCGTCTTCAAATTGTTTCCTTCTGTACAATTGTCATACGTTTCCGATTTCACCACTTACATTAATCAAGAATGTATTGTGTAATTTTCCTAAATTCTACATAGACTTTCATACGCATGTTGTCACTAGTATTTTATTATTATCGCCTTCAGCAATATGTTCTGTTCGTGTACCATATAAATTGTATCTTTACTCAGTGAGAAAGTCCGATTAGCTGTAAGAGCGGGTCTGAAGCCCTAATCTTGCCATGCGAAATAAATATATAACCCTCCCAAAGTGAGATGTTGGTTTGCAAAGTAAAATAACAAGTGCTGTCATGGCAGGTCTCCTTGGCCGCTTATCTGCTTGCTCGTGTTCTTGAATTCCTACACAGGCATGTAAGCAACCGAAGCATACGAGTACATACTTCTCCTCCTCTTGTAATGTGAGAATCGTGTATGCGCTGTATTAGTTGCTGTGCTCGGTGTATTAGTTGTAGTTCTTGTAGAGCACTGAGAATACTAAAGCAAATGAGAGATTTCTCCCGTATCGACGCCTGAAATGCTCTAGTTTCTTCTGGACCTCAATCACATGTCCCTTGTTATGAAGTCGAAGCCTAACTGTGCGCTCGGGGAACGCCACAGAGCAGCCAAAGACGTCGAGCGCTGAGATAATTAAAGCAGACAAAAAATTACTTTCTTTGAGACACTTAAACGATCCAGTTTCTTCAAACTCTCGTATGCTTGTACCCTGTCATGAAGTCTAAACCTGACTGTGTTCGAGGAAGGCCACAAGAAGCCAAAAGCATTGTAAATTAAAAGATCCCATCCGTGTTTTTCTATCTACAATGAAGAACCAAAGGAACTGGTACACCTGTCTAATATCGTGTCGGGCCCCAACGAGCAAGCAGAGGTGTCAATCCGTGAAATGGCATGGACTCGACTAATATCTGAAGTAGTTCTGGAGGGAACTGAACCCATGAATCCTCCAGGCCTGTCCATAAATCCATAAGAGAACGATGGGGTGTGAGTCTCTTCTGAACAGCGATTTAAAGGCATCCCAGATATGCTCAATAATCTTAATGACTGGGCAGTTTGGTCACCAGCGGAAGAGTTTAAACTCGGTAGCAATTCTGGACCTGTGGGGTGTCACATTGTCCTGCTGGAATTGCAGGAAGTCCGTTTGAATGCACAATGGAAAAGAATGATTGCAGGTCGTCAGACAGGATGCTTACGTTCATACTACCGGTCAGAGTCGTATCTCGACATATAAGGGTGCAATATCACTCCATCTGCACAAGCCCCACCCCGCACCATCAGAGAGACTCTACGAGCTTGAACAGTCGCCTGCTGATATGCATCATCCATGGATTCATGTGTTCTCCATACCCATACACGTCCATCTGCTCGATAAAATTTGAAACGAGACTCGTCCGACCAGGCAACATGTTTCCAGTCATCAACAGTTCAATGTCATTTTTGAATGGCCCAGACAAGGTGTAATGCTTTGCGTCGTGCAGTCATCAAGGGTACACAAGTAGGTCTTCTACTCCAAAAGCGTATATCGTTGATATTCCTCTAAATGGTTCACACGCTGACACTTGTTGATGGCCCAGCATTGAAATCTGCAGCAATTAGAGGAAGGGTTGCACTTCTGTCATGTTGAATGATTCTCATGAGTTGTTGTTAGCTCCCGTTCTTGCAGGATCTTTTTCCGGCGTCAGCGACGTTGGAGATTAGACGTTTCATCGAATTCCTGATATTCCCGGTACACTTGTGAAACGGTTGTACAGGAAAATCCCGATTTCACTGCAGGCCCGGAGTTGTTGTGTCCCATAGCTTGTGCGCAGACTACAACACCACTTTCAAACTTACTTAAATCTTGATAACCTGCCTCTGTAGCAGCAGTAGCCGATCTAACAACAGTGTCAGATACTTGTTGTTTTATATAGTTGTTGCCGACCGCAGCACCGTATTCTGCCTGTTTACATATCTTTGTAATTGATTACGCATACCTACACCACTTTCTTTGGCGCTTCAGTGAACGTCTAGAAGCTAATTTCAGTTACTACTCTAGAAAATCTGATGTAGTATTCACTAATAGAGAGACAGATTAGTGAAGAATGTTTGTGTAGGTAACATACGGGCTCATCGGCCAATGCTTCGCAATTGCTAACACATGTAAGCACAATTCTGGGGTATCGCTGAGATTTGTGTGAAGACTAAATTTCTGCTCCTTGTTGCTCCTTCGCCCACTTTGAAGGTATGGAAAATATGAAATTACAAAATATGGTTTTTAGTTTTTAATGGTTTTGGCTTTCCGCACACAATAAAGCTACTAAACTACTGTACAACATAATCATTTTTCGATTTTCGGATACTATGTGGTAGGAATATGAAATGGTTTTCCAAAGTACAGTTCAACGAAACATACAACGGACCATGTAAAAAGTTTGTCTACACACACACACACACACACACACATACACACACACACACACATACGCACACAAACACACACCAGGTGAACATTAATGAAACTGGTAAACTGCTTCACGTATTGCGGCGACACATAGCAAAGAGATAGTTAAATATTCCTGTGGAAACTTTGCGGGCAAATAACTTGTGCACATGGCCCCAACCCTTAGCGAGTGTGCAATAGCCATTATTTTGACTAAGAGAAGATTAACATTCTACGAAATGCAGGAAAGTTGGTACTAAGTGAATTCAGTCAAGGCCGGAATAGGGAATTAGCGTTTCAAATCCAGCACAGAGACAACACCGTTGCAGATGCCACTTAGTAAAGTACCATTGCGCTTTAGGTCACAGTAAATATTGAGTCTAGAATCGCCCATTCCAACTTGCATACGCTTTAACTATTGAATATCTCAAGCTAGGATACTAACCTACCCTCACATTGAGTACATGAAAGTTTTTTTCATTGGTACAAAGGGTAAATTTATTCTCCACGAACTCAGTGCATTTACCAGCTACGACAATGTAGATGTAAATGAGTTGATGAAGATTTTTAATCATTCTTTCCTGTAATAAATAAATTTTTCGTGTAGAGATAAGGATTCTAATAATCATCAGTTCAATATGTCCAAGAGTTAAATATTTTATTATTGAGAGTCGAAAGTAAATGAACGTGATTGTTGTGTATCACTTGACCACTGAAAGCACAGCTGATAAATTGTATGTGGATATAAAAATGGAATAGCTCTTTTGTCTTTCTAGAATAGACCCCAAACTTCCACTTTTGTTAATTCATACATTTCTAAGGATTTTTGTTACGATCCACACCTGATATTAGCTGCCTTACTGGGCCAAGTTTATCTTTATTTAGAAAGTCTGTTTAACACCCTGGGCTTGAGAAGGCAGTTCAGATGTATTGTCCATTTGCGCGCTAAGTGGTAAGCTAAGTTTGCACAAATTGGTACCCTCACTGTGCATATAGAGAAGGTCAGATGCATGACAAAACGGGGAGCCTGCCAGGATGCGAAATTACAGCATTCTGATAGATTGAGGATTTTCTTTTGATAGGTACAAAACACACTATCCTCCCAAACTATAAGTTGATGCAATTTGGGAAAAAAATGTAAATGTAAATGTGACTCAACTGTGTGGTAAGTGTAGATATAATTGTATTCTTGTATTTCGTATTTGCTTGTGCACCACATCGTTGAATTGGGTTATGTTGAGTTCTGATTCAACTCCTCTAACAAAAACGTTATATAGAAGACGAGGAAACGGGTTCAAATATCGAATGTAGGAATGTGGATGATTTTTTGGTGTAGAATCAAGTCTTATCATGAGATGTTAATAAGTGTCAGATTCGGAAAATTCGCAAACAGCAACGCTTAGTGGAACGCTCATTAATGACAGAAAATTGTCGATGAAGACAAAGAGATGTCATGGAATAGCCTGATAGGATCGATTTTGTCACGCAACAGTAAATCAGCGTGAACAACAGGAGACAGAACACGTAGAAATACCGAATAGGACCGAAAATGCGACAAATGATGTTCAATATGGTTCAAAGAATAGACATGAGAATGACGCTGCTAATGAATCAGACGCTGAGTCTCTAGATAGTGATTTTCAGCATATTGAAACAAATGTAATCATATTGAATCTGGTTTGCAATTGTATGAAAGAACGACTGTTAGTGCTCGCACACTACGTTCGGAAGTGAAGGAAACGGTGCACGTAAAACGCGATAAGTAACGGTTGCATCAGATGGCAACTGGAGAAAATGGTGTAGATGAAAACGCCAAAATATTCGGAATGTTGCAGCTTTTATTACAAAAATCTCAGGAATAGGAGAAGCGTATAGAAGTGCATACAACACAAAGGAATAAAGAATTAGAGGGGCGCATACCATTGACCAACACAGCTTCAAGAATCAGGAAAGCGTATAGACGGGCGCATAACCCTGGGGCTGAAATAAACTAATAAGGAAATACAAAAAACGCGTGATAATATTCAAGACCAATAAGTTCAAATACGAACTGAAGCTAAGGAAGCTAAAATCACGCTTCAAACGTTCGTTATAGGGCACAAAAAATTGAGAACAAACATAGATACTGTCCAAACAGACATGACTACGTTGCTTGAAGTTGAGCAACAAAGTGTCGAAAAGGTTAAAGATTAGGTCGAAGCTTTTGCCATTAAAGCGACGACGAAGGCGAAACATGTTATTGCTGAGACGACGTCTCACGAAAGAACGACAGAAGCAGCGTAGAAGAAACTCGATGCTCGTATTTTAAAAATACAAGAGAAAAACGGACACCAGTTTCTACGGCTGAGATTGGAAGTTTTACGTTCGATCGAAAGTCGTGTTGACGTAGAAAGCGTTGATGAGGAGTCTCAAACGACGACAGAATCCACTTTAGTGTCGGTAGATACTAGTGTGAATGCTGCAAAATCAACAGTTGTCGATAATA